>NC_088979.1:92143374-92750249 GCF_963932015.1 Anas acuta
TTGGCAGAAACATGGAAATGCTGTTATGATAAATCACAAGCACCCTTCAGTGGCTCAAAGGATATTAAAATGTCATAGTGAAGCAAATCAGCATTCTCATTCTTTACTCCTGTCTTTGAGGACACACTTTGCAAACTATGGGAAAAAACAGATAATTATGTCTAGGAATTAGGGGAACCTAAATATTGCTGTACAGCAGTGAACGATTAACAATATTTATCTCTCACATAAGGCTTTACACTTTTCATATATAAATCTCTTCCTATGCAGTAAGTAGTAATTCAGTAAGTGCTATTTCTATTCTGCATATACAAAAACAGATATTACATGAGCATGGGATAAATATCTAATCTGTCTCAAAGTTTTGGCTAGATTTAAGGTTCTGTGTTTCAACATCTTCTTGGCCCTACATTGGGCAAACTTCAGGCCACATTTTCATAATGTTTCTCATGGTAAGTTGGTGTTTTCTGTTTGACTCCTTTGATTTTGACTATTTGAGACTTTGCTCTGAATAGAATAACTGAATCATTAAGGTTGGAAAAGACTTTCAAGATCACCTGGTCCAAACATCACCCTACTACAAATGTCACACACTAAACCATGTTCCTAAGCACCAAATCCAACCCTTCCTTAAACACCCCCAGGGATGGTGACTCCACCACCTCCCTGTGCAACCTGTCCCAATGCGTGCCTGCTCTTTCTGAGAAGAAATGCCTTCTAATTTCCAACCTGAAACTAAACCTAAAAGGCAGGCAAATTAAGGAAGACCTGTGAAAGACCACAGTTACAGATGATTTAAGGGACCTAAATGATTTGGATTTATGAAAGTAAATACTTTACAATACCAGTTGAGAGAACTTGTATAATTTCAGCAGTTATAATTTCAGCTTGTTGCAATTTGGTAAACAGTCAAGGCTGATGTCTTTTCTTTGTACATTCTGTTATTTTATTTATTTATTTATTTATTTAAATTTTTATTTTGACATTGTAGAAGGCATGAAAATTGGCACTAAGTTTAGATGAAATTATCAGACTATGGCTGTTCATGCTCCTGGGAGAACCTTAACCTATAAACAGAGACAATGAATCAGACCTTTTGATTAGCCTTCACTTGTTAAACATCCTATTTAAGGACTATTCTGACTACAGGTTGGAGATCTATCAATCTAGACCAATAAATGGCAATTTTGACAGCTTTAGGTGTTTGGCTTTGGCCCTCCTATTCAACTTCTTGCTTTAGGTTGTGTAGCTCCCTTTTCTATCTGAGGAAAACCATTATATTCTTTCAGCCTGTGGTGATTTTACCTAGCTGGGCACCTGAACACCACCACAACCTTTCTCTCGCTCTCCCTCCTTAGAAGAAGAGGGGCACAAGAAAGTATGCTGGAAAGAAAAAACAAAACCCAAAAATCTCATGGGTTGAGGTAAGGATAATTTAATTAAAGGGAAAAGGAAGTTTGAAAACAAACAAAAACAAACAAAAACCCAACAAGCAAGCAAAGGCTGTGTGGAAGAACAGAAAGAGAGAAAAGAAATTACTCTCTACTTCCCATCAACAAGCTATGTTCAGCTGCATCCCAGGAATCAGGGCCTCTTTACTTGAGGAGTTTCTTTGGGAGGACAGACATCTTCATAATGAGAGTCCCCCTCACCCTCCTTCCACTTTCCCACCTTTTATTGCAGAGTATGACACCACATGGTATGAAATATCCCTTTAGTTGGTTTAGACCAGCTGTCCTGGTGATGTCCCCTCCTCACCTCTTGCCCACCCCTGGTCTGCTGTCTCTTGGTGGAGGTTGGAGGGAATCTGATGCTGTGCCAGTATTGCTCAGCAATTAACAAAACACTGGTGTGGTAACAGTGCTGCAAGTGCAGAGCACAGCACTGTGTGGGCCACTGCAGGGAAAGTTAACTCCACCCCAGCCAGACCCAGTACAAAGCCCTTGGGAGATATTTGTGTAACTGAGGTCAAAACACATCCCTGTAGACAAGCATACGTCTCTCTCTTCCTCAAAAATTCCTGTGATGATGGATGAACCTAACTTCTATGAAGTGAAATTCTGAAACCTATCTTACGTCTTTCAAACAGAAAGCACCTACGTAAGAAAGCTACGTAAGAAAATCGCCTGGTTGAGTTGGTTTTTCCTCTTTATGTGTCTTGTTGTAAGTTCCCTGTTCGTCTGACATTCCAAACCGATTTTGCTGCTCTCTGAGGAAAGAATGTTATTGCCTTACAAATACAAAAATGGAATGGAATGGAATAGAATAGAACAGAACGGTTCAGTTGGAAGGGACCTAATAAGATTATCTAGTTCAACTGCCTTGACCACTTCAGGTCTAACTAAAAGGTAAAACATTATTGAGGGCACTTTCCCAATGTCTTTTGGACGCTGCCAGGCACAGAAAACGAACCACTTTGCTAGAAAGCCTCTTTCAGTGTTCAACCACCCTCACAGGAAAGAAATTTTTCCTGACATCTAACCTGAACCTCCCCTGGCACAGCTTTGTGCTGTTCCCGTGTGTTCTGTCATTGGTGACCAGGGAGAGAGACGCTAATACCTCCCTCTCCATTTTCCCTCCTCAGAAAGTTGCAGAGAGCAATGAGGTCACTTCTTGATCTCTTCTTCTCCAGACTGGACAGCTCAAGTGTTGCCAAGTGTCAGCCTTTCCTCACGTGACATGCCTTCCAGCCCTTTTACCAGATGAGTTGCCCTTCTCTGGACACAGTCAAGGACCTTAACGGCCTTTTTGTATTGTGGAGCCCAGAGCTGCACACAATATTCAAGATGAAGCCACACCAACGCTAAATACAGTGGGAGAATCCCCTCTTTTGGCTGGCTGGCTAGCTATGCTGTCTTAAATACATCAAAATGTGGTTTGTCCTCTTGTTGACAGGCCACAGTACTGGCTCATTGATCCTGCTTTCAAGCAGCACCCCCAGATCCCTTTCTGCTGAGCTGCTCTCTAAGATGTGGAGTAGGAAAAAGAGAAAGACAAGTTCAGCAATGTGGGCCTGAACTGAATGGTAGGCAGGTTATTCCTCAAGTAATGATGCCAGTGCTTGCACACGGGAAGTCACAAATGACACTGTAGTTGCTTTAACTGTAGGTTTCATATTACCATTGTTTGGTAAAGCTTTTAAAGAAACTTTGCTGATGTCAATTAGGGAACTTGACATTTTTATTTAAGTGTTTCTAATCTAAAAGATTTAGTTGCCTTGACTTCACACCTATTTTCTAAAAATGTAGTGACTAGACAAGATCATAAAAAGCACTATAACACCTGTTGACAGAGCTGATTATGACTGAAAACAATATAAATATCTTAGTATGTGTCAGAGGTCACTGAAAAAGCATATTCAAGGCTCCTGATGTAAAGCAGCTAGATATTCTGTTATCTGTAGATGTTTTGAAGAGTAAGTTGCTCTTTAATGGGATCCTCTTTTCATTGGACTGTCACCACTGACTGCTCTATTATCTGTTCAATTATTATACATTTCAAAAAATATGACTTGTTCTGAAAAATTATAGGTAAAAAAATGAAATGAAAGTTTGGAAAAATGTTGTGGCTGTTACACAATATGCTAGCTGATGTTCCTATTAAGAACCAAAGCAGCTTTTGTGGAGGGCCTATTTTATGCAAAGGCATAGTTCTTTTCTTTTGCCTCAAAGGATGGGTGATTTGTATTTTAAAAGGAAAGGATACACTTGACCTCCATAATAGTTTTGTGTTGGAAAGGCTGAGTCACCCAGGTTTAGAACTGCTACTACCACTTCCTCTTCCACAAATGTGTGCATGCCTTTTTACAGAATATGCTGTATTGTAGTTTGTGCACAACCAGACTTCATGGTGACAGGAAAATTTGCATTAGTTTCATACAAGGGGGAAAAAGAGGGCAGACAAGAACAATAGATTATGTATACTGAACATTGCAGTGACACATGGATAGTACCTGAAGTGGTACTGAACAGTTATTAGTTCAATTATTAGTGAACAAATTATTAGTGAACAATTATTAGTGAACAAAAATACTGAACAATAATCATAAAAATGATTATGAATGTCATGCTAATATAACCTTGATGAACCCTGTGTAGTCTCCTTCTTCATGAAAATATCATATATTTCTTCCTGAATAAAAGAATAAAAGTCAGGATAGTTTTTTTTTTTTTTTTTTTTTTTTTTTAATTTCATCAAAAAATGCATTATAAAACTTCTATTTGTTTTAAAACTGTGGCTATTGATCAGTGTGGAAATGAATATGACCTCATTTTGCAAAGTCTCTCAATCTTGTTGTGTAATGAAAATATTTCCAGCAGTATTTTTTTTCCTGTAGCTAAGCACAGGGTCTTGTATTATTGTTCACCACAGAATACTGATGTAGACAAGTCAGTCTCTAAGCTTCAGCAAATGAGACAGTTGCCTAGGGCAGAGACTGCCAAAAGGGGCTAAATGTCCTTGGCCACTCTCTCCATTTTCCCACTGCATGGGAGAGTCTTGGGGGGTGTTCACAACAGCCTGCAGTTCACCAGTATGTGTAGCACCAGGTATCTGCAATGCAGATTTTTGCTTTCTGTAATCTAACATAAATGTGACCACTCCAGGTGCTGTTGTATGACAGGATGGTCTGGATCATGACCACAAAAGAAAATGCTATGGACATTTTATTCTCTCCGAAGTCTCATAAGTATAATCTGCAGTTCCTCTGGCAATCCAGTATTTCTTTGTCCCGCCTTTAAGGAGCAAACGCAGCATGCTGCTGCATCTCTGAGCTCAGCAACGGTCTGTCCTTCGGGAAGGGAGCTGTTGTTTTGCTCTACGCTGAGCAGGCCTTGAGAAAAATTACCTAGCGTTCCTTACTAAAAATTGAGTGCCATGGGACTGTGACCTATGCTTGTGTGTGTGTGTATACGTATATAGGTAAAGGGAAGGCAGAGGAGAGAAAGATGAATAGCGTTCCTATTAATTGCTCCTGCTCCTCCTTGCTGAAAAATATCTTCTTGGAGAGATGGTTCAGCAGTAGGTGACTGCAGCAGAATATGAATGGGGACTATATGGTCTTTATGCTACCCTTTGTAAATGGATTATTGCCTTCTGGCTGTGGTTTACTGTCACTAGCATGATCAGCTTGTAAGCAGAAGGTTGTGCCTTCCAAGCAGTTTCCTAAAAATGGAGAATCTCTCTTGTGTATGCATATTTAAAAGAGAGAGACTGCCTTTTTTATGCAGACAGAACACATATAAAGGTAGATGAGGGCTTCATATAACACGGTTATCTTTGAATTTTCTTTCAAACAAAGCAAGCAAGATTGGGAGCATATTTCTATGGTTAGGTTAGAGAAATGTGTGTCTCATCTAATGATAAGCAAAGGACATCTGGTTATACCATCCATCAGTCTATTGCCTAGAGCAACAGATATTCATGTTTGACATCTCTGTCTTTTGGGAGGGGGAGGAAGGAAAGGAAAGACTGTTTTATCAAAATGCAGGAGCTGAAGTTGTTGGCTTCTTGTGCTGTTTTCCACAGAATTCTTTCTAGTTGCAGTTACTTTGTTCAGTGCTTGTGAACACTACTTAAATAGATTATCACATAATACATCCCAAAAGATTATATTAAAATACTTTGAACATTAAGAAGGTTAGAACATTAGCTTTAAATATTTTTCTTGCTTTAAGTTACAGAGGATTCTTTACTTGAGAAAATCTTTTGTTGTTGTTGTTGTTGTTAATGTTCCAAAAATATCCTAAAAGATAAAAACATTTTATTTAGTCTTAAATATATTGGCAGTGCTCTTCTAAATTTTGACATGGGTTAGTGGATACTGATTGACAGTACTAAAATCAAGAAGAAATTTTTCCTACGTGGTGATGTACAGCTGGAGCTAGTATCAAGTATGTGGTATTTGTGAGTCACTGCCTTGAACGTAGCTCCTCTCCGGGCCGTTAGTAATGAGAAAAAGGTTTGGCAATGTATAAAATTGGTTGTATTCAGTTTTATGGAAGGTTGAATTAGAAATGGATATCATCAGTTTTAAGAGATTTTCTTATGAATTTTTAGTGTAAAAGCATGTCTGCACACATTGAAGAAAATTTTCAGTTGAATCTAAAACCTTCAATGCGAAGCCAGTTATGTTCATGACAGAAGATTTCTGCAAGTCTCCTTGTTGAGAGATAACTCATTTATTTCAGGTAAAATTTGTTTTCTGTCTGTCTATATCTTGGTGGAAATGGCAAATACAAGTTTGTACTTGTGCATTTAATAGAACTGAATATGGCAATGACTGATCTGATAGATAAAAAGAATCTGTAACTAGGGTTTTTATTGCAACTGCATGAATAATTGAATTTCTGTTCTGTTTGGCTATAAAACTAAATAACATACTTTTTTTGAAAACAAAACCAAAAGAAGATATGAATCAAAAATACATTTTTCCCCATTTTTTCCCTCTGTGTATGGGACAGAAAAGATAGAATGCTTCCTGTGAATAACACAAAGTATTTCATTCACATTGAAGCAAAGCCTTTGTTTGTGTATTTTTAGCTAAAGCAATAAACTACAAAGGAAAAATTTTGAAAAAAATGTTTGATTTTGTTATTTAAGACAGAGAATATCTAACTGTATATTACATTCTTCAGAATTCAACTTTTTTCTTCTGTTCTTCCCAAAACTGCTATCAGCAAATGTCTTCCACAAGCTTAGACCAATTTCAAACCTAATTCTATTTTGAACCATGCATCTCAGGTTTCCATGCACTAGAGGGCAAGTTCTTCAGATAGATGTCTGCCTGCCTCTACTTTTATTTATTTTTTTTTTCCTATTTGTATAGCACTGATGGAATCATTCATAATTTTCATTTGTACTGTATTGAGCACCCAGCACTTTCTGTTATGGGAACAGTTTTATAATCATATTGTGCTGTCCTATTTTGCAGATGCAAAAATTATAATAAGCAAAGATGAGAGCAAGTCAGTTTTGTTTTTATTCAGTACTTATTTGCTGTGGTGGCAGGGATTTATAAAATCCCCGAAGAAGATAAGTAACTTAATTTCTGGCCCTTCAGAGCTTAATTGCTGCAGTTTAAATGCAAATGTTATTATTTCTTTTATATTTAAATAAAGATTAACATTTCAATAATAGGTGTTGCTTGAGAAGCTGGGCTTTCTTTTTTCCAGTGTCTAAAGTTACAGAAATAAGATCTTGAAGGTGAGAAAATAGGTATTTGAAGCATGCAAAATCATTACTGTTCCATGTAAATTATGAAGTCATGGTTTTTCTGACTCATATTTTGTGAAAGAAACATGGTTTTCATTTAGTTTGTTTTCAGTTTGATGTGAAGAATGATAACCTGCTTCTAAGGCCCATTCTAATTATACACTAACCTTGAACTCTTAAATAATCTTTGTTGCATAATTAGAAATTAGATTCTTGTTTGACATACCCTTATACTTTACAATATATTTTTTCTATAGCTTTGCAGAAATATCAAGAACAGGAATGAAAGAAAGGTACATTTTAAAATGGACTAAGAAGGGGAAAGGAGGAATTAAAAGAAAGAAGTAACAGAAATACACATGAAGGTGTATTAGTAGCAGCGTTTCTTCTGTGGTATCTTCTGTCCCAGAGGATCTTAAAAAGCTTTACAAAAATGTTCAAAGGAAAAATGCAAACGTCTCTGCTAACCTCTGTGTGGGTAGGTGCAAAGAACTTCTACTTAAAAGCCCTACAAACCATTCTAATTCCACACTGAGTGATAGATGTCCACAAAGATTTGACCTTATTTTTCATCTGCAAAAATAGCCTGTATTATCCAGATTTGTTTTTCCAAAGGCTTGGTACTATCACTTAGTTAGTTTGGATACACAGACCATAGTTGTATCATCCTGCTGTTTCTTGGTGTAATTTTCTCAGTTCTGTGCAAAATATTCACATAGAGATGAAATCAAAATGAGTGACCTTATAAGTAATATCTTAGAAAACTTTGCTAATTTTGAAACTTCAGGAGAGTCTCTTCCAAAAAGATCCCACTTGTTACTGAAATTTATAGGGTGTCTTTCACTGCTGATTAGTGTGGTGCTCTGGTCAAAAAACAGTATCTATTTGGCTTGAGTACCATGCAAACAGCAAACAAAGTACTATAATCCCTGTCTCTATGGTGCGGTCTCTATGAGAGTGTATTAGCTACGTCTGATTGCAGATTGCAGTGTGTTGCATCTGATGCCTCTTGCATTAAATGAGCAGTTCAAACATCGTTTGCAGTTTAAGTTTCAAGAAGAAGAGCGAATGATCACCAGCTTTTGGGTGAACCTCTGTGTTCTTTAGTCTGAGGAGAAATCTCTGAAGGATGAATGGAAGCAGGGCAAAAAGGAATTGCAGAGCCCAAAGGAGGACAATGCTCCTGCAAGACGATCATGGTGTTTGACTTGAAGGTATCTAGTAATGAGAAAAAGCAGGAGTACTAGCCCTCAGCTTTGCATGAGGGGTGTTGCAGGATGCTGATCAGAGCAGAATGAGTTTAATGCAAGGGGAGAAGGCAGTAGAGAAAGTATCTGCTGTGAGACAGTAAGAGGTAAATTCTCATGACTGCAAACAATGCATTTGATTAGCTTTGGAATGAAAAGGTCTCCAGATGGAGAGAGCACTGACTTTGTAGTTTGCTAAAATGGCAGGTGACATGTAGTCACAAGTAATTAACTGTAATTTTAAAGGCTGTGCTCCCACACAGAGTGGATGAAGAGAGGGTGGGTATTTTAGTGCATTCAACATGTAAAAAAAAATTGTCTTCACAAAATTCAATATTTTCTTTGCTTTATAAAATCTCCTGCTTCACTGCTATAATTCTAGCCAGTTAGTTGATCTCTCATTTCTGACTTAAGAAATTCTTATCTTTATGCTTAAAATTATATCAATGTGACTTAAGTAGACTACTGTGGTATGATCACCACTGCGTAATAGATATGCAAAGGTTAATAATACAGATGGCCTTAAGACATCTTGAAAATCTCTTTTTAAAATGAAGTGTGGATGCCAAATGAAGTGAGGATGTCAAATTTTATCAATTTTGTTTGCTTTGATACAGTGACAACGGTATACAGGTACAGACACTAAGGAATGTGCTTACAGACTTAAATTTGACAGGCTTCTCTGAGCATTTTTCCTGCATTGAAATGTGTATCTTCAGAAATATTCATGAAAAGATGAAAGATCGTGAATTCATTCAAACAACTATCACTCCACCCTTATGTTTACTACTAAGTGCAAATCTAAACTAAGAAATATAGGAACACGTTTGAGTTTCTAAATCTCTGAAATTTTAATGAAGGCAGTTCTTAGGTCGTTGTGCAACAAAATCTGTCTTCATCTAGGAGGTTATTTTGTTTGTTTGTTTGTTTGGTATGTGTGTAGGAAGGCTAAAAGGAGTTATGTTTCATTAGGAAAAAAGTCATTGCTCACAGTAGAAAGCAAGATTTACTAAACAGGTCAATGCTGAGATCAAGTTCCCTCTTTTTGACTGTAGAACAATTCTTCTACTTCTGCTAGAGCTAACTCTAAGATGACACATATTATTTTCTCCCATGTATCACTTTTGTAATATTTAAAGAATTACTGGTAACATGGTATATGTTTTTTATTTTAAACTAGAGAAGAAAATTATCCTCAGAGAAAGATCTGCTTTTTTCTGCCTTTTTTTTTTCCCCCCAGCAGTAACCTTCCACTTTCTTGTTTTTATTTATGTTGAAATGGGAGACCATAAGGATACACTTCATAGATACCTTGCCAACAGCTAAATCTTACTGGACAGAATGCCAGTCTCTTCTGAAATTATAGGATTTATAGCTGATTCTTGCAAATTGTTCCTCTGATGTGTTGGCCTTGTTTTTTTTTTTTTTTGTTTTTGTTTTTTTTTGTTTTTGTTTTTGTTTTTGTTTTTTTTTTCCTCATTGAAAGATATGATCTAATATGTAATTCTTTTCTGAAATTGGCTAATCTATAATAATGTAAAGAATAGAGTATTAAATACATTCTAAATAAGAAGGTTTGAGTGGTATTCATAGGAATAGAAAACTACCTCTAAATATATCTTAGTTTTGGGGCAGACAATTACTTTTATGTTAATCTGCCTGAAGGTTTGCATTGGAAGGTGGGTGAAGAGCTGCAAAGTTCAAAACAAGTAAGGTGGAAATAGTTGCATAGGGGAACACCAAATTCAATTTGTTAACAACAGTCTAATGCAGTGCAGATTTAAATCTTGCAGTCCCTGTCCCTTTCTAGGATCAGAAGAACCTTGAAAAGATTATTTAGAAATTTACTACTGAAAAACATTTACTGTCAGGTAAAGTATGATTCATGCAGTTAGAATTTTTTTTTTTTTTTTTTTTTTTTTTCTTCTGGTTACTGTGGAGAAATTCAGCCTGAACCTTTTGGATCAGTAGCCAACCCTTGCGTGTAACTTTACATCCTCACCAAGTGACATTTGTGACATTCCCTTGAAATCACTTGTATAGTGATAATGTTCTGGTCCACCTGAAAGAGAGAGGGTGCTACAGGGTAATATTATTTGTTATCATCCTCTAAGGATGTTGTCCAGCTTTGGGTCAAAGGAAGAGGTATCACGTCTGTCTTCCCACAATTCTTCCTGCAACTGCTCTTCAGGATATTTTGTTATCATCTGTCTTTATCCATTGAAGTTTTCATGGGTTAAATGTACTCTATATTCAATTACTCTTCAATGCCATGAGTATTTGGCCACCTTTAGTTGAAAGGTTTGGCTCATGTTGACATTTATCTCTCAACTTTCTGTTTCACTATGTTATTTACATAGATCCAGTGCCTAGATCTTGGATTAAACTTCCTGCCCTTCCCAATCACAGTGCAAACTGAATATGGCTTTGCGTTACTCCTTCCCCAGGCAAGTTTCCAACCTACACCTTGTCACCTCTGTTTCCATGGTCTTCAGAGGCAAATGAGAAGAATACTCTTTCTGCTCCCACCTTTCTGTACTCTATATACTGGCAAAGAGCTACACACGTGGTTTAATCATTCTGTCCTCAGGCTGAGATGATGCAGCCAACCCAGGACTTTCATACAATTCCCTTTCACATTAATTCCTGTCTCATGTCTTAACATTGGCAGCCTCTGAAGCAATAGCAGAAAGCGATGAATCTCCAGGAATGACATAATGTGCCCTGCTTGACCACCATTTTAGTAAATTTGACTTGTGAGAACCTTGGGCCCATTTACTATTATTCTTGGCAAAGAAACACGTGTTCTTTGACCCCTAATGCTTTGCAATCTTCCTGTTTTGTGCTTGACATTGTTTTTGGCTGGGACAGTGTCACTTTTCTTCATAAAGGCTCATGTAGTCCTATGTTGTAGATTTTTGATGGAAATAGCAGTGATAATACACCAATGTTTGTAGCTGTTGCAAAGCAGTGCTTACACTGAGCCAAAGACTTTTCTGCTTCTTATGCTGCTCTGCCAACAAGGAGGCCAGGGGTGCACCAGAAGCTGGAGGGGACACAGCCAGGGCAGCTGACCCAGACTGACAAGAAGATGTCGCATACCATGTGACATCATCCTCAGCAATAAAAGCTGGGGTAAAGAAGGAGGAAAGGGGTGTGTTTTTGTGTGTGCGTTCAAAGTGATGGTGTTTGTCTTACCAAGGAGCCGTTACATGTGATGAGCCTACCTACCGATGCAAAATAGTGAATTATTTCCTTGTTTTGCTTTGCTTGTATGCACAGCTTTTGCTTTACCTAGTAAACTATCTTTATATCAATCCATGAGTTTTCACACTTTTAACTCTCTCGTACCCTTATCCCACCTGGGCAGAGTAATCAAGCAGCTGTGTGGTGCTGAGCTGCCTGCTGGGTCTAAGGCACAATAGTTCTTTACCTTTTTTATTTGTTTGTTTTGATGACATACCTTACAGTTTCTGTAGACTTCTGCTACCACAATTTTTCTTTAAAAATTTTCTTAATTCCCAAAGGTATGTTAATTTTTTCCTTGGCTTCTGCTCTATTTCTTCCATATATTGTATCTGTTGATGTCTTTTTATTTATTTTTTTATTTTTTTTTGACTTTTTGCTTACATTCATGCCTCTGCACATCTCTTAGAGGCATCTCTTGGGAAACATTTTCTCTTTCTTCATGTTTTAGTCTTTAAATCAGTACTTGAACATAGCTGTATTTTACAGATTGGCTATTTTGCTATAATTAAGCTTCATGAATATGAAGATTCATGTAGTATTCCCATGGTGTCCTACAGTTAGGTTTAGCAGTAAGATTTTATCTCATCTCACTGTAACCCATTATCATGTCACTTTCACTAAATTGCAACACTATAAAGATTCTCAAGAAATGCAGAGAGCGTACTTGCTAATTTTTTTTTTTTTTTTTTTTTTTTTTTTTTAAGCCTATATAGACTGCAATGGTTGTTTAGCAGACAGCGGAGTGGGAAGAGGGAGGAAAGGGTTGACCAATATCTGAAAATCATTTTACTTACAACTTTAGAAAGAGTTTGGAATTTAATAAAGCCTATAAAAATAGATAGTGTCATCTACTGAACAAAGCCATGGACTGGACGTTTTGAGCCCTGATTGAATTTATAGGACTATTTCCGACTTTCTATATGATTGACTTGGACTGGGGCCCTTTATATCTTTTTGCTTTTGAGCAAGTTCCACCTCATATTCTTTCTCTATTTCCTTATTTATTTATATATTTGTAAAAGAGAGTAAGATTTTCATAGCAGGTACTGGCTTTAATTACATCACACAGTGCAAGCAACTCCAATCTCAGCTAGCTTTTAGGCAGTGGTATCATGCAAATTGGGATTATATTGGAATACTCAAAATATAATTCCCGGGACATTTCTACATATGTGGAGCACAAATTTATCCTTTGCACAGGAATGAATTAAACCTCAAGCAAAAGCATGCATGGTATCAAGTTGACATAGGAAAAACAAAACAAAGCAACAACAACAAAAAACGAACAGATATTTTCTTTCTACAAAAATTTAAAAACTTTAAAGGAAAATATAACAATAAAGAAGAAAAGGGTTGAGAAATAAGCTGAAAATACTGTATAACATTAAAAAAAAGTAACAGTTACATTTTTAATCAGTGTATGTACTTACACACAACTTTTTTAAAGGATATTGTATATATTAGAATAGAACTGTAGATTTTTTTAATTCTGTTTTTCAATATAGAATTAGTGACTTCAAAACATGACCTTCAGAAATTGTCTTTAACCTTCTAGAGTTAACTAGCATAAGAAATAAGGAATCTTTCCCACCCTCTTGCCTCCTTTTTATTTTTTTTTCTCCAATAATATTTCTGACTCAAAGTATTGATATAACTTGTTAAGAGATAATTATATGTGTTTCAGAATAACTTGGTGATCAGTTTTATAACTTTCATCTGGTTTATATTCTACATAGCTTTAGCTTTCAGCAATATGCAATTTTGGTGTATGATAGGGAGGTCTCATGCTAATCAGATTTACTTATTCCCTCAAAATATAGTACAGAACATTAATTTCATGCTATTTCAAAATGTATTATCCAAGCACCAATTCCATTCAGAGCCACAGAAAGGCTGATTTAGGATTTGAAGGAAAAAAAATAAAAAAAATCCCTGAAAGATGGCGACATAATTTTCAGTTCTATGAAACTAGGTCTTGTCAGAAAATCTGATCTCACACTTTCTTTTCAAATTGTTTTAAGATTCAAAAATATGCTAGACGAGAAGTACTGTGGTAATGGACTGTAACATTAAGTAATTAACTTACTGTCACAAAAGTAATTAAAACATTTATCAGCAGACAGAAACTACACAGAACTTTCTAAAATAGTTTGCAAAAAACACCCCAGGCCACATAATATGCTTCAAAAGTAACAAGTACTGTGAGTCTCTTCTTGGCTCAGTGTCTGTCAATGTATTTATCACCTGGAAGGAAACATGAAATAATTCTTGCTAAAAAGTATCTCAGCCTGAGAGCCTGCATGCAGTGAAGATGGGAAATCTTGTTCAGACAGGGTGGCACTTGATAACATAGGATATGTTGTGCACAAGAGTGACATAGAAGAAAGTCAACACTGGCTCCAAACTAGGGTTGGAGCATGGCAATGTTTCTCCATCATTTGGTTGTTTTAAGATAACTAAACATGAGGTTATGAGAACAACTGTAAGAGTCAAGAAGGGAGTGGAAGAGTTTAGATGTCTGTTTCCTACTCTGTGTTTTAGGATAGCTCAATGAATGGAAGCTGGTGCTACCAGCCACCTAACTAACATTTAGAGACAGAATTGAGAGCAGTGATCCAAATTATGCTTAGCAATTAAGTTTGTCTCAATAAAATAGGCTTCTTTGAACACTTTGGCTGTTTTAACATAACAGAACACAAGTCATGTTGTTGAAGCAAAAGAATGTGTGTCAAACATATAGGCTGGAATGGGGTCTTACTTGAGGAAGGTGCTTTGGGATGGTGTGTGTGGTGTAATTTGGCTTGCACTAGTGTGGTGAAACAATTAAGCTGCCATGAGAGCAAGTAAATACTAAGTAGAGAGAAGATTATAATATTTTGTGTTTAGATTCAGTGACAAATGCAGCTGAATTTCATATTCTGGATGGTGAACTCTTTGAGAGAGTTTAGTAAATGATTAATAAACTGTCCCAAAAGGAGAAACTGAAGGAGTTTGCTCTTCAGCTTCTTATTGACTATCTAGATAGAAATTATTTATTCAGAGGTGTTGAGTAAGACCAATAGCTAGAAGGTCTGTGAGGATAAAATGCAAAGGCTGAAGCTAGTTTACAGTGGGAGTGAGAATAAATGCAAGGTTTTAACAATGAAAACAGTCCTTTAAAATTTGGCATTTATAACGGGGTGTAATGACTTGCAGAAATATGTGCTCTATCACGACAAGAAATTATGAGCTTGGATCACCAGGATAAAGATATGATCTATATTGAGATTTGTGATTATTTCAGATCAATTAAAAAAGAAGTCTCTCTTAAAAAAGAATAAACAAATAATAGTGTGTTGTCCAGGGTACTGAACATGAAAACCATTTTGTCATACAATAGGAAAGATCTTGTTAAGAAACTTAAAATGCAGCGTCAGTTTAATATAGAAGTGTACACTGAAGAAAAAACATAGTTGAATCACCCTCCCAATTAGTATATTCGCTTCTGTGCATGTAGTTTTCTGTAAGATGTTGCTTTTTCCCCTCCCCTTCTTTCTCTCCAGTCTTCCCACCTTCCTCCATGAGTGAGAATATTTGCTTCATTTGTCTGTTCATTGGCCAAGCATGGCAAGAGGCATAAATTGTGCGAAAACGTATTTTCAAAATAATAGCCTTATTTCTGTCCTAAAATGAACAACTTCTCAAGGACTGATTTTGATGTATTATCCATTTCAGCTGTAGAGAAGAGATTGTCCAATGTGTCACACTATATTAAAAACAGTATTTTTTGTGATATGAACTGGTGTTCTGGAGGGGTGGAGCTGTGACTGTTCAACTTAAGCTCCTCTCAAAGTAAATTCCAAACTGGATTTCAGAAGTGCTGCTTATTTCTGAAAATATCCTTTTCAGACAGTAATTTCTACATGTAAGTCAGAACACAGAATGAATTGTGCAGAATGTTACAGAATACAATGTTCTACAGACCTGCATTTAATTTACTATGTCTTCTCGGGAAAGTAGTAATTTTGTTCTCTTCAGAAAACACACAAACAAAAGTAAGAAAATGTTCCTTTTCTCACTTGGGGCCATACATCAAGCATGCCTCTTAAATGTTTATATTTGCCTCTTAACTTTGCTCTCTCTCCTTCTTTTGGGAAGCTGCAATATCAGAGAGCTCAGAGAAGGTCATGCTTTGTACATGTGTCAGGCTTGATTGTAATCCCATGCTTCATTCCTAACTTTTATTTTCCCCTGAGGACAGACAGGCAAAAAGATTATGTTTAATATCACAATTAGCTTTCCTGAAGCCATTGTGCCCGATGAAAGATACAGCCAATTGATGGTAGAGATATAAAAATAAGCTGTCCTGTTCTCTGAAAAAATGTGTATAGGAAACTGTAGGAATTGTTCAGGCCATCTTTTTGCACTGAAATACATAATAATGCAATTTAGTTCAATCTTGTCAGCTTCAGGAGGTATTTAAAATAAAATAAAATAAAATGCAACTCCAGCTTGTTTGACAGCCCTATGACTGATAGGGTAAGTGACAATAGCTTTTTGCTCAATGCACACCAGGGAGTGTCTAGAAATCTTGTGAAAAAAGATGGAAATGCAGTGGTGTCAAGTTGGTTGGGGAGCTGAAAAGACTGGTGGTGTTGCTAAGAGATAAATGGGATGCGTGGACTTCAGCCTGTGAAACAGTGAAAACAAAAGTAATTAAAATAAAATGAGGAAACATTAAGACTTCCAGTCTCTTGTTTGGGTATGATCAAGTGGTTTTCTGGGGTTTATAAGGTGGCAAGGTTTCCAGTTAGAATTATTCAGCCATATGGAATGAGTGATACATGCTCTGTTCATACGTAAATACATAAAGTGTTGTTTTTTGTTGCAGTTGACCAATAGCATGAGAATATGATGTAGTGGCACGTGTTTGATCTAAGTAGCTTAGGCGGTTAATAGTTGTGTGTAAAGTTCAGAATAGCAGTAAAAATAAAAATAAAAAATGTTGGTCTGACAGTCTGACCTCATGCCTGCTGAGTTAGTTCATCAATCTGCAGTTTAGTGAAGATATTTTCCATATGGTGCTGGTACTGCTTTTTTTTTTTTGTTGTTTTATTTTGTTTTGTGTGTGTGTGTTAAAGCCTAAAGAAAGCATACATTTCACCCCAAAAAGAATAGGCAAGTGAGCTTGCCCAAAAGAATAGGCAAGTGATTGCTACAAATTTTACAGTATGCAAATTCTGATATATATTGCAAAGGATTTTGTTGTTCATGCTAAAATTCTAGGCCATCCAGGTAGCTTAGGTCTAGAATGTTTCTGATTTCCTGATACTTATTAAATTCAGCATGTAAATGCGCAGATTTCTATTATGAGACTTGGTATGTGAATGAGACACCTTGGGTTCATGAATGATGTTGTTTTCCTTCTTCCTTGGATGGAAGGGGTCAAAGTTTAATATATATATTATTAATTAAATATAAATAATAAATTAATATATTTGATATATATTTAATATCACTGGTAAAGAGTAACTTCCAGGCTAAAAGGAGAAGTTCTTGTGGAGTTTTCCCAATGTATTTGAAATCTATGTGGACAGGACTATGTAGCTTTCATAGATGGTTTGCAGTAACTCTGATCAGGCAACAAGTAGTTTTCCTTTCAGTTTATTCATGACAGTACTTCCCCTCTGCCATGTTCTCAACAAATTCCAGTGGAATTTGATATTGAATAACTCCTATAATCTGGTTACAACCCTAAAAAATCTCTGAAGTTCTTTAAACTTTTTTTTTTTTTTTTCCTGAATTGCTTGAGAGTGCATAAGGGGTTGATTTTGTCACATACAATTTTGGAACATGCCTTGTTGGAGGAAGGGGCTTGGCTCTCCCTATATGTGGTACTTGGTCCTTTCTGTTTTTCCTTTTGCAGTGCCTAGGATAATGGTATCACAAATAATTATCCCTGATGAGATATTAATGTTAGCAGAATAGTTTAACAGATCATCTATTTGTACTTTGGTATTTCTGGGAAGTCAACCAGATTCACTCTCACTGACAAATATTCATATAAATTCACCCATAAATCCACAACACTCTTATTTTCTACCATCAATTCAGTCAGTATACATTATTTACCTGATAGTTGGCCCTTTTTTTCCCACAGTTAACCTTGTCTGTCTTACTCAACTCTTTCAACACGAAGTATATTTGAAAGCTGATTTATTCTGTACTGAATAGGGAGTACATGGAGGCTCCAATTCTATGCATCATCCAGATTTTTTTTTATTAAATCAGCCATGTACATCAATAATCAAAAGAAAGACAATTTTTCCAAATCTATTGACTACTCAGCTGAGTCCCCAGCCATGTAATCTAGTCTCTGTTCAATTTACCAGCAACCCATTGCCTTTGAAGCAAAGAATACTTTCTCAGTTCAACATCTTTAATACTACCCTTTCTAGTTATCCACAGCACTGTGTAAAATATAAAATACACTTTGCCCTTTAAAATGGATTTTCTTTAGCTTGGATATAATTATGTTTCTTCATGAACCTATTTGTATTTATTTGTACTAATTAATATGTCAGTAGCTTATGCCCAGACATACCATGCTTACCAGGTAAGACGTTAATGTACCCATGTTAGACAGTGTAAGTAATTCAGTGATATCAAATAAATAACTTCTGTGTAGCTTTGCTGTTTTAAGAATACCACCTTGCTTTCATTTTTTTCTGTTATGGCCTATAAAGGGTATGATACCTCACTTCCTTAATCTGCTTTAAATCTCATCTGAGATTTAAACCAAATTTTATTGTCATTTATATATGTTTTCACTAATGCCTTCCAATATTAATTGCAAGCAACATAACCATGTAGAAGAATTTTCCTCCTTCTCCTTCCCCCACAAACAAGCTCTTCTGTGGCAATTAGTCAGTGGTTAGGTGCTTGTATGGATGACTTTTGGTAACAAGCCTTTGGAACCCTATGGCTGTGAACATTTCTAATACACTCTAACTTAGAAGAGGGTGCTGTAAAGTGAAAGATTAAATCTTAATTTGAGCATAACTAGGACTTTGTCTTCCAAACCTTTTGCACAGAAAGTGTAACTGAAATTCTGTTTGTACTTGCCAGAGAAGTTATATCTTTACCCACAATTATTCTGTTTTAACCTTGAAGAGCAAATGAGCCAAATATATATATATATATCTTCATGAAAAATCTCCATGAAAGAACATCTGATGATAATAATTATTGTTTTTCTGAGACAAGGCTCATAATTGAGTCTTGATAGGCAGCAAGTGAGTCAGCAGAAACCTTATTCATCTTTTCCTGGAATAGGTGCCTCTCCTTTCACAGAGGACGACCTTAATTTATTTTATCCTGCTGGAAAGCTCTCTGCACAGGTTGATTTTTGTTCTCCAGGGCAAAAGTAACTAGTTGTTTTTCTTTATCTAAGCACACTTCTGCTTATAATCCCTCCCTCCCTCCCACCCCCCCCAAAAGAAAAAACAACAACAACAAAACAAACAAAAAAACACTAAAAACAACAACAATGGCAACAATAGCAACAAAAAAGCAACCTTTAATATGCAATATTTTATAGCAGTGAATAGTGTGAAATGCTGAAGTGAATAGTGTGAAATGCTGATCATGGGGAAAGTGTTATCATCTGGTTCAGAGCAACTCAGAGGATCTGAGCTCAGTTCCCATCTTTCCCACTAGTCTTCTCTATGACCTTTAGCTAGGTAGTTAAATAAATTGGACACAAGTAGCTAACACCCCTTCAGCTATTTTGGACATCTTGCTGGGTGCCAGCTTGTATCACTAGGTGCAAAATAAGATAATGTTCCTGGAAGTGTTGGCCACCATTATGTCTGATCTCTCTGGTGGTTCCTGTCATGCAAGTGGTAGCCACTAACAAGTGGAATGAAAAATGACTCTGTTCTACATTTCCTATATCTAATTATTTCATTTTCTTTTCTAAAAACAGACAGGGGGATGAAAAGCTTCTTGGTGTGACAGTGGACTAGTTTATAATGAAGCAAGTTTTTCAAAATACCTTTGATTTTGACATTTTTTTTTTTCCAGAGAATGGCATGTTAAAATGCTACTAGATGGCTGGGAAATGTAAGTGCTGTATTTGTCAGAAATTTCTTCAGGAACCTGGCAGAACAATGGTACAATATATGACAAAGTACAATTAGTAACATCAATAACTTTATATTAGCTGTAATACTGGTGTCTGTTTTAGAACAGTTGTTACAAGAGTGAGTTGGCAAGGCAGCAGCTCTTCAATTTAACTTTCACCTTTATCCAGTCATCTTGCTGGTCTCTCTCTTTCAAGTAATGTTTTCTCCTCCCTGTTCCTCTTGTGTGATGCCTATTAGTACTACCTGTACCTGTTGCAAAATTTACCCATGTGCTAATTTTTGCAAGCCATAAAAGAAAACATACTAATTTCTTCGAACATATTTAGAACCTCTGTGTTCTTCATCATTACCAAAGCTCTAGGTGGAAGATAAAAATGGGAGAAAATGTTAAAAGACAAGGGAAGCAAGCAGATTAAATCTTTATAAAAGAGAGGCAATTAAATGGTTATACTTGAAGAACATGTTTTACATTTGTCAACTCTACCACTTTCTTTTGATATTAAAAAAAATATTGTAGTTAGAAAGACAGCTTTCCTTTGCTACCCATCCCCCTTGGTAGTCACTGTAAAACTTGTTCTTTTGGTCCATTTTTCTTCTCCATTGACTTTTTTCTCTGTGCATTTCTAAATATGCATCTTCTAAAGAAGCTGTATTACAGGCTGGCAAGGAACATTTGATTCCTCTTAATAATGTTTGAAGCCAGCTGATGGGGCTGTGCTAATTACCTTGGACTCAGTGAGGACTCAGATCAGACAGCAAGGAGGAGTAAGGATCATCCCCTCCTGCTCTTCCTTCAACTGGAGTAAAGGTGGTCAGTGCTGAAGGGAAAGGTCCAAGGGAACAGCAAACCCTGAGGTTTCTCTGTGTAACGTAAGAGAAAAAATATGTGGGGAGGTATGAGGGGAAAAAAAAAAAAAAGAAAAAAAAATGTATCAGCTCACTAGGGCTGGTGAGTGCCTTTTATTTATGAAGGTGGGGTTGGTGGCTAGTTGTAAATGTCCTTTGACTTCAGGGGAGATGTAATACCATCCTATTTTTCTTGTTTAAACACTAGTTGGTTTGCAAGGAGGACACTTACTCTTGAGTGCTGGAAACTCTCTCTGCTAAAAGTGACCCTCATTCCCATACACACTTTGGCTGAAATAAGTTGGTTTCTTTAAAAAAAAAAAAAAAAAAAAAAAAAAAAAAAAAAAAAGATGATATATCCATCTATAGTGCCAAGCAAGATTGGGATCAACTGTCTTTCCACTTCAGCTTCCAGAAAAAAACAATCCTTTTACATACAATAGGTATAGTCCAGTGCAGAGATGTGCAACACAGTCTGAACTCAAAACTATTGAAATCCTTTACAAACCATCTTCTTACCACATATTGAAATATATCAGTTACAGCTTTTATTTGGAATGATCATCAGAGTTAGAAAGCTAAGACTAGCAGTAGCTAACAATTAGTCATAAGGCAAAACCAAATAGCTCATTGTAGCACTCCTTGCAACCATGTAAATATCCCAAGAGGGAAGATCTTTGTTTCCTGCAATCCCTTAGTATATAATGGAAAAAACAATATAACAGAATGACAGTCTCTTGAACCAGTAAGTCATACCAGGGCATCAGTCAGAGCTTTGAGAAGAAGAACTTTTTTAAGAAGGATTTCTACTTGTTTTGGTTGTTAGTAATTTAAAAACAAAGAACAACAACAACAAAAACTGTTTCTCATTCTTTTGCATTAATTTGCTGGGGGTGTTAAAAATGGTGTAGCTAAGAAAAAACAAACAAAAAACTGGTCTCTGACTGCTCTGCATATTCCCCCCTGCTGCCTCCTGCACATATCAGCAATGCGTCATTTTATCTGACTGGTGTCCCCCAAATACCTGAATATGTAACAAACCAACCAACCTCTATGTCTTTTTCTCAGACTACTCATATGCTTAAATGGGGTCAGCACACAGCAGCAGAAGCATTTATGCAGGTTATAATGTGGAGCAGCGACAGTAGTGGTGCCAAGAGACCAGCGCAGGTCTGAGACCAAGGAATTGGGTCTAAGGGTAGGAAACCCCGCTGTGAAAAGTGGAGAAAACCATAGCTTGGCTGCATGCATGGGAATCCCAGCAGCCAGAGGTGTCTTGGCACACAGGAAAGTCATGAGGGAGTGTTGAATTTGAATTTTCTGGATTTCCCACAATTTTTAATAACTGCCTTCATATAGTGTATGTGTAAGTAACTAAGGAATGTTTTTCCTCTCATTCACTTCATTTTAATTTTAAGAGGAAAACAAATACCCTTTATCTTGAATACCCTCAGGACAGTCTTCACGGATAGTGTTTAATAAGGAAAGTTGACACAGAACATTAATAAACTAAAGCTTTAATAGCGTTACCTTGGATCAGTTTTTGAAAGAAGAGAAGTTGGCAGTGAAATTACATTGGTCATCTATCTTTTCAGTCACTGGAAAAAATATTTCCCTCACAGCTGAGTCAGAACCAGGGAAGGGGAATATATGCTTTAATATTGGAAGAACAATATGTTTAGTTTGCTCAGCAAAGAAGTTAGTGTTCTGGCTTAGTCAGCAAAAACCAGTTCATAAATACTTGCAGTGAGTCCATGTGAGTTTTGCTTAGAAGTGTAAAAAGAAGATTTAACTGTACTCTGCTTCCCTGGAAATAACAATTATTTGCACATATTACTTGGTTGGTGGTCTGTTTCCTCTGGTCCTGTTATTTTGTTCCATAACAAACTGAAATTCATTCATATTTTCATGTCATTTAAACATTTTTTACATATTTGGAATTGAGATGACCAGTCACATTTTACCATTTGCATTAGGTTGGCTCAATTCAGGCTTTATAGATGTTGTATCTTTATAACTGGTTCAATCAGAAAAGGTAAAGAAAATTCACAGAATCACAGAATTTCTAGGTTGGAAGAGACCTCAAAATTATCGATTAATCTAAAGTGGTCTCTAAACAAGTTTTCATTAGATATCTAGCAAAGAATTTTATTGTACTGTAAGCAAAGTTTATAATTGTATATTTCCATTCATACTTTATCAATGCATTAGCTTTGGTTTTAGCATTCATGCACTTAAAAAAAAACAAAAAACAACTTTGCATGACAATCTGAAAGTTCAATTTGTGCACCATAACTTTCAGTCCATTTGCCACAGAATCATTTTGTTTTCTCAACAGTTGTTTGACTTGTAGCACAGCTTGTAGTGGTGAGACTATAAAATGTGTGTGTATAACTTCTGTGGTAAAAGTGAGTTTTTTTCATTTTTGTAAGCTGAGATACATTGTTGAAATTCTTGTAAAGGAACCAGACGGTGGCTGCTTATTTCCCAGATGGTTTATTCATCAAACAGATTATGCTGCCTTTTTCTTTTTTTTTTTTTTTTCCCTAGCCAGTAGGATTCCCTGACTTCTGCTGCATGCATTACATGGGATAGATTAAAAAAAAAAAAAAAAGTTTTAGCTACCCTTTTACTTCAAAACATACATAAAGTTATCTTTATAAAAACACAGCATGTTATTTGGTGAACCAAATATAGAATATAAATTAAGTTTTATCTCATGCAACTCAGATGCAGGATTTGAGCAGAATAAATCTCATGCAACTTGAAAGAGATCCATACTCTAAAAGCAAACTTTAACTTCCTTTTACATGGCATATTGCTGTTACTGTATAAGCTTTTTCTAAGATGGTCATATGCCTTTGCATGATATACATACATTTTCCCATCCTGCCAGTTCTACCTTTAAAACACCACCATCACCACCACCACCAAATCTCCGTTTTTTCCTTACTTAAAATTTATCCTCTTGGACAGAAGTGGAATATTCTTGAAGTTGTTCTGAAAGTCATTCAAGAATACTATTCAGGTGTTGTTTAGCATGTAATTAATAATGCAGACTTCTGTGGAAGCAATGATGGAACAATTTTGATCCTCTGAGCATCGTCCTTTGAAAAACTAAAACATACAAGAGCAGAATAGAAAGAGAGTGTTGTTATCAAAAATGCACACAGGAGAGATGCTTTTGGGTTATCCCATCTAAGAAGTTTGTCATACTTACTTGAGGTTTATTGAGAGTTATTCTGATTAGAACAGAACAGAACGATTCAGTTGGAAGTGACCTTCATAAATTATCTAGTCCAACTGCCTGACCACTTCATGGATAACCAAAGGTTAAAGTATATTACTGAGGGCATTATCCAAACATCTCTAGAACACTAACAGACATGAGACATCAAACACCTGCATAGATAACCTCTCCCACTATTATACCACTGTCATAGTAAAGAAATTTTTCTTAATGTCCAGTCTGAAACTCCCCTGAACCTCCCCTGGCACTGTTTTGTGACATTTCCATGTATCTTGTTTCCTCTTCTCCTTAGGAAATTACAGAAAGCAATGAGGTCACATCTCAGCTTCCTCTTCTTCAGACTAAACAACCCAAGTGTCCTCCTCTATCCTTGTAAGATATGCCTTCCAGCTCTTATAGCAGTTTTGTTGCCCTCTTCTGGATACTTTCAAATACCTTAACATCTTTTCTATATTGTGGAGCCGAGATATTAAACTATTCCTCTGTAGATCTAATGATCAGCATCTCAAATCTCTGCTTCAGCTTGAAGACCTTGCCTAAAACCTTAATTAGTGAAACAAAATAAACAAATAAACAACAACAAAACAAAACAAATGTCAAAGGACACAAAAATAATCAGAGATCTTTTTACCACTTTGTTAATACATATTGAGTTATCAGCAAGCAGTTGTACTAATATAGTGATACAGTATAAAAAAAAATGAAGTCCGGGTATAGATGTACAGATGCTTCAAATTGCTATACATTAGTACCAAGGTTAAGTAATTCTCAAAACCCTAGCTTTGAAATTTTCCATCCTTTTATGCACATTATTCATTTGCTAGGAAAATCCTTAGGAGCCAAAGATGGAGAGTGCCAGGTGTAGTTAAGAGTGTGTAATTAAATATCATTAAGATTATGATTTTACAACTAGACAGAAATTCATTTTCTTCTGTGACAATAAGGAAAACACTTTTTTTTCTCCCCACAGTTGAAAATGTTGAAAATGAGAAAAGTGAAACTACTAGCATATTTATTTCATTCCATCTAAAGCATGGCTGAAGTGAAATATATCTTGCAGTTATTATGAATATAGTATAAAAAATACAGCTCTGACCTTGGTGCTATACCTTGTGGCTGGCTGAAGGGTGCTCCCAAGTGTTCAGGTAGTGAATAATATTGCAAGGACAAATTCCTGTTGCCCTTTGCTGGGCAGAAGCTTGACTTGATTTAGTGTCTCAGCTCCACTGGTACAGATGTTCCAACTTAAGAAACAGGGGACAGTTAGATTTCAGTTCACCACCTGATTAAAATAGCTTTCTTTCCTATTAATAAATATAACGTTGATTCTACACCCATCTTCTGTTTGTTTATAAATTTCCTTAATAGTTATATACACATACCTAAATATGCGAAGGTGCCAGCACCTTGCAGTTATGAACTTGCTAAACTGTTGCAGTCCTCTATTACTGCACAGGCGTTGCATCTTCAGCCACTTTTAATGCTTTTTTTTTTTTTTTTTTTTTACTTTTGTTATTTTCTCCTGCTGCAGCAAACTATAGCTCTGCCTTCCTGCAATAGTAGCAGCTCTGCTTGCCCGTTGCCGCATGGCTGCACAGGGTGCACTTCTAGAGTTGTTCTCCTTCCCTGTCAGGAGAAGCTGGAAGATATACCCGACAACCTGACACATTCCATTTACCCACAGCTCCTCTAAAATAAATGCATTCATAGCCTTGGTTTTCAAGCCTAGTTTGAAAGTAGCTGTAAGAATCTTTGTTTGTGACTTTCACAGCTACTGTTCTTCTTATGTCTACTTCATACGTATTAACTTGTGATACTGCAGCCTACCAGAAACTTTTGGAACTCTTCCATCAAGACCATTCATGGCTGTTTCAAGCCTCCTAATATGCATAGCCTCATAATTTCATCCAAATCTTGTGATGTTGTTTTTTTTTTTCCTCTTTACTATCTCTTGTAGGGTTTTTAGAGGCTCTGATCTTTCAGAGGTCAGTATGGAAGAAGGAAATACTAAGAAGTACCTAGTACATATTGCTCTGGGAAAAGACTAGAGGATGTAACTAATAGATACTTGGAAGAGAAAAGATTAAAATATCACATACAGTCAAAGCTAATATCACTTTTTCAGGGGAAGCCTGTCTCATGGTTAACATATATTTCAGGCCTTGTAAAAGCTGCTTCATGCAATGCAAGTGATGCTACATGTTGAGTTTATTCATGTTCTCTTTACTTGTATGGCATGATAGAAAAACCTTCCCCTTTTCAGTTGCTGTGAAAACCACTGTCTATGAATTGTGAACGGGAGCAATAGAAACAGTGCCTAACAGCTTTGTATCAGACAAAATGGCTGGCAGTAGGAGAACCTTCCAACTACAATGCTGTCCATGGCACCTGGTTAATACTCGATTTACTAGTAATACTGAGAATTTGTTACTTTAAAGATGCTGCCATAAAGAGAGGAAGTTTTTTCTGAGACATTATACTTCTAAAAGAAATGGGAGATTATCTGCTGCTGCTTCTTTTAAGTTTAGCAGCCCTATTTTATGATGGGACTAGTTCAGATTTTCTTAGGGCTTTGATAGTGTCATAAGTTCTTTCAGCTGCTGTAGGGTTATATGTGTCATTACCTGTAAACTTAAATCGATTACTGATACATCTTAACTCCAACATTCAAATCTTATATTAACTGCTGGGAAATTCATCAGTCTGTTTTTCAGGTTTGTTGCTTTGACTCATTATTTGGGAAAAAATAGTTAAAAAAAAGAAGTTGGAAGATGGGAGGGATGGCTAGGGGGTTGATGAAAGAAATTGTGCTGGAAAGAGTTGAAGGAAAACAGAGGATATCTTCACATAAATAGTTGTTTGGATCTTGGCCTTCGGACACATTAAATCACTGATTGCATTCCTCAGGCAAAGCAGGCTTGATCTATCTCATGCTGCCTAGCACCTTGTTACAAGATGTGTTAATTCTGTAACATCAGAAGGATATATTGATATAAACACTTATATTTATTTATTTTTCTCTATCCACAACTTTATTGAATATATATATATATTAGAAATATCTGGGAGGCTGGTAGAGGTCAGTCTCAGTGATGCAATATAGCCCTGCTCTGCAGCTGGGACTTTGGAAAAATGAGCAAACTGTGATTTGAATACTTCAGTCTGATTTTCTATTTTTGTTAAGGTCCTAGAAAATCTTTTTTTTTTTTTTTTTTTTTTTTTTTTTGTGTGTGTGTGTGCATGCAATTAAAATAGAAGGTTAATAATTGGCAACAGAGGGATAACAATACGCATAAATCTCTCAAACTGCCTAGTTTTCATTCTGGATACTTTGCTCTACAACTCAGTCCACCCACAGTGGACCCTCACCCATCCCACTTCCTAATGGTATCCCTAAAGATTGGGAGTAAAGGAAGATTTGTGCAACATAAAGACTAAAATATCCAGGTTTAGATGGGAGGGGATTGGGAAGAAAACTCCAGCATCTTTGCATAAAGAAGGTCTTGCCTCCAGCCTGTTCTGTTTTCCATGCCTGCTTAACTGGGCTAACAGCACTGATGGTTGTCTGTAGCTCCCACCCTGTAGGCTCTGATCCGGCTCAGATGCTGCTTTTGACTAAAGCCTAGTAGCTGCAATAAATATAAACCAATTTGTGCAATAGCTTAACAATATGGAGCAGTGCCCACAAGGGAAGCTGCCTGTGAACCGAACAGCATTTGAGACAGACTTTCTAGAGAAGGGTGGCCTTTCTTGTGGCATCTCACCCCTCTTTCTCACCAAGCTCTGTAAGATGCAGCCTGATTTTAAAAGAAGGGATGTTCATCTTGGAGAAGCTGGGGGAAGAAATTGCTGTATTCCTTTAAAAGCATAAAAATAAAAAAGGCTGTTCATTTCTTTCATATTTTTCCTAGCCTGTAATTATTCCTAATCAAACTACAACAAACAGTAAACACTAAAAATGAAATAAACGCACTGACAGTTTGCCAATAACGAGCAGAAAATGTTCCATCTGTCTAGCAGTGAGTAAAATGTGTGTAATTACTGCTCATTTTTCTTCTAATTGCTGAGTTATTAGTTTAAAGCTTACGCACAACTGGTGAACAGTGCCGACTACCCATTCTCTAATTACAGCCCCTGCTTTGCTGTGCTTGAAATCAAGAAAAGCAAAAAGCAGAAAATTTGCATTTTAAAAGAGTTGTCTGATTTAACCCCTCTGGTAAAAGCATCTTTTCAATATTGTCCTTGCAGGTCAGATTCTTGGCTGACAGAAATCAGCATCTAGGTATATCAGCTGAAGATTTGTCTCTCAGTGGAATTATCACCACTCCTTTCTTTCTTATTTTTTCAAGTCTACATCTTAATTTCTCATTTAAAGAAGATTAAATGCTCTGAAATTTATGGTAGGTCAAGGGAAGTAATTTCAATGAGGAAGCAAAATTATGATAGCCACGAGTTAGTAGTACTTACATTACTTTGTGCTTCTTTTTCTTTATCTGATTATCTCAAAGTGGGTCAGATGACGGTATGTCTATGCTTCAGTCTGCTCTTTAGCACTAAGATAGCTGAGCTGTCTTTATTTGCCCTGGGAAGGCTAACTCATTTAGAGCCAGGGTGTGCCTGTGGTGGCAGATCTGTGGTCACACAGTCCTGGCCACCTTTTGTCCATCAGGTTTTCAGATGGCATCTTGCCACAGGGGCTCTGAAGTCCATGAGGGTTAACTTTGAGTGTGGTTCAGTATAGCAGTATAGCTTCATGACTTGCATCTGAAGCAGGATGAAGCCACAGATGCAAGTCATGAAATGAGATGCTAGAAAAATAAAATAATAATAAAAAAAAAAAAAAAAAAAAAAAAAAAAAAAAAAAAAAAAACAGGACAGAATTCATTTTTCTGGGTGAGCACTGTGTTGGTGTGGTTTAGGTGGTAAAATCTCCCTCTGCAAAATCACAGCACCTAGTCCTATCAGCAGTACCTCTGTGTGGATTACCCATATCTACAGAGTATTTGAGATGCCCCTAGGATATAGTGGCAAAAACCCTCCCAGAAACTTAGTAGGTGTGAAGGCTTCCTGTTGGCTTGGCCTGATTTTTGGCTGCATGTGAACCACTCAGTTTAAAACCTTCTGTTTTAATTTGCCCATAAAATAATATAAAAACTCACTTTTCTCTAGCTAGTGTTATTTCTGGTGAACAAGATGAGAGGAAATTCTGTGGGAATCCAAATGGTATAAACTATGAAGAAAATCCAACTAGCCGTTGTGCCTCCATACAAGGTTTGTTTCATAGTTTTTAGTCCTGATCTTCCAATACAGGCCATCTGTTTCTAAAGAGAAGAAGGGATGTACCACCCACGTTCACATTCATTGAAGAATAAGGTCAATTAAAAAAATATTGAAGAGAAACTATGCATCAAAAAAGTTAGAATGTATGCACTATATTTAAGGGGTTATCTTAGCTTTAAAAATAGTGATGAACTGTGTGAAGTACTAATTCCCTGGGATAAGCAGTCAACAAAAAAATAAATAAATTGTTTTTGCTTTAGCTGTAGCTTCAGACTTTAGAAAGCGTTTGCACATTTGCTTGCCCAGGAAGATGTCTGAAGAGAAAATCAGTTGTCTTTGATAATGGCAGATGTGAATGCACAGCAGCCTTGCCTTGATGTGCCTGTGTAACTCTTGCAAATGTCAGTGACAAATGCTTAACTAAAGAGGAGGAGAGGAAAGATTCTGTACATTCATCTGGTTTTAAGAAACAAAAGCATGCAGGAATCACACCAAGACAAAACAAAACAAAAACAAAAACACCCCAAACCAACCAACCAACAACAACAAAAAAACCAAACTCAACCCTTTTTAAGGATGCGCTGCTTTGGCAGAGAGCAGGGTGGTTCTGGTGATGGTTTAACCTTGTTGTGGGACCAGAAGTGCACATAGTGAGAGGTTGGGATTTGAGGAAAATGATAGAAGAACAATAAAAAATTATTTAAACATTTTTGCTCTGTGGCTGGAGAACTGAAGCTTTCCTCCTGCTTTTCAGTTCTGAATAAATGTATTTGCTTCATGGTCTCACATGCATATTATGCATAATCCTTTAGATATGCTTGCCAGCTGTGTAGTAGAGATAGGGGCTGCTGGGACTTTGCTACTTTAAAAATGGTGGAGATACTTCACCAAAAAAGAGCAGAAATAAAATAATTATTTGCATAATCTTTCTAGAGTCACCTAGATTTCTTGAAAGCAGCTTAACATGTTTGGAATAATCTATTAGGGAAATATTTAGGGAAAAATACTTTTCCTTCTGACCATATGCATTTGATTTTTCTCTCTTGGTCTAACAGATTTAAACTGCTTTATATTCATTTTAAGAACATTTTATTTCAGAATAATAGATCCTATTTTAAACACTGTAAGTTCATTCTCCTCATGCAGAACAGGGAAAGATTTTTTTTTTCCCTGCAAGATTAGCTCACTGCAATTTATTTTAGCATAGGTACTCTACTTCTGAATGTTCTTTTCAACTCAATATATATATATATGACCTTTTTCTGTTTGTTGAACTGTTTGTTATGTTTTGCAAAGAAGAGAATACCCCTTTCTCTGCAGAATTTCAGGGAAGAGGGGACAATGTGAGCATTATACAAATAGGTAATCTTCACTATAGTTAAACTGCTTTCATACAATAAGGACTGCATGTGTAAAGGTCTTTATTTTTGTCAACTATCTCAAAAATATTTTTTCTTTATTTTTCCCCTTCCTCTTCCTAGAAATTAAGATGAAAATTAAGTCACAGAGGAAAGGTAGATATTTTTCTCTGAAATAATAAGATCCTTGTGTAGTTTTGGGTCAGAGCTACCAGTGAATGAAAACTGGCAATCAAAAGACTGTTGTTCTACCAGAAAATGAAAAAAAATCCAATTTTAGATTGCATTTTTGTGCTTGCAATGTAAACATCTGATATTTCCAGTATAATTCCTCAGTATACCAGTGTAAATATCCAATAAAAAATCAAAACTTATGTAACATAGCTGTATTTTTAATAGAAAGGAGTTCAAACACATTTTCTGGTGCACTAAGAAGACTGCATAATGGATAAGTGGAGAAAATAATCTGAACAGCTTTGTGCAGAACACTTCTGCATTAAAACAGTGCATTTGTATATTATGTTGTAGCATTGTACATGTATATTCCCTTGAATATAAGGATAAAGGTTTCTATTAGAGATTTCTAATCATCTCTGTCGCAAATACAGCAGCTCTTTATTCATTGCTTTAAGGACAGCTACAAGTGGTTAAAGCTGATTTAGCTATTCATAAAATATCATTTGCCATCAGAATAGAGCTACTTTTGAACCACCCTACTTTCACAAATTAAATGAGTTTCATATCTCATGACTCTGCAGCATCTATGCTGAGGCTTTGGACAGCTAAAGGGATAGCTAGAGCTGAATGCACAGACCTGGCATAAATGGCACTGTGTGTTTATGCACAAAGGAACGGGTCAGGCAGTGCAAAGAAAGTACTTGGAAGTGTGAAATAATTATCTGATTCATCTCCATTGGAGGAGTATGCCTTGCTTTCAGGATCTACAATGTAGGCTTTCTTCCACCAACTTGATATGCCAAGGTTAATCTGTTCATAGGCTCTAGCTTTGTCTGCCTAAGTTGCATTTATGAAGCATTTTTACGACAGTTGGCTTGTCTGGTGCTTAAGACCATTTTAAATGTGTTTATTTTTGTTTTAACTTGAAGTGATTCACTGGTATGAAAAAATAAAATTTTAGATGATATCATCTGCTGTGAGGGAAACCTTGAACATATCTAGAAAAGTGTTTTCAGCGCTATCGAACATTGAGGAAGAGTGAGAAATTTAAAGAAAATGGATATTTCTTGGCCAACATTTTTTTAAAAGAAAAACAAATTTACAAATAAATAGTTAACTTCAGGTTTTTGAAAAGGTGTCACAAACCATACAGCATTGAAAATGGTAGTAAAAGCTATAAAAATAGCCTTGCATCTACATGAAATTTTAAGAAAAATAATTGTGAGGGATTGTTAACACCCTTTATAATAGAAGATAACTATCAGTTTTATTGTAACTGTAACATATGTGAGGATATTTGTTTAATTCTCCAGTTGTCAGGCATGAGGTTGAAAGTTTTTAATAGCCTCTGGCTATCAAATCTACAGCCTAAGGCTCCTGTTTATAATTTAATATGAGTAATTTATTATGAATAGAGGAAAAACAAGAATTGCCCAGTAGCTATGAAAGCACATTTACATTATAATTATTAGGCACATAACAGCTAGAAAATAGATAAAAGGAATTTTAGAGTAGCGTTGGCAGGAGAATAGTATCATCTGCTAAGATAAAGCAGAAAAATATGGCTCTGGAGAAATTATGTGTGAGGGAAGCTGTGGTTATAGTCAAAAGGTCATCCTCATCTCAGCTGCTGACTTGGTTGTAATGTAAACCACTTTCAGAAAGTTGTGTGTGACTTAGGAACATCATTTTTCTCTGCTGTCTGAGCTTGTGCACAATAGTTACAGAGGCATCAGTATGAGTGGTTTTCAGGGCATATGACTTTGGCATCAGTAGATGTGTAGGTGACTTTTAATTTTGCTTTTCTTTTGAATGTTTCTGCTTTCAGAAAACTCAGTTCCACAAAGCAGCTAAAGTATGTAGTACTCCTCCCTAGAAAACAAAACCCTCTAGACTAGATTTCCCAGAGATCTTGGCACTGAAGAGCACCTACATGGACCTCAAGCAACTGGTCATATTTTCTCCAAAGTGTCAGTGTTCACTGCTCTCAAGTGGGAGAACAGCTGAAAATCTTGTCCATGTTATACAGCAACTGAATCTCTGTTCTGACTGTTTAATCGCAGAGAGTTATGTTGGAATTTCCATATATCTTAAACATATTTTAATGTCTCATTTACTTAAATAAGATCACACACTTACCATTTAGATATTTAAGTAGATGCCAAGGGTTTGCTTTCTGAAGGTTATGCAGACCTACCTCTACCTCTGATGCAGACTCACTGTTCATCTGTGGCAATTTAAATTCCCACAGACATATAATTGCAGCCTGAGAGTTTCTGGGATTGTTCCCTGTGACAATTTCTCTTCCAACCCACCCTCTTTTTCTTTCCACCTCTCTCCTTTACCCCCTCTTTCTTGTTGTTTCTTCTGCTAAGGACTGCCATTCATGCCTCAGGTTCCTGGGCGTGGCCACTAGTATGTGTCCTCATGACCCTGAACACTTGCTTGAGGTCCTCATGTATGACACCTTGTTGGATGAATTATTTGCCGTCATCCAGAAGTCTCACAGTGTGTTTTGACCAGTTGATGTGAGTTGACATGTGTCCTCCTTCTTCCCCACCCAAGTCACTACAGCAGGTCACGGGTGTGAATCATTGCCATGGGTCTTGCCTTCTGGAGCTAATGTTTATATGTGAGATGCCAACAAAATTCAAAGATAGGAATAAGGATTTATTTTGTAATTGTGAAGTAAGATTCAGGAGTGGGGATATTTTGCCAATAATTTGGAAATAAATCTCTGTTCACCCTCCCCTACCCCCCCCGCCTTTTCTTAAGGTGAGAAAAATTCCATGAAAAGGGGTAGTTGTGATAACATGTGATCCTGTCCAAATGTGAGACAGTTATCCTATTCCTGGTGCACTTTGTGGGAAAAGCTTCACTGTGATTTAACTCATCAAGCAGCTAAGCACCACACAGCCACGTCCCTTTCCAGGACACAAGGTTCCTACAGAGGCTCCACTGACAACGTTACTAAAATAACCTTTGTGCCAAAAACTCTGTGTTTTCAGTCACTATGAGCATTACAATCTGCATATGTCTACTCTTGTCAGGATGCTTCAAAGGCAAGCTCATAAGCTCTCAAGGTCTTGTGTGATTTCACAATTTCTCAGGAGTGTGGTACACAATGATATGTGGCTATGCATTACCTCATTCCAACGGCAGCAGAGACTACTCCCTAGCAAGGGGGTTTAAGAAAGCAGGATCAAACCTATCCTTAGAGACTATGAATAGAAATATACCTCTTAATTTAATTTTATTTTTGCATTTGGCTGTAGACAACAGACAGCTTTTTTTTTTTTTTTTTTTTTTTTTTAATAAATTCTGGAAGAGTTAGAATGTGCCCATTTTATTCCTGCAGTGAATCTGTCCTTATGCAACAATGACCTAGGAAAAAGCATATCCAACAAGGCAGTGAAATCAGAAAGTACACATCTGGGGATAGCAAGGGGACAATAACATTCAAAATTACTTGAATAAAGTAGAAGGCTGTGGCAGAAAGATGATGCATGCAATTGAATTCAGAATAAGTGAGAGCAATGAAGCTACAAAGGAAAAACCAGAAGGAAATAAGATTTTTAAAAGATGCTTATCACAGAACCCTAATCAAGATAATGGAAGTACTAAGCAAACCCTGAAAATCTTACATTCTTACAGATATTACACACCACTTGTCACATCATTAAATGCAATTTGTAAATGGCAAAGAAAGCTGTCAGATATGCAGTGTTCTCTCTGTCTGCAAAGAATACTCACAGGTTTTCAGTAGAAAAAAAAAAAGCACTGTCTATTGAAGTCGTGGAATTTGATTAAGGTATTCAGTCCTAGCCACTGCAGACCACTATGTACATGTTTAAATGTCTTTCTGCATTGGAGCCTTCATTTTTTAATTCAACTTCACTTTTATGAATGGTAGTAAATATTTTCATTTTTACTGCATCTTTAACAATAAATTATATTTTAAAAAAAGCATCAGTTTTTAGTCAAGAATTAAAACATGTTTGATTCAGCTTCTGCTGGTTTAATATTGCCCATGTGGTGAAAATGAACATGGAAACATCTTCCTTCAAGTCTCTTGTTTTCTCCAAGTCTCCAAGACATGCCATTTTAAAAATTGTGTCATTATAGCGTAATGCTAAACAACTGTTCTCTGCTTTTGCTAATAGTGACATGAACATACCTTGATTAAGACTTGGAAGCAAATCATCTCTGTGTTGACTAGGTGCTTCAATTACTTAATTCACAAAGCAGAAAAAAGATATAATTCATACCATGATGCAATGATTTGCTGAACATCAAACACACCACATACCTTTCTAAGCAAGACAAAAATGATAGAAGAGAATAACCATTGCTGCCTTTCAAGGATTTCTGTGGTGATAGAACTGATTTACATTTTTAGTGGGCTGATTAGCAGAGATTTGGATGTTTAGATGCATCCTTGAAGTGATTTTCATGTATGTTGCACTTATCTGAAACTCATTTGGAGTGAATTTGAGTTGTCTGCAGATGTGTGACAGCTTCATCCCTCCATTTTATAATGGAAAGAACATCAAAAACAGGGTGGCCAGACGTTGTTTACTTTAAGGTATTAGGTTGTGTTCTGAAAAGTTAGCCTAATGATTTACTTGTACTGGGCTCACCTTGGTTGCTCATCTTTGCTTTACTCAAGCCTGACAAGGTTGATGGCCTCTGAACATCAAAGGGGCTGCATGGTGCCCATGTTGTCTTGTGGGGGACCATAATTCCCCATAATTCCTCCAATTCCTCATACCCTGCAGATACTTACTGTCCTTACACAGCGAGTTTGCTGTGCTTATTCCCTGTATTCAGGGAGTACTAATTGCTACTGGCTTACCTCACAGGAAAAGTTTAAGAGAGTGGGTATATTTTGAACAACACCTGTCAGGTGCAGCACTGTGTGGGGGAAAAAGCCTCCTGCTTTGTTTTATTGTCACTGATTTCTGAGGGTTGGTGCACTGGAAAGCCTCCTACCCCTCAGTGCAGTGCTGGTGCTGCTTTTTGAGCATGGAGGTGGCTCCTTGTACAAGCTGAGATCTGGCAATGGGAAAATCATTGACTGCCATGGGGATCTGAAACCTCCTATGAATGGTGATGCTACAGTACCCTCTAGCACCCCAGCAGTCCCAGGCACCCCTGCCGTGGGGCTGAGTTGATCATTTGCGAAGTGTGAAGTTTCAAAAACAGAATAAAATATATATTTTAGAGTTTCAGTAGGAAATCCCAGGGGAGGTAGAACCTTGTGCCTGTATCATATGTGGAGAAAGCTCTTGTGTCAGTGGGTTTCATTAGTATTTGTTTGAATAAAGTTGCAGGTCCAGGAGCATTTACTTACTGTATAGAGGAGATCACTCTATAGTTCTAATTAGACCCTGCCATGCAATTTGCTACAACTTATTAGAAATACTGATGTAAAATCTCCTATTTATCTTGTCTGTAATGTGAAACTTGTGAATGTTAAATTGATTGTGTCCAGAAGAAGCTTTACAATAGTAACCTCCATAACACTAGTCTGAGAGTGCTTGAGACTATTCTGGGAAAAGCAAATATACTTAATTATGAAAAGATTTAAAAAGGACTAATATTCATAAGAGCAACTTCAGACAGAAGAAGTTGACTGAGGTAATGCCACAGAATTGCCATTGTAGGATGATTGCTATTAAGTTTTTGATTACCCAATAACAGAACAAGCAGTACTGTGATTAACTGCTCATAGAAAAATAGGGAGCAGTTAAACTGAAGGAGTGCTGTCATAAAATCCAGAAAAACTCTGAGCTGGATTGCTGCAGATAAGTAGCTGCTGCATATGCTATGTAAAGCATATAAACTAAGTAGTAGCTTCCAGCAAAATTAATGTAGGCCCAGCAGGGACTCAGAGCAAAAGAATAAAACAAATAGCACTGGGCCATTATGCTGTACTGTTGTGTCAGAGGTTTTAAAACAGTTGTGTAATAAGCATCTTTTTACTGTCTTCTGTTCCTACTGTTTTACTTTTTTTTTTTTTATTGCAGAACAGAATCCTTCTGAAAGTCTGCCTCTTGGGCTTGCTTTCTTTCTTTCTTTCTTTCTTTCTTTCTTTCTTTCTTTCTTTCTTTCTTTCTTTTTCTTTCTTTCTTTCTTTCTTTCTTTCTTTTTTGGATAATGATCAATAGCACTATGATAAAATCAGTAATTTCTATCTGACTGTATATTGATAAGCAAATTGGAGAGAGGAAAGGGAATGAATGCTTAGGCTTACTTTTGCTTTATTTTAATCAAAGGAAATATTTTGTATTAGGTAAATGTTTTGAATATAAGGTAAATATTTGGCCTTCTTCCACCATAGTACATTGCTGCTTGCGTTTGAAATAAACATCCATAGGTAGGCCATTTGAACATAGTTGAGAAAATAATAGATCTCTCATGTGGCAGATGTGAACCATTCTGCTGACAATAAAATATTATTTGTGTCTGTTGGTCCAGCCCAACTGGTGGTGAGAATCACCTGAAAATATAACCCCGCCTGATCTGTGTACCTTATGCAATTATTCTGTCGTAGGCACAGGATGTTGCCACATTTCTCCTCCTCCTCCTCGTAGGAAGAGCTCTGACAAATGTTCCTCCCCTTGCTATGTGATGAGGTGGTAAATCATTCTTCTCAAAAGTTTTACAAATAATGGATCCTCATTTAAAACCATCTAATACTTTCATCTAAAGAAGCAGAGCTATGGGGATATAGCAGGAATACGGGCTGGTAGTTTCATGATCGCTATGAAATTACGGAAGGTAATTGTCAGCGTCTGAATTCCAACCAGCTAACTGCAATAAACCTGTAGTACCTAAAAGGTACCAGAGGCTTCCAATGTTTGGCAAAAACCAGCAGAGATATAGCTGACACTTCAGGTACCTTACTTACTTTACTCCATTGCAGAGGTCTTGCTATAGCAGTTGCACATCTGAGGGGAAAGGATACTGTTAGATGAGCCTCATATTGCAAAAGAGCAATGATGACTGCAGCTTTAAGCATCATCAGCTTCAGAGGTGTGTTACATTGGTTGTTTAAGTAAATAATAAATATTAATGAAATAAGTGAAAAAATGGTCTCTTTGTATACACAAGATTGAACTTTCTCACGCATTTAAGAAGCGCCTATATATCTATGCTGAGGAGATAGCGTTTACTTGTACAAACTCACTTAGAAATTGTGTGGGCCATGTATTCACCTTCTGTAACTCATATGCCTTGATATTTACATGCATATGTGAGAAGGGGATGAGCAGGTGTCGGTGGAAACAACCCCACTGAAGCACAAATGAAAGCTTAGTTTGGAACAGCTTGGAAACATTTTAACATTCATATTTTTGATGATATTCACTTTTCACAGTGTTGTATGAGAATGAGAATAAGTGGCTTTGATTCTGGGAACATTATTTTTATAGTTGGCCTCTGAAGGTATCCTTCTAAATTTTAACATTTCATGAAAAAAAAAAGATTCATTTGCTGTAGATGAAGCCTCTATTAATAATTTCTCTGTTCAAATCATATTTGTACAAAATGGGATCATTCATTTTATTTCAGAGCAATGCAAAGAATTATGAAATATATACAGTACATAAACATTAACCTTTATTAATTGCTTTAACTAGTAAGTAAAGGGAGAAGAAAATGTTATCTTCTAGCAAACTCTTTACAATATCTGTAACTTGCGATATTTCTTGCTTATAATCTTTCTCTAAATCTCTAGACATTTATTGTTGAAAATACACTCATTCATTATTTATTCTGATCAACTGTGGGTTGTAGCTAGAAACACCTTTAGGACCTTTTTTTTTAAAAAAAAAATAAATTGCTAGGTAAAATAGCAAATTATTATAGTGAAGGGCAAAGTTTGTATGTTAAGACAAAAAAGCTATTTTGAAGTACCATTTCCCATCCTAGCATTGCATATTACATCCTTTAAAAATATATATATATATATTATTTTAATGGAAAACACCTAAAATAGGAAGGGATTATATGAAGACAGAAGGGCCTTATCTTTCTGAGTTGCAAACTTGGAACTGAGAATACATGAAAGAGAGTGTTCTTATACTTCGGAATCTGTATTCATTTTAATGTTGGTCTGAGGTTCTGCCAACACTGCAAAATAAAGAAACTATCTCAGTGTACATTTCCATATATTAGTTTTTTTTTTTTTTTAATTTTTTATTTTATTTACCCCAAGTACAAATAGCAGTGGAAGAAGCTTTCCTTTGGTTTGCCATACCTGAGAAACATGCTTAGAGTGGTGTGATTTCCCTGGGGTAGTTTCACTGATATCCCTCAAGAAAGAAAGAAAACCATCATATGCAATATTCTGTTCATAGAATCATAATATCATAGAATTGCCTGGCTTGGAAGAGACCTCATAGATCATCTAGTTCCAACACACCTGCCATAGGCAGGGTGGCCATCCACTAGATCGAGTTGCTCAGGGCCTCATCTAACCTGAACACCAGCAGAGATGGGGCATCCACAACCTCTCTGGGTAACCTGTTCCAGTGCCTCACCACCCTCTGTTATATAAATCTTTTTAGGCCAAGAGGCCTGCGTTCCCAGCAGGTCACCCATAGTTTCCTCTAGTATCACCAGGTGAACCTTGCTTGAGGGGACTAGACATCTTTCCGTTCTGAGCTGAGAGCCACCCAGGAAAGATCTCGACATCCTTGGAGGAGCTGCTGACTGACACTCACTGAGCTCCCCAGGGTTCAGGCTTCTTTCTGAATTTCTCTGTGAAGGAATCAAAGTCAAGATATGCCCCAAAACTGGTCTGTATTTGTATCCTTCTGGTGTTCACCTTTGATAAGGGCTTGTGCCAGAGCTCTGCTGTGAGTCCCTTAATGTATCAGAAAGACTGAAATATACTTGTGAATATCCTGAAAACAGAGAATTTGACCATTTCCATCTTCTCCTCTGCACCCTCTAACTGAAGTGATTTTGATCATATATTGATCAGCATGTTGTACCATTAAGCAATAGATGTAATGAATTTGCCCCCCAGCTGCCAGTGCCAACCACATATGGGATAATAAAATACAGATCACAAAGAGGGTACATGCAAGCCATATGTGAATAAATACTTTTAAAGTGCATTTTAAATAACATTATTTATATCTATATAAATTTAGAATTTTATTACAATAATAAATGGAAAAGAGTTATAGGATGAAAATGCCAGATAGCACAGAAAACTTGATAGCCTGGCAAGTTTATATTGACTTGACACAAAGAGGTTACAGAAAGTGTTCAATGTGCAGTTCATATTGAACCAATTTGAGGGCCTTTATTTTACAGCTGGTGGAGAAGGTGTACTTTCCACTGTGCTGATAAAATGTCACCTGTTGAGCTCTGTGTAAACTGACCTTTTCTGGATGGTCACATAGCAGCTGGGATGCCATCTGCATAAAGTGAGATGGCAGGTGATAGTGAGGGAAGAGCAAATACTCTTAGCAGCAGTGGCAGCAGCAAAGCAGCTAGGACCTTTCAGTTGTGTTTGTTTTACTTGCCCCAGTGTTTGTCAACAGCAGATGTGCTCAGGAAGTTTCGGTCTTGAAACTGGACTGAAAGGGAAGAAGCCAGACTCACTGTGTGTATACTGATTTATACCATCAAATAAATAATAACAAAATGAGTCCAAGTTGCAAAAAACATTATAACAGGAGAAAAGCCAGGCTGAGAACACAATGTTCTTTATTGATGATTCATTTCTTTCATACTGCTCTTATATTTTTATTTAGAAGCAAGTCAGTGTTTATCACTGGCTTGTCTTACCCTTCAAATCATACAGCTAAATCTGTATATTGAGAATTTCTTTACTATCATAAGAGTTATTGCTGTACATTGAAATTTTAACACATTCATAAATTTTAGGTTTCTAAAAGCACAGAAAGCACTATTGGAATCTAAACAAAATATATTAAAGTAGACTTCTTATGGTTTCAGTCCTTGCTAAAATTGTATTAGCAATATTTTCACCTCAGAGAATCTTTCAGGGAAACTTGATATTTTCCCATTTCCTTTTAATTATCATATAAATTAGCTATACTTTTGGGAAGAGTGGATTTAGGGGGTCAAGTAAAGATTTTGGTCATTTCACTCTGTTATTAACATTTTAGTATTAGCTACAATCTACAGCAGAAAATGAAAGAGCAAATATTCCAGCTGAAGTGTATTCAAATGCACTGATGACAGGTTAAGAATAAAAATCCAACAGATATTTAGCTGTTGCAAGACCATGCTATAAATTATAAAACATTAAAAGGTACAGTGCTATTTGTAGAGTAATATGAATGCAACAATTAAGAGTATGAAATGTGACAATGAAAAAAAAAAACACAAACCTTCAACTTCAGCAGCTCATATTGCAAGCAAGAAGAATAGTTTAAATGCCATCAGCTTTATGGAAAATTTACAAGCTATGCAGGCTATAGCAGTTAAATCCCAATTTTCGGTAGTGATACATAACTGCATTTAGAATAATCTGAACTGGGGTTTAGGAAAGAGGATGTATTACTCTATCAACAACTTCAAAAAAGAAACGAAGCCTGGGAAGAATATGCAGAAATAAAGTAGGGAAGGAAACTGTACCACTTTAATGATAGCTGCTTTGCCTGTGAATATTAAAAGTAAAAGCTTTTTGCCTTGTGACAATATAAGGAATGCTTCTATTTTACAAACAAACAAACAAACCACACACAAAACAACCAATCAAAGAAACAAACACCATCCAGTGGCCAGCGAATCTTCCTCTATTCATTGTCATGCACAACAAATTTAACGCACAATTTCTGTCCCCCAAATCAGTTTTCTGTTACGAATGGGAGAAAACTTCCAACTATTCACTTGGTCCCTTTGTTTTACTTTTAGAGTATTCAGATGGTTAAAACAGCAGAAGTGTTCCAGACATCTAGGAGAAATACCTTCTTGTTCTTTAGGGACAGCCACAGCATAAAATTGTCACTCTGTTCTCCTTACTATGTCTTTCTGTATGTTTTTACACTGGGTTACTGCTTTCTTCCTCTAGTATTCTCTGAAAACCCTTTAAGGCAACTGAAGGCTGATAGAATAGGTAACAATATTAAAAAGGAAAAGGAGTGTGTAAGAAGGATTTAATAGGACTGATGAGAAAAAGAAATATTTTTGCCATGTCAACAAAAACATGAAAGTCATAGAATCATTAAGGTTGGAAAAATACCTTCAAGATCATCTGGTCCAACCATCACCCTACTACCTATGTCACCCACTAAGCCATGTCCCTAAGCAACAGGACCAACCTTTCCTTGAACACCTCCAGGGACTGTGATGCCACCACTTCTCTGGGCAACCCATTCCAATGCCTGACTGCTCTTTTCTGAGAAGAATGGTATCCAATTTCTGCTAGAGGTTGATAGGAAGTTTGGTAGAGATGTGTCCATCTGTGCAAGCCCACACACATGCCACATGAAGCAAAATCAATTTGCAGAGAGGCAAGGGAGATAAAATTTATTAATTCCATAAGAAGGGTGCTACTTTATTTTCTTTCTTCTTCTTGAAGTTGTTGGGTTGCATAGAGAATTGCAGGAGCTGGTTTGCAGATGTTGTCACCAGAAAAACAACAATCTGCAAAGAAGGATACTTCTTTGAACTGTCAGGGCGAATTTAGCTCATCACATATAAACATCTATGATGTAAATGCTACTTTGGAGTAAGTCATCTTATGTTCTTATTAAGAGACAAGAGTAACAGATGTTTCTAGGGAGCGATTCATCTTTTCTTGAGGAATACATTTATGTCTGGTCAGAGAAATTGTGTCCTAAAAGCATCTGTTTTTATCCATTTGCTAAAAAGAAAGCCTGGACTTAAGAGTTTCAGACATAGACATTAACAGTGAAGCTGTAACATTAGAGGAGATGAATCCTACATTAGTGTTTAGTTCTGAAGGGTTGAGATTACTGCATGAAGAAGAGATTGCCTGACTCTCCTTGAAGCACTGTGAGAGCAGATAATGGGACAAGAATTTCTGATTCTCTTTCTGGTCCCTGTGGGAACCCTCTTGTGTGCTAATGCCAACAAGATTTATATGGCAAACCCCATTACTCCAGACAAGCCAGGCACTGAGGAAAACAGAGGAGTCTCAGCTTCAGCCTGCCTGGCCTTACATCAATAACTTGCTTTATCAGTTCTCCCTTAATGAAAGCTGTGGAAGAAATATTTTGTCTCCCATACTGAACTCTTGCTTCAAGATGCACACGGTGATCCTTATTACATAGATTTAGGAAGCGCCTATAGGTGATTTTAACTGATGGGGGTAGAGACAGTGATAATTTTTGAGCCAGCACTTTCCTTCTATTTGTTTGTGTAATCCAAAGACATTTTGAGGATATTGAATTTCCTTGCTACTTCAGAATGATCTATGGGGTGACCCCAAGCCACTACCTTTTACTTAAAAAAAAAAAAAATCAAATCAAATCAAATTCATAGAAAATATGTAGTGCATTTTGGTTATTCGTAGCAGCTGCTTGTTTCCTCGGCAGTAATTTTTAGAACACAGTTTTATTTGTAAGAGAATTATTAGATAAGGTAAGGGAGAAAAAAGATGGTGTGTGTCCTGTGTCCTAATCTATCATTGCTGTCGGTTATTTCTGGGTCAAGCAACTAAATTCCTGCTACAGAAATAACCACTTCTGCTTCTCACTTTCCTACCAGTTATTCTAGATGAAGCAGCACACAAGCAAACAAAAAAAGAACCACTTGTACAGTTAGGGCCAATACATCAGTTTCTGTAATCTGTGGCTTGGCAGACCTTTGGCAATTTATGCTGTTTGAGGATGTGATCTGCATCTTTTATTTGTTTCTGAAAATCTAAAAAAAAGTCTTTTATTTTTTATTTAACTTCTTCATTTGCAAAATGCATTCAGCTTTGATATCATTAGTGAGGGATTCATTCCTCCAATGGTGAGACCTGTGAAAAACGTCAGAGAACTTTTCCAGGGCCAGCTCAGATCCTATTCTGCCTTCAGCATATATTTGAATCTGCTATTGCCAGACAGAATACGTTCAACCCCCAGCCTCTTACCTGTCACTCGGAGGCAACCACTGAAGAGCTACATTTTTCCTATCTTAATGAAAAAGTCCTACATTAGAGGCCCCCTTCTCTTTATGTTTCCTTGCTTTTAACTGGATTCCAATTCAAAGCAAGAGCCCTTACATGCAGAAAAACATTTGTTTGCAGAGAATAATTCCTCCCTGGTGTTTGTCACATATTTATTTTGTCTCAGCATTATAAAAAAGGGTCTTGTTGCTGACTCAGAAGGAGCTCATTATGGAAAGACTTCACCTTTCAGTTGCAAAAGATGTTTCCTTGAAATGATAATGTAATGAGTGTTAGATCAGCCGTATGTAGCCGTTAGGCTATTCTTTTGATCGGTTGGAAATGCATTTGTTAAAAAGCTGCTTTATTGATTTCCTGGCTGGTTTTTATACTGTTTGGATCATCTATACACACACACACACACACATCACATTTTTACCACTTCAAAGTGGTTAATAAATTCACACTGCTCAGGAGATTGAACACGAAATGGAGTGAACCCTTTCTATAGAGAACTCTGTTGTTCAACCTTTGATAGAAAGAGTCTTAACTGCACGTTGTCTCCTTTACAATATTTTTAAAACAATCTGCCACAAAGGGAACAGCATACACTAAAGCAAAATAATGTCACTCCCAGGCATATAAACTGAGTAAGGGGCTGTAATTAAGATTTCAGTAAGTACGTGTAACAAAATATTACTGAGTTTATAGCAGGCTCAATGCAGATATTGCTTCCTGCTAACCTATCCACGTTTACCATTTTCACTTTGTTGTTTTTATGATATATTAGCACTATAGGTTCAATACATGGTGAATGTCAAAGATGAAACCTATGCCTCTTCATATAAATTGCTAGAACTATGCAAAATATCTCTAGTTAGATTTCATGAACTTTATTGGCTATGGATGATATCTCTTGAATCACAGAGCTTAACACCACTGTCTGAACTCCTCCTTGTTTATAGGTCCCTAGTTTAGACAATAAGCAAGCAAGTGAAGTGTGGACCAAAATTTGTATTTGATGACATTTTAAAATATAGTCTCTGGTTGTTGTTTTTTTTTTGTTGTTTCTTTTTCTTCTTCCTTTATTTTATTTTTTATTTCCTTTTGTTTTTTATTGGTTTGGTTTACTAAACAACTTACTAATATTCTTTTTGATCACAAAGATGAAGAGGCATCCTTGAATTACATGTATATAGGTGAGCCTTGTGAATGTAAATCTTAAGGAATTGTGTTAATTACTCTGTTGCAATTCACCTTTGAATCCCCAGATGACACTCATTACAGAGCTTGTCTCTTCCTCTTCTCTACCTGAGTAGAGCTGCAAACCTGTGTCTCCTAACAATGTGTTGATAACGTTAGCACCCAGCTCTTTTACCATGTGAGTTCTATTAAATATTATCTAAACATTGACTGGGTATTTAACACAGGCCAAATGGCCATGCTACTTATTTGAGTGGCTGGCTTTTGCAGTGTTGAGGGTAGGATATCAAGTCAGAATCTGTTGTCTTAGCATGAATTTGAAGAGTGTTCAGGTGGTTAAATTCAAATGTGAATATTGGATCTTTCTGTTGTTGTGAAATTATTGAAGTTATCAGATCTGAAAGTACGTAAATGACATTATCTAGAAGGACTTAAGGCTGTTTTTATTATTTAATGTATAATATTAATATAATATTAATAATATAATATCCACACATATGCAGTATTAAAGGAACCTTGAGCAAGCAGAATAGAATAAAAGTATTTAACTGAAACTATTTACATTAGAGTCCTTTATCCATAAAACAGATAATAGACTTTCCTACCTCTCAAAAATATTGTGAGAATAAATACATTAAATACTGTATAGAACTGGAGTATTATGGTAATTGATGCCATATGTCCAGCTATGATAGCTAGGGACAATTTCTGAAGAGACAGAAATTTTATTCAGAGAATCACAGAATTGTTAAGGTTGTAAGGAACCTTAGGAGGTCTTCTTATCCAACTTTCCACTGGAAGCATAGCCAGCAAATCTTTCCACTATCCAGTTGTATTCTATGAATTATAGGTATCTGACCTTGGAAGGGATGAATAGTCATCCTAAGAAAGCACCATTTAATGAGCTTTCATTTAAGTTCATTGGCAAAATTGAAATGAAGCCAATTGGAAAATAAAATATTTTTTTCAGTTCTTGAAAAGATACACCAGACAATACAGGATTGGGTTGTTTTGTTTCTTTAATTTTTTAAATCTTAATTATTATTATTTTTTTAGATTAATAAATGTATATATTTTTTCCAATGGTAAAACTGGGTATTTGCTTTTTGGCCTTTCATTTCAGGAAAATATAGCCTAATAAATGCAATCCTGGAGCATTTTGGTTTTATCGAGTTAGTATTGTTCACTAAAGCAGAAAAACATTGCTAGTTTCTGTCCCCTTTTTTATTCCTTTTCTTCTAAAATAATTAAGATTTATTTTCTTCTAGGCTGCTCCTTTTCTTAACTAGATTCAGATGTATAGACAGAATGAAGAAAATCACTATAGTTTTTAAGGGAGGATTTTTATTTCTAGACTTGTGGCAGCTTTTTAAGTGGTAGTGTTTTTCTTCATCTGATAGGATATAACTTACTGATCTCAGGAATTGTATTTCAAAACATTTACAAATACTTAAGATTTATCTTTTGGGCTAGTGAATACTTTTTTTTTTTTTTTCCACCTAGCCCAAGTGAGAAATCAATCCCTCTCTTATAACATGCATCTATAGAAAGATGTTCTGAGGTGCCTGCTTAGCAAAGTGGCAGGAATACATGCCATAATTTACTGCATTTTGGTCAGTGATTAACAGGAAATGATCTTGACATATATGGAGAAGGCAACTATTCAACAAATGGACTAATCTAACCTAGTATATTAGTAGTCATCTTCAATGAAGATAGTTTCTAGGTTAGTACTCACACACACACACACACACATACAAAAGACAAAATAAACCACATGCAAAAAGACAAGATACAAAAATAATAAACCAATAACAACAGCAAAAATCCAATATTCAGTTTTAAGAACTATTTGCATGGCTGTTTATATTAAACTGGGATAGTATATTAGAAATCTACATGTATAGATCTGATAAATATACTTTTAAAAAGTGCACAATATACCTATCAATTTTTGAGCAGTAGATCTTTTTGTAATTTTTCACCTTTCAAACACTTGAAACATCACTTTTATAAATTATGTTTTTACCCTTTGATCATCTCTCAGTCTCATTTACTTGCATTTTCTTTTAGATCATTGAGTCCTTTGAAAGCTTAGTGGTCTGTACAGCACTTTGGACCCACATTGCAAGCTCTGCTCTAGATGCTATGTCTCATTAAGCATATGAAAATATATTAATATATTTCTAAATAAGTGTAATATTCTCAGCGTTACTTTTCCATATAAACAGTTGCTCTTCTTGCTAGAGGTGTGCCAGGAGTGTAAGGGGAAATTTCTGACCCTGAGGTCGAAGTAATGACCCAAGAGACAAGCTGTCTCTCTCTGTTGCATGCACTGTGTGATATCCACACAGGGAAGAAGTTTTTGAACTAGTACTTCAAAGCAGAGGGATCCATTAGCTTTAGAAACCAACTCAACCAATGTATAATGAATGGCCAAACAGTGCTCATGATCTAGTTCTTTATTATTATTTATTTTTAGATTTTACATTACTGCTACTTCATCATCTTGTTTATTCTCTTTGCTGTTTGAACTATGCAGGAAATACTGTTCATTTCCCATTGGAACTTGAGATGGGATAAGGCCACGTTATCTTGTTCTTGATAAAGCTACTGTAATTTTTATTCTGACAACTGAACATTGTAATATGTCTGAGCAGTTAACAAATACCAAGGAATGATTATGAATGTGTGCTGTGGCTTGGAAATACAATGGGAATGCTAAACAGAGTTTCAAGTGTATATGCTAACCGACAAATAGAAGGAGGGAGGGAGGAAAAAGTTTAGCTCTTCTGACTGATGTGTGATGACTATTAAGAAGCAGGAAGGTAACACAAGCAGCAGTATGCCTCAGCCCTAAAAGGGTCTGGACCATAAAGGTTACAAAGCTCTGAGTGCTCAGGAGGAGATGGGGAATCAACCGACACCAAATGCACAGTGGTAGTTTAACTGGAGACTTTGCTGTCATTCTCAGAATTTGTAAGTCTCTCTACTGATTTCTTCTGAAAGTAGAAGGTTTTTTGGATCTCTGTTAAGAGTGCTTTCCTACTGCAAACCTGTGACAGAAGGAATTGTTGTTGTTCTTGAATTGTTCCTAGGGTATGTCAAACAGCAGTAGTCTGCAGGCAGCACTGGTGAGATCATGGCTGAATTGAACCTCACTCAATCTCTATGCTAAAAAGGATATAGAAAATTAGAGCCCAGAAAAAAGCTCAGAAATAATCTGACATGCTGAAAATGCACCTTGCTGTGAGTAAGTTAAAGAGCAAGATCTATTTTCCTTTTCAAATGCAATGTTTACTTTTCAAGAATGGTTTTACTGTGATGTACATGTAAGTATATACTCAGGGAAAAAACTTTTCTAATTTAATGAAACTACCATCAAATCTGTAAACTACAGGCTTGTTACAACATTCTCATTTGTTATTTTTTTAGGGTAGTTCTTTTGTAGATTTAGCTGATATAACCATGGGAACATGCTGCAAAATGTTGTGGTCATTTATTAATCCTTTCATCTTTCAGTCCACTCCTTGGGTAGCCTTCTAAAATATGTTTAGGACAGCTGCAGGGTGCTGAAGAGAAAGCAGAAATCACTGAGGCAAAATGTCTGTGCTGTGTGATAGGAGGGGTGAGGTGTTGATAATGTTGCTGCAAAATGCTCTTACATGGATTAATCTCTTTCTTAAAACAAGGGTGACAATATTCCTTACTCCACCTGGCCTTTTTCCAGTTTGTTAAAGTAAAGTGAACAGAAAGATTTGCAACTAACATAAATGGTTGTTAGATAAGGTTCACTGGCCACATCTGTACTGCTAAATAAAGCAGGACTAGAGAGTGAGCTGGAGTACCAGACTGTCCAGTGCTGATTGTACAAAGCCTGCCAACTTGTTAGTGCAATCTTGGGCATAATTTTCACCAGCTAGCCAGATACTGTTCATGCTAGACAGATACTGTGGCCCATAGTCCTGAGGAGACCATGCACTAGATCCCCTTGCCAACTGAGCAGTAGGGGTAAGACAGCAGCAGTCATAATCCTGCCATTTTACACTGTTTTACTTTTCTATTGTAGAAGGCTTTGCAATCTCGGACTCCAGAAAGCTGAGTACCGCGCAGCTCTTCCCCACAGTTTTAAAAATACTGCTGTGATGAGCAGCAGACAGGCTTCACATTATGTCATGTTCATTTGAAATGGGAAAAGAGGATGGTGGAAAATGAAAGTTTAGCCATACAAAAGTCCTGCTACAAGGACTGGAGGACAGCAAGTTTTATGTAGAAATGATTCAGTAATGAATTTGACTGAGAGACTATAAGCATGAGTCCTTGCCCTGTCGTATTTATGAGTATAGATGTAATAAACTCTGACCTCTTTGTGTCCAAATGGTAGTTGATTTTCCTAATGAAAGTGGTGAGATTGTATTGTTGAAGGGAATAAGTGACTTGCTTTTCTAAAGACAACTTTGCCACATGCAACTGGACTCTCCTTTCCTCTAGTATATAACATTTGATGCAAACCTTACATTTGAATCTTGCAGGAGCATAGTGTGCTCAGCTGCTCATGCTACCTGAAAGAGGGCTGTTTGTTCCCCTTGTCTGAAGCACCTCAGTGATGAAGATCTGTAGGTATATCAGTCTGGTGCTGTAAAATTTACAGTGGTATTTTGACAGAGATGCCTATACTAGTTCACAGACAGGCAAATAGAATATTTGTGTTTGCTCTTGGTTTATTTCTTCATGGAGCCTTTCCTTGCCAAATAAGAACATGAGAAACAATGGAAATCTTAACAAATATGTCTTAGGGTCAGGAGAACAACCTGATGACTCAGAGGAATTACCTACAGACAATTTAGAATGTTCTTTCATTGCAAAGTACTGTTAATATCTGTCTTATACCAGCTCAAATATTTTTTTTCTCTCTGCAATTTTTTTCCATCTGAAGCAGGTCTTCTTGCAATCAACACTAAAGCAAAAAGACAAAATGTACCTTTTCTGTAAAGTGCAGAATTGAATAGCCAATAGAGCAGTGAGGTTATTCTTTCTTAATTGTAAAAAGGAACTTAACAAAAGGCTTCAATTATACTTCTGATTACTGTTTTAAAGCATATGAGGTCTTGCCTAAATTCCTGGCTTTTGGCAAATGGTGAAGCTGAAATACCTCACTTCACATGTTAAAAAAGTCCCCAAAGAAATTCTAAAAGAACCAAACAAAAATCTAACTCAGAGAATCTGATAAAATTTCATTATCCCATAGAGACTTTTACTATTGGGGAGGACATTGAATTGATGAATACATAAAATTCTAGAACAATAGCATTTTAAACTCAATTTTTACATTTTTTTTCATCCATAAATGCACTGCATAATTAGTACTCTTCTGCCTTTAAACTCATAGGAAACATTTCTGAAAATGAGCAACAGAGCTCAAGGTCAGAAGTCTGTTGGTATTATATCGAGATGTTCTGTACTTCCTAAACATTTACATCTTTAAAGGAATTTTTTCTCAATCAAGGTGATATTTTGGAAGTTGAGCACATGTTCATGTGTACGCACACATGGGAATGATAAAGCCTTTGTACTGAATTCTGCTTTATTATTATTATTATTATTATTATTATTATTATTATTATTATTATTATTATTAATAATAATAATAATTGTTATTATTTTCCAAGCTAAAGTGCACTGGATTAATAGCCAATGCTTTGCTACAGTTAACACTTGCCTGGAAAATAGCCACACATCATAAGAATTCACTGACCCAGAAATGAGAGAAATAAAATCAATCAGCAAGCCAGTGAAAACAAATCTGATGAACCTCTGAGCACTGCTAGCATGGATGATATTCTCAGCTTGCAGGTTCAGCTTTAATGAAAGCACCAGCAGGGAGACAAAATTGGAAAGAGCACGTTGTATTGTTGCCAGTTTTCTTCCCATATTCTGCAATCAGTGGAAACATATCTGGGTAAACAAAATTCTCAGTGTTGGTTTATCTGTCAGAACAGTCTCAGAAGCTTTGTAGAAGGAGGACAGTAGTCCCTGTGCTTAGTACCTTGAAGGATCAGTGAAAATGGAACAGTAGCATCCTCAACATATTATTCTTCTCCAATTTAATTGGGGTTCCCTTCCCTTCCCTTCCCTTCCCTTCCCTTCCCTTCCCTTCCCTTCCCTTCCCTTCCCTTCCCTTCCCTTCCCTTCCCTTCCCTTCCCTTCCCTTCCCTTCCCTTCCCTTCCCTTCCCTTCCCTTCCCTTCCCTTCCCTTCCCTTCCCTTCCCTTCCCTTCCCTTCCCTTCCCTTCCCTTCCCTTCCCTTCCCTTCCCTTCCCTTCCCTTCCCTTCCCTTCCCTTCCCTTCCCTTCCCTTCCCTTCCCTTCCCTTCCCTTCCCTTCCTCTTTTCCCCCACACAAGTTGATATGGGAGAGCATATAGTACATGCATATATATGCATGGTAATGGTTATATTACATTGCCCAGAGAAGCTGTGGATGCCCCATCCCTGGAAGTGTTCAAGGCTAGGCAGGATGGTCTACTGGGACGTGTCCCTGCCCATGGCAGAGGGTTTGGAACCATATGATCTTTAAGGGCCCTTCTGATCCAAACCATTCTATGGTTCTATGATTATATGATAAAACACATATACTTATTTAGAATTGCAAAGTGCAAAAACTCCTACATCATATCCATAGGCATCTTTTTGAAAAGGTATCCATTGCAAGTAGCCTTTAAATGAAATGTAATGTAATGTAATTTAATGCACCTTTATATTAAAGCACGGCTAGTGCCAAGAGATCATCAGATAGTAGTGGGGAGATTGAAGAACTGCAAATAGTTAAATGAGAAACTTTGACAGTACTGTAAAAACAGCATGTAAATAATAACCAGCAAACACATAAAGTACTTTAAGAGAGAGAGAAGAAAATGGTGTTTGTAAATTAACCTGTTAAATGTCACTAATATGAAAACATAACTCTGTAAAAAGTCAAACCATTTTATGTATGTAATTTTCCTTTTTTCTTTCATAAGGAAAGTAATGGCAGTGGCTTGTTGTCTATGAGACTGGACTATATGGCATATGAACATCATGCACTTACACATAATTCGTTCCGGCTCTATATTCTGATTGTTATCTATGAAGAGAGAATGATATGGGTTTCCTGCCTTGCTATATGACCTATGTACTCCTCAAATCTTTTCATATCTTTCTCTTGGTCTGAGTCTATGGTAAATTTTGAGGAGCTATGTGCTTTTCCTTATATTGAGTAGGTGTTAACACAAGATAAAGAAAGAAATGACCAGTTAACTTTGCAACTTCAGTGTAAAACCAGCTGACTTAAGTATCAAAGAAATGGAATAATTCTTCGATTCCCTTTTCCGTAACTTGAAGTTCTTGAATTCTTGTTTTCTGCAACTTGAAAATGTTGATTCTTTTGAAGAGGTGAATACATCTCCATTTATTTATTTTGTTTTTTAACTTTGAGGAAAAAATTAATTGGATTGATGTTAGCATAAATATTTTCATATGAAGCAGTCACTGCGTATGCTGGAAAATGCATTAAGGACAGTAGGTGGCTGAATGCATCAAACAAAATCAGGTTTGATGTATGATGAATTTTAGCAATCTGTTGAGTTCTTATATTATGACTGGAAGGGGAAGAGATCTATCAGTATGCAAATTAACTTCATGCTAAAGCAAGTATCTTCTAGTAGGCAAAATTAAGGTGTGTGTGAGAGCTGTACTCCTATTCAGGTTCAAAGGGTTCATTCGAAGCACTGTATTCTATGAACAGACATTGTAATGGGTGAGTAAATGACAAACCAGCTGGTGCTGAGTTGCAGGGAACGGAGGCTTTGTTGGTGTATTTTTTTAAGAAATAAATAAAAGTAACTTCTGATTAGATGACCAGATGCTGATAAAAATGTTCTGCTATGTCTGTAGAGTAACTACACCAAGAATGTTGATAGTTAGGGAGAAGTAGCAAAAGGAGTAGAATTGGGATGAGCAGCATCTTCCCATGCACTTATTTTGCACGGCAAGAGGAGCTGTCTATACAGAAAGTGTTGCATAAGCTTGCCTCAATCATTCAGGTACATGGGGCATCCTAAACATTCTGGAGCTCCGTGAGCAGGGAACAAGGAGATGATGTTAGCAATGGTATGGAACAAATTGTATGTCAAAGGAAACTGCAGCAGAAATTAATAAAGGCAGCTTGTGCACTTCTCTGCACTTCTCTGCCCACCTCTTACAAAGAAGACACAAAAATCAGAAAGCTCTTTGGAGCTTTTCTGGACTCACTGATGCAGAAAGACAAAGGTGGTATAGCCTGCTAGAGTCTGAATGTTTCTGTTTTAAGAGAGTAAGGGAAGTATTTCCTGTCAGTTTAACCTTCGGGAAAGCTGGGAAATCTTATCAGACTGGCAGTTAGCTGGCCACATGAAATGCAGTCAACAGTCAGAGACTGTAACTCTGTTTAACTTAGTGAGATTATTTTTGGATCTGTCATGGTGTCTAACTCTTCTTATGCTTTAATCTGCCTAATGACAGAAGAACGACTACGTAGTGCCCTGTATTCATTTCAGTATGTCAGTAAAACCTTCTCTGTGCCACGCCTGACTCTGTGCCTATGCATGAGTTCTATACTCTAGTGTTTTATTTTGAAACAGTAGGTGAGGGAGAAGCACAGTGTGGGTGGCATCAATTTAATACTGTGTTTTGCTTCTTCAGCTGACCTAAAATACTCTTAAGAGATCATTTTGCTTGAAGAAAGTAGGACAGACTTGTCCAGCTGTGAGTTTTAGAAGCTGCTTTTTACAATGCACAGGATGCTGTGGGGAGCAAACTTTCTGCAGTATTAGGTCTAACACAGAGCAGAGAGTCACTGTCCCATTTAACTACCTGTTCTAACAGGCAGGCCCACCTGTATCTTCTGGTAGTAACAATTTGTTTTCATGGCACATGCTTTGGGGGTTTACCAGACTACTTTCCCATTGCAAACTGTAACCTCTACATTAGTGTATGTCACATCCAGGTATGAGATTTTATTTTTGGAAAAAGCATTCTGAGATAATAATTGATTTGCAAGCAACAAAGTTTTTAGTGCCCAGTGAAGCACACCATCTTCTAGTTATTTGTGATGTGTATCTAGATTTATTAAAAGCTGTTGCAGCTCTGCTAAGAGTGATAAGCCCCTTCCTTGCTTTTCTTTATTTTTAGAAATAGCTGTATGCCTGTACGTTATGAAGATCTGAGTACCTGGATTTGTGCCTCTAATAATTCCACTGACCAAGCACTCAGAGTTAGTGAATTTAGTAGTGGCATAGCAAGTTAAATACAGCTGCTACTGGATGGGTTAATCATTTTTCATATTGCTTTTTCATGCATTTTAAACAGCACTGGCAATGCAGAATTGCATTGCATCAAATATTTCATGTTTGATGGATAGTATGGCCTGAATTATATTTCATGATCCAAGTCATAGTGACAAGAACATAAACAAGTACAAACAGAAAATAAACCTTCAGTGACCATGAATTGAATGTGTGTTGTATACAACGTTATGATGGGAGTCTTCTCTTCCAAGGCATCGAGGTTGCTAGAGTTCAAGAAACATTTGGACAACGCTCTCAGACACATGATCTGATTTTTTTGTGTGTCTGTGTGTGTGTGGGGAGAGAGGGGGAAGGTCCTTTGGGGTCTCAGGAGATGGACTTGATGACCCTTGTGGGTCCCTTCTAACTCATATATTCCATGATATTTTCTGTTATAAATATTTTGCACATTTCAAGTTTTTTATTTTGCCAATGAAAAAAATGCCTTCTCACACATGCTTTAGGTCTAAGATCAGTGTTCATTTAAGTAATAATTAACTTAACGGTGTTTGGAAGTGAACATAATGCACACTGGAATTTTCTTTCTGGCACAATTTAATATAGTTGGCCTAAATATTATGCAATTGGCAAGTACCAGGAAGGTGGTTTGCTCTTTTCATGCTGTAAATGAATCTTAAGTATGCTGAGGGCTTTCGCTAACTTAATCGACCTTTTTTTTTTCTAGACATCCCTAGAACTTGGATATGTCCAAAATTAGAAAGGATCCAGCTGTGAAAGGAGTTTAAGTAAGAAGAAAATAGGTTACTCAGTTAAAAGCCAAGTTTGGGGAAACAAGGGAGGGATGAAATGCTGTATCCCTGTGATAGTTGTTGAAGAATCAGTAGAAAATCAAGAGCACATAGTCTAAGCATTCAAACTGTATCTCTTTGTTAAGGGTCAAATGGTGCATTATGATTTACTCTTGCAATAGATGCTTTTTTATAGTTTTTGAACCCTTCAATAGACACATAGTGCTGAAAAAAAATGAACAACAGATGCCTGAAATTTCAGACAATTCTCTTTCCAGTATTTGCCATGTTCTACTATTTTTTTCCCACATTTTTCTAGTTCTGTGCAAAGACCAAACAGGAACATGACAGAAAAATAACAGGGGCACAGCATTTGATATTCGCTGTGCTTCTGGGAGATCTGAGGAAGGCTCTGAAGACCTGTGCTATCTAAGGAAACAGTGCACATGTGCAGCTGGGCCCCCAAGATGGGACCAAACCTGGGTGTTGGCAGAACATGGTCCAAGTCACCTTCTGTATGTGATTTGCATCAGGGATGCCCAGCTCAACAGAGCAAGTGGCCAAAGAGAATCCAGGTTGTCAGGATGGGGCCATATTTCCACATCCTACCAAAGTCTGCCTCCTCGTTTCCCTCCTGCATTGGTGACCTTACAGCAAGGTCCTGCCCCACGACTCACTGTGGAATCTGTCTTCTCTTATCCATAGCAGTATAATTATTGACTCAGTTTTCTTCTGGAGCTTTCTGCTTTAGAACTGACTTTTTTTTTACAAGGTACATCTGTATGCATCTTCCATTGGACTGTGCATGTAAATATGCTTAAGTTTTTGGCTGGCTGAGAGCAATTTAAAGCTGCTTTCCTAGAATATAGGGATGTAAAGTTTAAAAGTGAACAAACAAACAGCTACTTGTGCAGAAATGTTATTTGTGTGCATGATATCCTCTGTATTTTGCTGTTTATTGCGTTGTGTTCCTCCTTATTCTCTTTATTTCTGTTTTCTTTGTGTTTACAGTCTCCCTGGCTTATTAACTCTGCAGTGCCATCTTACTTTGCTGGTGGTGACAGGCTGTCATACCGCTGTAGATTTCCCCATTACAGAACCCCGCTAGTGACAAACACTGACTCATCACGCGGCACAGGTCCAAAATCACAATTGGAAAAATCAGAAATGCAACCTCTGAAGCTTCCCTCTAAGGACTACCCTAAACTCCTGCAGTTTTTGCCCTCCCTTCCTCCTGTCTCTTCTGCTCACTGCCACCACCATGACTACGGTTCCCAACGTGACTGGTTCAGAGTCTCTAGGCTGCAGCAATTGTCTGTGTGTGCTCCACTGCTGTGTTAAGCCAGAGAAACATGGCAAGCTGCTGCGGGCAGGTAGAGCAGTCATGAACAGGTGTTCACTTTACCTGTCTTTTGCTTTTTCCTAGTTCTTAGTGCTTCTCTCCGCAAAGATGGGGATCTATAATACCTTCACTCCCAACATGTTAATTGTAAGCCTGGAGGGTTTGCCTTGGAGAAGGCAAGAAGAGAGATGTAGCTTTGTATTGGAGCACTCCTAGGAAGGATTGGCTTGGTAGGGTGTGAAACTGGTGTTGATACAGAGATCAATGCAGTTTACAGCAGACAAAAAAATCTGAAAATGTTACTGCATTCTGTGTCTGAAAAAACAAACAAACAAAAAAAAAAAACAACAAAAAAAGGCAAACACAAAACAAAATAACAACAACAAAAACCAGTTGTGTTATTATTTCTTCCTATCATGAAAGTCATGGATGATGGTCATACCATCGCAGAAAACAGTATATCAAGTTGATGGCAAGAACCTAGAGGAGGTGAACAATGTCAACTGCCAGGGGAACAAATTTTATTTTCCAAAGAGGGAGGTGAAAGGGAAGGTCATCCAATATAAAGGTGGGAAGAGACAGAAATTACATTTTGCCAATTAATTAACAACCAGCCAATCTATAGCCTGTAGCTTTACTGCAGACCCATAATTGGGAGCAAAACCCATGCATTCAACCTTCACACCTTCCAACACGTGATGTAAGGTATCAGTGTGTGACAAATCATCAACAGAGGACACCTGTGCTGTCATGCATGGTACACCTAACTGATCAATTTAATTCCTTAATTAATTATTGATGGATTTTGATGCCTCCACTGCTTTTATTTTTAAGATTTAATTTTAATTTATTATCAGTGGAATGCAGTAGTTTATTTGAAAAAAGAGGGGTAAAATGAGAGCTTTTCTTAATTAAGGCTGCTGTTCAGAATCTTTATTGAGAAACATTTGAATGAATATTTCAAAGAACTTCATAAAAAAAAAAAACAAAAACCACAACACATTAAACTTATTTTAAAAATAGAGGAAATCATGATGAAGAGCACTAAGAAAGAGAGATATGAATATGAGGCGAAAACCATTTTAACAAAAGGATCTCTGTTCTCCACAGAAGGCCTGCTTCCTAACCTGCATCTGCAGGCAGTACTGACTGGAGAAATTAGTTGACATTTTTTCCCTTTCCCCACTGTTTCTATCCCTGAGGACTCAAAGATGTTTAATTTGATATGCTTTTGAATTCTCCCTCTCACCCTCTGACATCTCCAGAGATATTTTATCATGCGAGACTTAAAATTTAGATGTTGTTAACCTATTATCTTAGCCAAGCTGGTATTTCACTGCTTTCTTCATCAAAAGATAAAACAAGTAAGAGATTCAAAATGTATGCAAACATAGTTTTTTAGAGGCAAGCTATAAGCAAATACAGGTTTCAGTAAGCAAACACTACTGCAAGCTCCTGATTCTGCTTTTCCATGGATCAGTGGGTTAACTATGCCTATGAGAAGGCTTTCAGTTGTGTGATGGTTGTGACAGGTATTAGATTGGAAGGAAAAAGAGACAAAAAGGACTATCACTCAAAATGGCACAAGGCTGGTGCTTAATGAAATACAAGAGAAGAATTGAGCATAGGCAGAAAAGTTTACCAACATTTTACCAACTCTTTACCAACATTTTAGAGCATTAGTGGGCCCTAATAAATGAGTTGGATGCTCAGCTTTGTCTCCTCAAACTTACTTATTAATGCCTTTTTTTTTAAACCTTTTTAAATTTATTTTACTTTTTTTTTTTTTTTTAACCTTACCCTCCTGAATAAGAAAAAGAAAGAACTGAAAACTAAAGTGAACAAGAAACCCTCTTTGAAGGATCACAAAGACCTCCTGATGTTTAGAACTTTTCAGAACAATCTGCAATACTGTGAGATTCAGCATACAGATACCCTTAATGTTCTGTGATGAGCCAATATTCTGGTGGGTATTTCATTACAGGAGAAGATGAGGGTAAGCAGGGGAATGGTGCACTGTAAAAAAGAAGCCTAATGAAGTTGGCAGAAAAAGCCCTAGTTTTGAAGAGCTGGCAGAAACTGCCCTTGCTGCAATGAAGACCTGCTTGGATGGCAGTGGAGTATCAGCCCCATTAGCCATTGTTTTTAATGCCTTTGCATCCTGACAGGAGACAAAGCAATTTCTCTGGCACATGGTAATCTTGGGAGTGAGCTGGACCTAAGGCTTGCATAAAAATGTCAGTATTGTGTGGTTTCTAGCTGTGGAATTTTGTCAGCAGTTTATTTTACCTTGAATTAAATGGATGGTGCATGGGAATAGTGCAGGAAAGTGAACAGCAGCATCTTGCACGCAGTCCCATGAGGTGCCCTGTATGTTCTGTTCCAATCTTTGCATTATGATTTCATGATTTCAAGTCTCAACACTCTAATCATTTTTGTCTGGTGAGGATGCGGAGCTGACTCCTGTTAAACCATGAAAGAAATCTGGAGATAGGGAATTTAGGGATTTGGATAATGGAGAAGACCTGCTTTTATGAAAACAGGCTATCATGCTTTTAACAAAGCTTGCACTTCACCATCATCTTTGCTGCTTAAATCCAGCACCTCACTGAAATGAATGAATACTCATATGGCTACTCATATTAATGAGAGAGAAACCCGTGATACAAAGAATAAGATACATGTTAACACATGGATTTTGTAATTTCATTATTATTTATTTGTATTATCTGTAATGTTGCAGCTTTTCTTTTTAAATACTGCTGCAGGCTTAGAAATGGTGCTGCCTGAGTTTATATTCAGGTTTCATTTTTAAAGCTGTGTTCATAGGCTAGAAAAGTATTAAATAATGAAGCCATAGAAGCAGGACTGCTGTAGAGGAAAGATTCGGCTGCAAATTCTGCAAGTGGGGAGTCAGAATATACATTTTTTCATTTATACCTACCTGATTTTTAGAAAGCATAGTGGAGGAGGCACAGATGCCTAGTTCAGAGACTTAAAAGAACTCCTTTATTTATCTTCCTTACTTCTATTAGGGGTTGAACTTAAGTGGATTGTGTTTTGTGTGTGTGTGTGTTTATTATTACTATTATTTTTTTTTTTCAATGCTCAGATGTTTGGAGTGTTTGATTGAATCAGAAGATGGTTTTGGAAATGAATGGTGTTCACATGGCAAGCAGTGATTGATCCATAAGGGATACAGAGAAAGAAAAAACTCTGCATTTGAATTATTTTGTCTATAGAGACCATTCAACATGAGGCTTTTAGGCTTTTATTTTTTTTTTTCTCCCCTGGAACATTTCAATAAAGAACTTTTGTTTTGTTTTGTTTTTGTTTTTTTGCGGGTGTGGGGATAAGATTGATTTGCAAATGGATTAGTTTGAAGAACTAGAAATAAATGAAAATTGCAAAGGTTTCTCTTTCCTCTTAGGGTTAATTCTCTTCCCTTCTTTCATTTTCATGCTGTAATATCAACAAAAACTCTATTACACTAAAATCAAAATAGCTGGGGGGAGGGGGGCGAATAGAGAAAGACAAATAGAAGGTCAGTAGACGTATTTATTCCTGCACACATTTGCTTTCCCTCTCCTTATACTTCATATGTTTTTTAGCAGTTTCCATCAGGTAGTATATTATCTGATGCAGTGTCATTACATTGTAGGAATTGCAGCAGTTCTACAGTTTTCTAGATGTCATCCTGCCAGATATGTGAGCCTACAGCAGTTTGCATTTGTTACCCTTTCTGGTGTGCTCAAAATATCTTCTAGTATTCATGTACAGATATAAAAGATTGCTTCACAGAGAGATGAATTGAACCAGCTTGTCATACCTATAAAAATCAATGTATTTTTGGAAAGGGTAGATATATGAGGAATAAACCAGAATCTGGGGATTCTCAGCTTCTTATAGTTCTGTCAGAAGTCTGAATTACTATAACAAAAGTCATAGGTCTTAAAATGAACATATACCATATATTTTCCATTTTGGTAGAAGGGGGATCTCCAATTAGGAAAGGTGGGAATTGTGATCCCACTGACAATGTCTACCTTTCACATACCCATTGTTCTGTGTGCCTCGTTCTGTGACACCTGGCTATGATTAATAACTACCTTTCTTATGGCTTGGAGAAAAAAAAAACACACACACAAAAAAACCACACAATCGACAAATAAAATGCCTGAAAAATAAAACAAGTTTTCCTCTACTCTCCCAGTTTCTTTTTAAATCTTGGCAGAACATACAAGTCTGCATATTTTTGTCAGTACTGTGCTTTCTGATACTTCATACTGGTGCTAGTTTATAGTGATATTGAGTGCAACAACTCTACAGAACACCTAGGGAAAAAAAACAAAACAAAACAAAACAAAAAAAAACAATCACCTGTACTATGCTCTGTTAGTGCTCCTTGCCTAGCATAAAACTAGAGGCAAGCTGAGAAATGGGAAATAAAGAAAATAATGTATTTTATGGAAGAAAACATTTAGTTCCAACAGATATATCCCATTAGTGTTGTGATGACATTAGATGCCAGGATATTCCATTTTAACTAGACATAAATTTGACTTTGCCTAAAGGATTTATCATCAGTGATATCTGTGACCCAGTACCTCCTTTATGGTTTGCAATCTCAACTTTGGCCTCTCTTCTAAGACATCTTTTATGAAGAAATTGGAACTTGGTACTCTTGTAAATTAGGATTGCAGTGCAAAGCTGGATTTTTGCTGCCTCCCTCCTGTTGACGAATGTTCTTTCTTTTAATCTAGCTAGAAGTCATGAAAATGAATTAAACATTAGCTGAATTGGTGAGCTAAATGTCAAAATCCTTTCTGTATGAAGGGATAAAGCATTTTACCTCGCAGGTGTCTAAACAGCCACTTGGTTAGTTAAGATTAAAGATGAACAGCATTATTTTGTTTTATCAGAAATGAAATAAACCTGTTTTTTTTTTCTTTGTTTGTTTTTGTTTTCCTTAGCAAACATTTCATCTATAAAAACCTTATTCTTCATCTGCAGCAATTACTAATGTCTTTTTATACCTTTGGGGAAAAAAAGCAGATAGACAGAGAGACAAGAATAACTACTCCAAACTTAGTAATTAATCAATTTAAAGAGAAGTGATATGGCAAAATGATGGATACTTACAGATATAAGTACAGACCTACAGATAAAGGACTCAAGTATTTATCAGAATTTCAGTTTATTTTAATCCCTGGCTAACACTACTGGTTTAAACGCACTCTTGCTTTTAGAGATGCCTACCAGAGTGGAAATGTCGTTTATGATGGGGGCCTTCCTCTCAATTAGGACTTCAGTGTTTCTATAAGTCAGATGTTTGCAAACAAGAATAACTTCTGTTGACTGATATTACATGGTGACCAGTTCTTAAGTTAGATAATCAGAGACCTGGACAGAGGTAGAAAAATACCTAAATCAATATCTAAATATGGCTTCTTTTCCCCTTACACCTGGCTAATTTTCAGTTAACATTTCTTATACAGATGAGCTCAGCTAGTGCTGTAAAAAATCTGTTAGTAAATTTCTTAGTGTCTTCATAGAATAGAGTGTAAAAAAGCAAAGTTGAAATGCTGGGGTAAAAGAATAAATTGAAGAAACCAAGTTTAGAGTTAGGCCAAATTTTGCCATAAATAGGGTTGGATCATTTTAGGAACATTAATAGAACATAAAACAAATAAACAAACAAGGAAGCTGCAGTTACCACTTTCACAGTAGATGAGTACAGGACTCTGCCTTTTTTGCATGGGAAGCTTTACTAGGGAGTTATTGGAAGTGCTTACCTGCTCACAGTTCAGTGGGATTCTTTTCGGTTTGATTTATTCTCTCAGTGCTTTGTCAGGTTTGACTCCTTCAGCTTTTGCAAGTCCTTCTGCTCTGGGAAATCCCCAGGGATGGAAATTGCACTGTACTTCCCTTGGAGCAGGGGCTAATTTTCACACCATAACAATCCAGGACAGCATAAAGGGAATTGTTTGAAGCACAGCTCACCAGTGCATGAGGCTGTGTGCATTAATGCTGTGGCACCCCCTTCCAGACAATATCAGCTCTCCTAGGGCCTATGGCAGTGTTTCTTCTTGCAAGAAAGTGAATCAGTGCCTCACTTCTCCATGGGCATATGTGAAAGGTAGCCTCCAATTAAGATATCAGACAATGTCTCAGAGAAAACACTGATGTCTATACATAAGGGAGAGAGCTCTTGGCAACTGAATAACAATACCTCCTCACTCCATTGCCTTTTGAAAGAGAAGCACAACTTTCCTTCTTATCCTTATCTGAACTGTGCTTATGAGACAAGAAACATCCTTTCTGCTTTTATTTTCTCATGTACTCAGCATAATCTGATAAAAGTGAAAGAATCAAAATCCATCACCTGATGTGGAGAAGTATCATTTACTGCCTTATTGAGCTCTCAGTTTTGCAGCTGCCTAGACAGTCTTTTCCATAGGATTTTGTTGCTTGAGTCCAGTTGGTCTTTCCCCTCTGGGCAAGAAATGTCCCATGCTGTTTGATGAGGTGACAGTGATCCTCTATGTATTGTTACCCTTACATACATGTGCTGTTGTAAAAACATAAACAAGAACTGTGTAGTACCTTTCTAGCATTTTTCCTGGAATGGGATTCATTTTAAAAACCTATTTGGCTGTGATCTCATTCACCCTTGTTAGTGCATATATCACACTTAGTCTTTATAGCTGTTGGTCCCAAACTCTCTGGTGGGGTAAGAACAGTGAGGACAGGTAAGGACAGTAAGGACCAGGCAAGTGCTATATCTGTGTCCCTGAACATGTGGCTTGAAACAACAAGTTTATCCTTTTGGATGTCAAAGGCTGACATACGGTCATCCATAGGGAACAGGCCTGCTAGAAATGTGATTGGCCTGCGGTCAGTTAGTCATGTGTGATCAGTGCACTCATGATCTTTACACATACAGTTATTTCACTGAATATTTTCCCATTTTATTTATAGATTTGTTTTAATTATGTTTTAATTTTATTAAATAATTATTTAATTATTATTTGTTTTAATTATCTAGGCAACAAACTCAGTGCAGTATTCTTTTGCCTACTCTAAGTGCTTCATCATCCAGGGGTCCCACTAGCTAGGATGTACACTATGGATGTCATCTATGGTTGTCTGTGCTGCATGCCATCTGTTATTGTTCAAGGTTTGTGTAATCCTACAATCAACATAGATTGGAAGGGATCTTGACAGATCACCTGGCCCATCTCCGTGCCTGAGGGTAGGAGACACCTTAAAGTCTATGCCATTTCTGAGAGATGCTGAGACAATTTTTTGCTAAACTGAAGGTCAGACCTTTATGTCACCTGTTCTTTCCCACATGCACCCTGCTCTTGCTCAAAATGTTCTCCTGAACAGAACCTAAGTCAACTTTGTCAAGCTTATGGTGGATGAAGCAAAATCTTTCTTCTTTCTACCTGCCCTTTACACATTTACTGTGTTTGAAGACTGCCTTTTACTCTTTCAAAGTATTTTCTTATTTAGACTGAACAACATCCTTTCCTTCAGTCTTTCATCCTGCGTTTTGTTTTCTAGACCTTCCAATGTTTTCATTAGTCTCATCCAGAATATTGTGCTTAATGTATTAGATACTTGTTGTTCCAGATCAGTACTCGTAGCATTTCATTAATAAATTTTTCAGGAGATGTGCCCAAATTTAGGTATGTCTTCAGGATGAGGTGAAGGAGACCAATGTGTTTGTTGATGTCTGCATCTCTGGTGGGGTTTCCAAACGCTGGTATGAAAATTTGGCATGCTGATGCCTGTGCTTAATGTGTACCTCAGCACAGAAATGATGCTGTTAGGCTGCTATAAAACCATTTTCTTTCCAGGACATTGAAAAACAAACAAAACTTCATATGATACTTACTGCTTTAATCAACCTTTGAATAGTGTCATTTCAGTCTCTTGACATGTGCTTTAGACTACATCTTCAGTACAAAATGACGACCTTCATGTAACTTTCCCAGTACTCTGTGAAGTATGTCAAAATGTTGCCTGTCCTCCTTCCCTTATTGCTGTTGGTCCAGCACCACATACAAAAATTTTTTTACTCTGCCTCTATGAAATCACCAATATTTTCATATGAGAACTTTCAAAATAATGGGCAGAAATATATTTTGTTCTAAACTTTCACAGTTGATCATATTATTGAAGATTTTCATTATATAAGATACCCCTGGTAGGTTTGCACTCTCTCTTCACCAGTCTTTCCTGGTGAATGACTCAGATTCACATCGGGGTCCAAGAGGTTAATGCACAACTGCACTGTGAATAACTGTGTCTGCCAGTTAAGCAGAGGAAGCTAAAAAGGAAACAATGAAAAAGCATTTACTGGAGCCTGCTGGGTGATTAGGTGGACCGTAGACACAAATTAGATTTAAACTCATATTTTTAGAGCCTTGGATGTTTGAATCAAGCCTGCCACAGAGATAAAACACTCTGTATCTCCAGCAAGACAGATGCTTGCTGTCGAGAAGGGGATCATGGCAGTTCAGCAGGGAGTTCTTTGCCAGCCTCTTAGGAGCAGTCAGCATTAAATTCGATGACCTGTGATCTAGCTGATAATCAGAAATAAGCAGGACAGGAAAAAGGAAAAAAAAGCTTTTTAGTGAGACTGAGTTTTTAGCTGATATGCACTTAAATTTGATGGGGTTTTGTTTAGTTTCCAGAATATCTCCACTGAAAAGAACAAAAATGGTTATATTCTGCTTCAGTTTGGCTGCCGCATTGGCTGAAGAATTTCTTTCCCCATATATTTTTACACTAACATTTTATTTAATCATCTGCAGAACATAATACAGCTCTGGAAAATAAATGACAGATGACATTTTGGCTTTTCTCAGCTACAGTGCTTGCATCTAAAAAAGATGGTAATACTGGAACAAAAAGTGTTTGTTTCTGCTATTGCTGTGCTATTGATAAATGTTCTGTCTTTTCATCTTGCTTCAGGAAGAAAGCATGAATTAAACATTAATTGAACTGTATTGACTGCCAACATGTAGAAATCTTATTGTAGATGTTAGAGAGTGCAGAAGGCTGCAGGGCAGATTGCTGTTTCTTCATTGATTATTTCAGTGGTAAAAAAGACTTGTTGACAGAGTGCTGTTCTTATGTGAGTAATATTTACTTCCCATAATATTGCAACAGAGGTGAAAAGTATACAAAAGACACAATGTGCAATATATGTTCTATATGACACGGTGGGGTAGGAAATGCTGCTGATCTCTGTTTCAATTTTTCTTTACTTCTAACTGCATAAAGATTTTCAGCTTCTCTCAAGAGAAAGATATCATACAAAATTATATCCTACTGGTGGCTGTGAATTTTCTTCCCCTTTGCTATGTTTGTTTTGTTGCTGGTGGTGGTGGTGGTGCTACAAATCTATGTCCCTTTGCTTCCTTGTGGCTCGTCTCTGTGTACAGTAATAGGCTTTCCAGTACCCATAGTAACGCATATTGAAGGTGACGGGCAAAGAATCCCAAAGCTGAGATTCTTGGCCTAGATGACTGCACTAGAATTTAAACGAAACATACAGTAGTGTCTGTATGAGAGACCCCTTAAGCACTGAATCATTGGATGAACGGAGGATTTTAAAATATGCTGTGACTTGAAGACTTCTATAATGTATATGTAGAAGGGAATCTGACTGAAGTGATGCTTTTGCTTTCGGGGTTGGACAGCCAACATTTGCAAATAGCCTAAAAATAAATACAGCTCTGAAAAATTGCTAGTGCTCAGAGCAGGTGGTCATATACTGCATATAAAAAATACAATGTGACTCTCACAAAAACTGCACAAAAAGGGCTTTCTGGATGAAAGTTTTGCTTATCTGTGAGGGCTGTTATTATTAACCCTGTATGATACAGTAGCATTTTCACACTGTAAAACACAAATAATTTTCAGTGTTTCCCTATGGAATGCAAACCACTAAATATTTTTTTAAATCTTCTTAATTGTTCCTTCCTTCCTTCCTTCCTTCCTTCCTCCCTCCCTCCCTCCCTCCCTTCCTCCCTTCCTTCCTTCCTTCCTTCCTTCCTTCCTTCCTTCCTTCCTTCCTTCCTTCCTTCCTTCCTTCCTTCCTTCCTTCCTTCCTTCCTTCCTTCCTTCCTTCCTTCCTTCCTTCCTTCCTTCCTTCCTTCCTTCCTTCCTTCCTTCCAATATAAAACTGAAAGTTTGAAAGTCTTAAGGAATTTTGATTCTGGTGGTACTAAATATTTAACAACTTTTTATGTTGACAGATTCTTTGGAATCACAATAAGAACAAATGTTATTTTCTTTTTCCATTCCAGTCATGCCTATCAATATCTTGCTTGAGTTATAGCAATAACTAATAAGTGAATAATGCACCTTGTATATCTGCATTCATTTTTCATATTACTGAGTCTGGATTTTGGGGTTTTTGTTTTCTCTCTGCCATCCCCTCCATTTTATGATAAAATTAATTTCTTGCTGGGTTGCTGGAACACTAACTGCAGGCACTTGCAGTCTCAGGACAAGGACAATGCAGAGGACTTAAAGAGGACTGCATGTCTCATGAAATCAACCCTAAGTATAAGCAAACACCTGCAGGCATGAAAAAGAAAGATCACTTTCTACTCTCCACATCTACATTTAAAGAAGTCCATCTTCCAAGGCTGTCAGTAAGGACGATCATTGGTGAATTGATAATGTAGAAATTCAATAGTTTAATTTATCTAAACTGCACTTGGTATATCTCTAATATACCTATATTTTATCCAAACTGCATGTGCAATAACATTTACTGATATAAATGTATTTCCACTGAGTTGCCATTGCCACCACATACCCATCTCAAATTTGCTGTGGTACGTGATGGAAATAAGTTTTCAGATATTGTATATGAAGATGAACTTTTCTTCAAATATGGTTTCCTTTCCTTCTTTTGTACCTGATCTCCTCCCCCTCAGAGATTTGAGGATTGAGGCTTTGATAAGAAACAGCAAGAAGAACCTGATACAGACAACAGATTAACATGTCTATATCCAGTTCTGCCTAAATCGTTGCAGTCTTCTGCCTCAAAACATAAAGCTTTTATTAAGGTTAGGTGATACAACGGATTAAAATTGAATACATTCCAATATCAGAAGTTTGAGGGATCTAGAGCAAATCTGATCATTTACTTACTTCATCTGTCTTAGAAAAATGGAAACATTAGTGAATGTAACGTGTGTTATTTATGAGTTGTTCCCTAACTCCTTTCATTCTGTAAGAGATCAGGCACAGCTGAGCCAGACTCGGAGCAACTCAAAGGTCTGCAGGTGCTTAGTGATACTTACTGCGGGGATCCTAGAGAAATGGTTAGAGTGGGGGAAGCTTAACTCAAAGGGCACATGGTCCAACTTCTTACTCTCACTACAGTGAAGCACATCCTGGTCTCGTGTGTTGTGTGTAACACATTCTCTTGGTCATATCATCCAAGTAACTGGGTACAACTACCTCTGTCTGGGGTTTGAACATGGACCTTCAAGGACCATGTAAAATCTTCATGTGGACCTAGTAATTCCATCACCCACTCCCTACCAGAGAGATGCAGGTCAAGCCAGAAGAGAAGTTATTTTTCTGTTTTAATTAGCATGCCCCAAAAAGTCTGTGACAAAGGTTTTTTTCTTTTTGAGGTAGTTTGATACGAAGTAGGCTTTTGCCATCACAGCTACATGTTTGTGATGTTTAGCTCCTGCAGGTCTAACTGCATTCAGAAATGACATCTGCAAGCTTCTCTTTGGAGAGCACAAACTTGTTATGCTTCAGTCACTACATTAAATGTTCAGCTTTTATTTTTAAGTTTCATCTTTTAGCATCTTGTTTTCAATGTGTCTAGTTGAAAGATTTCAGTTCTCAGAAGTGGCACTTCAGTGTCGTGATCTAGACCTTGAGGTCCCTGTTCTAAATCGTTGCCAGCTTGTCAGATTTTATATTTGAGGCGTGTTTGTGAAATACAAGTTGAAACCTTACATGCCAGTATCCTAGATTGTGCCACACACTACTTTGAGCTAAAGAAATTGAGGCCAGGTAATAATTTAGGCATCCTGCTAACTGGCAGTACTGAGTTTGGTATTGTAGCAGATCAGTTTCGGCAATGCTATATTACTTTTTGGACTACTTTGTCTGAAGAAGTAGAATGAATTGTTTTCAGCTCATGTTATCTCTCAGTTTTTTTTGTTGTTGTTGTTTAATTATTATTATTACTATATCTTGGACCTGATTTTCTATTCACTTCCATGAATTCTGTAGTGTGGTAAACACAAAGATGTGAACCTAGGATTAGCAGCTGGAGCCTACAGCCTAGTAGATCTGTGATCCCAGCTTTGCTTTAGTCTTTAAGCTTATCTCAGGTTTGCTGGAGGGAGCATGGGCCATGCCTCTACAGCTGCAAAGCCTTCACCTGCCTGTTGGACCAGAGCTGTGCCTGCTGGGGACCAGACTGCGCATTGCTCTGTACCATTGTCTCTTCTGTCTGCTACCATCTACTATGTGTGGCACAGAAAAATTCTCTGTGAACACGTCACCCTCTGCTTCAAATTGCACACCTTTTGTACTCATGTCCTTGTCATTATTTTAATTAATATTTGTCTGATAACTCTAAGTACTTTGCTTGCTCTAACTTGTAAAATGTGTGAGTTCATTCAGTCAAACATTAATTCAGTCCTCGAAAGATATTTGCATTACAGATTGATCATATAGTTTGCACTAAACCATCATATCAGTGTAACCGTAACTGCCAGAAGCAGCTGCTTTTAATTGTCTCCAATGGTGACCTGTCAAAAATTGATCCTCTTTGTATTCTGAAACCACAGTGACTACTTTCTAAGGTAATTACCTAGGTGACTCTCAGAAAGGAAGATAAATGCATGATAATAACTTCTAGCATAAAGAATCTGGTAATTATCGGTACGAAACTTAACTACCTGAACTGTGACTTTTGTGTGTGTGTGTGTGTCTGTACATGTTTATGGTAGAATAGTGAATTGGATTTCAAGTTCTACATTAAAGATTTTGTTTTTCTATGTGAATGAACGAGCAATAGCATGTTGTATAAGTTGAAATCTGCAATGTTATATAAATAATGTTGCTGAAATTAAAGTATTTCAGATTTTGAAAACTGATTTCGTAACATTAGAACTGTTACTAAGGAGAGAAGTTGGATGTAGTTTTCCTTGTCCAGGGATAAATTCACCTCTATGCAAATGTTTTTTGTTTTTTGTTTTTTTTTTTTGTTTTTTTACTAATTAATTTAATAAGCCTCAAATAGCAGTTTGTCAGCATAATATATCATTATATAATTTATATTCATTATCATTATTTATATCATTATATATATATTATATATGATATATATATATATATATATATCATAATATGCATATTGTATATATTATACCATAATATATCATTAAATATGAAAGAACAGGCAGAGATGTGCCTTTGAAACTCCTGCTGGGTAGAAATTAAATTAGTGCTCTTACCTTATGTTTTTTGTATAATCTGCACTCTGTATGTATACAATTGCCATTAATGTTTTTCACGTGTTGTTACAAAAGTATAAACAGGGTCCCTTCCTGCGAACGCAACATGAACAGACTATATAACACACTGGAAAACATTCACTTTTGGTGTTGAGATTTTGTTTTCTTAGTCTTACTAATCCTTAACCTAGCTACCAGTTAGAACATAGCACATTTCAGAAAGCCATACTATATTAGGAAAATGTCCTTGTACAAAGTAAAGGACTGCTTCTTATCGCTATTTTTTTTTCTTTTCTCTTTTTTCTTTAAAAATATAGAACTGAATCTCTATTTCTTCCTTTCTTTGTGATTCAGGTTTTCTCTTACTTTTGCATTTACTATATATTCATTGCAGTACTTCTGTTTCACTGAAATGTTTCTACAGTTTCTTATCTCATCTCTCCACTTATTTGAAAATAAAATACGTGATCTAAAACTGTAGCATTCTTAATTGCTTAAATACATTCAGTTCTTCTGTCCTGAAATGCTATTCTTTGCTCTCTAGATCAGATTCATTGCAATTATCTGCTTCTGCCAGTGACAGTTGAAGATTCTTGATGGTTTTGCGTTTTTTTTTTTCTTTGTCTTTTTTTTTTTTTTCTTCTTCTCGGCTAGCTAGTGGTATTAAACCTGTGTATTTTTTCAGGGAGCTTCAATTTGCAAAGGCTGAGCAGGTCAATCTATTGTCCTTGCTGGCGGCCCAAGATGATGCTGGCCTGATGCACAATAGGCAGCCTTTGAGGGTCAGAGCCTGCATGTGGCTGATAACAGTGCTATTCTTGGCTGGAAAACACCATGATTAGTGAGCTTCAGTTTGTCTCAGCATGGGATTGGAGCTCAATGGCAAATCCTAAAGATGCCACATTTAGGGATCTCATCTGTCCTGACTTTTTCTTTAAGAATGGAAGCTTCAAACTTAAAAATCAACACACTGCTTCTTTGCTTTTTGATAATTTGTTTGTGCGTTATTTTTTGTTTGTTTTTGATTGAAACCTATAATAAATAAGAGGGTGGGAGAGTGTGGAGAGTGCAAACGTCAGATTTGCTGCTTCATCTATATGCACAAGGTATGTACAATTCTACTAACCTCTGACAAGCAGGAGTTGTGCTTTCTGATTTCCATCCTCATGAGACCACTTTCCTTCCCCTGCCCCTGGGATGGAGCAATCCCCTGGCAGGGCATAGGCTGGGGCCTGCCTGGCTGGGGAGCAGCTTTGTGGGAAAGGCCTTGGGAGAGAGTTGGTTGGCAAGCTGGACAGGAGACCACAATAGTAGGAGAGACCTAGGAGCCACTCTTAGGTGCATGGCAGGAGGATGAGGGAGAACAAGAAATAAAATCTTCAGGATGATTGTGAGGAAGACCCATCAGGACAGCTGGGCAGGTTGCCATCTCTGTCCTTGGAAGTTTTCAAGACCTGACTGGAGCAACATGGTATTTGTTTCAGAGCTGACCCTGCTTTGAGTATGGAGATGGATTACAGACTTTGTGAGGTCCCCTCCTATCTGAGGTACCCTGTGCTACTGTCATCTTTTTTCTTTAAATGCCTTTTGAAAAAAAAAAAAAAAAATCACCTCAAGCCTATCTAGTGAGAGGAAAAAAAAAAAAAATAAAAGAAAGGAAAGAGAGAAAGAGATATGAGTCAAAATGTTGGGAAAGGTTAAATATTTGGATTTTTTTTTTTACAGAAAAGGTTATGTAACATTAGAATAGGCTGCCCAGGGAAATGGTTGAGTCACCATCCCTGGAGGTCTTCAAGAAGTGTGTAGATTCAAAACTTAGTAGCATGGCTTAGTGGTAGATTTTATTATCAGGATAAAGGTTTGACTAGATGATCTTTGAGGTCTTTTCCAACCTGAAAGATTCTTTTATACGTTAATATTAAAAAAGTTATTATTTCTGCAGATTTAAAAGTAAAGTCAATTTTAAAGTGCTCAGATTAGGTATACATAGGTGGGAACCATAGAGAACCTTATAAATGGGATTTACAGTGTATGGATCCATGCAGGACGAGTTAAATGTAGGAAACCAGACACTTCTTTCTTTAGGCTTAGAAAAGAGTTACAATCATAAATTAAACATCAGAGACAGTAACCATCTTGGATATGCAATTTATTAATGCAAGATCTGTTTAGGAATGTAAAATTTTAATTACAATAGTCCTAAATTTACAAAATGCAGTGTTCTAAGATAGACTGCATACAGTATCAGAGAAGCATAGTGCAAGATTTCAAGAACTTGAATAGGAAGAAATGAATGAGTATAGGGAGCATTATGTGATTTAGTGGAAAGAAAGAAAATGTTACAGCTACCTTGGGCATTCTACAGTTTAATCATTGGAATTACTACAAAAGAAAAATTTATAGAATGGGGAGCAATAAAGTAACTTTAAAAAGTGTTGTGAAATCAAAGGATAATGCAGACAAGAAAGAAATAAATGTGGTAAAAACAAAACAGAAATGGATGGCTTTAAAGTCCTATGTGGGAAAAAGCAGGGTGAAGAGGAACAATTTATCATGGTAGGAAAAAGTTCAAAAGGAAAAAAAAAATGAAAAATAGAGACTAAACTGTACATAGTTTCACTAATAAATGAAGAGGTAAAATGGTAATGCTTTAGACATTTAAGCTAATAAGACTCTTCAGGAAGTATCTTCACCTGTAATATGGAAAACATACAAGAATGAACGAAGCATAGCAAACATTTTGGTCTAAGGTTATGGAAAACTAAAGAAGACAATATCTCTGCTTAATGGTATTGACACATTGTTATTCTCTTCTCCACTTGCTAGCAAAGGTTAGATAATCAAATGTCTTTCAGGAATGCATTCCTAAATCCTTGCTTTGACATAATCTACAGCATTACCAGTACACTATAAAGTGAGAGAATCAAAACTGTGCCCCAATAGTCAAATAAGTAGGAGGAAAAAATCATGTTTGCAGCATTGTTATTACCAGCTGCATAGTAACTTTATGGTTTTCTTTGTGTTATATGTTCTATAAAACTTCCCATTGTAAATTAGACAAATAACGTAGAGTTATTGCATACTACTCACATTGAGTAGAGGTAGATTGAACAATGCTTATAAAATGTTAGAAATGCTGGGAGCTATTTAATGATAAATAAAACTATAAATATAGAATTAAAGCATGTATGCTTCACAGAACTCCTGTTTTATTAATACTTTTGATACACTCATTGAACAAATTAATATTGAGGGATTTAAATAAGAATTTGACATCTCATATTCTCATAGGAGTAATGTACATATTCATACCTGGAACTCTTAGATCTTTTTTTTTTTTTTTTTTTTTTGGTGATTCTTTTCTATTTTGACTTTGTACGATGTTTTGTTTTCAGAAATAGTGATGAGATGCAGTTTGGCATGATCTGAAGTTAATAAAAAAAATGAGTAAATTAGTTTAGTTACTTTCATGCTTTTGTTGGTTTTGTTTGTTTTTGGTTTTGTTTTTATATTTTTAATGTGGGAAAGCAGGTAGGTACTTCAGCACGTGGTTACTATTCTTGAAAAGTAAATCCTGAGTATTATTCTTGTTAAGACTTGTGTTTCTATGTATGTGTCAACTGGAAATAAGCTGCATAAATTATTTTTGCTAGCAAACTTTCAAGATTTTCCAGGTAGCAAGAGCCCTAACGTAAGGTATAAACAGCATGAAAAATAAATAGGAAAGATGCCAAGGCAACAAGATATTTCATACAACCAGAAAACTACGGGAGAAGTTATAGGATTAGTAACTGAATAGTTTTTAGGGAATTGTGCAACTTTAGTTAAAAAATGAACAAAAAAAATCTTAATGGAATTTTTTGAAAAGTCATTGAATTGTCATGGATTTAAATAAATTTATTACAAAAAAAAAAAATAAATTCCAGTAATTAGAGAGAAAGGTTAATAATCCTTTTCTATCATCTGAATGGACTTAAGTGAAGTTGTTGACCTTTTTTTTTCTAATACATAGTTCTGTTCTTACTGATTTAGTGTAATGCCTTTAACATTTGGTAGTGACCAAAACTGGACTTGTGCTTAAATGGCCTCTCTACATACCTTATGCTAATTTACCAGCTTGAACTTGATCTGTGATCAAGTTCAATGAACTGTGATCTAAATCTACTGATTTAGATCACAGTGAATGAGTGGGTTATTTTCTGTCTTGAATAGCAAATCCATTAGTTTAACTGAAATTTTGTACCTCTGATGAGTTCTAGTACAGTGTTAGCTTCCTGGTCAGATTTGATCAGTTTCCTTTGTGCTGCCTGCCAAGAATCAGTGCTGCATATAAATCCAGTGTTATACATATTCTCACCGTATGCCATTTTACTGTGCTCTCCTGTGTGTTTCCAAAGTAAAATATCTGCTGTACGGAGGAAAATGAAGATGTGCAGGAGATTCAGAAATCCTATCAAATGGTTTCTTCAAAAATTTCAAGAAAAGTTTTACTGTAAGTCTACAGAAAGCTGCTTGTCTAAACCATTTAGTGAGAGGTATTATTGATTGGGGGAAGGATGAAAATGTATAATAATTCCTCTAAAGCCTCATTTAATCAGACAGAAATAACAGTACTGGGTTAAGGGACAAGCAGTTAAATAATATCTAAATTTCTGGGAAATAAAGTCTAGGAGGAAAACAGCAGTAGCAAGGAAAAAAACCACTCCTACTCTAGAACAGAGGTACCAAATTATCTATGATGAGGAATCTTACTATACTGAAATAAATTTATGGCAAAAAAATGGAGGAAAATAAATTGTGGTCTTTTTTTTTTTTCTTCTTTTTTTTTCATTAGAGCTGAAAAAAAGGCAATCAAATGTTCTTGACTATGTCTAAATAGAATCAGCAGAAAATCTGTTCAAAGAGTACTGCTAAATAATTATCATATGAATTTTTGGTTTTGGGAAATAACTACTACTTAGTAATAAACATCACTGCTGTAGGTCTAATAGCAGAATAGCATAAGGCAAAGACCAGCTGGCATAATTTTCTTCTCCCTAGCACATTTCTTTTTACACTGGACTAATTCTATCTCTTTCATTGGAACTATTCACAATTTAAAGAGCTACAGTGAGAAGACAAGGAAGTCCTCCATATGCTTAAAAAATGCCATCAGATACTTCTTGGTCATATCATGACCTTTGGGTTTACCCTAAAACACAAAGTATATACTCTTGTAACAGGAGGATTGTGCAATTCATATAGACAGTGTTCTCAAGTGTAGCCTTAGCACCACTGAGACTGTCGGAGTGATTTGTGGAGGTGAGTAGGTGCCTTGAGCATAGTGATATTTTCATAAATACCTAACTTTGTCTTACTTTGCTGTATATTTGATATCTTAATACCTCTAGAAATATGGCATTTTGTTTTTCTTCCTGATGCTCCTAGTTCTTTCTTAAGCACAGAATGTTATTTTTCAGATGGATACTTTGAGCAAAAAATAGTGATTTTTCTTGTGCAGAAAATTTCCTTTTATATGGTTCTTCAGCTGTTTAGAGAAGGGTGAAAAAAAAATATGTGGAAAGAAAGCATTCATGTTAGGATTATGAAAAAATTGCAGCCAATCTAAATTTCGCATAATACATCTCCACTTTATTATTCTTGTCCTCAGTAAATATTTAGTTTTAAGCTCCACTTCAAGTTTGGCTTGAGTCAGATTCCACCTGACACAAATTATTTCTTCTGAATAGGGGGGTACTTTATGAAAAGGAGATTATGGGCTACATGATGAAAGGCTGCTCAGACAAAGCTGGTAATAAAGCAGGAGCAGAGAAGCTCCAGACGACTTTAGCTAATCAAATGCTAATCTTGCCATCATGTCTGCTAAACAAAACACAGCAGGTAAAGTTGAAGTTGAGGGCCCTGGCTCTAGATGTTCTAGCTAGAAGTTCTAGCTCTAGATGTCTACTTTGGTCTCTGTGTTTCCTGCCCCACTGCAGCATTGTCTCAGCTGGTTTATTTCAGTGCACAAGGCTGTACATTGTAGCAGACTGCAGTAGAACCACCCTGCAGTGAGACGTAGGGGCTGAGTGTTGATGGTCCTAACTTCTGAAGTAAACCATCTCTGCTCATCACAGTCCTTATTCTCCATTTCCATGTAGTTACTAATTCTCTAAATCCAGTATAGAAATTTCCAAGTCATCCTTCTCCCCACTCTTCCCAAGTGATCTGTTGCTTGTCCCCTCCACAGGAGATCACACAGTGCTTTCTTGTGATCTTGTTTCTTGTGTGATTGTTAAGATCTGAATAGTAAATTGACCTGTTGAAATATCTACAGCTGCACTTCTAGGTTAGTATACTTCACTCAGCTGATCACTCCTCTCACTTTGCAGGAGGACATTGACAGCTCTGTTGTGTGATATGCTTTGTATGATGAGACTGACTATGAAAAGTTTTAATTTTGAACAATAATGAAGACTTGTTAGGATTTTACTTTACTTTAGGACATGATAGTCAGTAGAACTCATCATGGATATGGTAGGGAGAATATAAATCCTTCTGATAATAAGGATCTCCTAAATTTGATCTTTCAACAGAGGAACTGTAACAAGGAAATGGAGTTTGATGTGTGTGGGAGGGAGGCAATGTCAACGTTTACTGCTTCCAAGTCATCTTCTGTTTCTACTGTACTTCTGGGAAAGATTTTGTTTTCCTGAAAATCTCCCCGGATTCCTTCTCTTTGCAAAAGATATTTTGTTACATGAACTTTAAAAAAATATTTTCCTCTCTATTCTTCATTATATTATTATAATATACTTACAGGAAAAACTCTGAAACTAAAGTTGTTCATGAAGAAATATAAAAATTTAAAGAGTTAAAAATAGCAGGATATTTTTGGATTGATACATCAGGTTTTGATGTCTCAAGCAATACTCTTAAGGCACAACAAGATCCATTAATTGCTAGAGGCAGCATAAGCTTCAGTAGAAAAAATCAGCTACCTTTATTAAAGTCTGTAATAACAAGACCTTTGAGACCACGTTGATTAGACTCAGGAATGGGATTGAAGAAAGTTGACAAGAAAACTTCCCTGGCTCATGTCTCTTTAGAGTTGTTTTAAAGTCTTTTCTTCGGTATCTTAGTAGGTTTCAGAGTTTATTTTTGAGAAAATATTTTCTGTCAAATTTGCTCTTTTATGAAACGTAAAAACTAAACACCCATTGTGTATCTGTTAGTCCTTACATTCTTGGGTAAGTAAAAGAGAAAATCTCCATAAAAGCCACTAAATGCAAACACCAAACTGCAGGCATTATTCTCTTGTCTAAGGTGTTGGATTCGTTGTCATCTTGAGAAATGTAGTTGTCCTTTAATCCAAACACCATTTTATGCACATAATAAAAATGATTTCTAACCAGTAGTCACATCTAGCCATTGGCTCATAAATTCTTACCAACCCCATCTTGTTGTCCCTGATGAAGGACGTTTCTTTACTTGAAGCCAAGAACACTTCCAGCAGGCACTCACATGTTGAGTTATGAAACAAACAACTGTAGGCATCAGAACTAACAGAGAAGAACTGCCTAGAACAGTTAAACTAAAGCAGAATTAGCTTACATGAGTCTTGTCCTCTTCTCTGAAGTCTTCTGAAATAAAACATAAAATTGTGTTAGCATATGTACATAAATAAATGCATGTATGCATGAAAATGCAATGCTTCTGGAGCTGTAAAAAATATTTAAAAGAAAAGAAAGAAAGAAAAATAAAAGTCTTCTGCCAATTTTGTTCGTTTGTCAACTATTACATAATGGAGAGTGAAGTCAGGTGATAGCAAATAATAATAAACATACTGCAAACTGATTACTAGACAACTACTCAATAAACCTGGTTTATTGCAACAGAGAAATTACTTTCCTGGAGCAGTTATGACCACCTCTAGATCAGTTTTCTAAGTAATGTGTCAGTTCAGATTCCATAAAGCTGCATTGCTCTGACTGAGAACACGATGTTTTTTGAGGATGCAGTTAAAACACAGACAGATAAGACCGAGTCTCCCTATAAGTTCATTGTCTTATAGGATTCTCCACAGTTTAAGTTGAGCCTAGGAATGTCCTCATTGTCCTTGTCTGAAGTTTTATTGCATTTAAACAGCATACAAGTGTTTTTAATGCATTTTGCCATATATTTTTCTACCCTAGTTAACTACTTTTTGCTTCACTTGGAAATACTGGAAGGTAGGGCTGCTTGATATACGGGAGTTGTGTTTCAAAGAAGGAACTGATTCCAAGCAGGAAGACCTTGTCATGGCAAGGGTCCATCTTCTCCATTGATCCAAGCCAAACAAGCCATCTTGGTCTCCTCTTTCTAAGGAACTGTAGAAGTTGGTGAGTTATTTCACCTCAGTCTAAGTTGGTAGAAGTTGGTGAGTTATTTCACTTCAGTCTAAGGCACCTGTCTTGGAACAAATCCCCTTGGAATGCTCTTGCTGTCTCTATTGATTAGAGGGTGCCTACCTAATCATCTCAGACTGCCTGGCTGGATAAGGTGAATCTCACTCTAGATTTGTATGTTTATCAGGTGGTTCTCTCATGTGATTTCATACAGGAAGAATGTGGTTGGAAGACTTTGGTCTGTCTTTAAAAAACTTGCCTGGTGTTTTTCAAGTCTGTGCTGCGATCCTAGACTGGTCATGATAGGGCGATCTTTCCCAGGAATTTCAGCCAGCTTGTCTTCTCTCTTCCTATTCAGTTAGCCCAGGTCCTGTAATCATCATCTTGCTGCCCTTGAATTGTTGTCACAGTAAGCAAATTGAACTTTCCATCATTCTATGTGTGCCCTGCCACACCACAGTACTGATTAGGCCAGTTAAGTAGGCTGTCCCTTCTTTCATTTTGGACAGAAAAATTAACTATCCCTTTGTTCACATGCTTTCTGCAGTGTATCGATAGCAAGAAATGTGAAAGAACAAATATCCCTCTGTATCACCTCAGTAGCAAGCACCCACTGAGAATAGTTCAGCACTGGTACTCTGCTCACAGAATAGGCATATTCAGAGAATATGATATAATTTGATTGACAGTTGTGACAGGGTCAGGGAGAACAATCTACAGAGAAACAGTTACTGGGAGCAGAACTGTGAGTGTGTTTGTATGGGGGGAAGGAATTTAGTGTTGTCAAAGAAAATGCAGGAATATGGGGGAAAATGAGTGGTGGTAGATTAGTTATGTTTGGGGAAAAACAGAAAAGAGAGAGAAGAAGATCTGAAGTAAGACCAGAACGGGCAGCCAAGGAAAGCAACAGAGTTTTAAGGAAGAGTAACACTTTGGGCAAATAAGTATTGATGGACAGTGGTATCAGTCACTAAATTAAGGAGAAAGTAACCTAAGCATAAAATATTCCTTAAAAATGGAGGGAGGAGTCATCAAAATAGGTACTAATGGGGAAAATGAATGAAATTAAAAATTGACTTCCTCATTTGATAGAGCGGTCAATGCCAACATTTTACAATAACTTGAAATCTTTATTAACATTGTGTGCACCACAGCTTTTGAGTGTCTGACAAAATGCTAGTAAAACTTCACTTGACAAGAGTATGCATGCCTCTGATTCTCCTTAGTGCCAGGATTTCAGAGTAGTCAAAGGCAGTCCTCAAGCTTTTGGCAGTCTTTTAGGTATCTCAGCTGCCAATCATTAAGCAGCTTGAAATTCAGACTGAACGCTTCTACCTGACATGATATCCAGTAGGGAGCCAATTTAGAGAGCAGAGGACAGGTGTGTTATGTCCAGGCTCTAGCCTCCTCCAGGCTGATGGTTTTATGCCTAAATTGATTGCGCTGTTTTAAGCCAGTCAGGCAATAATTATGACTCGTATAAATCTGAAACCTTTTATTTTTTTTTCCTGTGGGGGCAGAAGTGGTAACAGAAAATGAGTCAGGACTAATCAAATAATCCCAGCTAGTATTTAGGGACTGTAAACTCCGATTAGGAGCTAATCTCGTCTGCTGGATAGTGGGTGGTGTTTATATTGAAATAGTGATACAACCAAGTAATCAGAATTGTTATAAATACTTGTTAAAAAGATGGGCTATGTTTCTGATGTGCATGTGTTTTTGTTTTTGTTGTTGTTTTGCTTTTTGTTTTTCTTTCTTTTTGGGGTGCTATTCCAGGATAGCTTCTGATTTCTAGCCATTGAAAGACATTACTCGTCCTTTATTTTTTTTAAAGATCAATTTAATTGCTTCATTGCATTGATTTCCAGAACCTTAGCAGTAGGGTTAGAAAGAATGTAATATAAGAATACTAATTATTAAATAAATATCCTTGTTATTACAGCATTCTTAAGCAATATCTGCAAAACCTTCATTGTTAGTTAATATTTTTAACTATCATAAAAAATTCTGCACTGTTTGTCTCATTCTTTACAGTCTTATGAGATTTTGCTGTTTCTGTTCTGTTGGCTTTCCATGCTTAAATAGTGTTTTTATCTACTTAGATCTGCAAGATCAGTCATTTTGTGACCTTGAATGTCTGTGTGTCTTTGTATAGCAGTAAACAGAACAGAATCCCACTGGCATACTGAGTAATTATGAAGATTATAAGATTATGACAATATTTAGTTATTATAAGATTTAACTGTAATAGATTAACCCTTTCAAAGTTCCCCGTTAGCAGCCTAGTGCCATCTGTGTGGATCAGCTTTCCTTTCTGGACAGTGTCTTTTGTAAGACAGGAGAAAAATCTATAGACATGAGTCAGCATGGCTCATCCTGTGAGATGCATCCTGACTGTAGGTGCTGCTTGGAAGGGAAACAAGAGGCATGGAAAGCCCAGAACTGTTTCTCTCACAGAGAATTCTAGCCATGCAGCTCAAATGCACAGTGAGCAAAGTCTTCAAGTCTTCACTACCATGCTTTGACAAGTCTTAATATTTCAGTTAGGTTAGTTGTTTTTTCTTCTGATGGAAAATTTGAGCTTGGGTTCAAACTCTTTCATTTTGAGTACCTTCAATGAATATAAAATATTTTGGTCTTTTTTTTTTTTTTTTTTTTTTTTTTTTGGAAAGATTTCTATTTTCCAGTCTGTTTTATTCCTTGGTCTTTAATGATAAGCAAATAGTTATCTGAATTTTTAAAGATCTATAGAAGTCCTGGAGTAATTGCCATAGAAAATATTCACATAAATGAAAACAGTCACAAGTAGCTAGTATTTACACTGAATCCTAGAGAAATTTTAGAAGCTGTAAGTTATCAGTTATTCTTGGAGTTCATGACTAGACAAGATCCCTCTTTAGGTAATCAAGAAAAAACAAAACTTCCTTGATATTCACAGAAAATCATATTTTTCATTTTGAGTAAAATGAGTACAGGAATTCATGCAGGATCCACATTTACTCATATTTACTGATATTTTAATTGCTCTTCCTCAGGGGCTGAGAAACAAGGCCAAGTGAATCTCAGTAGTAAGGAGCTGGAAGCCAAGCTTTCTTTGGCATTATGGCTGTCACCTTTTTTTCTTTTCTTTCTGCATTTTTTTCCCTTATGTGTTGCAATAGTTTCATTGATGGAAGTGTGGTATGCATGTACATGTATGGTAACTATAACACTGGCTGGTACGATTGATGTAGAACATGTCTTAACCTATGGACAAGAGTGAAGTTGCTGAAATTATTTGGGTTTATATCAGCTATAAATATGTTTGTTAGTTGTGTTTTATTAAACAGACATATAACTTTTTAAAAACCTAAATCATATAAGCAGTCTTTCTCATAATTACAAGTGAAAATGAAATGAAAGAAAGTAATTAAATAATTATACTAAGAAATAGGTGAAACTGTCATTCATTTTGACAAGACCTTCCTTGTCTAACTAAAATACATCACTGAAGGTCAGTTCGTTAGAGGTATACAGTGGAACTAGAAATTAGCACTGAAGAAATACTGAATAAAAATTACTTTTTAGTATTCACTCTTTCCTTCTGTAATAATGTATAACAGGCATGAAATGAACTACTGTAAGAAATGTCCTACAGAGCATTAGAAGGTGGTTTCTTTTCTTTTTTTTTTCTTTCTTTCTGATGTTTCTTGAAAATACTTATAAGCATGTAATTTTCATCTTCTATATTTATTGCAGAACAACATCTCGTTTAAAAGTATGGAATTAGAAATTCAGGATTGCAGTCGTTTTAAAAATTGCTGTGATTCTACTGAACTGTCCCATTCACAAAACTCTGTCTTTCCTAGAATGTATGGACATAGTGCACTTTTTTAATAGATTTATAAAAAAAATTGCCTTAAAAATGTGACTTCTCAGAACAGTTTGGCATGTGTATATATATAAATGAGCACAAAATGTTCAAACTAAACAACCTCCTTGGAGACAAAGAGGTTAAGAGGCCAAAGACATTCTACCTGGATAATGTGCTGCTTTGTATATTTTCACAATGATTCTTTAGCTTTTAAAATGTGGTATAAAATTTTAGTTTGGTCTATATGTTGGGTAAGCTGATAAGGCAATATGCTTAAGCAGAGTGCTGAATCAGGTCCCTCATTCAGAAATAATCTTCATTTCAGTATGCAGAAAAGTTTTGCTACTATAAATGAAACTGGATCACTTTAAATCTTTTTTTGTGGCCTTTTCAAACTAGAAGTATTTTTATATAAGTTTAATGAATATAAGTTTGTTGATTTTTTTAAAGCATTTGCTTTAAAAACAGCTCTTTTTGCTTTTTTTTTTCCTATATTTTTGAAACTGTTTCTAGTTTATTGAAAGGCACATACCTAAAATAATACGAATGTTAACAGCAACTGGCAATGGAAATCCTTGCAGATGGGGGGGGGGAAGCCTTTTGTTTGCAGGTGTTTTGTTTTTTTTTTTAAAAAAAAAGACATTGTCTACCATTTGTGTGAATCTCAAACCAAGGAGTCTTAAACATAGATCTTAACTGATGAGAAAATTTAGAGATGTTGTTGTTCACTTTCCCTCTTATATGATATTTGACATTTTGGGGTTGAAAGTAACAACACACAAAAGAAAGTATTTTGAAAACAAACTTGTAATTTGAACTCAGACAAAAGTATACAGGCTTGGTAAGATTTGAAAAGTGTTTAGAGTAGTCTGTCTGCCAAGCAAACAATTATTTACCATTATACTTTTTTAAAGTGCATCTTTATTTTAAGTAGTAGAGTATTTAGATGTAATATCTTATTTATCTTTAAATATTTTACGAGTTATATTTAAAGCAAATTCATTTCATTTACTGTATAAGAGATCCCAGGAGGCATGTCACTCATGTCACTTAAAGCTTTGTCTGAGTTTTTGGTGTGTTTTATAGAATGCTTGAATTTCCTTTATACATATATATATATATATATATATATATATATATATATGAATATACATATTTTTCCAAAATAATGTTCTGTTTGAAACAACTCTGGAAGATTCTGTAAAGGTCATGATTGCTGCAATGCATTTCCTGCACTCCTTTTCATTTTTTTTTCAGCATTTACAGAATGCTTTTACAGCATTTCCATTTTGTGAAAAACTTTACACAAAATATTCAAGAATGGATGGAGAGAAAATAAGCAGCAACAGGGATAATATATACTGTGGGCAGTTGGATAGCTGAATCTGAAACAGAAAAGGGCAGAGCTTGCAGAGAGAAAAACAGAGAGAATAAAAGAATTAAAAGAGGGAGGAGCTTAAAGATATGAGGAAAGAGCCCCCAAAGGAATTTATTGTTGGCAGTAGTGCAAATTTTTCTCCTCTGCAGAAATAGATTTACTTGGAAGATATACCAAGTGATGTTTTAATGATGAGTACTGTAGTTAGCAAGTAGGCAAACTGCTGACTTTGACTGGTAGTTATTAGTTATTCATCTCATGTGAATTGTTATTTAATTGCATAATATTACTTCCTATCCAGTGGTTGAAACAAAGCATGGCTAGCAAATAGAATAAATTAAAAAGAATGCAAGTATAGCTGAATAGGCATGACACGTGAAAAATCTTTGGAGCTGCTCAGTATATTGCAGGTATTCATCAGGAGGAAATCAACATAACACATGTTGTAGTGCATTTGGTGACAAATGTCTGCTTTTCTCCCCTTCCACCCAGCTATAACCAAATCTCCGTACCTCATAAATGAAATTAATTGTTTTGCTGAACATGAAGCATAGTATGCAGAATGCCTCCCATCCTCCTTTACTGTCCCAGTTTCTTCAGTTCTGTGAGTCAGTGGAGCACTGGAGGTCAACAGTCGGTCATGCCCAGCATGAACTTTAGGAGTAAATGTCAGCAAGCTCCTAAGCTAGCAGTGGATTTCTCATCAAAGTTTAAGACCCTGGTAAATCTCTTACTGATGCTGTGGTGATGATCAACATGTTGTATGTATTTCCATTTTAAAAGAAGATAAACCTAGGGACTTGACTGAAATAAAACAACTGTGCAAGAAGTACTGTGATCTTACCAGTCTTTAAGTTTCTCTAATATAAACCATCCATAAGAAGCTTTGTCCTCTTAATCCTCACTGGTTTTTAGACAATTTGTTGTCTAACAATTAAGTACAGATGGTTTGGAGCTGTAATGCTGATAAACAAAGATGCTTAGGATTGCTTCAATTTCCGGGTTGGATTTTAACAGTAATCTACGTCTGAAACATATGAAATCTGTTTTTACGTGAACTCTAATTCCCGTTTACAGCTAGTTGACATATTTCAGTGATTACAGTATGTATATAAAATACCATGATTATGTTTAGAATCCTAGAGTGACTTGGGTTGGAAGGGACCTTAAAGATCATCTAGTTTAGTGGAGGAATAAATCTGTAAACAGTCTGTGTAACAGTGTCCAGCTCTTCAGCCTGTGGCACATTGTGACACAACTTTCTGCTTCTTGTAGCTGTGCAAAGGTCTTCTACCATCAAGGGAGGTTTGATTTTGCAGATGCAATACCACAGTGAAGAAACGGAGATGCATGAGAAACTCTTCAGAACAGTTATTTAATGTGGAGGAAATAGCTGAAGACTCGCAGAATGATTCACTTGATAACATCTTTTTAGGAAATTCTGCCTTTCTCTTCTTAAAACATAGACACGGCAAAAGTAAAAGTTTTAAGGCTGTGCAAGACTTTCATTGATTCAGAATTTTATGGGGAGGACACCTGATCAGTGGCAAGGTTTCAAATAACACCATTGCCATGAGTCTATAAGATAGACATTTTAAGTTGATAAAAGATCATGCCATATAATTTTAAAACCTTTATAAGTAATCACCTCTGTGTGATTTCTGACTGATGGGTCTCTATTTTACAGCAGCTGTACAGCATCAGTCACAACTTCAGTGTTGACCCCTAAGTTTCCTGCAGCTTTTGACAAGATGAGAGCTTTTATGTCAGCAGGAAGCATGTCAGTGTTGCTGTATTAGTAAGATATCACACACACATTACACACATGTTCAATACAACTTTCTTCAAGTGGTATTTTGCTTGGGCCTTTTAGGTAACATGTGAGGAGGGATAAAATATCTGATAAAATATCTGATAGCTGATACTGAATTTGTTCTCATGCTTCAAACATAGTTTTGTTGAACACATATGCTTGCCTTTTGGTGGAGACGTTAAGGGCCATCTTCTGTAATAGTGAAAATTCATGTGGGTGTTCGAGCTAAAGAAAGCAATGTTGGTTCACATTAATTGAAGATCTGTCTCCTTAATGTTTGGATATCAAAATTTAAGGTACTATTTGGTGTGAATTGACTCCTTTTAATTAACTTCTAGCAATACAAGGAATTTTGTTGAGGCCATAAATGCTTTAAAATTAGTGATTTAATAACATATGAGACCAAATTAGCTCTTTGACTGCTTCTGGATGAGGGAGTAGGGAGCTGCTTAAGGAAGGAGTCAGCACGGGATAGTCTACAGGGAGACAACAACCCAGCCAGGACCATTTTGGACAGGCTGTGCTGGAGAACTGCTCCCTGGCCTCTCCTGGAAGCTTTCCATAGTGGCAGGTGCTTCAAGTCCAGAAAATATGAAAGTTTTCACTGCTGCTCCACAGTAGCAGTCATGTGTTGTGGCAGATTCTTTCTTCTTCACTTTCCTTCCAGGTTGGCTGGCTCAAAGTCTCTTGCTGGCTTCCACTCTGTTTTGGGTGTTGCTGCTAGCTGCAGGGTTCCTGCCCTTACCTTCAGGGACAAGTACATGCACAGCGAAGAAAGTCACCTTTCCCTTCATAATCGTTGCAGCAGTCCTCTCTCTCACTTTTGTCCCTGTAAGCAGATCCTGAGCATTTATTTACTCCTCACTTCCAGCGTTGTTTCAGCCTTTCACTCTCACCTTGCTCCCTTGCAGTAGTGGCACTGCAGGCATTTTTTTTTTTTTCTTCTGGGATTCAGTATCTAAAAGCTGCATGCTATGGAGGACAGAAGCAGTGGCTGACCTGTATACCTAGCTATTTTTGTCAGTATTAACTATCCTGTTCAAAAAAGTGTACTGGCAGCAGAATACCCGTCATTATACAATTCTCCAAAAGTGTTTGAGCCAGTGAAGTATCTTCTCAAATAAATGGGCAGAATGTGTGTATGGACCTTATTCCTGTATATTTCTATTTTTTGTTTGTTTGTTTGTTTTGAGAATAGTGAATCAAACCTGCATGTAGGTAGCCATGTTCTTGCAGTGAAATTGTCATCACTGGTTTTGTCTCAAGAAAAAAAATAAAATAAAATCCTGTCTGGCTTCATTTTGTCACCATGACTAAACAAACCCTGCAATGTGCACAGGAGTTGGTAGGTGAAGATATGTGTGCTTAGTTTTCATAGGAGTTAATGTTTTAAAAGAATGGAATGGTCATGTTTGTAAAGCATTCAGGTGCTCTGATGAGGAGCACAATATAAAAATAAAAGCTTAAAGATGAAGAAGAACCCATTTCATTCAGCTGCAGTTTACATCTTCAGAGAGCCAGTAACTATTTTAAGCTTATTCCTGTGTTTTGATTCTCAGTAGCTTTCCTTATAAATATAAATAATAGAAAATCAAAAAGAGGAAAATTAGCTTTATAGCAAAATGTTGCCAGAGGCCTGCTACTATAATAACCACGCATCCATAATTCATAGGGAGCTTGCAAGAAACTGCAGCTTTCTAGTTTCTTCTGAAAAAGGTGAATCTTTTGTGAACTCCTTTTGCTTGGAAGTTTGGCTGTTTTTCCAACCTGAAGCACAAACAAAACAGTATTTCCCCTTCTCTATGTTAAATGGAAGATGTTTAGTTTCATCTAGAATATTACGATTAGAGATTTTATATCCTGTAACACAGCAAAAGAAAATGCATTCTTGCAACTGTTATAAAAAGGCTCATTTTGTTTTTATATAATTATGTGCTGAAAAGTTTCATTTTAAGTTCAGAGTGATTCTTCTTTAAATCCACTCTGAATTTTGAGCCTGAGTTTTCTTTCTGAAGCCAAGCACAAATACTATAGAGGCATTCACAGTATCTTCTGCAAAATTTGCTGAACAGTACAGTAGATACCACAGCAAATGGCTAGGCCTTATGAAATAATGAAGTGCTGCAATTGCTATTCACTTAGGTTGTGCCAAAAGTCTGTTATGTTCCTATTAGAACAGAAGAAAGGTGAAACAGATCCCATGGCGTGTTCCTTTCCTGCTTAGCTACATCTGTGTATACTGCTTTGAAGTATAGATGGTAAAAGGAGTGCATTCCATATGACTCCTTCACAGCTCTTTGCTGTTTTACAGTGTTATATATCCTTCCTGGTTCTTTGCTAAGTGATTAGCACTTGCAAGGCTAACTGTTGGGTCCTAAGTTATGGTTCATTTATCTTTTTTTATTTTTATTTTTATTTATTTATTTATTTATTTATTTATTTGTAAAGCAGTCCAAGAACTAGGAAAGCTGATAATCTTTTCTGTCTATAGCTGCTTCACCATACAGGAATAACTGATTGTGCCAATTTTTATTTCCTTCCTCAAAAGAAAAGCCAGTTTAACTTTCTGTTTCTATGGTCACAACTGAGTCTGTTAGCCTTTGTGTCTTGCCCAGTAGCTAGACATTTTACAAAATTAAGGGTCTCTAGCCTGACTTCTGTTTTCAGTCTTGAGTATTTATTTCAAGGGAATTATTTTTTCCATAATACTATGCTATTACAGATGGATGTGGTGGAAAAAAATATGCGAAGGTATTTTGGAGGAGCATTGCCACCAATGCAGGCTGACTAGAGTGCTGTAGCTGTATAAGACATAAACAGCATAAGTGGGTACAAGAAGCTCTTGTTTCAGTAGTTTGTGTTTGCCTATAGGTAATGATGTAGGATAATTGAACACAAGAAACAACAAAGGAAAAAAAGTTTTTCTTCTTTTAAATCCCCTTTCTAGTTCACATCAGAGATGAGATCTATAACAGAGATCTCTACATTCAACATGGCTTGCTGCCAGTGAAATGCAAATTAGAGCCTGGCTTCTGCAAGCTTCAAAGCCAGGCAGAAAACAAGACACTGCATCTTTAAGAAGTGCTTATTTGGCATTTACTTATTTAGTTAAAGATCATTGCCAAGCAGAACTCCCGTGGGAGGAGTGGATGGCTCATTGGGCCTCATGGGGAGGGCGGTAATTAAACTCTGAAGGCAAGCAATGATGTTAAGCTAAAAGCTCATCTTTAAATAGTAATACACTTGCAATGTAAAGTGGAAGGCCCTCGGGTGCCTGTTGACATAGCGTTAGGAGCTGGCACTTTTTTATATAAAAGCTAAATTGAAGAAACTGTTATGAGCTCATCTGCATAAAGCAATATGATTCTGCCTGAGGGTGTGGGCAACAGGGAGTGATTAGCAAAACGTCTTTTTCCCTGCTACTCTGTTGCTCTGCTAACATGCCACTTGTCACTGAGAAATTTGAGATACCATATGCCAACCTGTGTCTACGGAGACCCCCTTGCTGATTGCACATTGAAGAATTCCTCTTCAACACATGAGGTGCTGTCAAAAGGCATTTCTGAGACTGCACAAAACATGCTGGAAAGAAAAATCTTGTGTTGCCTTCCTATTCCTTTCTCTTGTGTTGTATCTGACCCTTCTGATTCCAAACTTTAGACCTGAAGCAAAACACAGCTAGAGAGGAAGAACTGGACATTCTATGCTGACCTTTATGTCCTCCTCATCCCATGTGGGTTGGACTTTTTTATGCAGAATAACCTTCAGCATGATGATGCTCCAGTTCCTATAGAGGAATCACTGCCAGATTGATTTCTGTGGAGATCTGGATGGGGGCATTCACTTTGCTTAGCAGCAGTTTCAATTCCTCATAGCTTTGTCTCCTGGGACAGAGAGGGGGCACCCGATAGAATGATATTAATAATGAAAAGAAAATGAATAACAAGCAATAATACAATTTCCTGTCATACCAGTTGCAGAACTCAATTACTTAAAATAAATGAAATAAAGAATCCTGTAAACCGTAGTTCAAGTGGCAATTTTTGTGTGTGTGTGTGTGTTTTGAGACAGAAATTGCTTTTTCTGTCTTAACAAAATATCCCTAATTTTCCATCTTAGCATTTTGATTTTCATATCTGATGTTGAGTGGAAGATGTAATTAGTATGTATAATATGTGCATACAAGTACACACTGAGCTCTTCAGAAACATATTTTAATGTGACATTTCAATATCCTAGATAAGTGTTCTACCTACATTTCAGAACTGAAAAATATGCAGGGATGTCTTCACTTTTAGGTTGTTTTGTTTTTCTTTGAAACTGGATGTACTGCTGCAGTAAAATGAAAGGCTGTCTTCACAGAATCATTGAATGATTTGGGTTGGAAGGGACCTCAAAGATCATCTAGTTCCAACACCCTTGCTATAGGCAGGGATGCCACACACTAGATCAGGTTGCTCAGGACCTCGTCTAACCTGGCCTGGAACACCTCCAAGGATGGGGCTTCCACAACCTCTCTGGGAAACCTGTTCCAGTGTCCTACCCTCTGAGTGAAGAATTTCCTTCTAACCTCTAATCTAAATCTCCCCTCTTTTAGTTTAAAACCACTCCTCCTTGTCCCCTCTTAAGTCTTCATTTTGCAGAAGATATGGTGGTGGATATTCTAAAAAATAACTTTTGAAGGCATAGAGATATTTATAGATGATTGTCAGATATTCTGAATTGTGCCCTTTGAAATGACATCAAAAACGCCTGATGTTTTACATATTTTAATATAGACATAATCTATCCAAATGGTGGCCTGCTAGATGACTCAGCCTAGACCCTAAATTATCTTGGATTCATTCTAGCAAACTTGTGCCTGTTGACATTCTGTGCTTCAAGAGCAATCACTGTGGTTCTCTGCTGTGGAAATGCTGAAGTAGGTTGCTTCTAGTTTTTGTTGCATGGAAAGAGATTGGCTTTATTGCATCACGTGAACTGAAGGTCATTCCTTAAAAACAGTCCCTTGGACATTTTGGAGATTCTGTTTCAGAATCCAAGCAAAAGTATGTTTCTTTGTGTGAACATCAATGCACTTAAAATACCAAACAAAGTATATTCAGTAGTTTAACAGTGGTATATGGGACATTCACCATTAACTCACTGATCCTCCTACAAGACTGATAGTGAATAAAATAATTTCTGTCATCTTTCATCACTGTAAATCTGTTCAGTGTTAGGTGAGCTGTCTAAATGATCACTTATCTAGAGGTCCCATTGATTAGGACAGCATGTCTGAATCTCAGACACACTGCATGGGTCATACTATCGATGACTGTTCCTGTAACAAATCCAAATACTGCCAAAAAGCTGAGTACAAACTAAGCATTCATCTTTGGGAAGTCTGATTCAAGCATTTAGCAACAATTCAGAGAACTTGGGACATTAAGTCAGTCTGAAAGGAATATGAAAGAGGATCCCCTCGTAAATGGGACTGAAATATAACGACAGTTTAAATTTGGAAAGCTGGTGTAACTATTATGCCAGTGCTGTTTCTAGCCTATGTGTAGAGGGTTTCAATGCCCCAGGCTGCCTGTTTGCTGAGTGTGAGTGGGGAAGCTTGTTTATTCTTCCTCCCCTGTCATGCCACTTATGACAAGAAGAGACATGAAAAGCTCAAGGGGCTAATCAGTTTTTAGGCTCTGACCCACATTTTGAGTTAGCAGTAATTATGAAATATAGGAATTCTCATGTCTTATTATATCCTGAGAAAGGCAATGATTCCACAATTGCTCCAGAATTAACTCTGTGTGAATGAGAAGTTAATCAGGCTCCATATCTTTTTGAGAGAAACTAAACAGTGGAAGGGAATGAAAACAAAATGCAGGTGATGATGATGTGAGTGAAAATGTTTCTTTCTTTCTTTTTTTTTTTTTTTTTCTGTTTTGTTTTGTTTTGTTTAAGCTGTGCCAGGTGCATTAGAGGAAGCACAGAAAGGAAGACAAGTGCATAATCTGGTCACCACGTTAACAGCTCTTCCAAAGATAAATTAGAATCATAGAATCATAAAATCATAGAATATCCTGAGTTAAAAGGGACCAATGAGCATCATTGAGTCCAACTCCCGAATCTACACAGGACCACCCAGAAATCAGACCAATATCTGAAGGCATTGCCCAAATGCTGCTTGAACTCTGGCAGGCGCGGTGTCATGATCCCTGCCCTGGGGAGCCTGTTCCAGTGCCCAAATATCCACTCAATATATCCCATAATATCAAGTTTATTTTAGCAACATTGTAGAACAGACCTGACAGGCAGCTTTCCACTCCAAAACATCAGAAACACACACATCTCTCAACCTATGATGCTTTATTTTATTAACATGGGTCTGTTTTGCACAGTCTAACGTGGAGTAAGCAAAGAAACAAAAGTACATCCACTATAATTCCCAATAAATGGGATTACTGCAAGATAAGATTCCCTGCTTAGTGAATCTCTAAAATTCATGTGAACGTCAAAAAGGTGAAGACGAAAGCCACACTGTAGTATGCAGTTTTATTTGAAGGATCTCTAATTGTACTTTAATCTTTTCCCTATTATCTGGGGCATTGGCTGAATATTCTTGAATTAAGAACCAAAGGTGTTTTCAAATGTGGCAAGGAGGTTTCTGCTTCATTTTACCATATAAAATTACTAATTTCTTGTCTGGGAAAACTCTAGGAAGAGGTAGTTTCTGCATGTGTTTTTTCTTTGCATACTATTAGACTTGATTTTAGAACAGATTGAGAAGGGCATATGCTCATAGTACTTGTAAGTTTAGGATTTCATATTAAAAGAAAAATATTCTTTAATGTATCATGAGACAAAGCTTAAAAAATCCTGTTAGTGTCAGTGATGGTACTTATTTCTCTTGTCCTCCCTCTCTCTGTTCTTCTTTTGCTCTAGCGGCTTTGACCATTGATGCTAATTAGTACTGAAAAGGACATTTTTGGCAAGGCTTTTAAATACAGCTTTTATCTTCTCCAGCAACAGACAAAGTTGTACTTAATGGTATTTGACATCTAAGAGTGACTGCAAGGTTTCTTTTTTTTTTTTTTTTTTTTTTTTTTTTTTTTTTGTTCTCCTAAAGGTTCTCGTTATTCTTCTAATTTGTAAGGAAATCAGATGTACTTTTATTTTCAACATGCTTCTATGCTTGACTGAGAACATGCTGTTTACATGACTATATGATATTAGAAAGCAAATATGAATGATATCAGTGTGGTGCTGAGTGTTTAACATCAGATTTCCTTTACACTGAGCATTCTGTTAAGCTACTGCTTTTGTTATACACATTTTTAAAAATCTTGAAATAATGTATTATCTTTTTTTTTTTTCTGAGTGTTTTAAGACAATTTCTCTTAATATCTTCTGGTTATTGGCCTGAATAGTATAGTTGGTATACAGTTGCAAAGGGACTCATGAGAAATAATTGATCCAAATATTGCTGTAGGTGTTTCCTACCTGCCAATCTGCAGTGGTGTTTTTGAATCACTGTAACTATTTTCTTTAGAGGGATATTTGGGATTTCTGTGTGGATGTTGATTTTGGCCAGTTATCATCGCCAGATGTGACTGTGCTGGTGTTAGATTACAAGTGTAGCCATTGAATATAAATGCCTGGAAACTGAAGCACTAAAATTACTACAGCCTTCAGAATTGATTGACTAGGCATTTAACATGAATCCTACTCACAGAGACCTTTCTGGTGACTGTTTCTGTTTCTCTACAGATATGTTCCAAATCTAGTCAGTCTACTTCTGCTACCTCAAACCATTATTTTTTTCTGTTTTTAATTTGTTTTGAAAACTGCTAGAATTAATCTGAACAGGATGTAGAACACATACACACTTCAAAAAAACAAAACAAAGTGAAACAACAACAAAAAAATCTCTTAGTAAAACTCTTAGTAAGATATCAGACAGACTTATTTTAGGTTCAATTGTAGGTCTGGACTTGGCTACAGGATGGCAATTATTAATCTATAGGAATACATGCATTCATGCATCCTCCTTTGGCCTTCTTCCTCTTTCATTGTTTTCTGTAATTATTCTAAACTAGTAGAGCTCATTTCAAGACCAGATTTTGAGAGACAGAGAAAATTTGCATTTCTATTAGAGAGGGCAGCTCTACAACCTGGAATTGTTCCAAGCTACTTTCTAATTCTTTCACCCTTCATCCCTCTCCAGAATTTAACTGCCCAAACCAAAAAAACTGATAGAACATTATCAGTGCAAACCCTCATGTGGACTTTCATGAACTTTTGATTAGGGTTCTTGGCCCCCCAGGGGTTATAGCCATCTGTCATCAGAGAACAATCTAACTTACACTGGCAAACTGGCCCAAGGAAAGGAAATATAAAGATGAGCTTTCTCTCATTTTTGCATTTCTCAGTTGCATGGCATGCTCTGCCACAGCCTAGAGCTATGGTTATGGCCCTAACTGTTGGACTGAATCATGGATAGTTTGTCAGTAAATCTCAGGGGTTTTCCCCCTCGGTTTTCTGTATGCAGATTTCCTTCTGAGTCTGGTTCCACTGACATAATTTCCAGTTAAGTTCTATTATTTTCCCAGAAATATTCTTTTTCAAACCAGGTAAGCAAAACCTAGAAGTACGTTCCCTTGCTCTGTACTGCCATATTGAAGTTACAGTTTGGATGCCTCCCCATAGGCCAGACTTGTTGAAAAAACATGTTTCTCAGAAGACAGCAGAGATTTATTTTGGTCAGCTGTTTGGTATAGTGAATTGACTGATACTGTATGGTTTACAGCAGATACAGCTGTATGAGAAAGCTCTGCACAGGAAATAATAATGCCATTCAGCTCTCAAATTTCAGTTCTCACAAGGCAACCTGTGGGTCCTGCTAGAAGAAAAGCTACATTACCCCTGGGAAGTGTAAATCTTCAAGGAGCTGACCTGTAGGTGAGAACGGTGATACAAATCTCATGTGCCATATAACCTATAGTTTGTTTTTTTTTTTTCCTGATTGAAAACAAGATTTTAGTGTCATTCCAAAACAAACAAACAAACAAACAAAAAACAGTTTGGGAAATGGGGAATTTTTTCATTTTGATTGTGATTCTAAAGATACATATTTCAGAATCTGAATCCCTTTTCAATGAACACCTTGAACATCTGTTCAATGAATAACATTGGTGTACCATCTTTTAGCCGCTATACGTTTACAAATGTGATTTCTGACAAGCTGGAAATGCTGTATTTTGCTCACTGTCAAAACTATATTAATTTTTGATAGATTTCACCTTTTTCATATTAAATATGTATACATCAGCTGTGTGATACATTGGGAGGTGGGCATCTAATTCTAATTGAAATTGATACCCTAAAGGGTTGTGCTGCGATTCATGACTTCAACAGGCTGGAGGGCTGGGCCAAGAGAAAGCTCATGAAGTTCAACAAGGGCAAGTGCAGGGTCCTGCACCTAGGGAGGAATAACCCCAAACACCAGTACAGGCTAGGGTCCTGCTGATGTCTTGCTGGAGAACAGCTCTGCAGAGAGGGACCTGGGAGTCCTGGTGGACAGCAGGCTAACCATGAGTCAGTAGTGTGCCCTTGTGGCCAAGAAGCCCTGGTGACGGCCACACCTGGAGTACTGTGTCCAGTTCTGGGCTCCCCAGCACCAGAGGGACATGGAGCTACTGGAGCGAGTCCAGAAGTGGGTTACAAAGATTATTAGAGGCCTGGAGCACCTGTTATACAAGGACAAGCTGAGAGTGCTGGGCCTGCTTTGCCTGCAAAAGAGAAGACTTAGGGGAGACCTCATTCATTTGTATAAGTATCTGATGGGAGAGTGTCGAGAGGATGAAACCAGTCTTCTTTCAGTTGTGCCCAGCGACAGGACGAGAGGCAATGGGCACAAACTGAAGCACAGGAGGATTTGGCTGAATATGAGAGGGCACTTCTTCACTGTAAGGGTGACAGTGCACTGGCACAGGTTGCCCAGAGATGCTGTGAAGTCTCCTTCTCTGGAGATATTCAAAACCCACCTGGATGCCATCCTACACAATGTGCTCCAGGTGATCCTGCTCGGCAAGGAGGGTAGGATTAGATGATCTTCGGAAATCCCTTCCGTCATCCTGTGATTCTGTGATTGTGTGCATAACTGTTCACATATTGAATTATATATAAAATATTTCCCAAATGAAATGTACTCACTGTGACTCAATAATCTGTGTAAAAGAACTTTTTTGCCTTTCTATATGTAGACCTTTTAGTTGTGGATGAGGATAACATAATAATCAGCATTTGTCAGGTGGGACAATATATTCTGGAGTTGAAATTTGTAGCAGTTAACTGAGATGCTTAAATGAAGATTGGTTTGTGGCTTTAGGGAGCAGCAAATTTTGGGATAGTGCTGTCACTGGAGTGAAATTCTGTCATGAAAGGCCTTTAAATCAGGCCTTTTGAGCCCAATCCAAAAATCTAATGAAGTCATTCAAAAGTCTCCCATTGAGCTGAATAGGCTTTGGACCATTACCTTTCAGAGCAGCAGCTTTGCATCAGAGCATATTAGGGGTGTAGTAACTAAAAAACAATCCCTACTGTCAGATTGCAGTGCCAGCTTTTCACCTAGCTCTTAGTTGAGATCTTATTTTCAAATAGGTGTCTGAATTTTTCCTGTCAAATCAGAGTGTGAAAACATTTTATATATCCAGTGTAGGTACATGTGTTTGAAAATATGGTTCTCAGGGGCATTATATGATTTGTAATACCTTATATATACCAAGTATTTATTTTTTTCATTTTTTTCTCTTTTTTTAATTTTTTTTTTCTTGGGGGGAGGGGAAGAGAGGGGGGGAAGAGGGCTGAGGATTCTGTGCAATCAGAACTATGATATCCAGCAATGAAAAGTCAAAGAAACAAAAAGGACAACTATCTGAATGTCTTTTCACTTCCTGGTTCTGTTCACACTTGATGAAAAGGTAGTAAATAATGAGAACCTTGAAACTTTAGGAAGTAAAGAGACTTCTTCATCTTTTAAGTATCAGACATCAGCATTTTTGTTTGTAGATTTTACTTGGTTTCTTTTTTTTTTTTTTTTTTTTTTTTTATACAGCAAATACAACTTCCTTCCAACATTTCTGACTTCCCAACTTGTTTAAAACCCTGCTATACTAAACACACAAGCCTGTTTAGTCCTGGGAGGATATTGCAATAATGAAAACATATATGCTTTTTTTCAGCTATCTTCTTGCGTTGATGGATTTTTTTTGTTCGTTTAATTTTGTTTTGTTTTCTTCTGATTGTATTCCTCACATTTGCAGCTCTTCCAAGATTTACAGATCTTATGTCAAGCCCTGATCTGGAAAAAAAAAATAATTACATATGAACAACCCCAATATTGTTATACCCTAATTACAGTAGCCTCGTGGACCACCTAAGCTTGAGAGAGATGAAGTTTTGACCTTGTCCCTAAATAGTGTCAATTTTATATACAGTTTGCTTCTTGACATTTCTACAGATTGCATGGTAATGGAGTTTCAGTATCTGCAGCAGTAATGTAGAATAAATGTTCACTGGCAAAATGGTCTTCAGTATTCAAAAGGCCTGTTGAAGTATTGCATTAATCGGATTAGTTTTCAGCTACATTTTTGAGTGGGATAAAGAATTTTCCCGTTAAGTTTTCATAGCTTCTTTTTCAGAATCACTGCTCTGCCTCATTCAGAATCAAGTGTTTGACATTCAGAGCATTTGCCTATACAGTCAGCTGGAATGCACAGATATCTTTTGGTCTTCAAAAAGATTGAATAAATTGTAAATATTGGTTATTTAAAAGGATGGAAATAAGTATTTCAGAATCCTCTTCGAATCACCTCAAGATAAAATGAAATGCCAACAAATATAGAGCACTTAAGCAGCAGACTTAACTAATAAAGTGTATGAGTGGATAGGAATAAAAAAATATATATGTCTTTTGACCTAGCTAAAGGTTATGAGAGGAGAGGAATAAAAAATATAAATAATTAAGGACATTAAAGATTCTGTTGCAATAGCAAAATGTTATATATAATCTCAGATAAGTATATTTATCAATTCCTGATTTTCTAGAACTTTGCCAGGAATCACCTGAGTTTTCACTGAAATCAAATAAAAGTTCTAGATAGTTACAGTATGCATATACCTAAATTCTTATATAAAATAAAAGAAAACAAGATATGTTTCTGGAAAAAAAATCAAATTTGTTTATTTCTTATAATTGAAAATACCTATTATTATTCTTAATAATAACAAAGTTATTGGCTTTATCTAATATTCAGGACTTCTTCATAAAGATATGAGTTAACATATTTTATGTTTCACATTGACAAGAAGCAGAATATATAAGAATAGCCATTACTATCAACAATGACTGTAATAGATTGAAAAACAGTTGCACTGAAATAAAAAACAAACAAAAAACAACAACAAAAAATAAAAACCTCCCACCAACCTTTTCCTCAAGCTAGGATATTATTTGCAGATTTTTCATTTTTTTACAATGGTACTATGTGCTTATCTCAGGGCTTTTTAAAATGGATTTCCACTACTTACAGTGGAATCAAGCACAAAGTGTGGAGACCACTATCATGTCAATCAGTGCAATTAATATTAAAGAAAGAAAACATAGATTTTTTTTTTTTTTTTTAACATGGAAATGAGGCATACGTTCCCTAGATCCACAAGCCAGCTTCTTCCAAGTGCACAATAACAAGTTACATAAAATACAGGGTGATGGAAGGAAACGTATAATAATGAGTAGTGCAGAGCATTTATTTCTCTGTGAAATCTGATACCCAGTGATTTCCTGGAAGTGCAACCAAGTATGCAGTTCATTTACTTGCTTGTTTAGTAGTATTGCTGGAATTTGTGATCTGAACTGATAACGGTCTGTGGAGTGGGTAGCAAGGTGACCTAACGTCTGTCATGTACACAAAGATCTAAGTGTGTTTAGAATATTTGGAATTTCTTCATGTTTGTAGCACAGACAGAGAGATAATCCTGAAATCAGAGAGGATCCTTCTGATGTCTTAATGAAAGTCTGTTGAGAATTGGCTCAGCTGTAATCTGCAAAGCTTGCCCTTTGCAGTATATGTTATGCTCCACAAACCTTGTTAGATTCTTGCTGTTAAGAAAAGAATTGAGAACCTTCTATTTGCACTGAATAAGATTCAACCACACTAAGCCTCTGCAATGACACACCCTACAGACAGCACTCTATGGTGTTTCCCTACAGCTTGTTAGACATGTCAGATAAAACCACCGATAAGGTCATAAGGCATTACTCCAAATTTGTTACAGATTTCCCCAGGCTTTTGTTTTTTTTTTGGTTGTGTTTGGCCTGCCTACAACTTTGGCAGTCATCCTTCCAAGAGATACATGCCCTGTTCTTTTTCATCTATTGCTTCCTAGAACCAGTCATATCTGTCTGCACTCTTGCCTAGAGCTGCAGGTGCCATTTCTGCTGTGCAATGAGGAAGGAGATTGCTTAAGGCAAAGACAGCATATAAGTGCAGCAGCATTCAATGGTGATGGAGAACCTAGGGACATGAGAAAAAGGGAAAGCACCAGACCATGCCAGCTACTTAATCTCTGGCATTGCCCAACTTCTGGTAGCCTGCTTCCTTTTATAACACAAATAAAATGTCAAAATACATTTTTACATACATCTTCCTACACGAGAATAAGTAAATAAAAATTAAGTGACATCTTTATCATATTCACCACTTTCAGTCTCATGAGTTATCAGCTGGGTTTTGGACACCATCTAGCTGCACAACAACATTCTGCTTCAAGAACTCGTGGGAATTGGTGGCAGCAAAAATATTTTTTTTTCTTTATAAGGGTTCAGCAAACATGAATATTAAAAAAAAATAAACAAATATTCTGTGTACCAATGATTTCAGGGAGAAAACCCAAGATACCTTCAAGTTCCAAGAAAGACCTTTCTGGAATGGTTATAGACCTTTTCCACCCCTGTTTCCTTTCTGATTTTGCTGCATTTTGACCTTTTTCTTTTTGCCCATGCCCTTTACATGATCCACCTGCTAGGCATAGTTCTCTTTTTCATGTATCCATGTCAGCTGTTTTTGCTTTCACTTCCCTATTGTCAGGATGGAAGCAGGGAGGAAAATGCAGTCTCTCTACCTGACCTACTGACACTGTGCTCCCAAGGAGGAGCAGTCATAGGAACAGCTCTGTTTGCCCTCAGATTACAGAACACTCAGTACAGGTTGAATACTGGAGGCCTTTGCCATTGAGTTCTATTGACTGCAGATATCTATATTTTGGTTCAACTATAGAATATCAAATGTTTATTCTATGTGACAAAAATGACAGATAATTGTAAGTGGCAATCCAGAAGTGAGTAACTTTAAAGTGAAATATGTTTGTTTGTTTGTTTTTCTCCCCACAATGAATTTTTCATATCTGTAGAGAACTTATTGCTGTGTTTCAACATCCTAAAACCGTCTTTTTGTTTATTTTTGGTACTGCTAGCATTTTATTATTATTATTATTTTTTGTATATTAGTAAGGACATGTAGAAAGCACAGAAAAGAAAAGAAAAAAAAAAAAAAAGAAAGACGGTTTTCTTGCTTTCCTGATTAAGATACACAAACATTTTTTGGGGATCATCTACTACTTCAGAGTTTATGAAAAGAATATGTGAGAAACATGTATTATGGTGCAGAAAAAAGGGAAGCATTGCTGATGTCACAATGTTCTCATTTTCTGTAGTTGTCAGAGTAACCATTTTGGGCCATTCAGTCGCATTATATAAATAAGGATTTCAAGCTAAGAACACCCAAAGAAACAAGACAGGAGGGAACATTAAGAATGCAAATGATTGGTAAATATATTGTGTGAACTTTGATAATTAATTTGCACCAAGATTAAGTTCTGTGCCTAGATCTCTAAGATGCTTTTTACTAGAGGATTCTAAATGGAGTCCTCATGCACCCAGTTTATCTCTGATTTCTGTTTTACGTGTTATCTTTTAATGGGAGCCCAAAACAATGATTTTTGCCATAGATCCTTATATAAAACCTTCAGTTTATAGAGAGTCATATTAAATCTCTCAGGTGAAACCCTGACAGAATCAAAGAAAATTGAGAACAGTTAAATATAAGAAACAAAACATATTCTCCTTCTAGTGGTTTCATCCTGATGGACAGCTGAACTCCACCACAACCTCTCTCTCACTTCCCCTCCTCAAAGGGAGAGTGTCAGGGAGAAAGTATGATGGGAAAGAAAAAGGCTCATGGCTTGAGATAAGGACAATTTAATTAAAGGAAAAAAAAAAAAAAAAAGTTGTACAGAAGCAAAGAAAGGGAGAAAACAAATATTCTCTACTTTGCATCAACAAGTAATGTTTAGCCACATCTTGGGAACCAGAGCCTCAATATGCATAGCGATTTTTCAGGAGGACAGGCACTTTCATAACGAAAGCCTCACTTTCTCCTTCCCTTTTCCCAGCTTTTATTGCTGAGTGTGACATCGTACAGTATTAAATATCACTTTGGCTTAGGTCAGTTGCCCTGGTGATGTCCTCTCCACACCTTTTGGCCACTCTTAGCCTTGGGATGAGGAGAGAATGGGGGTGGGCAGGGTTTGGAGAGAGGCTTGATGCCATGCTAGCATTGCTCAACAATAAACAAAACATTGGTGAAATATCACCGTTGCTCAATCTACAAGTGCAGAGCACAGCACTGTAAGGGTTGCTGTGAGGAAAGTTATCTCCATCCCAGCCAGACCCAGCACATCCTTCTGCCTGGTATGAACATAGATCACAATCTCCAAAGGTGATAATAATTATTCACAGTTTGGTTGTCAACATTTATTTATTTCACTCACAAATGCATATGGTTTCAGAATGTCAAGCTTGCTCCTAAGTGACTTCCAGATGTGATATCATTTTAGGAAAAAAATTAGCTTATTCCAAAGAAGGGGAACATTTCTCTTAGATCTGTTATGTGTAGACATGACTGAGGAGAGGGGAAAAATCCAGCTTAGTAAATTATTTATCTATTCCCTGTCTTCCTATTCAGATTTTATTTGAATTTGTGTTCATATATTTTAAGCCCTCAAACTAGACTTTTTTTTCCAGTTTCTATTGGGAAAGCTCATGTTCACAACAGCTTTAAAGTTTTAAACTTTAAACCAGAGGTCTTGTTGTATGATTGTTTATTTTATTTTATTTTATTTTATTTTATTTTATTTTATTTTATTTTATTTTATTTTATTTTATTTTTTATTTTATTTTTTGTTTTGTTTTCCCCAGTGCATATATTTTGAATGGGCAATATTTTATATTGATTTGGAAATTAGGTTAGAGATGTGAAGTATTCTCCTCCTTATCATGTCTTATACCACCATAATTTTTATATTGAAAGAGTCCTCCAGAGGTTAATCCAACCCAATGACCTGCTTAAAATGGGTTTAACCAGATCATATTTCTCAGGATCATGACTAGTCAAATCTTGGATAGCTCAGAGAACTGAGGTCCCATAAACGCTAAACAAACAAACAAACAAACAAAATAATCCCTGATTTCTAATAAGAATTTCTAGTGTTCCAACTCATGTTCTTTGCCCCCTGTCGTATCTCTGTATACCTCCAAAGAAGTCTAGTTTGAGCTTCTGTGTATTCTGTGATCAGGGACGTCCATACAGCAGTAAGATATCCCCTTCACCCTCTCTTCTCTGAACTGCATGCACACATTTTTCTTAGCTTCTCCTTATGTGTGATGTTTCCTAGCACCATTACCTCCACAGGGCTCCTTCCAGTATGTCATACTGTACACATCTCTAAGAACTATATGTAGCTTTTTTATCCCTAAGTTCCTAGTTTGGAATCTTTCTGTCCTATTCCCTAACATTTTGGTCACCTTTGTTGACCTTTATTTGTCTGCCAAGCTACAAGGTCAGCAGAGAAGAAGAAACTTAAGATAAATTTCATCGCAGCCCATGGCTGGGATTAATAGCAGTTGCCACAGAGCAATATGCTGTGTGGGGGTGGAGTAAGATTTCTACCTGCTGTGAAAATTTCCATTAAAAGCTACCAAGCATATGAAATTTTGCTGCTTTATTGCCATAAACAAATAACATCTCCTCAGCAATACTAATATCAGAAGTTTGCTCATTAAGTGTAAAGAGCCAGGTAAAAACTTTACTGCAGTTCAATTTTGAAGAAGCTGATGGCAAACCATGCTTTTCAGCTTTCAAGAGAGCTGCCTTTGCCTCCCACTTCTCTTTGTTTTTCTACTCAGCCAGAACTGTAGGTGAGTGGCTCAGAGTTTTGCTGACACACCAATACCTATAAAATAGTATGTTGTACTGATGCGTGAAAAGCACTCAGCATTAAGTTTGTGAAATAATCAATTATTTAGTACTTCATCACATTTACTGTCCACTGAAGGATCTTTATAGCAATAATGAGGTCACTGCAATCAGCTTCTCTGCTTTTGGCATTTCATCTACAAAACCTGCACACAGACACACAGACACACACACAAAAAAAAAAAACAACACCTTAAGAGTATGGTTGGGAGTCTGGTCTAATCTCAGCAGCACGATTGCTCTTTAATTTTCTATATTGGGATTCCTTCTTGGACAGTAAAATGTACTGATATGCAAAAGAGAGGAGACTGTTTATTACAGCAGTGGCGTTTTATTGACTTTTCTGGCTTTGAATCATGTCTGCAGAATGGTATTAGATATTTGGTTTGAGATTTTTTTAAGCAGCTTTCCTAAGTTAAAATAGGATAACCATTTCAGTGCTGCATGGTATATCCCCTCTAAAGGAAGAGATGCTATGGGGAGAACAGCAGTCAAGAAATCAATCTGCAGCATTGACATCTCTGCATTTTTCTGAAAATTTCAGGAATTTATCTTATTTATTTATTTATTTATTTATTTATTTATTAAGCAAAAGGGATTAATTTGCAAGATGTTATAATTCAACATTGTTTATTTTGCTAGACTGCATTTACTTAACAGTGAAACAATAGTGGAAATACTATATGGTACTGAAGAGTCATCCCCATGAGAGTAGGCAAGGGATTATTTGGTATTAATTATTAGATGAAGGATATGAAAATGAGTTACATTTGTGGAGGGTCCTTGAAATGACGAGGTTGTTTGCTGTATTGCTGTGTCTTTGGGCTTCTCAAGGGAGGTTTGTGCATGCTGCAGTTGCATTTGCAGAACATGCAGGTGCTCTCATGTGCCCAGAGCTGTAGGAGCAACTGTTCTTCATTATAGTTACAGCGTGCTTCATATGTAACTGGTAAAAACACAACAGTAATTTTTAAAGGTATTTTAAGGAGATAAAAAATGGAGGCTTGTGTTCTTTTTATTTCCCTTCTCCCCATTTTCTCCATGATGTATGAGGAAGATTTGAAACTTGGTTTGCTGTAATCTGAGATAATTCTTGTTCTTTTCACAAGACTTCAAGCATTTGATGTAACTTGATTGCTGACTGCAGGACAATTGAGAGTGCTGTGGGAGAAGGAGAAGGGAAGTTGTTAACCTGAGAACAAATTTTAAAAGGCTTAAATGGAGCCTGTTTAATTTGTATTTATTAAATATCAGTGGTTAATGGACACTTTAGAGACAAAAAAAAAAAAATAAATAAAATTTCAGGAAGATCCAGAGATTTCCATCAGAATAAGCAAAGTCCAAACTAGACTTTTCTAAGTTTAAAAATGCAAGCAGAAGCAGATGTATTAGCTTGTAGTCAGACAGACTGATAGGCTGACAAAAAATGTGTTGATGTATGGATGTAGCAAGAATACTGCATTGCATGTCAACAGAGAAGTATTTATTGGCACTACATTATATTTATAGATGGAAGACCACAGCCTAAATATAGTACTATTTTAAAATACAGTGCTAGAACTCATTAAATATGAGTAGGAAATTTGAAATACAGTTTTCTTTTAGAGATATCTTGCTATTTGCTACTCTTTCATGTTAAAATCATATTAAATCCAGTAGGTTGTATTCAAGTCCATCACCACAGAAGTCCACTGACAGTGATTAATTTACTCTGAGAATATTTTAGCCTTGAATCAGTTGAAAGCAATATGGAGTATTGGTGAATGTCAGCTCAAATTTACAAGTCACAATTCTAGAGCAAAAGCAAAAACATTATATGAGGAATCTCGTCAACAAATAAACCTGAGATCCTATGGCTGCTGTGTAGACCTGAAAGAATCTGAATATTACATAGCTCTGATAAATGCAATATTTTGTTATACATAGCGTGCTGAAATGGCCCAGGATTCTGGGGAGTCTGACCAACAGTGAGTTACAAATATATCCCCTGGCCTCTTCAGAAAGCAAAACCTCTTATTTATGTTATTAAATAAAAAATAATAAAGTAAAATAAAATAATAATAATGATAATAATAATAATAATAATAATAAAAACACTGGTGGCTTTAGAATCATTGCTTTCAACTAGTAAGATATTCAGAGAACTTGAATAGATTTGAAAATAAAACTGAGGTTGATAATAGCTCTTTCATGTACCTGTGTATATCTTCCAGGCAGACATATCTTCAGCTCAATAAATAAACCAAATTTCTTTTAAATTAGATATAAATCAGAGATATAAATCAGAGATAATACTAGAACTAGAACTGATTTCAGTCTGTCTTACTCAAGTAACAGGTGACTAAGTTTAGAGCTTCATTCATAAGGACAGCAGATCTCAGGTAGGGTCAAAATGTTCTCCCAGATATTCATGGATACCAGAACCCAAGCTAGAGAGGTTAAAGCCACATCAGCTATGCCTAGGCACACTGCAGTCATGCTTTAATTTGTGTCTAGAGTCCATGTGGGTATAGCACTTTCTTCGTCCTTGATGTGTCTGATAGAGAATTTAAGCCTCATATTTGACTATGATTTCATCCTTTGCAACAAAGATATAAAAGAAAATTATGGAAGTCAGAAAGTATGTTCATTTATGGGTTAAATAAATAAGAAATAGATAAAACAAAACTAAAACAGGAATGAAACTCGGATCCTGCTGGAGATGGCAGTAGTTTTGTTGTTGATGCCAGTGGTGACAATCAAAATCATAAATGAAACAATAAAAAGTTTTCACAAAGAAATATTCTTTCCATGTGTTTCTTTTAATATTTTCTGGCTCTTAGGCTAATACACAGTTGTGAAATCTGCTGCTGTTAAGTGAATCAGGTAAACGTTGTGTCTAAATGCACATATGAACAAAATTATTTTTCCTTGTTTTTAAGCTTTTTCTTCAGATATCTACATTAATCTTTAAGCTAAGGAGAGAGTAAATGGGAAGTGCTGGTGCATGTAGTTAAATATTTATTAAAGTAGATGTAGAACTAAATGAGGAAAAGTGAAAAAAATGAGAAGACCTGGAGGGGCAACAGTGTATGAATTTATCTTTCTAAACCCTGAAAGAATATTTCAGCAACACAAAAAAGCTTCATTTTCCTTCCTTGATCAGCTTGTAGCTGTTAAAGTGCTGACAGCCAGCATATCGGAAGATCTTGCCTCCCCTCTGAGATTAGAGTGGGAGATAAAATATCCACAATAGGAAAAACAGTGGGATCTCAGCTGCATTCAGAAAAACAAACAACTGCATTCAGAACAATAAATAAATAAATAATAATTATTTACTTTGCCACAAAATGCTTATCAGATTTTTCAGTTTTATATGAAGGGTACAAGACCTATTGGCTTCTGGTGAGACGTGCATCTAATCTGTTAAGACGAAAATTCCAACCTGTTGTGGATCTGTCTTCTACCACTACTTCCTGTCTCCACACAACTGTACATGGACCATTTTCCTTTTATTGCATAAGTCACTTGTACTTAATCCATGCATTTTTTTATCTTCTCATTGTAGTCTATAGTATCCTAAAGACATGGTGGGCTTTTGACTTTTTGTCAAACTGAGGTAAAATCTTAGGTTTATAGCACCTTTGCTTTTTGCCGAACTCTTTAGACTCATACAGAAAACAAAAATTAGTGACAATGCCAATAATACATCCTCTTTCTGAAATCCTCCCCTAGCAGAAACATGATTTGCAACACTTTAAGTGACTTCATATTTAGATGATTTGAAGAGTCCAAGGTTAGCATGTTGTCTGATGAAATGATGATAATTTTATGACTGTAAGGAAAAGTCTCTTAGACTTTTTTTAAAGATGGAGCCAGTCTGGGGTGGGGAGGTCTCCCATAGAACTGCGTAATCTTGAGGCACATAAATTTTCCTTCTCAGGCTACTGTTCTCATGCAGCTGGATGTTCTGTCTTTCGCATGGTCTTGTGCCTTGCAAAAGTGTAAATTCCTTTAATTTGTAAAACTTATGTCCGTTTCTTATATTTCTTAAAACACAGTTTGCACTAAAGGAAACAGAGCTGTCCCTGGTGTCTTTTGAAAGAGGCACATTTTTATGCAAAATTTGGTCTGCATGTAATGGAAAATATATAGAAAATATGTTTTTGTCAACAACAGGGAAAAAAAAAAAAAAAAAGAAGGATAAAATGTGGATTTTTATTTTTCACCTTCTTCCAATTTAAATAGAGAAGCTCAGATGGTTTGCTCAAAAGTGACCATTATCTGAGACTGACTGCTAATGCATATAATTTTGGATTTCTCTCAGAAAGGGCTTCTTCTCTTTCATTTAGTTCATGAAGATTCTTCCTAATCTGACTTCTGTAGTAGAACAAATCCAAATATGCAAAGACAGAACAGAGAAAGTTACTTTATTTCCATGGCAACATCAATTCACATTCTGCAGGTACAACAGCTGCCAGTTAGTCCAGTCAGTGAATGAAAGCTCCTGAAGGCTCTTTATACTGCAGCATTTGGCCAAAAATAACTTGGCATGCCACAATTTTTCCACAAACCCACAGAGAGAGTGAGATTAAACTGACTGGCAAGCAGAATGTCAACTCGTTTAGTGTCTTCTTGCTAAGAGGAAGAAAACAGCCTCTCTAAACATTTGAGAGGAAAAAGGAATGTTTATGGTTGGCACATTATTTTCATGGCCTGAAAAGTAAAATATTTATGCTGTTGAAAGGAATATGAAATATCTTCTGTCTAGTTCACCCCAAGGGCACCAGGTAATTTGTTTTCCAGCAGAAAACTATTATAATTACATACATTCTGATGCAGAATTAATTAGCATTTTTGAAGTTACAGTGATGAAACTAGGCAGTTATTTAAAATGAATTCTGATGGAAGTAAATCAGTTTTTCTTAGTCAGACTTGGACTTTCTAGTGGCATTTTCTGAGAGACAGAATTATTACTTTCATAACCATTTCATGATAAAGTACTATCAGTAATTAGATATTACCATAAGATACTAAAATTGGTATCACTGTTACCTGTCTTGAGCAGATTTTAATGGGAAACAGGTGTTGTATGAGTGCTTCATAAGAGTATTCAATATGAGGCAGTAAGAAAAAAAAGGCTTTACAATCCTGAGCTGATTTGTTGAAAACTGTGCAAATAGGCCATCCTCAAGAAGGACATGGGGTGATGTTCTTTTAATGGTAGTTTTGGGAAAGTGAATTCACTTAGCTCTTGCAAAAGAAAAAATGGTCATTTGACCACTTAAACTTAGGCAGAGATAAAAGGATTCCTTAAGGTTGGTTGTTAAAATCTTTCTAATTTAAACTTGTGTAGCAAATAAATAAATAAATAAATAAATAAATAAATTATAATATTTTCTTGAAAGATTTTGCCTTCATTTAGCTCCAAGGTTCTGCAGACCTGCCTGTATATTGAGTTTACTGGAGGGTTACTGCTTTGGGAGGTAAATGGTCAGCCAGTCAAATGAGTTAGATTTGGATATAAGTTAGTTTTAGGTCCACATAGGAAGTTATTTGGGATATTAGCATTTTAAAACCTCTCTGTACGTGATAGCAGATTTATACATCACTCCAAAATGCCATTGTAAAGCACGTAAAGCATATAAAAGCATGCCAAATATGAACAAGTTCAAGTAGTTAAAAAGGCTAATTCAAGCTCTGTTTTTATTTTGTTGTTGTTGTAGTTTTATTATTTTTTTTTTCCAGATGTAGAAGAAAGATTGCTTACACAGATGCATAATAATTATATCCTGTTATTGTTATGTATTCACCACTGCTGATGTGGTGTATATACAACATTGTACAGTGTATTTAAATCGCTACAAGTAGCTTTTAGTATAGTAATGTATTCAATATTGTGCTTTTCACCTTATCTGTTGAAGTGCTTAGTAATTTTTGATAATGTTTGATGCTTATATAATGTCATATTTCATAAGCAATTGTTTCTTTCACTTATGGCCTATTTGTTTATTTCAAAATTTTTTTTTTTTTCTATAACAATCAATAGTAAGAATCCTACTTTGATATTTTTAAGATGCAATGTGGTAATATTGCTATCTAAACATAATCAGATTCTCTGGGAAGATCTTTAAGTTAATGTATTCCTTTGGGAGTACTGCTTCTGAAACCCTTCTCACATATGGGTTGGTAATGCATCTGGGAATGTTACTGTGCTTATTTTATTTTAAAAGCTGATGTATACAAGGACCTTTTATTATTATTGTGTTATATTTTTGTATTTATGACCTGTCCTATGGAGGGTGTATGATGTACATGTTTTATCTTTCACGTGTTTTATCTGAACACGAGCTGACTCACAAGGGTGCATTAAGCATAGGCCTTCTAGTATGACACCTAGTGGGCAATCCACACAGATATTCCTGGAGACTTCACATTAGGCAAGGATGATTAGCTTTTATCAAATCTACAAACATGGCATGTGAGAATAATATGTGAAGAAGGCATAAACATTTCCAGGGCATCCTTATGGATGGCAGTGTGTGTTATCTATGACCTGTAATGCACTGCTTTCCTGTCATTTAAAGGAATATCAGGTATTTTCCATCTTGTTCACACCATTAGATGTTACCACAGGCCATTAGAAGGCACATCAGTGCAACATTGCTGCTTTTAATGGTACCTGTAAATACAGAAGAAAGTCGGACAAAGCAGTTCACATTTTGGTAATACACTGCTAAAACACAAAAGAAAAAAAAATAGCAAAAACAGTAGGGCTATTCACTCATCCCATTTTCATTAGGAAAAAAAATTTGCTACATCTCTTGTCATTCAGACTGAAAACATCCTTGTCAAGTAAAGTGTTGGTATCTCATTCATTAAGCAAATATAACTTGAATTCTTCAGGGTGCTTAGAAAGGTTCCAACCTCCATTTCTAGTTTCTGCAAAACCAGAATCTTCGTATTTTCTAGCCTGTGTCTTTGCTGTTCGACATAGATACCTTTAAGACTCTACTTATTCAATAGCATATGAAAAACCTTAGTGTTTTTTTGTTGTTGTTGTTTGTTTTTGTTTTTGTTTTTCTTCTATTGAGTATTTAGCCATCCAATGCTCTGAGAACTAGAAGGGGAGTTGTCATACTCTCTGACAGATGTGGAACTGAGGCATAGAGAGAGGAAAGGTGAAAGAGTGACCTTAGAGAGTCAGAAACTGAGCTCTTGATTCTCACTTCAACGTACTAATGCCTGGATATTCCCCTGTATGTCTTCTTAGCTGACACTACTGTGTTTTATCCACCTCTTCTGTTGCATCTAGCAAATGAGAAATGTTGTTAGTACTTCATCACACAGAGTCACTTATCAATGTTACAATCCTCAATGCAGCGTAAAGGTACCACGTTTGGAAGCTGTCTTTTAAACTATTTTTGATAGAGCTAGGATCAATCTAGGAGAGTGAAGCTCCATGTTGACTCATTTGAAACTACCTCAGATATACTCTCCAGCTGTCTTTAGCAGTGATAGGTCAATAACCAGCAAATCCTGCTTGTAGTGAGGTCTAACTAACTAAGCAGAATTATTAATTAATTTAATCTGCGACAACTTAATTGTGATAGCATTCTGTCAGAATATGTATCTCAAAAAAAACATTGATGCTATGTTGTGCACTGTTCAGATAAGTATATTTTGAAAAGTCCAGGTGTCCTCTAGAGAGCAGACTGTGCCAAAAGGTGAGGTTGAGCAAAGCAGACCCAACAGCATGGAGCTGTGGGGTAAGGACTGACGGCTATGGAATTATGAAAGGAGTCATGTAACAAGTTATCCTATCTCACCAAGAGAGATTAAGATGCCAACTTCTTCAATCTTTTATAGGACTTATTTTGATACAGATGAAGGCTGGCTTTTTGTGCTGAGGCCAGTGTTCCCAGATTCCCTTTACAGATTTTGAGAGGTAAAATTCATTGTCTCAGAGACATCGGGCAGAGGAACATATTTCTCACCGTGGACTGAACCTTTACAGTTCTCCTGTTTCCTCTCATTCTTGAGAGTTTACACGGAGATTTGAAGATTGGTGCAACTGGAGATGACTGGCGGTATAATAGGAGGAGAGAAGCTTGATAAATTAATGGCATTGAGTGAAACTATATGGTAAATAAAGGTATTAAAAGCAAAGAGCAGAAATCTGTTGATGATGCAGTGAAAAGGCAAAGACACAGATGGGTGCAAATAGAAAACAGCACCACAAGCCACATTTTATACACTCTAGAAAAGAAAGAGATCCTTGCTGAACACAAAAACAGGGGAAGTCTATGGATCGTTCTGGAAATGATTAATTTTCTCTATAAATATTTAAGTGATTCAAAATAGTATACAACTGCAGACATTAAAATGCATAAAAAACGATATTTACCAGTAATGTGAAATAAATGAAACCAACTGGAGGGAGTTCACATCTGGATTGCCTGGAAGTGGGGACCCTAACAGAAATTTAGCCCCTACAGCTACCCTGGCACCTATCCTGTTTTCTCCCAACACTGACTCTTGTCTGGTGCTGTCCTTGGGGTCAAGTGAGGATCTTCTCCTGTCTCTCTCTCACATAAGTACCAAATATAGATTGCCACTACTACTGAGCATTTTGCAGTCTTTAGTGAGAGACTGACCTAGATTTTCTTGTGGATCTTCCTACACACCATGGCTTAAAGGCTATAACCTCATCCACCCTCCCCAGGCTACAGATTCCATCTTCTTTGAGGCAGAATATCTATCTGATTTTCTCTAACCCTTAAAACTCAAATTTACAAAACCATTTTTTCTCTCCTTGTTTCCCTGCCATTATGCTGTTCCATCTCTTCCAAATAAAGACAAGAAAATAAATATCTCAAATCATGGTAATTTTAAACATATAAAAATATTCATGGAATACAAATGAGACTTAATGGCTAGGTAATGAGGTATATTTAGCAATACATGGAAATATAATTTTATGCCAGGTAATGAGAAACTAAACACAGAATGGATAGATGGACGAATACAAAGATAGGATCCTGTTCCACAAAGAAGAATTGCTTATAGATTGCTTATGCTACTCCTAAATAAATAGAGCTTCTGCTCCATTAGCAAAGGTGTTATTAACTTGGGAAATAAACTGAAACTGCAAATTGAACTATGTTAGCCTTAAAAACCCTAATGGCAAATTTAAGTATGTTGGTCTTAGGATCACTAAATACCTGTTGTTTGTTCTTTTAGCCATTCTCTACCAACCCTCTCATTTCCTCTCAGAAAACATTTAATTTTGACTATTATTTATCCAAAATTGAATACTTTTTCCATGGATAGCCTAATTTTTGTCAAATTTATATGCCGCATTTATCATATGGAATCTTATAATAAATCTTAATAATTGTAGCAAACTCATGATAATGACACACATTCCCCCCCAAAAAAATAAGGGCATAATTTAAGTTAAACATAGAAAACTGGTCATATGAAAGATGAGGCAGAACACATTGGACTAGAGCATTCACCATTACCAGAAAGCAGACATTTTTGGAAGTGTTGAAAAAGTAATTGCAGAGATATGTTGTCTTTATAGGAATAATTTTTACTTTTTACTTTTTCATTATTGATTAAACGTTGTTTGTATTTAATGCATTTCTGAATATAGTCAATATTTTCACAACAGAATGAAATCATAATTCTTTGGAAATTATATTTTTCTGGTCTTTTTTTTTTTTTTTTTTGATTTGTTTGTTTGTTTTTTACCACAGGGAAAGTGAAAAGGTCACTTTCTATTATGAAATACATATCTCATTAATCCATGATTTGCTAAAAGAAAATAGTCTGCCTTTCTTGGACCTAGTTCCACAAATCTCCTGAGTGCTTAGGTATCAAGATGGGTCACCAAGTTCATGTGATGTGGACACATAGGTCACATTAAAATTGGTGCTATTAGATAACAATCTACAAGAGTATGATGACTTTGCACAGTGAGAAGCAATGTTGGAGTTGGAAACTTTCTGTTTACTGAAGCTTTCAGTTCCCTGAAGCCCCAGTGTGCTAGAATAAAGAGCTTGGGGATCTAAGTGAGTGTGCTTTCCAAGTAGCCCATTTTGGTGTTTGCCCCTTCCATCCTGAACTATGACATAGACGCTAAACTAGACAAGTGCAAATAGGTATCAAGAAGGTTTAAAAAATTCAAGCACAGTCTGCAAGACTTTCCTTTTTTCTTTTTTGCTGTTTTGCAAAGCCATCACTTTAGGTGTTTATTAGCCTGATCTAGGCATCAAGCTGAAGAAAAAAAAAAAGTCCAAGAATATGAGCATGACCATTAAGCTAAGTTCTCTACAGAACAGTTTAAAAATTAATTACAGCTGAATCTATCTTAACCTTTGACCTTTTAATCTCTTGCCTTAAAGAAAATGATAAAAAGCCCCCAGTCACATAGTATCATTAATCTGTTTTTCTGCAGGTTGAGAACTTACAGGTTAGTGCTGGTGTTTGGTACTTACATCGACTCATTAGTGAAACCTACATTACCATCTCCTGGAAAATGAAATCAGCTGCCTAAATTGAGCATCTTTAATTACTTGGAATATTCATATATTTTTTTAACCTTTACTCAAAACCAAATACAGCATTGCTATTATTGTCTCAGTACACAAGTGCTGGGCATAGAGATAAGTCTGGAACAAAGCTCTGACAGTAGTCATTAGTCTTTAAGATTAACAGAGCAATTCTATACATTGGTTACATATTAATGAACCATGAGTTTAGTACACTGTAATGAATGTTTCTCCAGTAGTCTGTAAAGAGGCTTTGCAGCAGCACAAGTCTGTTGAATGTATTTGTTTCCATGTGCTGTGAGAGACCACTCATCACTACTCACATGATCTTATGTCACTGTGCACATGAATGAAATTGAGGCCAAAAGATTTTTATTTGTCCATGCTCATTAATTGCACAAATATATTTATTTCATAATTATCAGTAAAGTGTGAGACCAAAATGTGTTTCTTGTTGGCCACTGAGAAACAGCAAACTGCACTTACAGTGATTTTTTTTATTATTATTATTCTTTTTTAAATTAGAAGCATTTTTTGTCACTGTTCCTGGGCAGACTTCAAATGATATTGTTTTGCAAGTGGAAGTCCCATGGAATAGAATAGTTTAATTGGAATATTAAAAACTGAACGTTACTCTCTGACCACCATGTCTAGTCTGTTTGCTTATCAGCATAGGCTACTGTGATTAATGTAAGTGGGTATGAAATGGAGGAAATTTAACCAGGAGAATTCCATTATAGTTAGATTTTTTAGTTGTGAATTAAAGTGCCATTTAAAAAAATAAATAAATAAAAGTAGATTTCACAATCAGAAAGACTACCACATTTTCAAAATGATGGGAAAACAATTAAGGTTAAGTCTCTTGTTTCTAAAGACTGCAAAGAATTTAGTGTGAAATTCCTTAAAAGATCTTGGAAACGGATACCACTTCTTTCAGCCCAAAGGGTTTATATAAAGTGCTGTAACATTAATCAACTTTCAAAAATCTAACGTTTGTCCCTATATTGCTTTATGCCAGAAATGAAATCTCCACAGTGCAATGTGAGAATGTTAATTGAAATTTAACATTTTCAAAGATTCCAAGGGTATTTGAATCACTGATTCTACCCAAAGCCTAGTTTTAAAAATAAGAAATATAGTGCCAGGGAAGTAATAATTCTTTACTCAAAGATTATATATTTCTTCTTTTGAGAAGAAGATCATGTCAAAGAGAATACCGAGTGATTCAATCACTGGTGGTATGTACTCAAATCTGCATTTATCACCAATGATTATCACTTTAAAAGTGTGTTTTTGCAATAATGAGAACAGGAAAACTGTGGCTTCTTTCCAAATGTTTTCCTGGAGCAGGCAGATGATATAAAAATATTCAGCCAGGGTTATCACCATATCAGCTCTACCACTAGTAACAATAGTTGGAGGGCTCCTGTGCATACAGATAGAACTTGTTGCTGTTCCATTCATTGTAGTCATGACAGAGAAAAGATTCTCCTGTAATATAAAAATCCGTTTAGTTTGTAGCTGGATGAAAAAGACACCTTTTGGAAATTAAAATATAGGAAGTTTGAAAGTCAGTGAAAGGCAGACAGACTATCCCTAGATAGACACTAGGTAGACTAGACACTATTTACTATTCCTTTTATACTCTGCTATACTATCAGCGCCTTCTCTTCTCTAGGTTGTTTAGCAGTCCTTATAGCAGACTTCCAGTAACTTAAAGGGGGACTCTAAGAAAGCTGGAGAGGGACTCTGTCAGGGACTGTAGTGATAAGACAAGGAGTAATGGTTTTAAACTAAAAAAGGGTAGATTTAGATTAGATATATGGAAGAAGTTCTTTACTCTGAGGGTGGTGAGGCACTAGAACAGGTTGCCCAGAGAAGCTGTGGATGCCCCATCCCTGGAAGTGTTCAAGGCCAGGTTCAATGGGGCTCTGAGCAACCTTGTCTAGTGGGAGGTGTCCCTGCCCATGGCAGGGGGGTTGGAACTAGATGATCTTTAATGTCCTGTCCAACCCAAACCATTCTATGATTCTGTGATATGTAAACGTAGGCAGATATGGAGGTACTGCGCTCTATCTGGACAAAAGTCACTAGGGAACATTGCTGATACTGTTTTTATTTGAATTCCGATGTGTCAAGTTTTGAATTGTTTCAGACATTACAGTGGTAAGTAAAGGAGAAGAGATTCAACTAGATTTGGTTCTTCATCCTACAGCTTTCACATATTAACCTCCAAATGCCATTTGTGAAAGAACATAACATCACAGGGTTATAAATTGAATTGGTACTTGATTTTGAAAAGTTTTCTAATTTTAATGACATAGTTCCTGTAGGTCTGTGACACGCTAGGTATCAAGACCTGGGTTGGTAAGACTGAAGACGTGGCAGCTCAGTGAGAAAACACACACTTGCTTATTCTCATTATTGAATATATGGTGACAAGAGACAGTATTTTCATATCATGAATTTGTTAATAGCTTTCCTTTGGTAATTTAGAATGTTTGATGACTAAAGTAATTGGAATTTACCTGTCAAAGTTATAGTCCCAGCCAAGGCTGGTGTGCTTGCAGTAAAGCAGAGGTAGATTGAGTCAAAAAACCTTGCTGTAGTGTTTCTCTTACTAATGTTCTGATGTAAGACGTCAGGGAAAAAAATGAAAGAAAAATAAAAACGAATCAGATATTATGATATGTCAGGTGACTATATTTTCAGAAATACTAAAGGCAGAAGACATAAATGATAATCTTGTTTGCCCTTATGGATAGCATAAGCCAAATAATCTAATGCAGATCTTGATAACAACACACTTTAACTCAAGTATTGAAATATGTTGCCTTGAAACTATTAATATTGAAATACTTATATTTCTTCTCATATTATAATAATATTTCTTCTTATATTTCAGTGTAATTAACTTTTAATTTATATTTTCTAAACTGTTAAATACAGATATGCAAATATATTGAAATTTAACTTACATCGATAAATAGTGGTCAACTGGAAAACACTGAAACAAGGAAAATTTTTAGCGTTTCTTCAGTGAAAACTGTTGAAATTAGGTCTGGGTAATAACTGTCTTTTTGCTTGTTTGCAAACTTGAAAACAGAAGAGTAAAAAAAATCAATGATGTAGCTCTAATATTTTTTTTTTTTAAATCTCCATCCACTCCCCATTGAAATGAAACTCAGAAAATGATCTGTTGGGCCAATACCAACATACCAGATGAAAGCTAGACATTTCCTTTCCTCTTCCCTTTGAAGCATGGTATTACAAAATAAATCACGTTAGTATGTATGTTAAAAAGCTTAGAGTTAATTCATGTCACAAAAGCAAGTGAAACAACAGGTGCCACATATTGAAATCTCAGGCCTGGACACAAACAGCAAGGCTTCCTTGTTGACTACGTTCCCACAAACAACTAACTAATTCATGTAAGGAAACACAGAAGGTATGCCAGCCTTACTTTGGGCCTGAAGAGTACACAAACACTGTTCAAAATTCTGTCAACACTGAATCACTTCTCTCTCAAGATGAACTGTGTGGCCCTTTGTTATGCCCATAGTACCATTCTTGCAGGAGTGCTAGATGCCAATGTTCACTTTCTATGTCTAAGCAAAAAAGAAACCCCAAGAAAAATGAGGAAGAGCCTTAAAAAGGTAAACTAAAAAGGACAGCTTGAATCTTTACAGGTGTCATGACAGCTGCTGAAAAATAAATTATTAGAGACAATATCATCTATTAAAAAGGCTTTAGAAGGACTATCAGAAGATTCCATTTTTAAACAAGGGAGCAGAGGAAGATTAAATAAGTCAACCTTTGGAATTCTACTCTTATGTACAAAACAGAAGAACAGGAAATTACCAGCTGAACTTATTGTGTAGAAACATAACATGTCAGGCTAAAAAGTTTTAAGAACAACTTGAAAATCTACTTTCAGACACAAGAGAAGCAGGAATTCTGCCAGAGTATGCAGAGGTTCAATAGATTTGGAATGTGTGAAAGGGCTGCTAAGAGAATATAAGACTAACAAAAGGAAAAATAAAATAAAATAAAAAATCAGTTGCCAAAGAGGTCTATGGAATGAATAGAGAAAATGAATGGTAGTGACTTACTAGCACCAGATATTCACAAGCTCCTAGAAAACCAGATCAAACCACCACCACACTGTCAGTATAAAAACCTGCTTAAAAGACAAAACACTTCTTTAGGAAGTCACCAGCAAATGTTTGAAGGTGTGTGAAGAATGAGCTGAAGTTTTTCTGGCTAAGAGATGGTGAGGACCGATTCTTAAATGTTAAGTTATTGTGTGACAAAGCAAAAGGCAAAGCTCAGTAATATAAATATGTGTATGTATGTGTAGCCATGTAGCCATTAATATTCAGTTGTAAGACCTTGAGGTGGCTGAGTTGTCAGAACCTTAGTAGTTCTCAGCTCAGCATTCTTTCAGGTCAAAGACAAACTATATTTTAGGAAGACAAGACTTCAAAACAACCATTACTATATTATTGTGTAAATTCATGGTGTATGTGCACATCAACCCATGCTGTACCTAAATGCAAGGAGCAACTTGATTCTCTTCCACCTCAAGAAGAAGTAGAATCAGAACAGATTCAGGTGAAGGTAGCAGAGTAGGTTTGTATGAATCCAGTTGTGCACATAGAGTGATCATATAGAGGAAGACTTCAGTCTGGGAAAAGATTGCTGGAGAGCGTATGACAGAAGACTGTAAAATCCCAGATGTCATGGAAGATGAAGTAGTAAATCTTGTCCTATTTCTGTGTACTCCTTCCTGCTCCAAGAACAAGCCTTCAGATTACATTGTCTGGTGGTAGATTTGAATGAGCAGTGGGACGTACTTCCTCACACCTCACATAATTAAGCCGAGAAACATTGCACCCGATGTTGAAGATACTACAAATTCACATGAATTTGAAAAGTGGTTGGATAATTTCATGGCAGGAAACATCTCATCAGGGACTATTAAATATAAAGATGACATCAGAAGCACAGAAGGTCCCCATATTACAGGCTGCTAGAAAATGGGAAAATATTCTGCTGAAATATTGATATGATTATCCTGTTCTTAGTCTTTATTAGGCTATCTACTGTTACTTGCTATCTAAGACTGGATGATCTGACCCAATCTGTCTGGCCTTTTTTTTTTTTTTTTTTTTAATAAAAATTATCTCTTATTTAATGAAAAGTAAAATTTTTGCAAAACTGCTGAAAATGGTGCCCCTTAAGCAGTTGGATAAAAAGATGTAGGAGACATAGGTCCATATCCTTTCCAGTCAGAAAGTAATCCAACCCTTATTGTATACCCATTCACGAGGAACAACACAGTCAGATAGCTGTAGGATATTTATGTTCAGATCAAGCTAAAGCACAGTCTCACTCACTTTCACTTTGGGCAAATAAGTTAATACTTAGGAGTGCAAATTCTGGAATCCTGAAATCCTCCTAAATTGCTTTTGAAACTATCAGACCAGGGAATCTTTCCCTCTCTTTCTTCCTCTCTGCCTCAGTGACTACCTTAATATTTCAAGATTAGTCTGAAGAAAGATCAACCTTAAAGAAAAAAAAGTAATGATGCTTTTGCAGATATGAAAGAATTTAATCAGTTAACATTCATATAATCCATTATGCAAACTGAAAAGCAAACAAACAAACAAAAAAGTGCTTACAGACTGCTAGTCAGTATAGTCTCCAAGGAGGGGATATGTATTTCAAGCTTCTTCAGTCAGAGAACAGATTGATCATCTGTGTATTGAAGTGCTTAAACCACTAAAACAGTTTTGTGAAAATCAGCACTCAGATCTTTTTTTATTTTATTTTTTTATTTTTTACTTAGTTGAAAATATTTGGTGAATTTCAGCCAAATTCACAAAGAACTTGAGTCTGAATAAATTGCAATTTTTTGGTAATTATATCAAGTTCAGAAAATGTTCTTATTGAGTGGTTCAAGGAAGAAAGAGTCTTGTTTATGTTATTAAGATTGGAGAACATCTAAGTTGGAAAAACTTTGGATTGGAAAAATCTAAGTTTTCCCCATTTCTGTGAGAAATTCTAATTAAAAGTGTCAAGTCTAGTATAACTGTAATAACAACATAGAAAATTTCCCTAACATCTAAAATTTTCAAACCTTAAATAAAGGGAGTGAGTAATCCTCAGAATTATACGTTACCTATTGTAATACTGATTCTATGGTTTGAATTTTGTCATCAGGTTTTTAAGGGTTTCTTGTTTGCTTGGTCATGATCAATGCAAGGTTTCAGAACTTCATTTTTGTCAGATTGTGCCTTAGCTTATGAAAATGTAAATGAAAGCAGAATTTGTCTTCATTTGAAAAATAAAATAAATATAATTCTTGAAGAACAAACCTCAACATAATCCAGGACATTTGCCGTAGCTTTGTTGACTCTCCAAGGTTAACCAGAACAAAATCCATCACAACTACAGTTTTTTCCTGCCAAATTAAGTTTGATATGACTGGAATCATACACAAGGATATGGTGAGGAAAATAAATAAATAAATAAAAATGATATCACTTATCTATTATTTTCTATGTAGCAAGCCATAATATTTGAATTTATTTGAATTTTAACATATTTTGTATGTTCCTTAGTAACTGTTGGACTAAGTGAACACATATATAGACCTGCATGCTGAAGGGCAAATGTGAGACCATCATGTCACAGAAATTTCCGAGGGTGGCTCTCAAGCCTTCTTAGAAGGTGATTGCTAGTGACAACCTATTTCTACAATATAGCAGTTGTGATCTTTCTGCACCATTTAAGAACTTGCACCATTACTCCCATACAGACCTCAGAAGTCAACTACATCCTTACTTAGAACTGAGACTAACCTCTCTGCCAGTTTCTAAAACTATGAGTTTCTAGTACATAGGCTGAGCATTCTCAGATTTTTCCGAGATCCTGTTTGTCCCTACATAGTAGAATAAGATATTTTGTGCCTCTCTGTTCTGAAGACTCTGGGAGATAGGATATTCCATCACTCTATGTGTTAATGCTCCCTAGTAAGACAGGGTCCTGGTGTTGATGGAACTTTTCCAATAATGTAATATTTCCCCAATGTAACTGACAATTTGTGAGTCAAGTCACTTGTAGCTACTGTGTAATTTATGGTTGCATCTTTTATACCGGTCCACCTTGACAGAGAAGTAAGAGCATGACCTTTTTCATGCTAAGAGATATGTAGGTGAGGAAAGTGCAGGTTGGGAAGACTATTAGCATGGAGGGAGTGGAGAAAGTGAAGACATAAAGGCTCTACCAAGGGGGAAGAAAATTTTTACTCTCTGCTTCCAAAATGTAAACACACTGCTTTTGAAATATGAAGAAAGTTCCATGAAAGATTCACAAGCATTAATTTGTTAAATAATCTCACATTACCACAATGCTTGAAGCCTTTTTAGTAAAGGAAGTCAATAAAAGGGAAAAGCAGAGCTTTATTTGCACACATGAACAGGCACAAAGCAGGATTTTCAACTGGCACTGAAGTGATGAGAGCAATCCCCAAAGAACGCTTCCTCTGGACCAGTCCTTGAATATTTAATAATGGTGAATTACCAGAACCCTTCAACCATAATGAAGGAATAAGCAGGCAATTAGAGCAAACTCCAAATCCCTCACCCTAAAAACCCTCCAGCCTTTTAACTCCCTCACTGCAAGTACCATTCCCTTCTGATTTCTCCCACTTACTTAAAACTCACAATGACAAAACACTTTTTTTTTGCCTCATCCATCCCAATCCTTCTCAGAAAGAAACTATATTAATATGTTCTGTAGCAAAATTCAAAGCCACTACTGCTTACTGAAGTTTTACTGTAGCGTACTGAAGTGCTATCACAGCCATTCTTATATGAAATGTATAATATACTTTAGAAAGTCTCTTACAAGTGTAGGAAATGAAATGTTTAAGACTTGCAGTATATGAGTGAAGCAACTCATGGTGTCAGGAGTGCCTTAGGACATAAGCAGTCACTTGCATGTTGGCCTTCTTTCTAATAGTTAGTTAGTCTTAAACAAACCTGGTAAAACTGAGAAGCAAAGGGTTTATGGTTGCAATGATAGCTTCAAACTCCTTCAAAATCACTGAAATCCTTAGAAGTGAGGAATACAATACGCTGGAGATATGAATGAATATTTGGACCTGAACTGAAAGCAAGCTAGATGATTCATATATATTGGCTGGTATCATATTTCACGTAATTTGAAGAAATAATTGTCCAATGCATCTAATTCAGAATTTTCTTCTGTGTGTCTTACCTCTAGATCGGTTGTGGGATTTTCAGTCTTAAGTTCTACTAATAAATGGACGTAGAATAGAAAATAAGCCCTCATGGCTTATGGCTTTTACTGAAACGGAACTTAAAGCAGATAATGAGAAACTGCAACCAGATTGAAGAGGATTTGGATCATTTAGGTAGTTGGGTCAACATACGGCAAATGCAGTGTGGTATAGGAATATGTAAAATAATTAATCTAGGCAAAAGAAAAAAAAAATATACACTACACTGGAAAGGAAAGAAGTTTTGGTTATTATTAAAAAGTCACTGAAATAATCAAGACAGTACACAGCAGAAGGGAGCTGTGCAAACCAGTCGTTAGGCTGATTGAGCAAGAGGCTAAAGAGAAAACAGGCGATCTTATTCCTGTTTGGAAGATCTACTTTTTACATATGATCATAGAATTAAGAAAAATCAATATTTCCTTATAAGTGATGCTTAAGACCTTAAAAAATATACTGCAGTAAGTATTCAGTACTGTGAAAATGACTCATAATTGTGTAAGAAATTTTTGGCCACATCTAGTATTTTGTATGTGGCATTGCTCTTTAGGAGCAATGAAGTAGGAATGATATTATGGCATTGGATGACCACTTAATGAAACAGGGTAGCACAAATGATCCCATACACAAAAGTTACTGTGGTTAACCTTATTCTGTGTGGCTCTAAATAAAGTTTGTGATATTCAGAATCATGGTTGTTGTTGAAAGCACCTATTTTTCAAATTAACAAGTGACAAACCTCTCCACATTCAAAGAAACAGAAATTAGGAGTAACAGTTACTGCATACCCAACAGTAACTGCATACCCAACATGGTGTATCTTAATAATTATGGAATAAGGTCTGCTGTGAGGGAGGGCAATTTTTTTGAGCATGATTCTCCATTTTTTTTTTGTGTTCAGTTTTGGGCCCCTCGCTACAAGAAGGACATCGAGGTGCTTGAGCGGGTCTAGAGAAGGGCGATGAAGCTGGTGAGGGGCCTGGAGAACAAGTCCTACGAGGAGCGGCTGAGGGAGCTGGGCTTGTTCAGCCTGGAGAAGAGGAGGCTCAGGGGCGACCTTATCGCTCTCTACAGATACCTTAAAGGAGGCTGTAGTGAGGTGGGAGTTGGCCTGTTCTCCCACGTGCCTGGTGACAGGACGAGGGGGAATGGGCTTAAATTGTGCCAGGGGAGTTTTAGGTTAGATGTTAGGAAGAACTTCTTTACTGAAAGGGTTGTTAGACACTGGAACGGGCTGCCCAGGGAGGTGGTGGAGTCACCATCCCTGGAAGTCTTTAAAAGACGTTTAGATGTAGAGCTTAGGGATATGGTTTAGTGGGGACTGTTAGTGTTAGGTTAGAGGTTGGACTCGATGATCTTGAGGTCTCTTCCAACCTAGAAATTCTGTGATTTTGTGACTTTATGTGCATAAACATTCTCCAAACTATACCTGTTTTTCTTATGGCCTGATGAAAACATGATGGGCAGATGGGCTTGGACCTACTCACACCCATCTGAAGTCATGTCCTCTGAGAGACAGGAAGATGGCAAATGTTGGTGACAAAGGGAAAATGAAGGAGACTAAACGAAGACATGCCGTTTTCACATGCAGTGGACTTAAACAATAGGAGCTATGGGATGTACGGTTCCTTTGTCAGGCATATTTTAGGGGTGTCAGCAAGAAAGTAATGACCAGCCATATAAAGTATAAGGGCCAATGAATGAAGAGTGTCCTAGTACCAGTCCATGGTTCCTAAGGGGAGAATAACCACCTAAACTCAAAACACGATATTTCCTGTGTTATGGTGAAAGAGTAAGTGTCAAAATATACATTATTTTTGTCAGGAGGTACATAAGACTGTCAGCTCTGTCTTATTAATTGCTGGCCTTGATTTTTATTCACATATGCTCTGCATAATGTCTTTAGAACTGCTTTTCATTAGTAATATTCCAACACTTTACTCAATATGTTATTGAAATGGTTAGTTCTACATCTGCATTGCGCTCTCAGGGTACTCAGATTTCTTCATTTAGGATTGCTGTTCTCCCAATGAAAAAGAACATATCTTTAGAAAATAACTACTATAGCTTCTGGGTAAGCTATGATTTACAACTGTAACTTTTAATATGAAAGCATACTTTTGAGTTCTAATTCATTCTGAAAATCATGTACAACAGTTGGCCTAAAATGAACTTTCAGAAGCCTAAAAAAATGCAAGTAATTATGAACATAGATTCTCTTTCATTCCTCTTCTAAAGTGATGTATACAGAAAAGATGTGGTAGACTTTAAGTTAGATAGAGAGATGGGAGAGTTGTAGCTGAAACATCAGAAACTGAAATTTCATAATATTCATGATTTGGTTATTCCAAAGCTTATACAACATTTATTGGAAATGAATTGTATCAGACAGGCTACTCCTTTTATTAAGAGCTTGGATTCATCATCTTAAATCAGCACATGCACATGAGTCTTTTCTACTACCTTGCACAAAATGAAAGGTTTTCCTTCCCTGCTCATTCTTTTGATCTGCAGCAGAGAAGTCTATACTTAAAGCTATTGTTGCTGTTATAAACATAAATTTTTATGCTTGCAGTATTTTTTTCTGGACAGCAGATAAAATTATCTTCCAGTTTCTCAATCTGTTAGTGCTTCTCATGTGTGTATTGCATGGTGTTATCTAAAATCACCAAGCTGACAATGGAGTTTCCTGTTACTTATATAGATTTTAAGGAACAAATTATGTTTTATAAGCCACACTTCCATCTTCTTCCTTAGATAAATAGTAGAATATGTTACAAGTAATTATTCTGAAGTAACTTTTTTATCACTGTAGCAAAGGATTTCTTGCTCCTCTTTTCTGTTTAATTGTCCTTAATTTTGTATCATATTATTGTGGTTATTTCAACCTGGTTTTGCAGTAGTATTTTGCCAGAAATTATATTCCCTCTGCAACTGGTTTGTTCAGGGCTCTGAATCGCTCCTTTGATGATTACAGTAACAGAACAATAAACCATTTTACACTTTGCTGCAGCTTGCTTTCATGTTGCAATTGCTATCAGCTTCCTTGCAGTATAGTGAAATGTTTTGTGTTTTGTTTTTCTGACCATTAACTATTTGAGGTGGATGTACTCCTAATATTTCTCCTTTATTTTTGCCCTTTTCATGTTTTTTCACCATTCTTCAGAGCTGTTGTGAATGGAGGTGTAATGAGAAAAGAGACCAATAATGAGACTTTATTGATGTTGGCAACAACTCCAAGAGACTCTTCTTTCTGTGTGAAAGAAATTCACTTGTAAATATGAATACTGAGAAGGTTAACACTGTTGTTCAATATTTTAATATTGAGCTGCTCACTGTTTTTCCTGTTTGTTTGGTAACTTGCCAGACTGGAGTAATAATACTTGAAGTGCAGGTGACTTCCTGACTACCTTATTTCAATGATTAACCCTATGTTGCTAATTTCAATGAATTGCGTGGTCCCATGAATAGAGATGTATGCCAAGCTTTAGAAAATATGGAAACTTTTGGTAGTATTGCCAGTACTGGCTTTGTTATGTCAACAAAGTGATTAGACAGCTGTACTATGACCTTGGACAAGTTGTCTTCCTTGTAACTCAGTTTTGTCTTTTCCCTCTCTGTCTTTCCCCTGTAAATTGAAAATTCTCTGAAGAAGATTCTGTAACAGGCTATGTATATAGTTTTACAACATGAATGATAATGGTTATTGTAGATGATAATGGGTATCTGCTAGGGATATCTCCTAGGGGGTATGTTTTTATAGATAACATTTTGCTCTTTTCTTATATTTTTAAAATTTGCAAATGTAAAGGTGAGCTTTTTTTTTTTTTTTTTTTCTCTTTTGTTCTGGGCATAGTAAAAAAAAATGTTACTGGTGTCTAAAGGCAGTGGGTAAGAAAGAACAAAACATGGAGACTTACAGGGCATAGCTCTTGTGTCACTTGGTGCATCTGCAGGTATATGAAAACCTAGGGGCTTAAAGCCTTCCGGCACCCTGTGTGGCTTGAAGTTCTGCAGCCTTTTGTATTCTTTTAATTCTTCTTCAGGTTATAATTTAACTGTATTTTTAAATGATGAAATCCTGGATCACTTGGTACAGGTAGCAATTCTCCCTTGTTTAAGTTTCGCTCAAATTAAAATTGTACAACAGTTTTGTCCTTAAAGGGTATTTGGAAGAGATAGGTAAGTCAAATGGTTTAATCAGTGACAAAAATATGTTATGTATATATAGAAGGGGTTATTTCTTTCCTTTTACAACTAGGAAAAAAAAAATTGTTTTAGTTAGTGTGGTAGTTTTACTCGGGTGGGCGGCTGAGCTCCACCACAACTGCTCTCTCACTCCCCCTCGTCTAAGGGAAAGGGAAAGCAAATATGATGCAAAGGGCTCAAGGGTTGAAATAAGGATGGGGAGATCACTCAACAATTATCGTGACAGGCAAAACAGACTCAGCATAGGCAGATAGTAAGATTTATTGTGTATTACTAACAAACTAGAGAAGTGAGATACAAAGAAACCAAAAATGCCTTCCCCCCATCTGCCCTTCTGCCCTCTTCCACCTCCTTCCTTCAAGCGGCGCAGGGGAATGGGGGAACGGGGGTTATGGTCATTCTATAGTACTTCTTCTCCGCTATGTAGTACTTCTTCTCCGCCACTCCTTCTTGGTCACTCTCATCCCCTGTGCTGTGGGGTCCCTCCCATGGGATGCAGTCCTTGCTGAACTGATCCAGCATGGGCTTCCCATAGACAGCAGCCTTTCAAGAACTGCTCCCATATGGGTCTGTTCCACAGGGTCCATCCCTCAGGAGCAAACTGCTCCAACCTAGGTCCCCCACGGGTAGCAGCTCCCTCCAGGCCCCCTGCTCCTGTGTGGGATCCTCTACATGGGCTACAGGTCTGACCTGAAATCTGCTGCAGCAGTAGTTCTCCACAGGCTGCAGCCTCTGTTGGTGCAGGTCCACCTGCTCCACTGTGGTACTCCATGGACTGCAGGGGGACAGGCTGCTTCACCACCCTGTGGTCCTCACCACAGGGGACTGCCACAGGAAACTTCTGCTCTGGCACCTGGAGCACCTCTCCCCCTCTTTCTTCACTGACCTTGGTGCCTGTAAGGCTGTTCCTCACTCCTCTCCTTCTCCCAGCTGCTGTGTGGCGCAGTGTTTTTTTTTCCCCTGTCTTAAATATGCTCTCAGAGAGACGCAAAACAATGTCACTTATTGGCTTGGCTCTGGTCAGCAGTGGGGCCCTTACCTAACATGAGGCAGCTTCTAGATCCTTCTCACAGAAGCCACCTCTATGCCCCCTGCTACCAAAACCTTCCCACTACACTGCTGGAAAACAAAACCTCTTGTTTGAATGGAAGGGCTCATGGTAGGGGTGCTCAGAGCACGTGAGCACCGAGCACCATCCCATCAGCTTCTTCTGATCATGCATCCTGCCTTCAAAGGGATCACCTGGAGTCACAAAGACACCTGCCTGCTCCTAGGAAATAAAACAGGAGGTGTTCTGGCTGAGGTCTCAGACCCGGGTGGCTCAGTCAGTGCTGCAGGTAATGGCACATGCTGCTGCACTGTGGGGTGGAGGGCGTCTGCTCCTGGCAGCAGAACAGCCAGTGCTTTCCCCAAAGAAGGTGCAAAATTTCCTGTGCTAAAAAACACTTTCTCTGGTATTCAGAGCAGCTTGGACTGCAGAAGTGGTTCTTAAATATGCTCTCACAGATGTGCAAACAACATCACGTATTGGTTCAGCTTTGGTCAGCAGCAGAACCCTTACCTAACATGGGGCAGCTTCTAGATTTTTCTCACAGAAACCACCTCTATGGCCACCTGCTACCAAAACCTTGCCATGTAAACCCACATGTATAACCCCAAAGGTAGGATATTTAAGTCTCTCTAACATCTGTTAGAAACAGATGTAAATAATAACACCTGTAAATATGATCATTTATATGATCATTTTTTTGAAATCTGTTTTAGAAACCATTTGTAGTGTTTGTCCAAACGAAAGTTCTTGTTAAATTGTTGTACATGAATGTGAGAGAGTCTTCCTTTAAAGGATTATTGCCAGAATATCCTTTTACTAAGGAAGGGGATAGGAGTTGTTCATCTTCTGTTGTCACTTAAGGAAGGGATAAAACAACATTTCAGGATTCCTACTTCAGGAATAACTGTGAGATAAGCTGCTATACTAATGATTAACTTTATAACACTGAATAAACAAAGTGTTGTAGAGTTGGTCTAGTGCTCTATTTCAATCTAAATAATTAAGTAATGTTTATTCACATTAATGATGAGAACACTCCTGCTCAGTGATTGATCAACAAAGCAGCCACTGAAAAGTCTTACCTTGAGAAGTAAACCAGCAAACTTCAAAACCAAGAGTAAGTTCAAATACCATTTCTTGTGAGTTCTGCAGTGTTGTACTCTGTGTTGTCCCATTACACATGAACACTTCTGTAAATCAGTAATGACTTCCCTGCAGTCAATGTAGTAGTAGTAGTACAAATTACTAGAGAACTGGTACTGTAAATATTGGTTGATTATCTAAAAGCAAAAATTTATGCTAAAGCTGATAGTACAGAGTCTAAGTGCATAAATTACAGAAAAGAATTCTTATTTTCTTTTTAGGTGAACAGAACTTTCAAAATGGTGAGATGAAGTTAGGAATGGAACACTAATAATAACACAATGCAAAATAAATTTTAAATCCAGCAGTACAAAATGTTACATTAACTTTATCATGCTGCAGGCTGCAATATTTATAAAATAACACTGCTTCATATTTTTGACAAGTTTGTTGAACCAAAAAAGAAAAATCCTAATTGAGCAACAAAGTATTTTGAGGAAAAAAATGAACAAGACATGAACAGAGTAATTGTTAGCAACAGGTCATACGTAACAACTACCTCAATATAAAATTTTACACTATAATTACTTTTGCCTTGGTTCTAGAGGCTACAATTATTTTTTGTGAATGTAAATGTTCATGTGATATATTTGATTTCTCTTCATTTGGGAAAAGAAAAAGTTGAAGACAGACAGAAACAAGTGTGAAAAATACTTCTCTTCATGTGGCTTACTTCTCATACATTGAGGAATCAAGATTATCAGAATACTTCTCAAGAAATTATGTTAGAAATCTTCTTTTACCATCCTGGCCATTTTTTCTCTTGCAGCAGGAATTCTGTGTTCACAAAGAATTTTTCAGTTGGCTTTTTATTAAACCAAACTTACTTAAATTCACTAGTGAAAGACCATATTTTACATACGAGGGATAATGTCTTTGCAGGATCCTGATCATTCATAACAAGGAAGGAAATTTATAGCTTATTCTGTTCTATTTGTCTTCCCAAGCGCAATCTTGTACGGCAATATGGGGATGAATTGTAATTGCAAATTACTTTTCTGAAAATTGATTCTTAAATGTTGACTCTCTATGCCATAAATGGGAATCTTACAGACTTACAGAAAATTGAAATTATTTTTATTGTCCTTCACATAAATAAACCTAAGGATTTTTTTTTTTTTCTCCCAAAGGAATAAATCTGTAAAGTGCTTACAATTGAATTTTGGGATTTCATAACCTTCTTGGGCACCCTTGCCCACTGCTGCACTACTCTGTTATTGGAAACTTTCATGAAAAGCAACCTCACTGAAATCAGTGGAGTCTTAGTGGTATGAATGACCAGTGAATTGGTATTATGAAATTGGTGTATATTTCCTGGACAACTTTATTGCCTTCTGTGATAAAACGGCTGGCTTTGTGAGTAAGGGTAGTGGTGGATGTCGTTTACCTTCAACTTTAGGAAAGTTTTCAACAATGTCTGAAAAAAAAAAATCTTGTATCCAAGTCAGGATTTTATAGTATGGATGCATGCACAACTGCATGGATTGCAACAAGTTGGATGACTGGGCTCAGAGGATCTTAATTAATTGTTTGTATTTAACTGAATTCTGATAAAAAGTGGAGTATCAGAGGAGTCTGTGTTGGGACCTGTACTGATTAAAATCTTTATTAATGACCTAGAAGAAGCAATGAAATGCACTCTCATCCTGTCTGCAGATGACACCGAACTGGGGTCAATATAGGCAAGAGCTGGGTTGCCAGACTTCAGGGCAGGCTTCAGGGATGGGACATCAGGAACCTTGTTAAATTCAACAAGGAGAAATGCAAAGTCGTGTCCCTAGGATGGACCAAAGTACTGGCAGCACACAGGCTATGGACTACCAAGCCGAGTACCAGCTCTGTTGGAAAGGTCCTGAGGGTGGTAATTGGCATCAATCTGGACATGAGGCCACAGCATGCCCTGGCAACAAAGAGGGCCAACTGTACCCTGGGAAGTATGAACAGGGGCAGCCAACAGATTGTGGGAAGTGGCTATTCCCCTCTATTCAGTTCATTAAATCTCATCTGGATAAATGTCAGAACTTAAGGGGTGAGCTAACCTATTGTTTGAAAGGCAGTCACAAAGAAAAACTCCCCCCTCAGAGAAAAGGATCACAAGTTGCACACTGGGACATTCATGTAGGACATTATGAAAAAGAAAGAAAAAGTTAATAGCATGGAAGTGCAACACAACTGTTTTATATATAGCAACAAATACCAAATGACTAGGTTGCTAAGTTAATTTTCCAGATGTAGAAATTACTGCAGTTTTTTATGGTTTCACATTTGCTGTACCATTTCAAAAATCATTTAGAATGAAAGATTAATACTATGGAGCAGAATCCTGAAGTTTGAGCAAATTCTTTTCTGGAGACTCTTCTTTGATAAGTGTTTGGACAGGGTCTGTTGTAGCACCATGGTACACAATGGTGGCTCTGTGGCAGAGTGGCACTACTATTATCAATGATTATGTATCTAAATAATCTCCAATAACAAATGATAATAATAATAATAAAACTTACAAATATGAATAGGACATTAGAAAAGGTTTTCTACTACATAACTTTTTAACCGTGTCCATTTCTAAAATGGACATCATGATACACATTCTTTCCTAACAGAAACACCTTGAACCCTAATCTCATCTTCCACTGTGAATAAAGAAAACCAAATACTGAGATATATTGTGAAAATCATGGACAACAGAATGAGCGAAGTTATGCTCTGTCTGCTGGTAGTGAGGACACAGCTGGAATACAGCTGTGGAGAATCTGGAACGCATCCAGTGGAAGCAATGAGGATAGTCATGAGTCTAGGACATAGGACTCTTTAAAGTAATTTAAAAAATAATTTCACTTCTTAAAGATAGACTTTAAATTTCTTGAATTCTAAGAGCAGGTATTACTTGGAAATAAATTATTTTTCTTGCATTAATCAGATTTGATTCACTAGAGTATAATGTTGTTATAAATATATACATATATTGTAAGAATATTAGACCTTGTATAAACCCTTTAATGTGTCTGATATCTCTAGAAATACTTATATTTAAATTTGGATTCTCTGTCATGACCATAGACCTTATCTAACATAGGTGTTCTTTCTCATTAGGTATTGTATGGAAATGATTCCTTCCTTTCTTTTCCTTGATAAGTTAAAACGCAACTAATTATATTTGGAACAGGGAGATAAAGTGGTAGGAACTGAACTTTTTTCCCCCCCCTGTGTTCTGGAACAGAAAGTTATGTTTTTATTTTGATTTCTTCCTGAATTGTTAAATTGCATTGTTATTTTACCTGGAACGAGAGTGTGTTTTTTTTTTTTTTTCTGTTTTGTTATGTTTATTTTAAGACATCTTCCTTTTGCCAATGCAAGAGAAGTACACCCAGAAGTTTTCTAATAGTTCCCTCTTTTCCTTTCTCTTAATTGAGTTATGACTGACTGTCCTCCTCAACTCTTAACGAATTAAAAAGCATATACCTCTCATTAATATTTTGTTAAAACTGCAAAGTATATTTTTTCATCAGCACACCTATAGACCAAGGCAAGGCAAATGGTTACTTTTATTTTTTTTGGCCTCTAATACTTCACCTGTGTCAAATATCCTAGGGCAGTTGATAGAGCAAGTATTTGGTACCCTACTTCATACCATTGGCAGAACAGCCAGGAACTGTCCTCAGCCCAGGTCATTTAGCCTTTCAGAAGTTAAAAAGTGGAAATTCTGGCTGGCAGTCAACAGTTTTCAGTCCTGTTTGAATTAGGACATAACAAGCTAATTTCTTACAAGGAAGTCCTTTGCCACTCTCGGCTTGTAATCTTTTGCTCATTCCACAAACTAGAAAACATGATCAACTGTGGTGGCATTTAACATGGCACAGTAGGAATAGAACAAGTATGGACATCACTAGAGATTAAAGGCCATAACAAAAAATGTTTTTTGTTTGTTTGTTTCATGACTTGTTAGGAATGAACAAGTGCAGGAACAAGTTAGGAATAATTGAAAGGAGTTTTGAAATAAGTGAATGTACTGAGAGTAAAGCCTCTCAGTTCTGTTTTTAGAAGTAAGAACAAGTGAGCAAGAAAGGAGGAAAGCAAGGGTTAAGAAAGATTTGGGGGAAGAATAGATTGATACTTCATTCAACTTTAGAATGTACATGTTCAAAATGTGATGAGCAGTGCAAAAGCAAAGTTCTTGTAAAATGAGCATTTATAGACATCTTTTTGTGATTTTTATTTAATTCATCTGCTGAAGACTAATTCTGTAAATAATAAAGAAAAATACATTATTTGTATGAAACTCATGAACTTAATTTGTGCAACATTTTTATGCTAAAGATCAGCCTTTAAATCGTGATCTACTTGAGACTGTCATTACTGATGTTGATGCTGAAAACAAGATGTCTCAGCATAACACAGTGCTAAAATAAATTTGGGTATACAGACCCTTTGTAAAGTGTTGAAGGGGTGAGGAGAGTATGTCTGCAAAACAGTGTGTGAAGGCAGAACAATGTTTGACAAGCTGAAAATAGAGGAAACCTTAGACGGATGTTCTTTCTAATTTGTTAGATCAATTAATATAAACCAGAGCAAACAGAATTCATCAAAGTAGCTTGATGGGGTGGCAAGTCTGGTGGTTAGGAGGTATGAATCCCATTGCCTGCAGACTGCCACCTCAAGCTTATAACCACTTCTAGCTGATTTCTTTGTCCATGTAAAATGTCATTTTTGTCCATTTCCCTCCTTGGATACATATATGATGGTATTCACAGGGTTAAATTTGAACCAATCCTTCTTTAAGGACTACAGTTGTATGTTCATTCCTGTCTTTTAGCTGAAATAGCTAAGAAAGATATTTTTCTTCCCAGTAGATATATCTGTGACTGGAAGGAAAAGGAATGAAAATCACATGTGCAAAGATTAAAAAATTTTGAATGACTATCCAAATGCCTTATAGATAACGCACCATCTGCTGTTAATTTTTCTTATTGCTCTGTACAGAGAGACAAGGGAAAAGAAGCTTTCTCTCCACTGGGAGATTCTGCTTAATTTAAATTAAACAATAATAGAATTTATATTACCTCTTAAGTAGTTGCAGTTGGGATATTTTAAATCAGTCTATCTGAGATGCTTTTATAAAGCCACACTTTGTCCTTAAAGGTTTTGGGCCACTACTAGGCAATATGACAAAGCAAATGGAGCAGATACTCCTGTGATATAAGTGAGTGGTAGACTGGAGTGTGGGTCTTAATTCTGCTTTCTCCCCAAATTGTTGGATGCCAGTCCAACTGCAGAGCAACCATAAGGTGGACTAATTTTTAAGATTAGTATACAGAGAAAACTACGTGTTCAGCTGAGCTGTAGTATGCTTGCTTTTCTACCACTAATCTGTCGAGATGCCAAGAGATTTTTGGACCTCTAGGTCTGTAACAGGTACACTTGGGCTCTCCTACTGCAGAGGCATGCAGAACTCACACTGTCTGCATCATTGCTGTATAACTGGTGAGTCTGTTTTTAAGAAAAATCTTGAACCTACATATAATTAGCAGTCAAAATCCCCCACAGTGTTAGGTATTGATGTGGTTAGACAGGATGCAAAAATTTCCTCTATATGAATAAGGAATCAGTGGAGGGAAAGGAAGGGGTCATTGAAGAACTTGAATCATGTTACTGCAAGTAGAGCTTGTACATTTTAACACTTTCTAAAGACAGATGCTGACTGAGTTGCTTGACCATCACAGTTATTGAAGTGGAGACCAAGACAATAAATGTATATTGAAATGAGAATCATAAAATAATAGAATCACAAAATCACAGAATGGCTTGGGTTGGAAGCGACCTTAAAGATCATCTAGTTCCAACCCCCCTGCCATGGGCAGGGACGCCACCCACTAGATCAGGTTGCCCAGGGCCCCATCCAGCCTGGCCTTGAACACCTTCACGAATGGGGCATTCACAACTTCTCTGGGCAACCTGTTCCAGGGCCTCACTAGCTTCTGAGTGAAGAACTTACTCGTAACATCTAATCCAAATCTGCCCTCTTTTAGTTCCCATTCTCCCTTGTCCTATCACTATCTGCCTGTGTGAAAAGTCACTCTCCATCTTTTTCATAAGTCCCCTCTAAGTGCTGAAAGATTGCAGTAAGGTCTTCCTGAAGCCTTCTCTTCTCCAGGCTGAACATCCCTAGCTCTGTCAGCCTGTGTTCAGAGGAGAGGTGCTCTTATCATCTTTGTGGCCCTCCTCTGGACCTAGCATCCTGGCTTGTATCAGAAACAGTGTGGCCAGCAGGACTAGGTTGTCCCTCTGTACTCAGCTGTGGTAAGGCCGCGCCTTGAGTACTGTGTTCAGTTTGGTGCCTCTCACTACAAGAATGAAATCAAGGTGCTCAAGCATGTCCTAAGAAGGGCAATGAAGCTGGTGGAGGGTTTAGAGAACAATTCTTATGAGGAGCTGCTGAGGGAATGCTTCTTCCAAGCACCAAGACAAGAGGAAATGGCCTTAAGTTGCGACTGGAGGTTTAGCTTGGATATTAAGAAACATTTCTTCACTGAAATTGTTGTGAGGCATTGGAACAGGTTGCTCAGGGAAGTGGTGGAGTCACGTTCCCTGGAAGTCTTCAAAAATGTGTAGATGTAGAGCTTACTGACATGGTTAAATGGTGGACTTGGCATTACTAGGTTAACGGTTGGACTAGATGCTCTTAGAGGTCTTCTCCAACATAAATGATTCTGTGAATTCTTACCAGCTCCTTCAGTATCTAGATCAGACAAGCTGGACACCTGCTCTGAATTACTAACCTAAGGTAGTATGCAGCTTTTCTGTGATGGTGCAAATGCTTAATACATATTTTCTAATGCCAAATATCATCTGGTGCTATTTGCAAATGGTGCTGTTGCAAGTATGATTCAGTATGAAAGAGCTCAGAGCACCTTTAGAGCTCTCTGTCACAAGCCACCCAAGCTTATACTAAGATGTTGTATGTTTTGCAGTTTATCGTTCATCCAGCATTTTTATCATTTATACATTTTTATATAATTTACTATACTATATAATGTGCTTCTGATGCATCTCAGAAATCAATTTTTTGACCAACTCTGTAACTCAAGTATATCAATTCTGTTGATATACTTTCAAATCAAAATAATTAAATAGATTAAAATACTTTTATGATTTGTTAGGATCTAGACCTTTTTAAAGATCTAGATTACATTATATTGAAATAGCTGCTTGATCTGACACAAAGCAAGATATTCTTTTAATAATTACATCAGCATCACAGCAGCTCTGCTTTAATTAAATCTTCACAATTAGACAGGCTTGTTATTGTATGTCATTAGTCTTCTTAATACCATTTTACCTATTATCACCTCATTTTCAAGAACACATCTGTCAGAGGGAAGCTACTTTTCCACCTCACTTCATTGCTTACTGATTTACACCTAAAAGGCTTTAGGCAAATATGTTAACAATTATGATTTGACTTGGTGAAAGTCTAAGGAATTAAAAAAAATGCACCGGTGCATTGAGCTGAATATAAACATGAAGAAGAGATTTTGGAATTCGGTAAGCTTTTTCCTTCCGGGGTTTGCATAGCCATTTGCCTTAATTCTTTCAGCCCCATACTAGGAGATACCCCAGTACAAATTTTTTGCTAAGCTGGCTTTCTGAACACAAGGATGCAGTGAAATCACTATATAAAGTTGTTAAAATAGTAGCTGAGCATCACTATTTTTCTTAGTTTTAAATCTCTGGAAAAAAAAAACAAACACCACAAACATAATTTAAAAAAATGTACTTTGATTTTGAGCATGTCAAATATTATACTACCCTCACTCACCCTTATATCTGATATTCAGCTTTTGCATAGCTTTACGATTTGTTTGTGGCATGAAAGCTGGACAGAATTATTGTTCAGCCTGACCCTGCATCCTTTGGGGTTTTATGAGCTTCTAGTAAAGTTCATGGCCAAATTAAAATGCCAGTTATGCAAGTGTGATGTTATTTTATTGCCAGTGCCTGTCTTCAAAGAATGGAATAAAATAGCAATCCAGAACCTACTATGCAAAGTGTTAGAAACAGCTTTCCTGCTTGATACTCTGTGCTTTTATTTCCCCTTGTGCAGGAAGAACTTTTGGTTTCTCTCTCCTCTTGCATGCCATCTGTGGGTATACTTAAGAAGCACTTTTTTTTCCAATGGGGGAAAAATGACAATAGTAATATAAAGTAACAAAGTGTTAATTTATGGTTCTGAAACAACACATCTTGTAGGTAGTAAATAAGGAAGACTAGCATAGGCTCCATTGGGATACTGAGAAATGGTTGGCATTATGAGAAAAAATAAAAATATAAAAGGTATTTTTCATTTTGTATAGTAACTGTCTAGCAATTGCATATTCTGACTGACTTCCAAGGAGCAAGTAGCAAGCCATGGCTACAATATTAATTCCAGTTATCTACTGATGTCTTCTAAGCTGTTTGATCCCCTTATCTCCATTTGATAACTCACACATCTCCTAAAATAGTACGTTTAGCATGTCACTGTGAACTGATCCTTGGATGTAAAAATATTTTGCTGGCAACTCCTTGACTTTGAAGGAAATTCCACTGCAGTCACTAGTCCTGTCCCATGCTCAAATCTTTACTTGGATCAGCAGTACTGTGAAGCCTAAGATGTGAACACCAAAACTGCTGAAAGTACCCTGACCCCCTTTATGGATAAACTATTACCATAGTGTCCTATTGCAGGGTTCAAGTTTAACCTATCTAATAATATTAATTTTATTCAGAAACTGAAGGTAGTATGTGACTGAGCATCATGGGTGATATGGGGCGTAGGCTGGCTGGCCGTAGGTGACCCCTCCAACTTAGAAAGACCTTTGTCCACATCACTGTTTTCTTGTTCATCAGGTTCCAAAGCCTTGTATCTATTGTAATGGGCACCTGGAAATGTGAGGTATGCAAGGGGGGAATTCACCTCCTACCCTCAGCGGAAACCTGCTTCCACTCTCTTCTCTATGACACTGAACTGGGGGAAGCTATTGAATGCCTTGAGGGATTCGAGAGATCTTGCTAAGAGATCTTGACAAGTTAGAGGGATGGGCAATCACCCACCGCATGAAATTTAACAAGAGAATGTTCTGGATTCTGCACCTGAGATGGGGCAATGATGTTTATACATATGGACTGGGAGATGAGAGCAGTCCCACAGAAAGTGGGGCTGATGGCAAATTGAACTTGAGCCATCAGTGTGCCCTGGCAGCCAGGAGGGCCAGACAGGCCTGCAGTGCATCAGGCACAGCACTGCCAGCTGGTTGAAGGAAGGGACTGTCCTGTTGTGCTCTGCATTGGTGCAGCCTCACCTTGAGTACTATGTGCAGTTTGGGGAACTACAGTATAAGAAGGACATAAAAATAGCAGGGAGCATCTAAAAGAGGACTATGAAGATGGCAAAGGGTCTAGAAGGCAAGATGTATGATAAGTGGTCTGATATTTGGGTGGTCCTGTGTGGGTCCAGGAGTTGGATTCAATTATCCTTCAGGGTTCCTTCCAACCCAGGATATTCTATGATTCGATAAATAGAATATAGATAACAACGTATAAAAATAGCCATTAATTTATTAAACTCTTACCTCCAAGCTACTTTTTCTTCAGAAGCAAGTTCACTATTTTTTCCAGACATGAACACTTATTTTTGTTGGCTGTGTGGAATTTGCAACCTAAAGGAATATTCATTCACTCTATACTCCTATACAGTTACGATGGTGGTGTTTAATCTGTCTCTCTTTAAGGGTATAAGAGAGGTAATATTTGTAAAGAGAAATATTGGTGGTTTTCTTTAGATCAAAAAAAAAAAAAGAAAGAAAGAAAAAAAAGGCTCAAAGAAGTACCCAAATGTTTGTGTGTTTCTTCCATTTGTTTCAGTTGATCTAATGAAATATATTACCTCTCCTTAAAATCTTACTTCTCTGAAACTCAGTACAAACACAAAGAAGATGGTTTCAGATAAATGGGGGAAACAACGAAGCAGTGAGATTGTCAACATGGTAGGTGCAGTGTGCAGCAGAAGCTGTTAAGTTTCCATGGGCAACTTCTTCCAGAGAAGAAGAGTCTTAGGAGAATGTCAGAAGGAAGTCGGTGTTTGGAGATGGTTGAGGACTGCTTTCCAAGTGCAGGGAGGTGCAGGGAGTTGACATCTCAGGGCAAGTGGATTCCAAAATCACCTGTCCATGGTGATGAAGAGAATATGGTAAGAAATCAAGCACCTTGTTGGAAATGACAAATATCTTTTGATTGATATGACTGAGAAAGGGGAAGACAGTGGTGGAATGAAAAGAGAAAGGTGATATGGACAAAGCAGCAGACAAGGAAAAGATTCCTCCCAGCAGCACTCTTGTTAGTTATAAGAAAGATAAATTATGTTTGTCAAGACCAAAGAAATATAAATTCCAAAAATGAATGTATGAAATGATGTAATGAAAATGATTCAAATCCCAGTTGCATGACATACAAACAACATCAAAGCAACCCTCATCCGTTGTCTTTTGCTACAAAAGATTTACTGTTCCATATCATTTTTTGAAAATTCCTCCCCCTGAAGTTTTAAATCATGTGAGGTTAGGAAATATGGTATTATGCCTCTGCTAAAAGTTAGATTTTTTTTCTCTGTGTGTAAAAAACATTTGCCTAAAGCTTTAGAGCCATAAGTTTTAACTATTGTAAAGAGTGGTATCTTCCAAGAAATCGATACAATTTAAGCAGACAAATTGGAGCAAGATCAACCAAGCTCTTGTGAAAAGTTCCAGTAGGTCAACATCTGGAATCCCACATCATTAATGAACTCAGTAAACCGAAACAATCTATATATCAGTACTTCAGATTGGCAAACTCTGCCTAGCTTAGTGATCCATCATGTTTACGCAACACTTGTGATATTTTCCACAGATCAGCTAAAAAAAAAAAAAAAAAAAAAAAAAAAAAAAAAAAAAAGGAAAGAAAACAAACACAGGGAAAAGGAAGAAATTAAGTTTTTTATTCATTTTTCATTTTCATTTTTGAAGTATTGATGGAAATGAGTCCCTCATTAAATTGCAAACTCTCATTTCATCAAATTCAGTATTGTTTTGTGTTCCCCCCTCCCCGTTATCTTTTAAATATGCACTTGGAAGACTGTAACCATTTCAAAACCCCAGCAACCCAACAGGGTGAGTTGTAATAGAACAGACGAGTAATATACCCATGAGAACAACGCTTAAATTTAAAAAAGCTGACAGAACATACTGCAGTGAGCCAGATAGCTGTCATGATAAGCATGAGGAAAATCAAGAGAAATAGAGTTTATTTTTGGTCTCCAGCAAAGCTTCATCAGGTTTATTCCCTGCCCCACCTATGCCATGGGTTTTAGATGTAGGTTAGGAACAGTCACATCAGCCTTTAAGAATGATGTTCTTTTTTAACAACTAAAACTTTAATACAGGGAGAGTTGTCTGCTGTGGTATCAATTAGAGCTTCTGTCATTTCAGATTCAGTGATGCTGGAGGTTCCCAGCTGATCTACAAAAATGCTGATCAATTGTTTGACATCTCTCACGGACTCCTTCCTATTTTGAATTTGAAACAGTACTAAAAATGCCATTCTGCTCCTTTTTCTATCTGATGTACTAAGAAGGAATAATGTAATCATTCACACATTAAATAAAACCTTTAACAAACCTCATTGCAACTAAGAAAATTCTACAAGAAAGAAATGACAAAAGTGGAGAGAATGGAGAAGCTCCATAATGTTATAAAGCTCCATAAAGTCATAAATCTCCATAAAGCAGAAAAAGAAGAAAATATTTTTATTGTTAGTTGTAGACATCATATAATTTGCCATTCATTTGCCAGCAGTAGTGAGAAAATATGCTGGCATTCTAGTAGTCAGGTTGTCAAAGTGACCTTTTTTAATGTCACACGTCACAGAATTTCATGTCACACTAAGACAATATGACAGGACAGAGCCAAGCTTTTCTAATATTTCCCCTTCACCTGCTCAAAGTGCTTTCATCCTAAAGATGAAGAAGGTATAGTATATTCATTGTTTGATGATTCAGTAGCCACTATAACAAGAAAGGTCACACAGCAGAGCAACTTGTGTTATATATATATAAATATATATATATATAAAGAAAAAAAAAAACATAAAATGGAAATAAAATGGGAAAGCAGTATGGTGCTTTAACATTAGGTGACAAGAAAAAACTTGAAATGTCAGAGCTGGTTTGGAATGTCAGGCAGATTCTTTATGCAGACATCGTTGTAAAACTAACAAATGCAACCTAAATGACAATGTCCAATTCTAGCTCCGGTTTACAGCTGGTGACTGAGAACACAGAAAGACAAGGGCTGTGCAAATAACAGATCCATTTACGTAGACAGGTAGTATGTCTAATTTTATCATAAATTTTCGAAATCAGCTTTGAATAGATTATAGGCACACAGATTGGTAGAATTTCATTTTTTTTTCAGATTTTTCTGATCTTTTTGTTGTTTGATTTAAAACACTGGGAGTAAAATTATGGCATGAAGAAGATTCTTAATTGGATACTTGAGTATTTCATATTATTCAACTCATTGCAAATATGAAGTGGAACACTGTTAAAATGAATAAAGTTATCACATAGTTTTCCAGTTCTAAATGTAACAGGCAGATGGTCATTTTTATCAATGATTATTATAGCACATTTATGACCAATTCTTTAATTAGTGTAAGTGTAAATAATTCATGCACAGGTGCATATTTTACTCATGTTGTCACATGCCTGGTTATAAACAGGTACAACAGAGACTGCATATTTAATACAGTTTGTTACTGTTTTCTAAACTTGGACTGTGAAGTTAATTTCTCTTATCAAGGTGAAAACTCAGCACAGCCCATGTCCAAAACTAAAGAATACTTTTAAAGATAGGTTTCTGAAGAAAAGATGGCTTACCCGATATTGTTTCTATTTCCCCTTGTGCCCATATCCTCCTAGCTCTCCCTTCCAGCCCCAGAAGCTTTTGTACCTGCTGACCAATAGGTTCTGTTTGAATGAACACATAGGACTACAGAGATGGTATACAGCCCTGCAAGTTCTGTTGAAGTACAGAGGCAGAAGACATGACCTGTGTTCTTACTGGGTGGGACTCAGGGTTCAACTTTTATAAGGCTCACAAGGATCTGAATGGGAGATAGCTTCTGTGAATACTCTAATGGTGGGAAGAGCTTCAGTCTTCATACTCTATCATACAACAGAGAATCCAGCTCTTCCATATGAGTAAGAAACTTGGTTTTGGTGCCTTCGCTGCTCATGTAAGAAATTGTCAACAATAACATATTTTTCTTCTTTTACTCCCTTAAAGCCTGAAATGTCAGTTTCTCAGGTTACCTAGATTAGCTGCAGGAACTCCATATTGAAAATCTGGATCTTGATCCTTTTTTTGTTGTTGTTTGTTTTTTTTTTTTTTTTTTTTTTTCTGGAAGAGTTCAAGTTAGTGTTTCTTAAATGATTATGTAGTTGTAGAAACCCTTCCTTGAGTCTGTGTATTATGTTCTCTTAAGGTCTCTTAAGGTGGAGACAGAGCAAACTCATTCCTCTGGGACCGAGTAAAGCAGTAAAATGAATCTCATCCCAACTGTTATTACATAATCAGGCAGGACAAGATGATTTTCCCTTTCTGTAGGCATGGATCACCCAGAGGAAACAGAGGAGAAACACAGAGAGCAGGTGGTGACTACTGCTTAACCCGGCTGTCAGAGGAGGTAGACATGGTGTTTGTATCTGAGTGGTCATTGCTGATCCAGTCCTGAGGAAAATAAATAAATAAATAAAAGCTAGCATGCCACTTATTTTTCCCCTTGGTCTACTTGTTTTGTGTTCTTTTTGTTTGGAAAACTTTCTGGTGATTTATACATTAATTAAATCCCTTGGAAGTCAGGCTCATATCATCTTGATGCTAGAGAACAATAACTGGAGCCTAGCAGTTGTTAATATGAATAGGGTGTACAATTAGAAAAAAAAAAAAATAGAATTATGAAGTTAAATATTAGCTTAATATGTTAATAGTACACAGTATTTGTTTATGTTCAAAATAGTATTGGGAAATTTATTTTATTATTACTTTTATCTTTTTTTTTTTTATTTTGAGAAGGGAGGAAAAGGGTATATGTTTTTTCATTTGCAAAGTTATAATGACTAAGCAATAGCCATAGCTGAGAGTGGATAACATGAAAAATTTCCAAGGATCTTTCCTAAGTTTGCAGTCATGCCATTTTCTTTTCACTAGTTCTTTGATTGAAATTGTCACTCTCTGTTCCTTGTATCTGCTGTCACTTCCCTTACCACATAACATTTTAGAATGATTACAAATGCTTAAACATTGCCAGAGCAGAAGCATGGAAATGTTTTTTTTTTTTTTTTTTTTAATCATAAAAATTGGCTTCCAGCTGATTTGCAAGGAGGGGTGCCTTCCTACATGTTTATCCTTATTCATCCTGTAATTATAGCAAACTGACTGTAGGAGCTTTAAAAAACACCAAAAAGAACCCTTCATCTGTGTGGCAAATAATTTCCAGGCTTTAAAAGGAAAAAGTGTAATGATCTTGATTGGAATTTGAACTTTGATATGGTAACTTACAATGAAAACTCAGAAATAGAGTGAATTTGAGTAGTTTTATGAGTTTAGCATTTGGTCTTATTTGAATTAAATTCTGCTAGATACAGTTTTTAAAACATATACCTTATTTTGTGTGTGTGTGTGTTTCCTTTAACATCTGTGTTTCGGTATAGATTCTGTCTTGTTTCAAAATCAGTGGTACACTCTGGGAAGACAGAAAAGCCATCATGTTTTTAAAACTTTGCACCAAATTGGAATTATTTGACAATACATGGTTCAGCAAGAGGTCCCACAAGATGGTTGGACCTGCTTTTAAAAAATTAATTTCAAGAATAGATGTGCTGAAATCGAGAAGGCCGATCTCCATGGGCTGACTTAACTCAGTCCATTAGACACAGAAGTCCGAGCTGCAGATGAGAAAAGGCTGGTAACAGTGACTGCCAGGAATATCTAGATCTTATTTCATTTTTTTTTTCTTTCTTTGCTGGCAACAGTGAACAGAAAAACTAATAGAATTTAATAGTTTGAGTGTGCACAGGTATGTTTTCAATGGTTTATTATGGAATTTCATGCCTGTCAGGACCATCAAGAAACCGTTCCAGGAATTTTTTATCACATCCTTTGCAGATGGTCATGCTCTGAATCTGGATATCTGTAGGACAGATTGCAGAAGTAATATTTTTTTAGGCATATTTACATTAGTGCCTGTAACAAGTTCAAAAAATATCTCTCCTGATTTATTGTCATCAGGTCCTCACAGCAGGTACTAAATAAATCTTATGTTTCCATCAATGTTAATTAAGTAAAAATTTGCCACACTTGGGAGTCAACATGTTATCATTGTGACATCTAAGTGAGGGTGATGCTGAAGATGGCCAAACAAAGTAGTACATCAGACAACCTTGTCATCTTAAGCTGAAGAAAGCAAGGAAGCCATGAAGAAGGGAGACTCTTAGCCTTGAGCTAGCAGAAGCAAGGGATGAAAACTAGAAATCAAGGAGGAAAACAGCTGAAGGAAGATTCCAGACTGATCAATGGCAACCTTATCCTTATTTAGGGTGGTTAACATATTAAAAAACACACCCATCAAAATGCAAAAGTATGGAAATTTGGTGCCCTCCATCCTCAGTAATGCACATGCATTACAGATAAGTTAGAAGACCTAAAACAACCAATCAGTTAGTAGCTAGAGGGAGAGTTTTATAAGTTAGCTGTGTGTAAACAACAGTGATTCAAATCAGATGGGTGCTTCCTTTGTGAAAGATTGCCAAGTACCTGATATTGCAGAATTATGTAACTGAATTATTTTATTAAAAGACATTTGTGTGGGTTCCTACTCTGTGTGCTTGCTGGCTGGATGTACTGGGCACAAACCTACAGATGACAACTGCAACAGCCATGTCAACCAGAAGCAATATATGAAAAGGTATTTACACCCTTTCATGCAGAAGCAAGATAGCAGTGTAAGTTACGTTTGTAACCTCAGGGTTCAATTATAGCCTGGGCTGCTCTTAAAAGAACCAGTTGCAGATGTAGCCTTAATGGTGTCCTCACATCAGTGCCTGGTGCGAAGTGTCTTAGTTTGCTTTCCAGTTCGGTTTTAATGTGGTCATCTAAGCTTCAGCTGCTTCAGGACACTGTACTTTACAACTCCAGATGTGGTTATGGGCAATCTGCTCTAGGTGGCCCTGCTTGAGTAGAGGCTGCACCAGAAAACCTCCAGAGGTCCCTGGCAAGCCAAAACATTCTGTGGTTTACTTGTGTGGGGCTGCTGAATGTACAGCATGTGTTCTCATGTGGCTGCTGGAGGTGTCGAGCATCTTTCTTGTAGGTGATCTGGGTGGGAAAAATGTGATGCCAGCTCTCCGAATTTTGATAGCTGTAATCTTTTTCTGGATTGTGCTGTATCTCATGTCAAATCTAAACTGCTCATTTCTTGGTGATTTGAGGGGTTGTTGCACTCTCCCAGTGGGGATACCACCTTAGCTGCAATTCACAGAAATGTGAAAGGCTTCTAAATACAAAGAGGTGTAAACTGCTGCTAGGATGTTATCAGTGACTACTCCCCAGCTTCCCTCATAGTCTGAAAATTACACTGTTGTATTAGCACTGCAATCTGTAAAGCTCAGATTTTTCCCTGGCAGATTTCTGAGTTTGGGCAAGGAGAACCTAGAAAATGAAGGTCGTCTCAGTGTCTTACAGTATATCTGAGACTCTTACTAGGACAGTATGTGCACTTGTAAAACTTGTGATAGATATCAAAATAAAGCAATATAGTATGTCTTTGCTTTATGAGTCCTGTAAAATCTTGTTTGGGTCAAAAATAACTTTACCATGTTCTGGAGATGTCTCCATAGAACTATTTTCCTTTAGCCACAAGTGGTAGGATATTTTGACTACTACCTGAAAACACTTTCTTTCAAGTGTTAAAACTTCAGACATGAAAGCAACCTTTTCAGTAATGTATGAGCAAAGTTTCATGAGATACATGTGTTCTCTTCCATTTCTCTGTAAGAAAAACATTTTCCAAATAACAGTGATGTGCAAAGAAGCAGTGCACTACTTTCTGCCCTGTTGTTTTGAGTAATGATATCCAGCAATTCCTTGGTGGGTGAGGCTTTGCTGCAGTCTTTTGTAAGGGAGTTTTATGCTTCACATTTGAGAATGACAACAAGGTTGCTAGACTCCCAAGAAAAAAGAGCTCAAAGCAGTACCTCCTTTGTGTATTGGCTTAGCTTGGAGGAAGCTTTAGGCATCTTGGTAAAGCAGACACAACTGAATTACACTGCCCTAAAGATGAGGGACCTGAATCATAAGTGACTAGCAGTAGAAGGAAGGGGAAGATGATGACCTTAGAAAGGCCTTGCTGCAGCAGGGGAAGAAGCAGCAGGAGTAGGTGCAGTTCCTCTGCAAGAGGTCTCCCTGCCTGACTTATCATGATGCTTGGCAACACTCAGTAGTTACTCTTCACTATAGATTAAGAATGGCCACTCTTTTGCACTGAGACTAAATGGGACCCAAAATATATGAATATTATGGTCCTGGTCCCAAAGACCTGAAAATCTAAACGGGGCTCGCTACATAGTTGCTGCCTTACACAACTGTGGAACATAGTTGCGTATAAGAATTATAATTTTTTATGAAACAAACTCAGATTGCTGGGAACAAACTTATGCTTTTTCACTTCAGTATTTTAATTCAGCAAGTGGCATGAAAAAAGTTCTCATTATAACATAATGTGCTGTAAACAAATAGGCTTTTTTTTTTTTTTAATGTAATGTTGCAAAAAACATGGTGATGAAATTGCACTGCAGATTTTGAGCATTATTGTGATCTTGATTTCCTTCCAAAGGTATTTGGATCCATCTTCTTGTTCTGGCTTATTGCTACTTTACTGAAGTAAATAGAATTAAAAACCACTCATTTCTGCCAGTCTTACAAGTGCTTTGGCTAATGGAAAGGGAGGTGACTCAGGTTTAAAAAAAAAAAAAAAAGTTTTACTCCTCATTTCTGGAATATACATATGTATAGATTGGGTGTGGTTTTTTGTTTGTTTTTGTTTTTGTTTTTACAACTGAAATGCTGTACAGTATTTCATGTACCCTTCCTCTTTCTTAAGCTCTTAGACTTGCTGTGGTCCATGAAAGGCAGCATGATGTCATTATAATCACAGAACAATTTTCTCCCTACTGGAAAGAAATTCATTGTTCCCCCTCAATGAAAGAAAATTGAAGCTTTCAATGTTGCAAATAAAACAAAATACATTTAAGTTGCTGTTTTCCTTAGCTACTGTATGCTTCTGAGAAGCAAGCAAGAAGTGTTGCATTTTGACAGCAAATACCTTTCCTTAATCCTTGTTATGTTAAAAGCTGTGCTCTTGGTTTTGTTCCTCCCCACCACCTGCACAAGGGTTGTATTTGTGTGCATGTGTGTAGTTTTTTTATGATCCAGGCAGCACCAACAAAGCAGCTGCACTGCTTCAGTTAACAGGATTGACTGGTCCCTGAATGTTTATGGATTAGTCCCTAAGAGAATCTGAAGTACTTGAGTTAACTACTTGGGGTGACACACATTGTCTCATCAGCATTCAGAGCTAGTGCTGAAGTGGGAAAGGGAAGGGAGCATGTACCTGGTAAGCTGTCAGCCTTGTGATCAGAACAGTCATAGGTGTCTTGTTGCAAAGGAGGATGGTAGTAATTTTTTAACCACCTGCAACATTTGCTATGCAAGTGCCTGTGCTCAGTAAGAGATTTACACATCAGCTATGAACTCTGTCTGAGAAGCTTAGTTCCTTCGTCAAACTGGGCCAGTTTTTGCATAACGTGTATAGTCAGTATATTAGATGTGAGGGCTTTGATCTCTCCTCCTCATGGAGAACTTAGCTGTTGACACAGTGATGTTATTTTGACTGTAATTTCCATACTCTGAGGCTAATTCTGTGGTTGCCTTATGGCTGCTTGAACTAGAGGCCCAAATGGGGGTGAACGAGATATGAGTGAAGCACAGTGGTCCCCTTGGTCCCTGCTAGAGCAAGTACTTTTCCATCTAGTGTAGGTGCATGGGAGGCTGACACTTTTCCTTGCTGAAGCACAGCTTTATCACTTCAAATTTATGATATTGTAACTGTATTGTATTTTTATGATATGCTCTCCTTGGGCATAAATTTCATGTCAGTCACTGAAGAGGCTTTCTGCTGATCTGGCATGCCTCCTGCATGAGGCAAGCTGTTATGGCTACAAGCTGCATCTCTAAGAAAAGGTTTGATTTCACTTGTTTTTATGTGGCACTAAAGGAGTTAACCAAGATTGCTAGATGGATGAATGACCCAGAACCTACTTATTTAGCTTGCTGCTCTCCCTTCATTTTAAGAAGAGATTAGAGAGCTGTGCGTAACCTCTTCATTACTGAACTAGTAACTATTCTTTCTCTGTGAACCTCTTGTTTTCTGGCTGTAAAGAGAGATCACCAAACTGAGTATACATTTCTTCATTTCTGAAATTCATTTCAGTTCCATGTATAGTATCAGCATCCTTATTCCTACGTTATCTCAGTTCTGGCTTTTCTAGGCTGCAGAGGGTCTGGAGCAGATGAAGATTAAGAACTTGCTGCTTGTCCAGCATAATCACAGAATGGTTAGAGTTGGAAGGAAGCTTAAAGGCCATCTGTTTCCAGCCCTGGAACACCTTCCACCAGACCAGGTTGCCCAAAGCCCCATCCAACCTGGCCTTAAACACTTCCAGGGATTGGGCACACATAGCCTCTCTGGGCAACCTGTTCTAGTGCCTCTACACCCTTATAGAGAGTTTCTTCCTTATATCTAACAAAAATATACTCTCTTTCAGCTGAAAGCCATTAGCCCTTACCTTATAACTATACTCCCTGATGAAGTCTGTCTCACCATTTTACTTGTAGGCCCCTTTAAGTACTGGAAGGCTGCTATAAGGATTCCCTGGAGCCTTCTCTTGTCTAGACTAAAAATCCCCAATAAAAAGAGAGGGCTTTAAACCTGAAAGATAGTGGGCATAAAAGCAAACTGACTAAAAAGTTATTTCAAAGGAGGAAATTAGGCATATTGTCTGCAGAAACAAAAACCTACTTGCAGTAAAGCCCCAGCAGTGCTGAGCTTACTCAGAAATGCAAAACCTACAGGAAATACTGAGTAGGGTGTGGAATCAAGACCATAGTGGAAACAGCTTTCAGTCTCTATTTTGAGAGAGGCTATGTTAATCAAATCCATAATATGTTTTTTTTGTTTGTTTGTTTGTTTTTTAATATTAAAAAAAAAAAAGAGAGAGAGAGAGAAACATGTTGTATCTTAGCCAGGACAACAGAGTGACTAGTTTTACATTGCTGACATAAGTGTCAAATTAGCTTTAGTGTGTCTGAATTTTACCTCTGGGGAAAATATGCTGCATTTGCAAAGTAGCAGGGCACAGGTCACGTTGTGTGTATTCATAACTATGCAGGGCTGTTATTCTGACAATCTTGTGCAATATGTTCATATTTTTAACCTATTGGTGAGATACTAAGCTTACCTAACGTACTAGGACCTCACTTCTAGTCAAATAGATGTCTTAGCTTGTCAAAAAAAATAGAGTTGTATAGGTGTATAGGATGTGGTAGTTGAGATAACAGAATTGAGACTTATAATGAAGAGCGAGAAGCATTGAATGCTAGAACATGTAATCTCTTGGACCATTCAAATAAAAAACATATGTGATACTGTTCTGTTTCAAAGCAGAAAACAAAGTATGACTTGATGATTGTGTAGCACTGATATATTTTCACTGCATTGTATTCAAACTCTACAAGATTTCTGTGGAATTTAAGGGTCATTCTTTTATTTTTATAAGAGATTTGGTGTAGTTAAATGTTTTTCAAAAGAATCGATGAAGAGGTGTGTATTAGTTCATCACAGTATGTTTAATATTTCTGTGTGAGGGGAAATAATAGTGTCTACGAGACAACATTATAGAATTAGCTGTTTAAATCAGATTCATGTTGTAATACTTTAGAACAGGTAAGAATATAAGACACAATCAGCCAAGTCACAGAAACAACATGACTAAATTTTCAATTTAAAAAGATGTGAACAACTTTGGATTGTACTTTAATGTGCCTTTGGAAAAGCACTATGATGTAGTTACAAGCTCAAAATAGTCATGGCATTTTCTTTTTTTCCTTCCTTTAATTTTTTTGTTTTCCTTTTTTCTGTCTTCATCTTTTCTCCTCAACTTATAGCTACAGACCTTTCCCTGAACTTAGCTCTTGAAACATGGATAAAACATAGGAGCTCCACAGTCACCCTCACCACACAGAAGCTACCACTTTTAACTCCTGCTTTCAGCCTGGTGTACCTGCAGCTGCAGCATCACCCTTGGGTCTGGGGGTGATGGTGGTGGTGGGGTGTTGTTTTATATTATTTTTTGGTGGGAGTGAGAAGAAGAAAGAATAAACACTGTTTTATTGTTGTCTCTAAAGCAATTGCAGACCAGGCTTCATTAGGAAGCAAGGAGGTTGAAAAGAGCTGGCTGCAGCAGGTTACTTGTTGCCTAGTGACACCATCAGACCTATAAACTCAGGCTTAACTCCAGTTCTCTTAACCCTCTACAGTCCAGAGACTGCATTTATACTAGGAAATTCCTGTTCTGACCAGTAAAGAACCTGTATTTCCAACAACAACAACAACAAAAATCTGTACCACCAGATGCCAGTAAGAATCAGAGAGAGATGGACAGCTTGCAAATGAAACTTAGAAAAGGTTATTTTTTTTTTAATGTAAGGCAGAGATAATTGGTTATGTCATCTTCCAGCACAACTGAACCTGGTAATGTCATACAAATATAACATGTCAATACAAGTGTGAGGCTTTGTTTTGCAAACAACATCCTGTCAGTGAAAGACCAAGGGAACATCCTCTTCTCTTGTGCAGCTTAACTCCTTATAACCATTTCCCTCTTAGTTGTATATGTAACAAATTGATTTCTGTGGTATTGTTGTTTTGTCTTACTGTATCTGTTGCTGGTAAGGGTTAAATTCCTATTTCTTCTGTAGAAGATTTAAAACTTGCACGAAAACCCCACCTAATTAGTGAGATGTCCATTTGCTGACAATTGTCAGGGAAAGGTTACAAGGCAAAGGTGCTCTATCTGTGCTTCTTAAAGCCATTATTTAAGAATAACTAACGACAGTTGCTAGTTACCCTGTAGGAGCTGATGGTTTTAGACAACAGTATGTTATAGAATGTGCTTTTATATCAAGATAACTTCAATTTTAGAATTTTTCCTTTTGACTTATTTTCACTTTTTCTATGATGCTGTATTTTAAAACACCGAAAAAAGCAAAAAAACTTCTTTCCCCTGTAGGATTACATGGGCAGTTTTGTCAGGTTTTCCAAAACACGGAGTACTGAGTTCCTGGTCCCTATCTTACCACCTGGTAATTACATGGCTGCATTACCCTTGTACTTTGCCATGGTTTAAAAGCCTCTGCTTCACCATGCTGACAGATCTGGAAGATATGTATGGGTATTAAGTTCGCAGGATAATTGAAATATCAAGCACAGGTTGGACACAGACAACTTTGGGTGGCTTAAGCTGAGAGCAGTAGGGGTGACAAGTTTTTGAACCCACCCCAAACCTGATTGATGGCATGAAAATCTACAGTTTCAGTCTAGACTCACTGGAAAGTGAAATATTTCTCAGACTGATTTTTGTGGAATTACCTGACCCAAGGGCTCTGAGCCCTCTAACATAATGTTATATTTCACACAGATGCTGGTCAGATAGTAACTAACAGAAATTAAACGTGAAAGAAGTGATAAACTGAAACTTCTGCCCCATCAATTTTATTTTCTGCTTTTGTAGCCTGTTCTTTTTTGGTAGCAACTGGTTGGCAATTAAAATGTGATTAGCATGTAATGGTAACTGTTAATGTGGAAGCACTGAAATTTCTTGTCCTGGTGATTGCTTTCTCATTAGCAGCAAGAATTATTGCGAGTGTTTAACTGCTAGTCAAATCTATGGAGACAGTGAATGCTGAAGTTTCCTTTGAAATCATGGACAGGGGTGATTTCTGTAACAGGCTTTGGCCTTACAGAAGGTATAAAACATGCTCTTTAGTGAATACCAAGCAGTTATTAGAGTGGAGGAGTGAAGACAATTTCTAGGCTTCTGATGAAACAAGGCCATAAGGGATAATCTTCAAGTAAAAATATATTTTTCTTAACTCCAGAAATCTTTGTTCTAGCCTTTTATTCCTGCTCTCTTAATTCAGCTATTGTATATTTCTGTGTATCATTTTTTTCTACTGTAATTTGGCTCTGGTATGTTCCTTACAAAATTAGTTTTGCTTATACAGACAACTATTGCCTGAAAAAAAAAAATTTAGTTACTTGCTCATAATATAAAGTTAGGAGGCATTATCCATACTGAAATGGATACAGGAAAAACAGGATGAAGATGAGACAGTAGCTTACAGAGAAAAGAGATGGATGAAATGTGGTAGAAAAAAAAAAAAAAAGAGCAAAATCATTTACATGAGAATTTTATCCTATCTTTATTTTCTTATTGGCTGAAAATATGAGGAACTTACTAATACAGTGTCAATGTACAAGCAGATTGCAAAGTAACTATAAGCAACCAGTTTTGGTGAGACTATGAAAAGGCAGATGTTATCCTTGTTGAACAAAAAGAGGTAATGTCCAGTTCATTGTGCCTAGTTTTCATATCTTGGGCAGCTGATTTGTTTCTACCTTCTGCAGCTGTTGTGCTGATGTGCCTCAAGTGTACCCCAGATTTATCATGAACCTCCAGATTAGCTTTGTATCATAGAGCCATTGATAATTTATTAGGATGTGTCCTGTTGACTATAGAGGTAGGCTGGTGTCCTGGTTTCAGTTAGAACAAAATTAATTTTCTTCCTAGTAGCTGGTGGAATGCTGTGTTTTGGCTTAGGATGAGAAGAGTGCTGATAACACCCCGATGTTTTAATTGTTGCAGAGCAGTGCTTATACCAAGCCAAGGACATCTCAGCCTTTTGCTCTGTCCTGCCAACGGGCAGGCTGGGGGTGCAGTAAGAGCTGGGAGGGGACAGACCCAGGACAGGTGACCCAAACTAGCCAAAGGGGTATTCCATACCATCTGACGTCATGCTAAACAATATATAGGGGTGGCTAGCTGTGGGAGGGGGCCGGACTGCTCGGGGTTAGGCTGGGCATCGGTCAGCGGGTGGTGAGCAATTGCATTGTGCATCACTTGTTTGTACATATTATTATTACTTTCCTATTATCACCATTGTATTATTATTGTTATTATTGTTATTATTATTTTGTTATTATTATTTTCCTGTCTTATTAAACTGTCTTTATCTCAGCTCATGGGCTTCACTTTCCATTTCTCTCCCCCGTCCCAGAGAGGGAGGGGGGAGGGTGAGCGAACGGCTGCGTGGTGTTTAGCTGCTGGCCGGGTTAAACCACGATAGTCTTTTTGGATTTTTCTCCATCCCTCTAGCAGCAGAGTGCAGGCCACAATTTGCCTTCACTTGGAGGGGAGTCCAATATACTTGGAATCGGCTGCCCCAGGGGTGGAAACACAGCCCTACCATTTGCCATGGGCTGATCCAGTCTGTGCTAGAGCAGGGAGAAGCTCCTGAACACCTGCAGTACATCGATGACATTATTGTGTGGGGTGACACAGGGGAGGAAGTTTTCGAGAAAGGGAAGAAAATAGTCCAAATCCTTCTGAAAGCCGGTTTTGCCATAAAACAAAATAAAGTCAAAGGACCTGCATGAGAAATCCAGTTTTTAGGAATAAAATGGCAAGATGGACGTCGTCAAATCCCAATGGATGTGATCAACAAAATAACAGCTATGTCTCCACCAACTAACAAAAAAGAAACACAGACTTTCCTAGGTGTTGTGGGGTTTTGGAGAATGCACATCCCAAATTACAGTCTGATTGTAAACCTGCTCTACCAAGTAACCCGTAAGAAGAATGAGTTTGAATGGGGCCCTGAACAACGACAAGCCTTTGAACAAATCAAGCAGGAAATAGTCCATGCAGTAGCCCTTGGGCCAGTTCGAACAGGACCAGATGTAAAGAATGTGCTCTACACTGCAGCCGGGGAGAACGGCCCCACCTGGAGCCTCTGGCAGAAAGAACCTGGGGAAACTTGAGGTCGGCCCCTAGGGTTTTGGAGTCGGGGATACAGAGGATCTGAGGCCCGCTATACTCCAACTGAAAAGGAGATATTGGCAGCATATGAAGGAGTTCAATCTGCTTCGGAGGTGGTCGGTACTGAAGCGCAGCTCCTCCTAGCACCCCGATTGCCAGTACTAGGCTGGATGTTCAAAGGAAGGGTCCCCTCTACACATCATGCAACTGATGCTACATGGAGCAAGTGGGTTGCACTGATTACTCAGCGGACTCGAATAGGAAACCCCAGTCGCCCAGGAATATTGGAAGTGATCATGGACTGGCCAGAAGGCAAATACTTGGGGATATCATCAGAGGAGGAGGTGGGTCGTGCTGAAGAAGCCCCACTGTACAACCAGTTGCCAGAGAATGAAAAGAAATATGCCCTGTTCACTGATGGGTCCTGTCGTATTGTGGGGAAGCATTGGAGATGGAAGGCTGCTGTATGGAGTCCTACACGGCGAGTTGCAGAAGCTGCTGAGGGAGAAGGTGAATCGAGTCAGTTTGCAGAAGTGAAAGCCATTCAGCTGGCTTTAGACATTGCTGAACGAGAAAAATGGCCAGTTCTCTATCTCTACACCGATTCATGGATGGTAGCAAATGCCCTGTGGGGATGGTTACAGCAATGGAAGCAAAACAACTGGCAGCATAGGGGCAAACCCATCTGGGCTGCTGCATTGTGGCAAGATATTGCTGCTCGGGTAGAGAACCTGGCTGTGAAAGTACGCCATGTAGATGCTCATGTGCCCAAGAATCGGGCTACTGAAGAATATCAAAACAACCAGCAGGTGGATCAGGCTGCTAAGATTGAAGTAGCTCAGTAGAGGTCAATTCAAATTGGAATAAGTGTAGAGAAGGCCCACTGACACGACATAGGGACAAAAACTATTTATTAGGGCATAAGGTTAAGAGAGGGGATGGTTTAATTTATTACTATAAATATGGCAGGGAAGAGGGAAATGTTATTGCCTTCTCTAAACAGAGCAATATGATAGTGTCAGGGAGATCTTAAGCTAATGGAAAACATTAGTATTAATTGCTACCAAATACATCTAGCCTGGGAATGGGAAGAAAGCTACCAGGCATCAGCAGATGCAAAGTTCTGAAAAAGCTTTTCAAGAAAAATCAGTGTGGATAAAAAAAGATGTCTGTGTGGTACTTCCTTGGCCTATGAAAGAGATTGATGGGTTTGCTAGAGCAGAAGCCAGAGTGGGTTACAAGACAAAGTTCCTTCAACTTCCATCTTCTTCTGAATAATCTTTAAAGAACTGTTGCATGAACTGAATGAAAATAAACTATAATAAACAAAAGGCATTTTAGGGTAAATGTGACTTTTTCTTCATTTAACTGCAAGAAAATATGATAAATGTACAAAAGAAATTAATAATGAAGTTAATAGAAATAGTTGGAAATAGGGTAAATTGAGAAACAGAGATTATATAATTATTAAATAAGTAAATTCTACAGCTATCCTGAATTAAGCTGTTATTTAAATGTTTCAATCTCAAGGAGACCTACTAAATGATTTATGGGCATGGACTATAGTTCTGTATGCCAAAAAAAATAAACTATCGCCTACAATTATTGATCAGATAACTTGAATATTTAGCTATGTTTTTCCAGACAGATCTGTGTTGTTCTTCATGATTGTTTTTCCCTTTCCATTAAATATCATTTGGAATAGATCTTCGTAAGAAACATTCTTATGTCCTAGAAAAACTACAGGTTAAAGTTTTTTCTCTCATCCTGTAATAAGATATATAGAATATGTATCTGAGTCTACATTTGGTACATTAATCCATATCAAGCTTTCAACATTTATTTTACAAAATGGTCTATTCCAGTAAAATACTATTTTTCACTGCACAGTTCCTAACTGTCTCTATCTGCATCAGTGAGCAATTCACGTTCCTCAAATAATTCTGTCTTTTTTATTGTCTGGACCATCTGCTGTGCTGTGAGCAGCTACTATTTTGAGCTTTTTCCCTTTAAGTACAAGTTTCAGATTAAATTAAGCCTTTGTAAAAGCTGAAATTATCACCAAAGCATGCTCATAATTGTTGATGTCCTTTTGTGGTTCTTTTTTTTTTTTTTTTTTTTTTTTTTTGTCTTTTTCAGAAATTTTGGGCTCTAATGATAGCAGCATGAAGGATGGGATGATGTAATCATTCCTGAACTGTCTCAAAGTGCATTTTTAATAGATTGCTTACAAATAATTGGTTAAAGACTGTTACCTGAAGATTACTTTAAAAAAAAATAAATATTGAAAAAGTGTTGTGGTGAAAATTCATCCAGGAGTCCAGTAATTCATTGACATCATTGCCATAACAAATAAGAAGGAGAAAAATTGAGGTTGAAGTAGCAACTGTCATACTATATCTGATGGTACCCAGGTATCGGCAGGCCTGTTTGCCTTCCTACATAGCTAGTAAATCATCTTCTTTTAAAAATTTTTACGGATGTTGTGATTGACACGTGAAGAATACAGGCACTCCAGTGCCAGTTCCGTAGGTGATCTGCCACTAGTAATGTTGCTAATAGCACAGCTTGTAAAGCTACGTCTACGTTATCTAATTCGGTAATATAAGGGGTTGAGTGAGCTAGTTCATGTACTGGACAGGGTATAGCCTTCTGAGCTTGGCACTTGGACTGGCGTAATTTTTCATACTTCTTTTTGCTTCATTCCAACGACTGCATGAATTCACTTGCAAGGTAGAATACAGAGCAGTGTAGACACATTCATAGTAACCAGGAGGTCATTTTACCAGGTGTAGAGACCAGATAAAGATGTGTTTTGTAGGCACAGTATCAGCTTGACCACAGAAGGTCTATATAAGCAAAAGATGGAATAAGATAAAGTCCCTTGTACCCTCATTTTAGTCTGCAAGTTAGCGTGGCATAAAACATGAACTTTAAATTACAGATTTTGTTCCCCACAATTTAAGTTTTGATTCCCCTTCTGCTAGTTTTGTAGTCTCTGTGAGGTGCTTCAGATGGAGAATAACAACTCTACCCCCTGCTTTTGCACTCTCAGATTGCACCCAGAGGCAAAATGGGAAAATCTGTACATGTATTCCAATAAATGACTGATACGGATCTGATAGAGTATATGAAATAGTGCAGAGATTTTGCTGTAACTGTTGTAAATTATTATTGTCTCACAGGATATACTTGGATATGAATTTGAATGTCAGATTAATATTTGTTTTTAATTTTTTAAATATTCCCTGTTAAAGGTGCTGTAGGATAAGCAGTTGTTCCTAGCTTGAAAGAGAGGAAAATGTACTACTTGGCTTGCTTACCCATAGAAATGTGTACTAGTGTAGCTATGAAGTGCTTGTAACCAGAAGAAATGCTCATTGTAAATCACACTTATGGTTAATGCCCATACCAGGGGAGAAATGGTACCAGCAGAATTGTTTTAATAAAAAGGACTTTTTGTTTTTTTTCTTTTTCCTGCAAGGGTTTTATTTTACTGCAGGTTCCCTTCAGATTTCTTCAGTACATATATATGTTGACTGTCCTCTATTTGATGCATTAATCTAAAGCTCAGAGACATACTGTGTGTATGTGACTATATCCAGCAGATTTTCTCTTACTTGAAAACTCAAGATTAAAACTGTGAATTATCTAAACAATATCAACTACTGTTTCTTTTAGCTCTGTCAGTAGTGAAACATGGTGTTAATTTATCCCTCACTACTTGTAAACTTAATACATCATGTCTTGGTTTATTTGCCCCAGTTGTGAAGTTGTCGTTGAATATTTTGTAAATAAAATGCTCTGTCATTATGATTTCAACGACAGTGATGCACTAAAATACAATGTAAAGGCATTTTATCAATTTTCTTGATAACTAAACAAAATCCCAGGTGGGCAAAGTATACTACCTAATGTGCTACTCAGTAAGCCTATTTTTAGTATAAATATGTGCCACACTACTTCAGCATTTGTCAGCAATGCAGGAGAGATTAGTGTATTAAATCCAGAAGCACCTGCATACTTTTTTCTAGGAGCTCAGTTCCACCGATGTTGTCTTTCTCTTCATACCTAGTACTACTGTTGACACTGTTGTTCCACCTATATCTAGCAATACACACTTGTTGCTTACAGAAGCCTGCATCTCTTAGCACTTCATATGCGTCAAAATTTAAGCAGCCTTGGTGCATATCAGTACTTGAGCAGGTGCATGTAGAAGCAAATCAACATTTCTGCTGGAAATGGAACAGTTGGTTTTATAGACAGCACTTAAATACTTACAGTTTTAGACCTATGCTCCTCCTGAATGATGAAACATCTAAGCAAACAGTGCCTTCTAAGAGCACAGCTACTACCTTCCTCCATTTGGCTGATGCTATGGGGTTCAAATTTGAGGGATTAACCAGTCATCCAGTAAATTTGGATTTTGTGATAGTCACTTATTTTTCAATTTTTGCATTAGTTCCAGCTACTACAATTTATTCAGATGCTTCAATATTTAATTGTAAAGGTATCCTGACAGAAGTAGTTCTTCCAAATGACAGCTTGAAAATCATGATAGAATTCATTGGCATCGTTAATATTATATATAGTGCAAGACACCCATAATTATTACTTGCTTCTGGCAAGTTATGTTTGATCTTATCTTAATGCATCATACCATAGCAAGCATTTAAGTTATTCAAAGCCAGGTTATTAGTTATTTTCTGTGCATAATTTTGACTGTGAGACAAATAGGATGGATACAAATTTGGAATGAGCAGAATGAGGGAGCTCTTCATATTCTTCATTCCTCAGATGACCTGTTAGTCTCCACATTTTCTTTCTGCTTGCTTGTTGTTTTTGAGAAATAATAAGCAGATTATATCTAAGTAAATTGTTAAGAGTGGCCCTTGACAGTTTTATTATTGCTATTATGTTATGGCACATTAAGTTTTTAATGAAATAAAAATACGGCAGATTGCCAAATTAGGTGATGATAATTTCAGGAAGCTGTAAACAGGTTACTCAGTAGTTTGTAATTGCTGCAGGTAATTTAACATCCAAGAAACTTCCACCTACTGATAGCAATTAAGATTGCGTTTTGTCTACTTGCATTGATAATGAGTATCTGATCAAGGGAATTTCTTTTTCTGTCATGCAGTATTTTACACTGAATATTTTACTCTGTTAGGAGCAGTTCTTTCGTTTTTATTTCATGTCCTGGAAGGTGCCAGTGGAAGTTGTTGTAACAATATGTAACTTAAATATGAATAATCTCACTACATGGAACCAGAATTTCTCTGTTGGAGAGATACGTGCCTGTGTTGAAGATGAAAGTTTCCTTTGCAGGGCTGCCTGGTGGAAAGTGGTCTTCTATAAAGAACCAGTTCTGGTTCCAGTCACATGAAAGGCTCTTATGCCAACAAATGCCAGAGATATCATTGTCCAGAGGGTGAATCCCTGAGGATGCAGCCTTGAGATGGCTGATAGCCAGGAATACCAGCATTGATAGCATTAGATGATCCTGAGTGACCCATCCTGGGAAAGAGCACAACTTTGGTGGTAAGGCACTGGAATGTGTTGTCTGGAGAGGCTGTGGATGCCCCAACCCTGGGAGTGTTCAAGACCAGCTTAGATGAGGCCCTGGGCAACCAGATTTAGTGGGTGACATCTCTACCTATATCAGGGGAGCTTGAACTAGATGGTTTTTGAGGTCCCTTCGACCCAAGCCATTCTACAACTCCATTCTATGATTCTGTGAACTGGGTAACTGCAGTGACTCCTTGAGTTCAGCAACTTCCTGGAGTTTCAACCCAGATCAGGAGACACAGCACTGCAGCGTTACCGTGACAACGGCAGGGGCCTGTCAACACCTCTCTGGCTAATAGTGACAAATGGCACTTATTACATCAGCACTAATTTCATCCGATCCCTTTCAGATGAAGATACTTAGTCCTCACTGATCAAATTGTGTTGCTGTAATTACTGAGAACAGACCTTATTAAATGACAGCACTCCTTACTCACGGTCTTGTCTCGTGCTGAAGCTCAGAGCTTCTTCAGGTTCCCTACTTTGGGTGGTAGTGGTGGGACACACTCCCTGTCCAGAAGTAGTGGCAGGTGGCAGTGCACTTAGGCCATGGAAAGCACAGGTAACTGGTTACAGCCTGCATCTGACTTTCATATTTTAATACGTATGAAAAAAAAGAAGTCAGACCTTCAGAACAGATGAAGCAGAACTGTTAAATGCATATGAAACTGCTCAGTCCTTGCTATGAAAAGAAAAAGTTCTTGTTTACAAGTTCGTGGAAAATAGACTAATTTTATGTTAACTGGATTTAGTGGAGAGCACATGCTGTGGTTATCCTCTCATTGCACTACTTCATTTTCCAGGTTTAACAAGAGACTTAATACAAGAGGAGTGAAATAAGTACAGAAAATAAACATGGGGGGGGAGGGGGGGGTGTGGTGTGGTGTGGTGTGGATTTAGACTGGTAATCCAGTGGATGCATGCTAGTCTCTGCCACAGTGGAAAGTCTTAAGCAGTGAAGACAAAATCTGTAGGACATCAAGAAGCTCCAGTCACAGATAGGACCCTCTTGTCACACACACACATTTTCCTCCACATACTTTTCAATTTAAATTACCAGTTTAAAGGAGCATCCATGTTAGCACTCAAATTCAGGTGCATTTTGAAAAAGATGAGTGTGAACAAAGTGCGCTGAGTTACATGGATACTCACAAAGCAAACAATTATAAAAAAGACTGTCCTTCATTTCTGTTATTGTTTCTGCAAGGAGTAGTACTTCTCTTTTATAGATTTCCTATGAAAATGTATGTGCGGCTATTATTTTTCACAACGTTATGATAATATATGTGATACTTTAATTAAATGTCAAGGTTACTATTACTATTATTGTTTAGTCTTCTCATTAAATGACAAAATCATGCAAGATTTCTTTTTCTGTGCTCTTCAAGGTTATATACTTCTAAATATGTTTAAGTGATAATAACAGTACTTCTATTGTTATATAATAGTAACATAAGAAAAACAGGAAATCATAAATATAACGAAGGTAAATATAAAATCGTGGTGAGTAGGTCAGGTTACAGCTAGCAAGAAAAGTGAGATGAAATAACTCCTCGATATAGGTAAATACATTGTTACACATTTCAGCATTTTTCAGATTCTTTTAGTAAAGTTACAGTTTGGAACAATTGCAAAGTTGGTCTGAGGATGATAAATATCTGCATCTGTTTGCCATTTAGAGGCTAAAGTGAAACTAAAATCAACTTATCATTTACAAATTTATATTGGGCTTTAATCAGCTTTCTTCAAGTCTTCTTAGCTAGACTGAATTCTACTTAGTTATATAGTATATATTTTTGAAAACTTAAATTGTAAAAAGATTTTGGAATTAGATTTACAAACTTACATTCAGTCTTTGAATGTGTGAATAATTCAGAGATTGCTTCAAAACTAAAAAGAGAAAAAAAACTCAAAACAAACACAATTAATATGCTAAGTTCCTTAAATATGAATAATAAAAAAGAATAAATAATGCAAAAAATGTAATCCTACCAATGTCATCTCTCTGCTTTCCTACCGAATAAGTCATATGAGGTACATTGTAAAAGTTCAGATATTGGGAGAAAATATGGATTGTTTTTAATTGAGTAAAATAAAAAAAATCTGGAAAAACACAGAAAATGTCTCCTAGTATGGTGTAGTTAGTTATAACTGAATGAAATTTTAAAGGTTTACACTTGCTATTATAATGTGATTTGTGTTTAATTTTGAAAATCTTCTGTGTGTATAGAACCATAATCTGTCCTTATTAAAGGAGATCTATTCACAGTTCTTTTTAATTTTAATGTGATTTTTTATTATTATTTTTTTTTAATCTAGGTAATTATATCAGTGTTGAAACGTGAAATTATTTAAAATATTGACTTTATTGTCTAAGTTCTTTTTGGACTACTAACAGAATTACCTGAGTTATATGAAGCTGCAGTGTAACCAGCTGATGGGATTCTGTGGAGCTCCATTTAGTGCAGTATGAAGCGCATGTATACATACTCTATACAAATTCCACAAGGGAAGCAAGAAAATTTCTCCTTTCAACTCAACTTCTATTTGTGTTAGCCAGTGAGCTCCAGAAATGAAATACAAAAGTATTGTAGATGCTGAACCTTGTCTTCTATATATCAGTTATATTTTTTTAGTTACTCTTTTATTTTGTTGTAGCTCTTTAGCAAGATTCATATAGATTTTCTAGCAATATATTATAATCAATTCACAAATAAGAGACTATTGTGTATGCTCTTGCATTAGAATTTTCTCATTTCCTCTAAAAACTTCATCCTCCAGTGTCAGTTCTTTTTCATCTGCCTTTGAGCTTTATCATTTCCAAAAAATAAAGCACTTTTAAAATTTCGTTATTTCTCTTATTACTTTTCTCTATCACTTTAATACTCACAAAACAAGTAGCTTAAGATATGCCATGAGTTAAGTTTGGAATTCAAGACTTTTTTTTTTAATTACAAATTAGTTGTGTGATGTCATAGGATTATCTATTTGCCATATTTAAAGCTCATTGAAGTCAGGAACCAGAATCCCTGTGGTTTCAGTGCATTCTGTATTAGGCTGATGTAAATGCAGTAAAGGAGAGAACTTAAGATATCATTGAATGTCTGGAAGACTGGAGCAGCTGTATTTTGTATTAGGGTAGCAGTTGCAGAATTTTTGTCACTCACTTTCTTTCATGTTAAGGAAATTCTCTTGTAAGTGTACAATGATTTCAGATTCCTGACTACCATGCACATATTCCATGCCTGACATGCATTTTTTTAATCTTCATTTAATTACTGGAACATAACAGTGGTATTTCAAGGCAATGACATTTGGTCGGTCCTCTGGGAAAATACAGCCACAAATCATCTCAACACAAGAGTAGGTCAAATGGTAATAATCAAGTCATATTCATAACTCATTGGAAGTAGACTATTCTGAAATTGCTACCTGATACAGAACAAATGCCTCATTAATCAGAAATGCATCAACTTAAGAACACTAGTTATGTCAGATAGAGTTATGAAAGATTACAGGGAATGCAGTGTGTACAATGTTACATTGAAGTGGATGCAATTTTTTGTAGGCTTGTCCTCCAAGCATGTACATGTTTTCATCATGGGAATATGGTCTGAACCTATGCAAAAACATTGTGTGAAAAAGGAAGCTCTGCAGCTTTAGACACTGAAATAGTATAAATAGTTTAATAAAGGAACCCTCGTATAGAGTATCTCACAATGTAGTGAGTAACTTAATTTTAAATGCACAAATCCCAAAGTCCTCCCTGTGATAGAATTAAGACTGAAGAAAAGAAGGAGCTTAGCTAGGGCAGAAAAGATGTCAGGGCTGGAGAATGAGCTTCTGTATACTCTATATATGGAGAACATAGGCTTGTAATTTACCTGTATACACACACACACACACACACACCAGATTAGGCAAATATGCTGTTTATATACATGTATATATATATCTGCCTTAGCTTTAGGAGATATACATACATATATAGCTAAACATTAAAGTGACATGGATGTAGCCGAGTTCACTTTTTCTGTGCTTTGAGCTGCATGCAATAGAGCTCATATGTATATAAGCTAACTACCTGCTGTGTTCACATAGTGTTAAGTCTAATCTAAAATCCTTAATCATTCAGCAAAACTTCATACCCAGATTTAGCAAAATTACAGAACTACTGGTTCAAAGGGAGTGGAAGTTCAGCTATCTTAGAGTATAGATTATACTTTCTTTAATAAGCAATTTACCATGGACTGTGGGAATGGTAGCCTGAGATTTAGCTGGTTGATGTTTCAGAACCAGCTCTGAAATACAACTCTGATGTCCCTGAAATACAGCATATGCAATTTATACACATATATTTGAAGTCACAAAATTGCATTTTTGTCAAGGCCTTAAACGAATAAAAATAAAATCCCACAAAACTGTGGTACAACTTTCCACAGGCATTTTGATGACTAAAATAAAAGTAGAAAAATGTTCTCAAATGATTCTGTATTTACATTACGTGTGCATGATCCCTAAGTTTTCACCCATGTAGCTCCACAAACATTCACATTACTTTATGTACATGCCCCGAAATGCCTTCCTTTTAGCAGTACTGACCAGCTGGTCCCTTGTATTGCATTTGAGCCTTTCAGGATCTTCAGTTGAAATCTGAGATCTTATGCTTACTTTGGTTGTTTAAGACCTTTCCCAAAACATAACAGCCAGAGCCACTTTTAACAGAGCTGTAGAAAGAGGTCTTACTCTTGTCTTGAGGTAATTCCTAGGCTCCCTGTGTGTTCACTTTAGAGGACCATACACATACACAGTAAAATGCTTTCCCATTTCTGCATCTGTGCTGCTGGAAGGTTCATGAAACTTGTTTCCCAGTCATTTCACTTTTTAGGTAACTATATGCTGAATAGTACTGTCTCCATGCATTGGTGGACCCCACTATAGGACTTTTTCACTTAGATTTTAGGTACCTTAAACATCTCAAATTCTTCTGTCTTTCACTGGTAGTGTTGAAGTTGGGCTTAGACATTTTTTAAGATGTCAAAAATTTTTGAAAGGTAAATGATTGATTAAGATTATGTAGAATTGAAATGTTTAAGTAGTGTTTTGATACAGACATCTCAACTGAATGGCACAAAGACCTCACAGGTGTGCACAGGCATACATGTAAGGTTGCTTTTCCTGTTTGTGACTCACACAGGGGCTATTTTATTGTAGCTTATTTCTGGAATTCAGCTATCTGTATTGTGTTGGCTTTTGAAAAATAAAAAGTTAATTTCTCTCTGATTATGTTTACACTCTGTGATGAGAGTGTTTCTGAGCTCAGATACATGACCTGGTTGCATTGACTCCAAATCAAGGTGATAGTCAAGTGCCTGTGCTCTTCCCCTCACCCCCAGTGGTCTTGGAAAAGAAGTTTGTTTAGGACCTTGAAGTGTAAAGTAGCATCACATACTGCGTATTCTCAGCATAGTTTAAGGTGCCTGTGTTAAAAATCCATCTGCATAAAAGAAAATTAAGTTCTAATGACATTTCAGAACTATACTAGTAGTTTGAAGACTCACCATGGAGAAAAAATATCAGCCAACATCAGATGGCAGAAAGGATATAAAGTTTAGAACTATTATAAGCTAAGTGCTATAGCTTTCGGTTTTAAAAACCACAGGAAGATCATTCTGGTTGTTAAGTATTGAAATAGCAAATTCTTTCATTTCTTTATACATTCTTACATGGTTGGAAATATAGCACTACTGTTAAAACAGTATAAATACTACCTTGAGCCTTTTGCAAAATGTAGTAATTAACTCAGTTGTTTTCCTATTGGTAGTGAAATTGAGTGTCTAGTTGTGCCATGTTCAATACTTCTGTCTTCCTACCAGTACAATTGCTCCAAGAATATTTGCAAACAAAACAAAACAAGCAAACAAACAACAAAAACAAAACAACAAAAAAAAACACACATAACTTTCTCTAATTAAAATGCTAAGCATCTGAAATTCTCATAGATCCACGTTTCTAATATTTTTCTACTTAACTATTTGCAGTACTAAGACTCAGTATTTCTTCTTAAATGTTTAGTCTCTGGAAATAATTTATTACTTGGCATACAGAAGTATTTTTGGTAGAAGTAGGTAAAACCAAGAAGGCTGAGTCATTCTATACTTCTTTGATTCTGGTTTTCAGGATCTTTAAATCAATTGTTACCTGTCTTTTGATAACAGAAATAAGTGATTTTGGGCACCAGCTCCAAAAATGTGGACCTTGTGTACTTTGAACACTGTAGCAATGGTTAGTTTATTTATAAACCTGTATAATTTTGTTACCCGATAACCAACAAAGCTATGGAGAACTGCAAAAATTCAGAAGACCTGTGGTTTTCCCTATTCAGTTTCCCTTTGGTCACTTGTTGATTTTAGTATCTGCTTTGTGCCCATTCTCATTATGAGCAGCATTTCTGAGGAAAATACATTATGTTTGGTAAATATGTGTTTTGTAAAACATTGAGGAACTGCATAAGAAAACGTTTTGAATATGCTGTCCGTTATTTGTATTTACAAGGTGACTGATATGTATGGTTTTATGCCCTTTATATATACGGCAATACGTTATGACTTATACATGTTTTTTAATATATATTTTAATACTGAAAGAAAGTCAAAATGTTAAGTATATTATTTTGTGCTACAGGCACAATGAATAATATTACATTGTTTGGGAACTAGAATTATTAATATTGCAACTACTTTTAACACTGCTTCAGAACTATTTGTTAATTGCTTACAAAAGTTCCTCATCCCTTGTCATTTTTTTGTTGTGTAGCCCTCAGAATAATCTTTGAGAGTTTGATTCATTTGTTTCAGGCTTTGCATTGCTTATTTTGTGCTCGGTGCCACTGTCTAGCTGTGATAACTGCTCACACAAAGGGATGTGCTTAAATAAGTGAGCTCTTAAATACTTTAAGTCTGGATTTGATATTCGTATTGCCTTATGCTAGTGCTTAATTCAGGTGTTGTAGCTACTAACATGTAGTTAGGTACTAATGCTAAGCAGCTGAAGAAAGTTGCCAATGCATGGCTGGTGAAACATGACTCTGCAGCCAGCAGCAGTGAAATAGGTCTTCTGCTCTAGACCTGAATGCAAGGTACCTTACTACTGGATTTATTGGAGGCATTCCTTTGTGCAAGGAACAGTTTACATGTGGAAGCAGTTGTTATTCTCAGTTGAATAGAAATTTGGTAAAGAAGATAAATTTCTGGTCAAAATGGATTCAAAAGGCCTCAGTAATAAGGAAAATTGTATCTCTGACTTTCAGCTTTGCATTTGAGTGAGATTACTTCTGTCTGTGTTGTTAAAAGCTGTGGGTGCATCTTGCATCTCTGTCCACGTTGGAAGAATGTTCTGCTTGTGGCCCCCAAGCTAGAGCTCAGGCAGCCCAAGGGAAGCCTTGACGGCACAAGGGAGAATGGTTTTGAACTAAAAGAGGGAAGATTTGGATTATAGGTTAGGAGGAAATTCCTCACTCAGAGGATGATGAGGTACTGGAACAAGTTGCCCAGAGAGGTTGTGGATGCCCAATTCCTGGAGATGTTTAAGACCACCAAGTTAGATGAGGCCCTGAGCAACCTGATGTAGCAGGTGGTGTCCTTGCTTATGGCAGGGGTGTTGGAAGTAGATGATCTTTGAGGTCCTTTCCAACCCAAGCCACTCTGTGATTCTATGCCTTTACGTGAATGCAAAGAGTTTGCTCATTGTTTCTCTGTAAGTGACCTATTGTTTCATTGTTTCTCTGTAGTTGACCCATTCTGCACACAGGTACATAGGATGTGGTCTGTGACAAAGTTCAGACTATTGAAATGAGAGAAGGACAATGAAGAAAAAAATCTAAATTTAAAGACAAATATAGAAGATACCCACTGATCAATATTTTTAGCATGCCTTAAAGATATATTATTTAGATGTTTGACTTGCTTAAACTCACAGTGAAATAAATGTTATATACTTATTTAAGACTACTTAAGAATATTGCTTGGAGAAGCATCTTTTAAAGAAAATTGCAGTTAAGAATAATTACACCATAAAATTAAGATCTAGATAAGTTTTCAGCACTCTAAAGTTGTCTAGACAAATGAAGTTTTCCAGGTTATATCTAACTCTACATCATTTTCAAACCTGATAATTTTTTTATTTTTTTTTAAAGGAAAGGAGGAGAGAAACCTTTTTATCTTTAAAGGGAAAAATCATGAATAATTTCAAGTGAAAAGTAAATTCTAGGACTGTGGCATCTTGCTAACACATTGTGAGCACGGAAAAAAAACAAAAACAAAACAAAACAAAAAAAAAAAACAGTGAAATTGGATAAATAAATGATTTGTTATAAATTATTTGTGGGGAATGGTACATCTTCTAGTTACCCATCTATCTTGCTGTCTTGCATTTATAATGATTTTTACTGCTGTTGTTGTTACAAGACCTCTTCATTTTTTGAGGATTTGTTCTGGTTTCTCAATCAGGTGAAGATAAACAAACTTGGCATATTATGTTCCAATTATAGAATGGAAAACTACATGAAAGACATTTCCCACACAAATGATAAGTTGGTCATTTGTTCAATTGTACAATAGGAGGAGACGGTAACTGGACTGAGAGATGAATTTATATAAGAATATTCATTTCCTGTTCCTAGTTCTGTTTCCTACTTTTTCAGTCAAGACGAAACTAAGCAGCTGGAGGTTGTTTGTCTTATTCCTCTTCCCTCCAACATCTTCCACTTTGTGAATGGGTCTCAATGCATACAGGAGAGTCCTCCAGTGGCATTTGCATGTCTGGGTAGCCAAGTAAGGCACCTAAATCCATGCTTTAGAAGTAAAGGGCTTAATCATTTTCCATGATAATTATAACACTCTGCTCTTCAAATTCATGTACATTGGTATCTAGACAACATATCAAATTATCCCAAGGATCATCTTTTTGAGTCTGGACCATGAGTACATCATCTTCATCAGTCATATTTATTACATGGTGATGAAGAAATATGAACTCTATAAAGGTGGCAAATATGTGTACATGTGAAAAAGTATGATTTTTGTGATTAGACTGATTAGATGTGATTAGATGCAATATATATTTTTGAAGAATAGAGTTCACGGATCTGCCCTGCAAAGGAACTGTGAGAAGGGAGGAGCATAGATATAGTAATTTGCTACTTGTCTTGAAGCAGGAGGACCATGTAAAACCAGCATTTTATTTATTTATTCTTTGCCTAGCAAAGACTCGGAATTGCTTGAGCAGAGATATCTCTCAGCACATAAACCAGAAAACATGTTTTAGGTTTGGTGGCTAGTCCTGACTGCCTCAGTAAGTTCCTCACAGTGTTGCTGTGTGAATTGTTTATGTTTGTAATTTTGTGTGTGCTTGAAGTGAAGACTGCAATGGAAGGAGATTCAACTTTCAGGTTCAGTTTTAACTCTGTGCAGAAAATTATACACATGCAGAGTTTGATTTCCCAGAATAAATATATGATAAATAAAAAGCATTTACTGCTTCTCTACAAAATATTTCATCTTGCTCTAGGTGAATGTTGTTTGAGATCTCATCCATGCCTGGTCAGACAAAAGTGTAAAAGCAGTCACAATATACTATACAACAACAGGTTGTTTGATAGATACTGGTAGCAGTTTGGTTCCTGTCTAACTGAACTTTTCTAAGCAACTGCCAGATAATCTCTTTTGCACATGCTAGCAGAAAACGGACATTTGAAATACATATTTAATAGATGTGCATAGAAGAGAAATGTACATGTGAGCATATCTTTAAAAATGTTTCCTTAAGGGTGATTTTTAAAAAGTTAACATATTCTGTCTTGTCTTGGAGATTTAACACCATAAATGCTATTAAGAAGTGTAATGACTCACCACATAAACACAAAAGCACTGGTATGGTGGATTTACATGCACTTGGGAAAAAAAGACACAGCTTCTCGATCAGACTAATGGCTTGGAAGTGGCTTCAGGACGAGTGCTGGTAATCACATTTGACGGTCTGAATTGATGGCTGATGGCTTGTAAAGGGCAATGCACTGGAGTGATTTCAGGGAGCTTTTAATAATGCTTAGCAAATGATCAGGCTGCACAGTCAATCATTTTGTAGATGCCAATATCTTTCCCCACTTCTCAGTAACTTAGAACCAAAGAGAAAAACAAAACTAAAGGAAGCACAGAACTGTAGACTTAGTCAAGATAATCAGTGTCTATAAGGAATAATAATAATAATAATAATAATAATAATAATAATAATAATAATAGTAATAATAATAATAATAATAATAATAATAATAATAATAATAGTAATAATAATAGTAATAATAATAATAATAAAGGACAGAAAGGAGATGAAAGGAATAAGCTTTATACAGACAAGTAATAAATGTAATTTTCCCTTGAGATTTGTATGCTATTTATGAATTCTTTGAGGATTCATTTTCTGTTTATTAGTGTAATATTAAGAAAGACACAATTAAAGCAATGTTACTCTACAAGAGGATGCTGAGAAGCATCCTGTCTTAATATAGATGTTCTTTCCAAAATTTTTCATGTCCTTCTCTTCTGTTGGCACGTAGTAGACCTAATGGATGGCCATAGTCCCTTAGAAGTGGGATCCACACCCTCTCTATTCCATAACGGGACCTGGGAAGAGCTTTTTCTCTCTTCTCATTCACTTAGATTCTGAGCAAAACTTATTGGAATATCTGAAAACCTAATACTAACTAGGTCGGTGACTTCTCCATTAGAATTCAAGTATATTTAAAATAGTAATGATTTTTGAATTCCTCCATTTCATGATTACTTATAATACCCAAAAGAAGATTTTTAGAAGGCATAATGATTAACAGGAGATCAACTTAATTATATGTATTATGACTATTTCCTAACATTCTCTTACAGTCTTATTTTTAGCTTTCTGAATTCCCTGTTGCCTAGAGCATCATTAGAGATACTTGTGGATATTACCTGTAGGAAATGGTATGGGAAACAGTACTGTAATGCTATCACCACAAAGAAACTATGGTACTACATATGGTGTGTAATAATTTCATTTCTGATGTAGAGTAGGTAAAGAATTTTCCAAGTAGCAGTGGTAAGCAAGTTGGAGTGTTGCCATTTAACAAGGTAGATGACTCACTGCACTGTGAACTGTTGAGTCCATTTCCTTTAAGAATCCATAGGAGACAGTCTAGATTTGTCAGTTTTATGTCCCCAGCTTATTTCGATTATTGACTGCTGAGACATTAATTAATAATTTTGACTAACACCTCATAAGATTTAAATCTTTCTATGATCATTCATTTTGCATGGTGTTTTGTCATTAGTAAGACTGGAAGAATCATAGAATATCCCAGGTTGGAAGGGACCGACAAGGATCATTGAGTCCAAGTCCTGGCACCACACAGATCTACCCAAAAATTCAGACCATATGACGAAGAGCACAGTCAAAACACTTCTTAAACTCCAACAGGCTTGGTGCCATGACTACATCCCTGGGGAGCCTATTCCAGTGCATGATAACCCTCTCAGTGTAGAACCTCTTCCTGATATCCAGCCTGAACCCCGCTCTGTCGCAAATTGACGCTATTCCCTCAGGTCCTATTGCTGGTCACTAAAGAGAACAGATCGGCGCCTGCCCCTTCACTCCCCCTCTCAAGGAAGCTGTAGACCATGATGAGGCCTCCCCTCAGCCTCCTCTTTTCCAGGCTGAACAGGCCAAGTGATCTCAGCCACTCCTCATACATCTTCCCCTCTAGGCCCTTCACAATCTTTAGTAGCCCTTCTCTGGATGCTCTTCAATAGTTTCACATCCTTTTTGTGTTGTGGTGCCCAGAACTGCACACACTATTTGAGGTGAGGCTGCACAAGTGTGGAGTAGACTGGGACAATCCCTTCCCTCAACTGACTAGCTTGATGTGCTTGATGACTAGCTTGGTGATTGTGCTTGATGCACCCAAGGATACAGTTGGCCCTTCTGGATGCCAGGGCATACTACTGGCTCATATTCAGTTTGCTACCAACCAAAACCCACAGATCCTTCTCTGCAGGGTGCTCTCCAGCATCTTGTCTCCCAGTCTGTATGTATAGCCAGGGTTGCCGCTTCCCAGGTGTGGGAATGTAAAGTCTCACAATTGATTGCCTGTTTCTCAAAAGCTGAACTGTAAAGCTCAGTTCCACCATAGATTTCAGTTTTAGGGGAACTGATTGCAAATATTTTTGTGTGAAAGACAAAAACTACCGGTGTTGTCCAAGAACCCCTTAGGAAACTTCAAATTTACCCACAACAACACTTCGTTATTGGTTTAATTGAATATATATGACATTTTACTTTATTTTTCTACACATGCTCTATGTCTCTGCAGCTCTGCAAGAAGACTGGAATAAGACTATTTTTTTTCTCTTTATACTCGCATTTTCCTTAGGCTCATGTTTATGTATTGTTGATAGGATGTATACACTGTAACTTTGTTTCATTAGTGATCTCAAATTGCACAAAGGGATGTTTAGATTGGATATTAGGAAGAGTCTCTCCATGGAGAGGGCTGTCAAGCACTTGAACAAGTTGCCAAGGTAGAGTCCCCAACCCTGGAAATATTTAAGAGACATGTGGATCTTAAAGAGACAGTATGGGTCATGGTTTATTGATGGGATTCAGTAGGTCAAGTTGATGGTTTGACTTAATGATCTTGTCTAGTTCATAACAGAATGGTGGTAAATAGTCTGGAAATGTGTGATAACTTTCTCTGGTGGCAAAAATGGTTGTTTTAAATAATGTTGGGTTTGTTTTTTATTATTATTTTGTTTCTTAATAACCTGAAGCCCGAGTTTTACGGTCATAAGCCATGACCATTGATATCAGTCAGTAGTTTGGGTACTGTTTCCTGGCAAGATACTTTACAGAGAGAGTGCATTAATGAAAATCAGAGAAGGAAGAACAGTCAGAGTGTTCTCGTGGATCAAACTTGCACAAATAACTGTTCACCACATTACTCCTTGTTACCCTACAGGCAGATGTTCAACTACTATAAGTAGCTCTTGCACCATTCTACCACAAAATACTTTAACTGGCTTACACCTTATTATTAACATCTCCTGGGAATCTATCTGCTTCCCTACTTGTCCGCTCTACCATTATTTCCCATCCACCCCACAATACAAAATAAATAGTAAATTATTTTCTTTAATTTTCTATGCTTCTTCGTAGTCCCTTACAACAGCAGACCTATCAAATTGGTGTATATTCATTTTATGTGACTTAGATTTTCAAAGTCCAAAAACTAATGTTAGCTGTTAGCTTTTTTTTTTTTTTTTTTTTTTAATGCAGTTATTGGTAGATATGAAAGTAGCAATATTATACTCCAGAATTCAATCTTTCGAAGACTTTGGAGGCCAAACTGTTATATTTATCTATTTGTTACAACTTTTCAAGGACAGACCTGCCTCTTAGTCTCCTTTACACATGTGTAAGTTAGTAATTCTTTATTCAAACTGTTCCTTAAAGCTGTCTCTAAATCAAGACAACTGCGGTAAGAACAGTTAGCAGAATACTTGTCCATCTGAAACCTTCTAGTGGCTACAGTGACACTCTGGCAAACCTATCCATGTTATCCGAATAGTCAATTTGAAGAGAAAACAAAGGTTTTCATTGTGCATTCGGTGGCTTTAATAAACGCTGTAGTTTTGTGAAGTATGATGTAGTGCATGGATAACGATACTCATTGTAATCTTCTGTCTCCTTGTACATACATTTCAAAACATAACAATCATTTAAAGGTCTTTTACATATTTACAGGCAATACTAGATGGATTGATTTTCTGTTTTCTGTCTTCTTCACTGTTAACTTACTGCAAATAAATGCAAGCATTGTGTCAAGTTAGACATTGAGACATTTTCTATTAGGAAGTGAAGATTCTCAAAGTTCCATCAGTCCAAAATGGTTTTGTCCTTGTAACCCCTTGTGCAGAACTGGAAAGAAACAAAAATGGGGGAAAAAGAAAATGAAAATTGATCTTTTCCTTTATTCCCAGCTGTGAAACCATCCATGGTCAGAAATTCAGTTGAAGTGGGGAGATAAAAGCAAACAATAACTGTCTCTGCCATTAGAAATTAGGAAAAGAATGACTTGGGTCATCAAGTTCAGTTCCACAAGCATAAATACATAATACTGAAGAGTTCACAGAATATCTATTCTTAATCTCTCCTCCCTCTACTCCCCTCCCCCCCCCCCAAAAAAAAAAAAAAAGACAAAAAAGCACTCTCTAAAATGGTCTTAACAGTTGGCACACAGAATCTAAAATTATATATATTTAAAAAAAAAAAAAAAGTATGAAAGTATGATACAAGAGAAAGGATGAAAGAATGATGTCCTATAACCTTCACGTGGCAAAATAATTCTCTTATATAAAAAAACAAACAAACAAAAAAAAACAAAAACAACTTTTAAGTGATGTAGAGAAAACAACAACAAAAATACAACAGTAGACCTTGCCAGTCTAGTTGGTGTCATAATTCTTTATTGATCCCAAATTAGGAGACTATGTAATCCTGAGCATTCAGACAACAGATGCCAACTAAGCACTTTGTATTTTTCTAAGCCTTTGCACTTCGAATATTGTTTTCTGCCAAGTATCCCTTCATTGTGCTGCAAGGGACCCACTTTGTGTTCAGAAAAACAATAGATACATCACAGAATAGTCTAGAGGAACAAATCTTCCTGAATCCTAATGCTGATAATGAACAGCAGATCTGAATTACAGGATTAAAAAAAAAACAAAAAAAAAAAACATGCTGAGAAATATTTAAAAGTGCCAATTTTCTTGAATTGAAAGCCCAAAACTTTTCTTCACAAGCATTTATTTCTGAACTTTCAGATCATGTTAGATAATCACTTCCATCTCCTCCTCAGGCTCCATCATGAAACAAGTAAGTTTTCCCTACTTTGAAAGGCTTTCTTTTCATCTCTAGATCTTTATCTAATCTGCAAATGTCTAGACTTAAGTTTTATTCATGGCTAATTCAAAGCCATTAAATCTCATTCCAGTAATGCTCTTTAAATTCAATAATTCTTTTCTCTCTTTCCCTGGTGTATACACCCCCAGTGATATTTATTTTATTATTTTACTGTAACACTATTGACACATTTATTACTGACTTTTATTTAGTGGTGTATATAAACCAGAGTATTAACATTCCTTCTAAAATAATAGGTTCTCTTTTTGCTTAAGCACTATGTAATTGTTTTTGTTATTCTTGTTTGAGATGTTCTTTATGAACATAATCAACCTGAATTACAGATGATATTCTACATGAGCTCTTACCTACACCTACCACAACGGTATTACTGCTTCTTGTTGTCTACAAAGCCTCCTTACCTGTTTAATCTTAAAATTAGGAACCAATGTGAAAAATATCAGTTTGGCTTCTGAGCAAGATATGGCTTTTATGTTAACATGAAAATCATTTTTAAATTGGAAAAAAAAAGAAAAGAAAATAAAAGAAAATTCATGCTTTCTTAGTTCTGAAAGGATAATTAGTGGGAAACCCCAAGTATCTCTGCTAATTTCATAGCATAGATACTGTCCTAATCCAGTCTGTAACCAGGAACTACAGAAGTTAGGCGGAAGATTATGAAGAAGATATGGATCTAAAATTAACAAAACTTTGTCACCTCTGACCCTCTGAGTCTCAGAAGACATTTCTTTTATAGTTGGCCCACATTATGCTTGGATAAATCTATCAGTACCTAGTGAGACCAATTTTTGTTCTGTGTGAGTGGAGTTCCCACTGTATACATTTTTAATATTTTCTCCGTTCATTTCTGGAAAGGTATTGCTTCTTTCAAGCCCCTGCCTCATTATTTTAGTATAGGATATTCTGATTTTCTTCTGTGAATACAATACATTTGCTCTGGTCAGGAACTCAGAAGTAATGATAAAGTTAGAGAAATGGTTGCTCATGTGTCCTGGGAGTTTCTTTACTCAGAAGCTTTTTAGTGCAGAAGGGGACAAACATGTATGGCAATGTGCAGAGGTAATTTCATTATGAAATTTTGATTAAGTCACATGAAAAAACAAAAGCATGTGTCCTTGAATTATTAGCTGGAACCACCTGCAGAAGCGTTCTACTGAAGGAAATCCCTGCAAAGCTGTGGGCCCCGCTTGCCTTCTAGGAACTCAAATGAAGGGATGTGGCTGCTCAGAGGAAGGTAATGGGAGCAGTTTCAATGGTAGTGGACTTCAGTTCTGCCACAGTGAAGTGCCTAATTCCTACACATCTGCAAATTCTCATGGGAAAGACAGACATTCTGCTTTCTTCTCAACAACCTTTCAAACTATTTTCACCTTCCACATTTATGCCTGGAATTTATCCTAGAATTCCTTTATCACCTATCACTTTTTAATTAATTGTGGAATTTGTTATGACTGTCCCGATACTTTAATTTTACATTTTCTATCTATTCTGAATTAGTTTCCACTCTTTGACAGTGTATGCGGTTATATCTTGACCCATTAAAATAAAAGAACTTTTTACAATATCAAGTCTCCTAAGTCTCCTAACTTACCATCTTAAACATACCACTTTAAAGTTGGGCTTCCAGTTTTGATTCACTGTTTTAGCTCTTCTCTGAATCCTGCCAAATTTTCAATGTTATTTCAGTGAAGTGAGATTTAATTTTTCACATTTTTCAAGTTGTTTTCATAGTAAATGCTTCCATAAGTGGAGCAAAGGTGCACAATTATGAAATCTTCAGATATATTTTTTTGAACTTAACATTTTATTTGAATGCCATCTCTCTCCAGCAGACACTGGGTCTTCACTGAGTTTTTCCCCATAGATTCGTGTGTGCCAATGACTTTTCCTGTTGTTAACTCTAGGTCATGTATTATACATCTCATCTATAATTTACCATAAAGAAGGACCTTCTATTATTTATCACCTGTGTGAAGACATTCATGTGCACACATGCATATATGTGATACTTTCTTAAATACATACTCTTTTTAATGTATAAATATTTAACAGAGGTTATAGTATACAGAAATATTACTCTTTAAAATTTCAGATTTTTTTTTCCCTGAATATATTTAATATGTACCATAGGGCACACTATTGAAAGAAATAGGTAATGTATGTCAATAGGGTATTATTTTAAATGTGAGGAAGAATTAAGATCATTTAGAATTTTATCATCTTAATAAAGGTACGTCCTATTTCATGGTATTCCAATTTCTTGTTCAGAACTCACTGTCTTTTTAAGATTTAGTATTGGCCATAAGTATAAGTTATATATTAAAAAGAGACAAGGGTTTTTTGTTTGTTTTTAAAGTATTAAACACTGGACACTATTTCAATTCTGTTTTGTATGCACAATACAACATTAAGTTGGGACTACTGTGCAGTGAGATGATCAGGATGGTCCTGAAAAAAAAAATCACACTGTATTTCATGTAAGCACTGTCTGTTGTTCAGGAGACAAGCTATAAAACAAGCTTTATAATATGTAATCTTCTATCAGTCAGCCTTCCTGTACACAATAAAATTCAGTGCAATTTTTGTCTGAATGAGAGAGAGAAGCCTGGGTTTTAAGAAAGCATCATCTGAGTTAAAGACTTTACTATGTTGAAGGCTTCTACTTTAATATATTATCTCCCTAAAAAAAAAATAAGTACAGATGATGTTTGAAATTGTGTTAATCACACAACTTGCCTATGAACGTTCAGGTATTTGCATTTTCTATTTAAATTGAAAGCGACTCTTGGAAATCTTGGCTAAAAAGTATCTCAGAAATTAAATGAGAAAGAGTAGCCTTTTATTGAGTGGTTTTTCAAAGCAGGAAGATATTTATTAGTGAATAGCTGTTACTTCTGGTAAAGGTCTCCCCCTGACCTTGTTTTTAGATGTCTGCATTTGCATACTAGAATTTAAAAGTCATTTTTATAGAGACTAGGTAGGCCTGCAGAACACAATCCAAGTCACTCAAGTAAAATTGTCTCTCCTTCAGTACTTATTATCTCATGGGGATAGTCTGCAGGTATGCCTGAGAAGAAGAGCTAGACAGGTAATAGGAAGAGTGTAGAACAGTTTCAGCTTTAATACCTCATTTTGAAAGATTAGGTCAAAGGAAGTCAATGTAACAGGTCGGTCACAATCAGATCCCATCAAACTGCTTACAATTAATTATTCAAGCCTTTCTTTGTGCTCTTGTCAATTTGAACAGAAAAGCTGACAGCTGTTGAGTCTCTATTGAAGACCAGCCTTAAATCATTATTATTGAACTGCTACTTACTAGGCTCTCGGGCCAGCGCTCCTGTCAGAAAGAAAAAAGAAATGAAGCACAGAATATTGACTTTTGGATCTTTCGGATATTATTTATTTAATTTTTCTCCTATCGTCTGTTGCATTCTTTATTCTTCAAGGTGCTGTACTTTTTGCAGTGGCCTCTTTGCTCCAGAAAGAATGTAAGTCAACAAGGCTCAATTTACAGGGATTGCATATATGTTACACCTTCTTAATGATAATGCTCTAGGGAGGGGATACTATGCCTCGGCTGTGGATGTGGTGTAGAATGCAAATTCTAGGGTCAGTGATACAAACTCTTGGGGTTCTGTCTAGGAGAATTTGAGTGAAGAAAAATTGACTTTCTCCTGGGAGATAAAGACTGTGAACTATGAAAGTAATAATGCTGACCCAAATAGCGGTTGCTCATAAGATTGAACCAATGCAGAATTTGCTTAGAATAAATGCCAAGCAGCTGTCAGATTTTGCTACATTAATTTTCTTTTTATAAGATTCATTTATGGCTGCTCACATCCCTAAGCCACTGGCTGCATGAAAGACTATGCCCAGATTACAGTTGAATATCAAGAAAAAAGAAGAAAAATAATTTTAGTTCAAAGCTTTTTCATCATTACGATTTTGCTGTCTGGGTTTGAAAAACAGGGATAATTATTTTAAAATGTTCTTATCTCAGGGACACTAACATTTTTCAAATGATCATTTAAAATGTCAAGTCCCCAAAACTGCAGTGTGTTTTCTCAATAAAAAGAAGTGCATTGACGCAAATCAAACATCCCTACATTATATGCCTTTGTCCAAAAGAATACTTTTAGACCTTATGTGTTTAAATCACTGTGCACGAGTAAGAACAAATCACAGATGCATCACTTTAAATCTTTTTTAAGCTGTGTTCTGATGTCTTAAATGACACATAAGTACTTCACAGGTTTCATAATGCACCTATGTGAATGCACCTATGTAAAGATGCATTTTATCCACATGAACTAATCTTTTAAAAACAGATTACATGGGTGCGTTTGGCCTTTGTTGTTATAGACAGAGTCTTCTGCAGCTGGTCATTGATGCATCTGCCTTATTATGTGTGTGCTCCACCAGTTGTGCTACACTGACCACGAGTACAAAAGATGCAATTTAGATATAGCACATCTTGGACTGACTGAACATGTACATTTTCAGGCATTTCTGTCAAGTCAGTCTTGTTTAGGCAACTTTTCTGATGCTCACAGGTTCTGGGAATGTGAGAAATGTCAATCATATAAATCTTCATGGATAAATGTTATTAACATGGTCAAGGCCATCTGTACTAATATAAGATATAACAAGCAAGGCCAGTCTGACTCAACATGTTCTTTAATGGCATATGACGTTAAAGAAAGAGAATGACTGCTCAAGAAGACTGCTTAGGATCCAGACAATACTTGTTTGTCTGCTTTGATATTTATTTATTAATTTATTTATTTATAATGCAATGCTCTTCTTCAAAAATCAGTTTCATAAAAACAAATGTTTTGGAAGCTCAGGAAAATCAGAAGGTTTAAGAGAGGCTTGCCTGAAACAGTAGTCTGGCAAAAGTCTGTATTTTCAAATTAATTTATTTTCAGGTCTTTATGCAGAATGAAAAACAATGCAAACAAAAAAATGGTACAGTGGGCTTGTAAATTCTCTTACAATTAAAATAGTAGAATAGTAGTAATATTTTGCTCAAGCATAGAGTTTTACGTATTCAAGCTGTGTCCTTATTATGTACGTACACAAAGGGTTGAATATTATCTGGCAAGTCTTCAGGCACTGCATGTAAAATGAGAAGTAAGAAAGGATGCTTTTATGCTCAAAGCCCAGGACCAGGATACAGGATTTCCAAATCTGCCTCAAACACACAAGATAACATTGGGCATACCAAGTAGTTTTACTGTGCTTCAATTTCCCAATCAATTAAAAAATATGCAAATGATGAAAATTACCTGAGAAATGTGTATGAGCATATTTGCATAATGTTTCTGATACCCGGAAAGGTTTCCAAGTCTTGATTTCCTGAACAGTTCATAAATAAATATAAAGGTTAAAAAAAAAAAAAAAGTATTTACATTAATTTTTACATTAATTCTAAAGGAATTATGCTTATAATCTTTTTCTTTATGCTGCCAATCTAAGGAAAATATAAGTACAGAATCAAAGTAATCTATTTAGGGTCTGGATCTGCACATCTTTCATACTTTTATCTTAAGTATATCTTTGAAATTAAGTTGGACTGAAATAGCACATAAGTCTTGAGTTGATGCTCAGTGTAAATCATGCTATGAATTTAATCCTGGCTGAAAAGTTATGCTTATTGAACACTGTTTATCATTAAAAAGTTAGTTTGCCAAAGATGTCTGTAAAGAGCCTAACTTGACAAAGCACAGAAAATAAACAGCATGATAACTTTGTTTACTTGCATTATAATATAATTCACATCTAAAATATTTCTGTTTTAAAAATATTCTAAGAATTCATAAAAATTTGTAATCCACAAGAATGAGGTCTGCAAGCAAGCTAAATCCCCATATGTTGATTCAATGCAACCTGGAATCAAATTCTGCAGGAATTATTTGCATTTATTTTGATATAAAATTGATGGTGTTTTTTTTTTTCTTTCTTTCTTTTTCAAAGTTGATTATATGTGTGACTTATCTTGTATAATACTTAGTTGCTAATTTTCTAATATTTCTTTACATGATAATTTTGTTGGATTACAATCAGCATGAGTCCTTTTGTTTCAGAATACAATATGGAATAGATTTTACATGTTGCTGCTCCTATCACTGTGATCCTGATGCTGTATTTCTTCTGTTTAAAATACTGCTTCACCAGGGACCCAACGACTATTCTCTATCATTCTATACTGAGGAAAATGTATGGCAAGTCCTAAAAGATGGGACTAGCCTGACAGGAGGCTATTTTAAAAATGCAAGTATGTTAAGTGTACTATGAGTTGAAAGAAGTTAAAAATATATACGAAACGGATATCTATGCCTTGCCTATGTTGTTTGAAAGGGTAAGCCTGTAACAGAATCAGGTTCCTGTCATATGCCGTCGCTCAGTATGTTTAGAGTCCAAATCAGTGGGCATGAGAGAGGACAAGTTCCAAGAGGAAAAGTAGCATGCAGCTATTGGTAGGGGATTTAAAAACAATAATAATTAATTTTTGAAAGAGCTGTTGAAAAGCAGCTCTATAGACAAGTTATCATCATGTTTAGAAAGACAGAAATGTATATCATTGTTTTTTTTTCTACCCTTTAAAGATTATTCACTGACTACTGGACTGCTGTCCCCAAGGAACTGGCCAGGAGTCTCCAGAGGGAATTCCACTGAGGGTCTCCTATGGTGTATATTTTGATTACTTTTTATCCAAAAGACATAACCATAAGTTTCCTTTATCAAATTGAGCAAGAAAGAAAATAACTCCTTCCCAAGTCATGACCCTAAAACCAAATTAACCTGTTTAAGTTTCCCTAATTTAACACTTTCAAAATAAGACATTAGATGAAAAAAATATTTTAGAATGTACCATATGAGGCTTTGTCTGTTAGTGATTGTATTCACCTTAAATAAATATTCTCAGTGCTCAGATGTCTTGTGAATTTCTGAACAGAGCTTTTCATGAAGGGAAGTTGGTACTGTTTCTCATTAAACTGTTTCTTATAAAAGTGTTCCTTCAGGTTGAGATCCTTTATTACCTTCATAGTTACTTGCAGAATAAATGTGGTTAAACATGTGGGGCCACAGAGCTGCAGCAGCTCTAATTAATGTAGCGTAATATTGATTATTAGCAGTTTGTTAAAATAATTCTGCTGCTGGTGGCACTTTTAATTCTGTGTATGCAAGGCTGTGATTTATTCTGATCATATTGTCTATAACAGTACGTATTGTGCATATGCAATGATTTGGAAGCTGTAAACTATTAAGGTGCACACTTGATGATGGTGACATAAACCAACTGCTGTTCATGCTGAAGGAGATGGAGCATGTTACTTAACAAGCAGGGTCTTGCTCGTGTTTAAATATACATGCGGCTAGAAGGAGAGATGGGTTATGTTTCTGGATGTTGCAGAGAGCAAAGTGCAAGTTAAGCTACTGGTCAACTGTAGGCCATTTATTTATCAGGGATGCACCAGCAAAAGCCTGAGAGAATAAATTTTAATCCTCCAGACAACTCTATATATCATGGACAAAGATGAATCCTCTTTAATCAGAGCCCTTAAAGCTAGCTAGTGATTTAAAATTATCTGCTTTCTTTCTAGCTGAAATAAGGAAAGCAGCTTCTACAACAATATGTGCAAGAACCCAAATCACCTAAACTGTGTTATTAAAAATTATGGCAGTTTTATTTAAAGTCCTGGAGGACTGACAGTTAACAACAGTGGGTAGAGAACTGTAGCTGCTCATGCCTAATATATTCATAAAAGATTAAGATGGTGAACAATTAAACACAAACATTATGTGATCAGTCACGTTTATGCCATTTAATCATAAAGTAGCAACAATTAACATAACATTGTGTACACAAATATACAGCTCCTGCAACCGTTTATGCTTAAAAGAAAAGATTATGTTTATTTCTCCTTTACAAAACTTGAATACTGTATTCATAATATAAGTGGAAATGATACTGTCAGTTGGCATGAAATATATTTTTGCAGTCTCAGAAACATGGAGAGAGCAATAAAATGATCCTCTCTATGGTCTGAAGTGTGTAATCTGTCCAACAATCTGGTTTTTAGAATAGCCATTATCATAGTATCAAAATGTATTCAGAAAATAATAGAGCTGTGCATTATAATAGCACTAATGCTCGTATTTCTTTCCTTTTTCTGTGGTTACAGAAACACAAATGTACTCATATTACTGTTAAATTTTAAGGGGCTAAAACCAGGAATAGAGATACCAATGGCTTTCAGAATCTGTTTAATTTTTGAGCATTGTGTTCAGGCCTCATCTTGTCTGAGTTTGAATCCAGCATGGTACCACAACCCTTGTTCTTATGGCAATACTGTAACTGAGTCAGTAGATTATCTATATCAGCTGTTTATCAATTCAAAACTGGAGCTTTATTTCCCTATTTTCCTCTCCTCCCTTCCTCCCTCTTTTTGTTTCTTGCTTACTTGATTTCTTTGCTTTTTTTTTTACTTTCTCTTTCTCTCTCTCATTTTACTTTTATGCACCTTATGGTTTTGTATGCAAGAATTAGGCAGGTTTGTTGTCTTAGTGTAGTAAAGTATGCAAAATTTTAAGGGAAATATGGAAACTATAGCTATTGTACAAACTAAAGTACGAGAGACAGTAAACCATCTTGGTTTACTTACTTGGAGAAGTAAACACCACAGTATCTAGATTTGACTAAATCTATTTTCTTTGTAGAGATACAGAGAGAATGTTGGTCCCTAATATTATTGAGAATTATAGGTGCCAAAATAATAATAATTCTTGTATGTTAAATATATACCTTTTAGTTTTTATGCCTTCAATGATTCGATAGAAAATATTTCATGGCCTTGCTCCTTTTGTCTCAAGCTGATTTAGGATGGTGATGATGGTGGACAGCCTAGACTTTGAGCAGCTCTGACCTCTGCTGGCAGAGGGGCAAGGTGACTGATCAGTAACTGATTTATTTGCATCCCCAATGTAGACTGAGCTGCCAACACAACAGAAGTTTCCCGAGGGGAGATCTGACTCTGGTAGAGGAGGTGAGGAGGGTAAAAGGAGTTAAAGAGTGATGGTGTGAGAAAAAAAATATCGATATTATTTTTTGAGTTATGAGTTCTATACAAATTTTGGAAAGTTAAGAAACTGTCTATGTTACAATTAAAACCATGTCAGCAATAGTGTTGAAAACATTCATGAACATCCTCAACTTTTTGTGGAGAGATAACCTCAGTTACTTTTGATTGAACTCAGGACAGATTATGTGTCCAGATAAAAGAGAAAAAGCACCTCATGTGAGGCTGCTGGCTTCTCTTATAAATTCTCAAGTTTTATTCTGGCAGAAAAAAAAAAAAGTTGCTTATAGCTGTGGACCCAGGCCATGTAGTGCAAATAGGTATTCGATTCAGCAGGTATACCTGAAGGGTGGAGGTGGTAACACAAGGGAGGGCTAATTTCAGTGTAATTGATTAAGGAAGATATTTGTCTCTGGGCTGCAGGGCAATGCTATAATTTCCCTTTCCCCTTTCCTGTTCTCCTGGAAGTAAGCTGTGGGTTGTGTCTCTGACAGGGAGAGAAGCAGTGGTCAGTGCACTCCAAAGGGGCAATATATAGACCCCAGTGCTGAAGGAAAACAAGGGACCAGAAAAAATCACTTTATCCTCTGTAAGATCTGCTAGTGGGACCTGTAAGCTTGGCTACAACCACAGAGGGGAAGGCTGTGCTGAGCAGAGTGTAGCCATGTTTTGACCATCTGCACCACCTACTGTGAGCAACATCCCAGGCATCTCTTGCAGGTTGAGAACGGTGCTTGGAAAAGTAAAATCCATACCTCTCTCCTTCCCTACATTCCTCTCTTTCCTCATCTAATCATTGGTTTGTGTATCAAATGCACTGGCAGGACTGTGACTTCAGGGTATAGTTTCGGCATGGCTGCTTCTAGCACATTTTCCATGCCCAAAGCAGCAGATTGTTTTGCTTTGAGAATGATGTTGTAGCAGTACTATAAAACTGAGTTATAGGTTACACTCTGCTTTGGCTCTGCAGGGAGGTTTCTCCCCTTGCGTGCACAGGTCATGCTAGAAACTTGCTAGCAGAAGCAGTTCTATCCAGCAGAGGTGACAAGTACAGCTGATAAAAGTTTATTTGTTCTATATTATCATTTGGCACACGATTAGAACAGCCATCTGTTCCCTTAATTTCTATCAACCCAATTTAGACTGCAATAACATAATGCCATAAGATGTGTTTCCAACAAAGTGAAAATCAAATATGATTTTTAAAAACATCTTGAGGATAACATGGCTCCTATTTAAAGACTAACAGCATGCATATGGGGAAAGAAGGTATTATAAAAGAATAATTAATGTTACAGTTTTAAAATATTCTCATTTTAATACAAGCATATTTTACAGTAATTCTACAGGAAAGTGTTCACATTTTCTTATGAATTATACATGAGAACAATTTCACATAGGAAACCTAAACAGAATTATTTTAACTTATTACTAAGACCTGTAAAATTTTATTTTAATCTCTGATATCATACAGTTTAATGGAAGGCATTAAAACCTTACATAAGAGCAATTTCATAATTGTTAATGTGACCTCTTCTCACTTAAAGAAATGAATACATGATTTACCAATGCAGCTAAACTTTAATGAAGTCACTAGGTTATACAGAATACTAGTCAGCAGATAGTAAATTTAGGGGTATGCTTCTAAAATGTCATGGGATTTTGGCCCCTTGGTTGAGGTTGGTCAAGACTAGAAATGACCCAGTTTCCTTCTGTTTTTCCCTTTTTCTTCACTTCAGGGTCTTACTAGTTCAAAATACGTACTTTCAAAACACAGGTTTTGATAACAGCTCAAATAAAAACATAAGGTTTCAGTTAAGGAATGAAGTTTAGTTAAGGAAACACATGTTGATAAAGTATACAAATGGACCATATGTTTGTGTGATGGCAAATAATCTTATGATTCGGTGAGTTATGTAGGGAGATTGGATTGTGTGATAAAGATGTCATGTATGAATATATAGCTTTTCATACAGACAGTGCTCATGTGAAGAAAGACAATAGGTTTAATCTATAGAATGGGGGACGTCTGTCCTATAAGTCTGAAAAGGATACCGGAATTTTTTATCAATAACCAAAGTAAGTCATCATTGTGCAATTTCTGGATGCATAAACATATGGAATATTTCTATAAAAGAGAGTGGTGACATTTTGTATTCACTATTACCAGAACTGTTAATCTGCATGATCCAAACTTTAAAAAGAATTTCAAAAACTTGTTAAGGTGTTGGGCAAAAACTGCAGGAATATTTCAAGATATGAATTATTCACAGTAAATGAGTTAGGAAGTTCAATCTATATAACTAATTAAGGAGATATGTGGTTTAAGAGGTAATTTCTTCACATTCTGTAAGTACTTAAATAGAAGATTTCTGACTGCAGAGGAAATCTTTAATGAAGGCACAGTAAGATTTGATAGCTGGGGTCAAAGCCAGATAGACCACAAACAATACTCTAACTTTCAAAAGTGAGAATAATTAACCACTGGAATAATTTACCCAGGGGTACCAAATGCTCTCTACTACAAGAAGTCTTTAATCATGACTAATGTCTTTTTAAAAAGCTGTAGCTTAACTTCCAGATATAGACTTGATGCAGGAATTAATGGGTGAAGCATGAAAGGTGAGAATAAATGACTCTAATAGTTTTTTCTAGTCCTTGGATCTATATATTTTTTCAGTCTCTGCAAGACAAAGTTATGTATCAGTGACAGATGAGGCCCTGAAGAAAGAATGATGGGTTCCGTTTACATGTTTTTCCACTGACTTGTTTACATCAATCTACATATCTCAACAAGCTTATTTGTAAAACATTTAAATTTTAAATAATATGTTACTATGCTTGCCTACTTCACCAGGGTAGTAAGGGTTGTTAATGTCCTTTGAATTCTTTAAATGAAAGACATACTGAAGATATTGGGCCAGGTCTTCAAAGCCTCCAAGCATTGAAAATGAAAAAAGACGTAAGCTTTCAACATCTCTGAAAATCAGATTATGAAATTATTATAATCAAGTTTTCAAGGCATTAATACAAACACTTCAGAATAATAAATGGGAATTATGAGATATATTTTGACACTCTTCTTTTTAATTGTTGTGAAGGAGGCTTCTCTGTCTTCCTCCCTTGAAGACTGCTAACAGCCAAACAAACAGAAAGCTTCAGCTTATCTGAAAGGATGTTCCCCCCCCCCCAAAAAAAAAAAAAAAAAAAGGCTTATTTGCTATATTAAGTAGATGAGTCAAAAAAATTAGACTTTGTTACAGGAAAGTGAGAGCAATTAAATTAAATGTGCCACGAGAACAGAACACTCCCCTAGATCAACAGGGTAATAAAAGCTTGTCGATCCCTATCCCAGTGCATTTCTAAACACTTTTTGAAGTACAGAACACAGAGAGCTCAACACTTCAGGTTTGTCACCATTGACAGCCTGTCGGTTTTAATGAAAATGCTCTCCGTTTAGAAGATGACAGAAATTACATGCATTTCCACTCTTATTTTTCTGTCATCTTTTCTGTCTTGCATTTTTACAGTAGAAGGTGGAATTGGTTATTAAAGCATTACATAAGTATGCAAAATATATTAAGAAGAAGAAAGAAAAGAAAAAGCTTTAGCCCTGCAATTATATATAATGTGTTGGTGAGAAATGTGTATTGTGGGATAACATCTGATGTGTGGCAATAACTATTTATTTTTAGTTATTTTTGAAGAGGAAGAGGCAAATTCTCTAGATAATACATAAAATGAAGGTTTTATTATACGATTGCCTGAGTAATTTCGAACAGGAAGATGATCTAAGCAGTGTTAGATAGCTCAAGTACATTCATAACTTCTCTAGAAAACATAGCAAGATAACACTGAACAATTTCTTGGTTCTGCATAGCTTTCACAAGCCCATTTTAATAAGCGGCTGGCTTTTAATAAGTGTACCAGCTCTGCTTGACAGAGATGTAAAACCGCACCTGAGGAAACTTGCTGCCAGGACTGAAGAAGGAAGGCTTCACCTGAAAGTATGAGGTAGTACTATGGGATCTGGAAACAGCCCACAAATCTGTACAGAGTCTTCAGCCTGGCAGTAGCCACTCCTTATGTTTCCCCAGTTTTGATTCCAGTGTAAGTATTAGTGAGAATAATGGGCACAGTGTTGAGACAGTGAGGAGGTAGGCTTTTGGTAGGTTTAAGGAAAGCTATGAATTTCATCCTCTGTGACAGTTACTTTAAGCTTATCCTATGCAGAGAAACAAATTTAATTATTAGTGGTGGCCTGTACAGAACATATCTCAAATTTTTGCAAGCTTTAGGAAAACAGAGAATGCAATTAATTTCTAAGCTTTGCACACACATTTGCACAGTCTTACACTTGTGCCTACTAATGGTATCCGACAGTGCAAAGTTTTGTAGAACTAGAATTACGTATATTTAGCACAGCTAAAATTGGAGCCCAGGAAAAAAAAAAAAAAAACAAAAAACTACATGAAGCCATTGTACAATGAGCACATTTCTGCCCATCAACTGTTTAGTTTCCAGTTGCTTGACCTTTGAAGGTTTACTGGAGGGGCAGATGGGTCACAGCCATCCTGTTAGCCCCTTCTTATCTCACTTGTGGTCCTTGTCCTCTGATGTTACAGCAGCTGAGCAGCTTCTCCACTGACATGCACCCCTGTACTGTTTGATAATCAAGTTACATCCTAGCTTGGAAAACCCGATCTGATTCTTGATCGGGCTCCAGAGGACAGGTCTGCATGGTGTGTACAGCCCCTAGTCAGCAGCCCATCAGCCCTGCCAGCCAAGTTGCATTGCTGTGGGCAAACACACCTCTGAAGTGGTTGTGCTACCTGAAATACAGAGCTGCATAATGCTCACACAGCTGGAAACAGAAGCAAGAGATTGCTTTTGCCACATACCCATCATTAACCCCAAGTAAAGTCCTTAAATGTGATTCCTTTCTCCTGAAGCTATCATTTCACGCTCCCTAAAGACTAAGGGAGACAACCATGCCTTAATTACCTTTAGCCCTTGTAACATATTTATTGGCAAAGGTAGATTTGCTTTATGAATATTTCAGTTGTGCAAAATCTGCATGATGCAGGAGTCAAACAGCCCAGGGTTTTCACACCAAAATTCTAAACATCCTTTCTCACCTAGAATTGTGGATGAATGTAAACCTGGTTTAAGGGTACAGATGTTGAGCACCTATGTTATGAGGAGATAGGATGGAATGGGCTGAGTGATTGTATCTGCATAATTGGGGACTGTGAAGAGGAAAGGAAGAAATACAGGACGCTGTATCTAGGAGTTGTAGTGTGAGAATCAACCAAAAAAAATTGAAATTATCCTCTGGCCATCAGAAAGTACAAGCTCTTTGTGAATCGACATGAATCTGCCTCCCTAAAAGGAGGAAGAATTCTCAGCTGTGGCTTTCAAAAAGCTATGGCTTTTCCTGTATGTCTGACAGGAGGTAAAGAACAGCTCTGTGATTGTTAAGAGATGCACTAGCGCGTTGCCAGAATACTTGCAGATTGGATGTTTTTTGGTTTCTCATAGCTGTTAGTTGCCAGATATTTGTAGAAAATGCACTCAGCTTGTTTGCTCAAGCCAAGCTATTTTGCAGACTATCAAATAAATAACTTGTAATAACTAGTAATTGAGAAGCTAGGTAAAACATATTTTATCAATTTAACGTATTTTTATTAACTGTGTATATTGTTTCATCCAAACATTACAACTAAACATATTGAAATATAAGATGCACAATACCTTTGCTTTTCTCATGTAGCCTTTACAATGCCATACATCAGATACCTGGCTGTGAAATTGTGAAATATTACCTGCTCTGCTCAACTGTACTTAAAACATAAGTTTTCCATACGTAAGCACTTAGATTTTCAGGGGCATATGACATCAATATGGCCTTTGTATCAGAGGGAACCCCCTACTAGGTTGGAATATAGTGTTGTGTAGTGTCACTGATAGCTCGTGGCTGAGGAAAGCACACTGACCTCCCAGTCATTCCTCTTCCCTTGGGTCTTCCCTTGCCCAGCTCTCCCCCTTGACAGCTGGGAGTAGCCCAGCATCTTCTGTGTCTCCATGCTGTGGATTCATTTTGTTAATATATTTTTAATTAATGGCACATACTGTTAGAATAAAGCAGGTAATTTAGAAGATTATGAACAATATGGCTCATAAGCTTTTCTGGAGGTGCTACCTGACTGCTTCCATCTTTATGCCTTGACTTTCAGGAGAACAGGGCTGCCAAGACAAGTAGCATGGTTATTTTATAATTCAGTATGCATACATGGATGAGAGAGGTGAGCTGAGGTTGTCTTATTCAATATTATCTGTCCTAAGGGTCAGTCATGGTTGTATTTTTTTTTTCACTTCTTTTAGATTGTGATTTAAAGGAGATTGCCCTCTGTAATAATACCATTTCCTTTCTGTCTTTTCTCTGCTGGATTGCTTTCCCACTGATTCATTTTTGAGCAAGCACCTTGACTACGCTTAATTATTAAAAAGTCATTGCTCAAATAGAGTTCTGAAGAAAAGGAAATATTTCTTACTGCACATTACTGAATATTAGATCATAACGTGTTTCATCTTTGTGTATTCTCTCCCTTAATTTGGGAGACACATTTTTTATAATACATGGATAGAGGTATGCATGTTTTAAAAGCTTCCAAATGCCTAGCAGAAAATAGCAAAGACAACGAGACAATGTTTCTATCTTTTTTCCCCCCTTTTTCTCCATTGTGAAATCTTTAGAAAGGCATACATAGCTCAGACTGCAGTATTTTTTAAAAGAAAAAAGTGGTCGGTCTTGTGAGATCTAAGTGTGCAATGCATTCTAACCACACTACTTTCCATTTATTCTAATACAGGGAAATCCTTAGAGTAAACATGTACAATGTAGGTGTTAGCTTTTTAGTGTCCTTGACCTTAGAACATGCATTTTTAACAGAACAGACGTACCTGTGCAGCTGTCAAATGATCAAAACTGCAAGTGTGTATATATGTGCCATGACATGTTCTGCACATTCTGTAGTTAATAATAATAAATATATTTTTGAAGAGAATTTCAGATTTTTTTTCTCAGTTTTCTAGTGTACCTGGCCAACAAATGTCATTTTAGCTAATATTGTTCAATTATTTTCAATACGAATGAAATCTGGGACAAATGATGAACCTATACATATCAGTCTTGTTCAGTTTTAAGGAGACGTTGTTTTTTTAAGGAGACTTTGCTGGGCTTTTTCTTCCTGAAATAAACTTTTCTGTTTAGATAAAAAAAAAAAAAAAAAAAAAAAAAGTTAAAATTGAATACTTAGATACGAGTTATAACACATCCCATGCTTTTATGGTTTATTAAACTTCTTTTAGACACAGAATCTGTGTACCTGCTTACATTTTGGTTTTCTAATCACAGATTGCAATGCTATTATAAAAAAAAATAATAAAAAAAGGCCTGCAGCAGATCAGATACTATATTAACTCATCTCATGCTGCCTAGCTTGCAACTGGCACTGGTATAAGAAGTGTGGACATATAACTGGGTATATGTGGGTATAACTGCACTGGGATAAGCAGTGTGGACATATCAGCAAGGCTGGTGTTGCTGTCCTTGTGTTCTCTTTTCCCACCACACCTGAAGAAGGCTGTGAAGCAGGGCTGTGCAGTACGTGGTTCTTTTGGCTGGACAAATATTTGACCTTTAGCAAATACATGTATGTCCTGTATTCTTGGGGTAAAAACTTCCTCTTTTGTGAGTTTCTCTTGTCTTCCTTGACTCCTTTATTTTTAATTTTTGATCTCCCCCCCCCCCCTCCCCCCTCAGTTTTCTGGTGTATCTGGCCAACAAACATTATTTCAGCTAATATGGTTTAATTATTCATGTCGTCTCATAAAGTCCTTCTAATGTGCACAACTCTGCTAGTGAATTACCGTATCACTCTATGATGTTAAGTTATACCAGATTAAATTCTTTACCTTATATTTTATTTCAGATACCTCTTGGATATTTTTTTGTGATTGTGATATAGACCTTTCTTTCTTTCATTCCTCACATTTGACTTACAGATCCTTACAGTTTCATTAAGAAATACATGTGTTAATATCTATATATGCATTTGCAGAGAGCACTTAGTAGACTTATAATTTGTAGCCTCTAGACTCTGGTGACAAAACCTTCAGGACCCTTCAGCATGCATCCTTCATTCCCCAGTGTGAGCAAGCAGAATACGTTAACAACCTGCAGATATTTTAAACACTGCAAATGCTTGTGTCTTTCAGGACCTAGATTTCTCATCACATCCACGGGAGCCTTGTATATTTTAGATGTACAGAATGAAGACGGACTGTACAACTACCGATGTATCACAAGGCACAGATACACTGGAGAAACACGACAAAGCAACAGTGCAAGACTTTTTGTATCAGGTGCTCCCTTATATATATATATGTTTTATATATATATATATATATATATATATAGTTGAAATAAATACTGTATGTGCCTCTCTCTAGTATGCTGAACTGATATGGCAGGATCTTGATCTTGTATTAATATGCACCAACAACCAAGTCGTCTATTAAATAGAAGGTAGAAGTGAGCTTATTGCAGCTCCCTACTTTAAAATCCACTTTTTTTTTTTTAATTGTTATTTAATTTTACTACTACTAGTAGATATTTCCAGAGATTCAGTAGGGTACACAGCGTGTCACTGACATTTAGTACAGTGATTTTTGGTAGGTTTAGCATGCTTTGTAAAAGGACTGTGGATGGGAAAGTAGACATTCACAGTGGAAGTATCTAGTTACCCTAGCTTCCCCTTTGAAACCAAAGGGAAGCCATAGACACTTTACGGAGTAGTGTATCTGGCCCACTTCAGCTGCTTCTGTTGGGATGGGATGAATTGCCATATGGTGCCTATTTTTCTTTAATCACAGCAGGAGCTCAGGGTATTTAGCTCAGCTGTAGGTATTTCCACTGCAGGAGCTTCAGGTCAGCTGAGGTGCATTTCAACTTTCCCCTTTCATTTCAAATGCTCCTTCCCCAGGGTAAATGGTGTTTTCCCCTAATTCCAGAAGGGATCTCTAGCCAGTAAGGGAATGTGATCTGGCTGAGGCCACTAAGGGTGCTGCAGGTAGATTGGGGGGTTAACAGGTGGCTGTCAAAGCTTAGATCCTGGGCAAAGCTTAGATCCTGGGCAAATGATCTTGTGCAGAAGGTAGAAAAATTAGAAGGTAGGTAGGGTATTTTCATTTTTCCTTCAAGTTGTCAATCATCTAATGATTGTTGTGTGTGTGAAGGATTGCCAGTGTTCCCTCACCTGACCAAACACATGGGGTGGTCAATATGTTATTGCTCCAATTCCCCCATTTTATCTCAGTGAGAGATGCCAGTTGTGGGTAAAGTGAGGTGAGAAGGAGGAGTGAACCCTAGGCCTGGGTTTGAAGCTGTCTCCCAAGTACATCTGTATAAGAATAGCCATTGCCCATCTCCCCTTACTCTTCCTGCTAGGTGTCTGTAACTGCACTGTATGTGTTTACATGTGTGCAAATCTACAGTTATATTCCTGAATCCATAGTTAGCTGACAATAGGCTTTCTCCTCTCTCTCCCTGTGTCCTTGCCTTACAAAAGATGTACACCATCCCACTGAATGCCCACAGAGCTTTTTCATTTTCACTGTTATTAAGTTGCCAAATAACCTTACAGATCCATCAGGGTATGGTGACCTTCATAATCTAAGAGTGTGGACGTTCTCCTTTTAACCTTGTCGTCTTGTGTTTTGCTCTTTTTATCAGGAAAACAAAAACAAACAAACAAACACAGTACCTAGTGATTAAGTCTCAACTCTCTATCCTCTTTTTGAGAGCAATAAAGGAGACAGAAGTGGACACAAGGTCTTGCATTAGTAGTACATGTCCTACTCTCCTCCAATACGATAATTGCTGAAAGATTTGGAAGCCCTTTGAACACACAAATCAATACTTAAATATGCTAATGCTAAAAATAGTGTCATTGTTCAAGTTAGAATCACTTACCAGTCAGATCCAGGAGTTTCTTTCTTTGATGCGTTTCTCCTGTGGGTAAAACTCCTGCCTCTGCTTTTTCCAGCCAGATGAAGAAATATTTTTCCTGCACAATAATCTATCTGCTTTGGTCTTATAAGGATAGATATGATCCTATCCTTCTATCTGGCTCCATAATATGGTCTGCTTCCGTATGAAATCATGCTAAGGCTGAGCCAGTGGTAACATAAATAAAATCAAGCTTGTATCTTGGTTACCACAGGAAAATTTGTAGTTATTTCACTGAACAAAGGGGTAAAACTGAAAGCTCTGTCTTATTCATCTTTCATAACATGCACTCTAAAAAATGTGCCCCGTCCAGACTTCTATTCTTCTCTTCTATTCTTCTTCCACAGACCAAATCAAAATAGGAAATTTACCTGTGTATTATAGTTGGCTTTTTTGAATTCTGTGGGATTAATTTTTCTCTTTTAGATCTATACACAGCTCTGATTTCCAGACCTGTTAATCTACTGAACAAGTGCAGCAATTATGTGCAGTTTGTCTCTTAAAACTTCTCTAGCTACCTTTCTTCTTTCATTATTTTTTAGAGAAATATACTATGTTTTAATATAGTTAGTCCTTCCAGAGCTGAGATCAGAGAATCCATGAACATAGTCATGAAAGGTCTACTTGCATGAGACCTACATTTTTGCCTGACTTTTACAGCCATAAATATTTTTAGCTTAATTGAAGATGAAAAAAATTGTTATGGATTTTGATTTTGTTCTCTTGGTCATCTTTTAAATAAGAATTAAATTTCTGTTTGAAAGAGTGAGGAAGGTAATGTGTATATGAGAGAAAATACAAAGGTGAATAATTAGTATGCCTGTAATTGAAGCAGAGTTCTAAATTTCAATTGCAGTAGAAACATTTCTTTGAAATCATGTGACTTTTCAAAATAAAACTATTCCCAAGACCAATAATGTGGTAAAGAATATTTCTATGATGCCCATTATAGTGTACATTTCAAAAAATAATTCTATCAAGCCATGAGTTCCAGCTCCTAAAATCTTAAACCTTTTTCACCCCCTGACCATCAAGAAAAATAAATAAATAAATAAAAAGACCATATGATATTGAAAGCGTAATGAACTTCTTGCTCTAACCTTCCAAGAAGATCCAAAGGTGAATGTTTTAGTATGTACAACAGTATTTTGCCTCATTTTTTTCCCTGTTGTCCTTGCCAGAAGTCATTTGCTGATGACTGCTAAAGCACAGTAAAATAATAACTCAAAATACTCCATATTACATATTCTAATTGGGGTGTTTTACTTTATCGTTTGCCTCATTGGAGTGATTGCATATGAACCCTGGGATTTCTTTTGTGCTTTTTTCTTTTTATTTAGTTGGTTAGATGTACTGTATGTTCAGACTAGAAGGATGCCCAGGGACATCCCAAAGAGATGTTTTTACCATCCATTTCAATATATAAGTACAGAATGCAATATATTTGAGACATCTCCTTTATAAGAACCAGTTCAAGGTTTCTCAAGTACATAAGCAAATCTCAGTTCAGCTGTTCTGCAGATGGGGATTCAGGTAGGGTTATTCCTGCTCAGGTTCAGTCCAAGAAGAGAAAAGGGGAAGTGGCTTTGACCTGGGACAGATGACCTGGGAACAGGTGGGCTTTTCTTGAAGGGTGAGAAACAGCAGTTACAGAGAGGGGTCATGCTTCCCATCATGGCTCAGTAGCCACCTCCTGGGGGCAGCCTGCCTGCCTTCCTGCTCCATGACTTCTGCTGAGGCAATGGCTGCTTTGTTTTCACCATCAATTTGTTATCTGAGGTGGTTTCACAATATCCCTGAGCCTAGCATTGAAGCGTGTGTGGTTCTCTACAGCAAAATAGGGGTCTGTCACACATGGTATTTATAAGTCACATCTTTTTCATCACATCTTTAGTTCCTTCCCTGGTATCCCCCGTCTTCTTTCAAGTCCACATAGTACTTTGTATTTTTGTACTTAAAGGATTGTAAATGGGACCACAAAGCCTTTTGAAGTTAAAAGCATATGGAAACAATGTGATGTTACTGGGAGCTTGTGAGTAGGATTCCACAGGCAATAATTCTAAAAGTCACTTCTACTTTTTCATTATTTAATTGTTATTTTCAACTGAAGAAACTGTTTTCATGTAGACCTAATATTTCTAACAGTCAGAGCTGTAATCCCTCGCATGCTTACATTTTTATGGAGTTAATTCCTCAGGCTAAACAGAGGAATCTGTGCACAGAAAACATAGATGTCTGATGACCCCAAAGGGGAGAAAAGGAAAAGAATAATCAATTAGTCAAATTGACATTGGCATTTCCAATAACATCCTGGCAGAGTGTGCCCTCACTAAGCCAGACATAAACAGCATGGCAAGCTAAAAATAAACTCCTTGATGCCAAATTTGGACCCAGTGGCTACCAATGCATGCAAAATCATCTGTTTAACTACTGGCTGACTTGTTTCTGATGAGACTGACAAGTAAATTGCTGTAAAGTGAATGCATTGTTACCTTTAGTGGTTCAAATTTCTGCTGGTACCCACAGAGAAGGAGAAAAAATATCTTTAATTGAATTTGGCATTTGGAGTTTCATTTAGATATTCATACAAAATTTAATTAGCCCATTTGTTTACCATCACAATTTTAGTTTCTGGACTGATAGTTTAACATGCATAGTGATTATATCTAATAGAGTACATGTATGTAGCCAGGTGTGGCTACAGCTCATGAAAATATAGCTAAATTGTTTATAAACTTAACTAACTCAGGTAGGGATTTCAATATAACTTGGATTCAGCATAGAATGCTCATTTAATCTCTCCAGCTTCTGACAGGAACCTGCTGCAGCTGCTGTGGGCAGTACCTGAACTAGCTAAGTCAAAGACCACTAGAAAATGCCAACGTTGTAATCACATCTACACCTAGAGAACTACTATGTAGATATACCCAAAGGAGATCAACATGTCAGACAGGAGCCAGAAGAGTTGATCAGCATGTGGAGTTTCTCTGTGAGAGGAAAATCCTAGCAAAATATATTCATGCAATAAGCAAATTCTTAAATGAATAATTGTTGATGTATTGTTTGGTATTTCTGTCACACTAGATCCAGGACAAGCTTCCAGCATGCTGCTCAGAGCTGTAAACCATGTCAGCCTCTTTCTCCAAGAGTTTTCAAATTAAAAGAGCTGGCGTCATAAGTAGGGTACTATTTTTGATGGGGGACACACACATCTTGTGAAAGTACTCAACAAGACTTCTGTGAGATGCATAAATACATACCAGTGTTAAATAAGCATGTTTATATGAGAGCTTCTTTTCTCAGTAAGCTGTGCACAGAAAGTTGGAGTATTAAGTTGTAAATTGTACTTGTCACCTTAAGTTCTTTTTACAGAAAAAAAAGGGGCTGGTCTGGCAGTTAGGCTGTAGATAGAATTTCCCATGTCTTTGCCCATTTCTTTCCTGACAAAAGAATATATTGCTCCTTTAGTTCAAAGCTTTTGGACCACTGAGAAGCATGGAGAGTGTTTTGGCTTTGTTCTAATAGAGTAGTGGAGGGATAACTGTCATAATTGGTCAGGCAACATATTTTTGGCTCTCTATTCCTCTGATAGGGGACATGAACGATGACCAGGGAAGTGGTTGCCATCTGGAAAAAGTCCAGTGGGAGAGATTCCAAGTAGACATGAGATGTTTCAGTAGCACATGCTGCTGGAACTCAGCCACCACCACTGAGATATTCCAGGCTGATGGCTGGGGCACCGTAGCTAACTGAAGTACATAAAACACTGGGCTAGTGAGTCAGAGAGGCAGGAGAATTAATATTGATATATTGCTTAGTGAATGTAATAATTGTAATACTCCCATTGAAAACCACTATTTTTTCTTTCAGATCCAGCGAATTCAGCTCCATCTATTCTAGATGGGTTTGACCACCGTAAAGCCATGGCAGGACAGCGAGTGGAGCTGCCTTGCAAAGCATCAGGGCACCCCGCACCAAAGTATCGTTGGCTGAAGGACAACGTTCCCTGGGAGCCTGACAGCAGGTTTCGGCAGACAGTTACAGGTCTGCTGATAGAGAACACGCGTCCCTCAGACTCAGGCAACTACGTCTGCGAGGTGTGGAACAATTATGGTACTGCTGAGATGATAGGGCGACTATATGTAAAACGTAAGTCCTAGCCTGAGTGAAGTTCTTGGACTGCTTCCAGCTTGGGCATTTGCATGTGGGAAGATGTTGCTATGCCTTACTGAACCTTCTGTTGTGTTACTTTACCTTAGCAATGCTTAAACTTCTCAAAGTTGTGCAACATCAGAAAGTAGGCTCTGTGGAGATGAGTTAGTTGGACAATTGAGCGATCATAAGTGCAAACAGATGCAATTTATAATGTAGCTATATAATTTATCACACAGAGGATATGTAATTTAGAAGCTTCAGTTGGATGCTTAAAAAGAAATTGCAAATGTTCTCATGAATAAAGCTGCCAAACTCTTGTTGCCATGACTCATGCTGTTCAGTAATATTGAATACTCATACCTCCTCTCAGTTGAGTATTCATGTGTGAATATTCTGAATGTTTCACAAATTCTAGCAAAGATAATTATTACTCAGAAGCACTGCACTGGAAAAGTGTTATTCTTCTACTGTTAAAAAGAAATTATTTCCTGAAATAGAAATAATGCTTTGTGAACTAACATTTCCACCTGTACAGCACAACTAGCAAACTGAAAAGGGAGAAGTTTGTGAATAGTTCAGGCCATTAACATGTCTTCACCACTAATTACACATAGTGGATTTGGGCAAAATAAATCAGATCAGTAATTTATGTATTATAACAAAGGATCTTTGCTGTTACATATATGCATAAAAATTAGTTTAATTCAGTTTGCCATGTGTGACACAAAGTCAAAATGTCCAGAAACATGATGTAACAGTGTTGTTAGTGATACTGAATGCATCCTCACACCCCAGTGATATATTTTACTTATGGACTCAATGGTCAGCCAGACCATTAGCGGTTATCTATGGGTAGATATCTAATGGATAGTGTTGAAATGAAGAAAAAGTTGGGGGAAAAGTTACTCTTCTCTGTAATGGAGGATATGATTCACTTTCTTGACTCGTCTTTAAGATGTTGGTGGTACTTTTCGGCATACCTACTTTGTTTAATTGATTGTTGACAGTTTCGAGGCTTTGTGGCCTTTTCTTTAAAAAACATAGGGATATTCAGTGACTTGTAACATGCATGTGATCATAGATTAACTACTGATCTGGATCATTTTGGAGGAAAAGTCTATTACATAAGTGTATGTGATCTGGAATGATGGGGACCACTGACCCACATGTGGTTTTTTCCCAATTGGCCTGTAATTTTTGGCAATACATATTGGAGAAACACTAAAGATTTATTCTAACTTACATGTTACAAAATTTTCTGCAAAGTGAATGAGTTAGTTGAGGAATTTTTTATATATAAATGTGAGTATATATATATGTTTATGTATGTACGTAAGCTGGCTAAAAAAATAAAATAAACAGTATGTGTTTAGTATCAGAGATGATATTGGCATTGATTATCCACAAGTGAAGAAGGAAATGTGTTATAAATTTCATTCTTATTTTTAAAGTCAGTATTGAACATACAATACACCAGAATCTATTATAAATGTACACTTCAAACAAGTCCCTCATCTTTATAAGGAAGTCAAACCTAAGTATACAAAACATGAGATCAGATCTGCATTCATTAATGCCAGTAACTAATGGCAGGATAAAGATTGTTTTCCTTGCATTTACATTTATGATTTTTCTTCAACACCATTCATTCTTTTTTTTTGCTGCCACATAAAATGTGCATTACTTATGTCCTACAGCTTCTTAAGGATCATTTGAAAATACTGTACTCCTCCCGCATCAAAATGGAAAATTTAGTTAGCCCACACAAAGAAGCACTTGGGTGTGGACAGATTCCACAGATTTTTATAGCTACACTTCTGGTAACATTTTATTGTGGATCTTCCAGCCTTATAAACAACTCTCCTGGTCCTTGGCATTTACTATAATTGTTCACATCAGATAATGTGAACTACATGCCTTTTGGAGGAAATGAAAACAGAAGATAAGCTTCAGGATTACACCTATTGCACCAATTTGAAAGTCCACACTGAACTAATCTGAAATAGTGTCCTAGTCTCCAAAAACATGTGTAGTGCTATTGATAAGCCCCCAGTAAAAATGGTATTACTAGTAAATTTGTTCCTACCATTCATTTAGTCATAGTCTAGGGAATTCTATCATATGTTAAGTAGGTTTTCACTTATGCTTTGTGTCATGGATGAAAATGCTTTTTTTTTTCAAGCAAAAATGATAATCTGTTGTTTTTTGTTGTTGCTGTAGTGTTCTGTTTTGTTTTTCTCAGAAAGGCATGGATGTGATTTTTGTTCTTACTTGAGAGTTAATGTTATTCACACATAAGTGTACATGTATACTTAAAGTTCTTTATCTCTCTTTCCCTCCCCTTATTTTGATTTAAATCTTCAGAACCACTAAAAGCCACAATCAGCCCACGGAAAGTAAAAAGCAGTGTTGGTAGCCAAGTGTCCTTGTCCTGCAGTGTGACAGGAACTGAGGACCAGGAGCTCTCCTGGTACCGCAATGGTGAAATCATCAACCCTGGTAACAATGTCCGGATCACTGGGGTCAACCGGGAGAACCTTATTATGGATGGCATGGCTAAGAGTGACGGTGGAGCATACCAGTGCTTTGTGCGTAAGGACAAGATGTCTGCTCAAGATTATGTTCAGGTGGTACTAGAAGGTGAGTCGCAACCTGGTTAGTGATTCTGGTCTCCATATTGTATATGATTGTCTTTGATATCACTGTTGTAAAGTAAGGGACAGGAGAACCTAAACAAGAGAAAAAGCTACCTATGAGCTGTCAGCAGAGTTTATTGTGCCTCCTCATCCTGAAAAAAAAAAAAAAAAACAAAAAAACTAACAGAAAGTGTCAATTTGATAAAAATACTTCTTTTAAACAGTCTTTCCCGTCTTTCTCTTTGGGGGACAGTGCTTATTTTGTACACTAGCTTTTCAGCAGGGCATGAGATAAGAGTTCTCTATTCAGCTCCAAACATGTTCTTCTAGGCTTGAAGAGAGAGATGAACATCTCCTTTTCTGGTTGGACATATTGGCTAAAGACCTGAAGATCATATTAAGTTACTGACACAATATGCCACATGATAAACAAGTGAGGAAAGTAATCAATTTGTACAGAGTCAGTTTGCTAATAAGGCTGTAGTGCAGTTGTGGCATGGACACTATTTTTAGAGTCTTTATAGAAAAAGAAGAGATTACCTGCCTGAGCTGAGTTACCTCGGCAACCATCTACTGTGACAAGAAAGCCTAAAGAGCATATTGATAATCTATCATGATGTCGAGAGAGTGCAGGTTATCAGAGAGCAACAGCAGGAAAGATTTCAAAGACACTTGGGTCTCGCTGGGAAAATAATGTCTGCTTTTATCTAAAAAAAAAAAAAATGCCTGTCACTTGAATTGAAAAAAGGGTGGAGGGTGGGGGAAGGGAGAGGGAGGAGTCGCAGAGGTGTGCACACTCAAAGATTTATTGGTCCAGTGTCAGTTTCCTTTCAGGATAAAAAGCTTTTTTTCCCCCATATTGCTGCTGCTTTGTTTTCTGAGGAATGACAGTATCTAATATACAGTAAAGGAAAAGAAGAGAGTCAGAGATGAAAATAAATAAATAAATTAGAACTTTGACACACAATTGATGGGACAGAAATAACAGGGAGAGGAGGAAAGAAGATAAAATTATGAAATCAAACAAAATGAAATGTACCTTTTTGCATGCCGAGTTCTTTCAGCAGTCTGGGAGTGTCTGTGCTTTATGATTTTCACTATGTGGCAAGCAAAGGAATATTTCTGTGCTATTTTTAATTTCACTGTGATTCAGCATGTTTTGGAGGGAGGGCCTTGTATACATCTTGCCAGTTCCCTCAGTTTCCTGGGTGATGTTGCACTGAAATTCCTATATTAGAATTGTGATTTCCAGGGGTATCATTATGGTTCAAGCCCCCCCAAATGTATGGGTAGCATGTGGCAAAGTAAAGCATACATGAGGAGACAACACACAGTGCACACAAATAGCACATCACACAGAGAGTGAGGCTTCAGTCCTGTCTTGACATCCTTTGTCCTGTGTGAAACTAAAATAGTGTTTAAAAAGCTTCATGAACAAGGTGAGTTTTCAAGTGACTTTGTCCCTTCTCTAGGTAATGAGTGGCCTTTTCCTGTTGTTTCTTGCAGGTGCTAACACAGTAGGAACACTGAAGTTAGTTTACTTGCCACTTGGTTCTTTAAAACCAGACAGTAGCCTACAGCATTGTTGTCCAAACTTCTGACTGGCTTGTTTCCAGTGTTCTGCCTACTGATCTTGATACATGGCCTTTTGCACTTTTGCTCCCAATTACAATGAAATCCCTTCTAGACACAGCTTTGAAAGTATAATTTTCAAAGGAGAACAACCATGCATTACATGATCTCAGAAAGAACTTCCTAACTAATAGCAGAGTGTCAGCATTCCTAAATGTTAACCTCCAAGATCTCTGGTTAGGTGATTATATAATCCTGCTTCCTACTTCAAATCTCAAAGTCTGTGTATCCATCCATTCTCTTTATTCATTTACCTGGCAGAGGCTGAGTGAGTTGTGACATGGACCACACAAGAAAACGTTTGAATGCTCTCATCACAGAGGGCTATTTATCTGTAGCACAATATGACCAGAGAAAGAAAACATCACTACTATTACTGGCAATCTGTATTCAGGAGAAGCTTAACATAATACTTCTCTAAATGGGGTATTGTGGGTCAGGACTAAACTGAATTGACACAGCTGTGTGAAATTAGCCTATACAAGTTATGCCTGGCTCTTGTCAGCAGGGTTCATCCTTAATTTTTAAAGGACCTGAAATGTACCAGAAGAGGTAAAATTCCAATCATGTTAAGGTTTTGCTGCATGTTGTTAGTGATGAATTGTCTATGACTGACACCTCTCTGCAAGAACCTGGCAGTTCATATAGCTGTGCAGAGCCCTGGTCCATCTATTCAAGTGCTTTTCCTTCAGTGGGGTCCATACAAGTGTTCTTAGAAGATGACAAAGACATCTGCAGTAAGAAAAGTATTACTTAAGTAATCTGCTACCAGAATTTGTTTCTGTCCTTCAGTGATTAGAGTTACATCCTGGAATACAATTATTTACATCTTTTCTAAAAAGATCTTGGTTTATGTGATTAGGCTTCAGGATAGAGGGAACAGATTTACAGCATGTAAGTACTCATCTCTTGCTTTTCTTTCCCTTTGGCAGATGGAACTCCCAAAATCATTTCAGCCTTCAGTGAGAAAGTGGTGAGTCCAGGAGAGCCTGTCTCTCTTATGTGCAATGTGAAGGGGACCCCTCTGCCTACCATCACTTGGACACTGGACGAAGATCCCATTGTGAAGGATGGAAGTCATCGTATCAGCCAGATTATCACCTCTGAAGGGAACGTGGTCAGTTACCTGAATATCTCTAACACTCAGGTCCGAGATGGTGGAGTTTATCGCTGTATTGCCAACAACTCTGCTGGAGTCGTCTTGTACCAGGCTCGAATAAACGTAAGAGGTGCTTGTCAAATCAGCTCCTCAAAAAAACACACATAACTCATTGTAGTGGAGAAGAAGATTGTTGCATGTGTTGAAATGAGTCTTGGAATGCCAAAACCAACTTACTGTTTTCCCTCTCCTATTCCTCCCCCTCTCCCCCCCCCCCCCTTTTTATTTTCCAACACCACCTTCCTAGCCCCATCTAGAAAGTGTATGATATGGTTAAATGTTGGAAGATCTCTTTTGACTTGTGTTCTATAGTCTGTTTTTCCTATATCCATTTTTATTAATTCACAGTTTCTTTACTTTAGTCCTACTGTGCATGATTTTCTTCTTTTCCTTTCCTCCTTTACTCGTCCAACATTCATTGTAATTATTCATGTGCACAGTACTTTAGCTTGCATTTTCAGCTTTACATGGCATAATACCCATCCTCATGGTATTATACTTTATATACGTCAAAATAAATGCTAACTTTGTCAGCATTCTCATGTGTAACAGGGTTTTTGCTTTGTATCAGTGTTAGTATTTCACATTAATTAAATCATCCTCTGCCTTTTAATTTGTAACGCAGCGAAGATTTTATCAGACAAGTGTTGGATAATGCAAATATGTATCTCCACGTAATTGGTATGTAAGCCGCAGGGTGAGTTAAAACTAGAGCATATAAAGATTAGGGAAACTGCTTAAGTGTCTCTTAGAAGCAAAAATTGTCAAATACTAAGAAGCATTGTGTAAGCTGCATCTGTAAATGTTAATAACATTAGTATATTCAGAAATATATACAACTGTTTCCACAAGCAAATGCACATTTAAATTGTTTTCAAGAGTTCCTTTTTACCATTCCAGGGCCAGCAAGTATTCGACCAATGAAAAACATCACAGCAATAGCAGGACGGGACACCTACATCCACTGCCGCGTAATTGGCTACCCATATTACTCCATCAAGTGGTATAAGAACTCTAACCTGTTACCCTTTAACCATCGCCAAGTGGCATTTGAGAACAATGGGACACTGAAGCTTTCAGATGTGCAGAAGGAAGTAGATGAGGGTGAATACACATGCAATGTCCTTGTTCAGCCCCAGCTGTCCACCAGCCAGAGTGTTCACGTGACAGTAAAAGGTAAGATTGACTTGGAAAACTACAGTGGAGCTAATGGCTTTTGTGGTTTATAGAGACAGAACTGCACACAAAGGGTTCTCCTGTCAGTTAGATAATGAACTCTTAAACAAAAATCTGAAATTATTCTTTTTATTTTTAATGATGACAGATAATAAGCAGACACCGTCTTGTTCTGTCTCAATTTTTACCTTCCTTTATTCTTTCTGTGGGGTATATTCCCTTTGCTTTCCAACAGGAAGCCTTACAGAAATATATTTCATAAGCAGTTTTCACTACAGTAGACAAATGTTTTGTCACCTAAATTTCACTGGTGACTCTTTCTCTGCTGGATGGCCAAGTCCACATTTTCATTAGCTGGGGGCTTTCTAGCTTTTAACAAATAAGATGAGAATTTTAAAGCATGTCTTTCTACTAATAAGCAGAGACAGGAACTGCAAGCATTCACCTTTCTTCACTGTAATTAAGCAAGCCTTTTATTATCTGCTGTAGAAAGTTAACACTATAAACAAATGTGACTTGAAATTCTAACAGGATGCTTAAAATCTATTCAAATAGTTCCAAACAAGGATGTTCAGATGGACCTGAAAGATTTCAGCAATAGACAAGAGCAAATTTTTTTTATTTTTTATTTTTTTTAGCATTTTGTTCAGGCTATTCAGATCTTGGTGATGTTTAGACCTATTCACAAGGATATAGAAGACATGGATCCTTGTTTTGAGCAATGGGGCCACTAAGCAGTGAGCTTCACATGAGCCTGTAGGAAGAACTGAAATATAATTTTACCATTCTTGAAGTTCTTGGGAACTCAGAAATAGAGGACATATCTAAAATGACTTTGTTACAGATATTTATCTTTTATTTTCTTTCTGTTTGGTTTATTTAGCCCTTTCTTGCTTTCAGTTTTGAGTGAAGTAATTGCTATTTATTTCAAGAGGTTAGGGGATGAGCCTTAAAACACTAGCAACTTGTTTTGTGAAAGGTGTGGTACCTCATGTACCTGAAACCAACAGGATCACTGGTCACATCCTGTGTCATAAAAAACTAATGTCACTGTTTCTTTTCACATTTGTGATACTTTCCTTGACATCAAAATAATATTGCAGATCTATTGAAGTAGTTGAAGAAATGAATACCAAATTAATAACTGTGTAGCTATTGCATTGACAGCTTACTAGGGTAAATATGGTGATGAATGCCACCTCTTAAGTGATACATTCCTTCAAGTGATGATCAGAATGAATGTAGCCAGACAGAACAATCCATCAGTCTATCCATTCAGCTTGGGCAGTTGGGCAGCCAAAGTTGGCTACAGAAAAGGTGTTTTAGGCATTTCAACATGCCATGGACTATTTCAAGATATATGATATCATTATCTTTAGTTCAGCTTCTCATATTATCACTCTACTAATTTCTTCTTCAGAGAAACAGAAAGAGGATTATTGCCCATGCACAACACCATGGGCCCTTTGGGTTGTTCTCATTACTGCTGCAAGCTTCCTGAGTGACCCCAAAACAGTCGTCTGAGGGTTTATTCAAAATAGGTGATACTTAATGGGCTGCTGTTTGGTATTTGGTTTCCTCCATTTTCCATTCTGAAGATATAATTACCAATTTACTCATGAATTTTTCTTAGATTATTATCTCTGTGATATCAGAATGTTTCAGAAACATTTTTTTTTTAAACCCCCAAAGAAGGTGATAAGGACCTCTTTGGCAAATGGCAGCTGAGGCATAGACAAAACTTAAAACTATCCAAATTTTTTGTATATTCAATTTCAGATGCCCACAGCTTGATTTCCTCCTCCCCCCCACCCCCCAGTTTACCTGATGTTATATAGAGTTTATACATTCAATGCACTGCTTTCATCGAAATAGGAGTCCTTTGTCTTTAAAACGTTCCATTATACAGCTTGGCAACCTGATGGGAAAGATAGATTTAAGTCATTTAATTAGCACCATCTGAGAGATCTGTTGCAAAGGTAGATTCAGATTTTGGCTCTACAGGGTAGCACTTATCTCTATTACACATACAACTGGCCATTCTTGTCAGCAATCCTCTGCCTCATTTACTGCCTACTTACCAAATTCTCCTGTACATGAGGCATCCTTATTCTGTCTTGAATAAGGATTTGTCAAAAACACCGTCCAAACAAAGGTATACAACAGCATGAGCATGTAATTAAATACAAGAGGGCTGCCTATTCTGCACAGTATTTTGAGGTTTATAAATATCTAAATGAAAGCAAAATCTTGAAGACATTCTTTGCAAACCACTGTAAGATCTCAGAACAGAAAGTTTTTTGGCACTAACTTCAGAATGAAATCCTGACTGCCAGAGAACCTAAGAGTGGGATTTAAAGAGCCTAGCTCTGCACCTGGGAGGCTGTCAGGAAGCCAAAATCTTTGAGCTGGGCATCTATGTGTTATTCAGCCCCGAGCCAGCTACTTCTTTGAGTTACTCATTAGAAGAATCAATTAGACACTACGTTAAATCATTTGCCACGTTTTTAGGAAGAGTTGGTACCCATGTCCACAGAACCACTTTCCCAAGTGGTCTGCAGACTCCAAATGGCTGGCCCAGAGAGATGTGGTATGCCACCCCTCCCAGCCCCTTGCCTGTCCATTGTCTAAGCCCCAGAATCTGGATTTGGAAGTTAGCGGCCTTGTAAGCTGGCTGCTGGAAGCTGAGTGGATAAGCTGGCAGGAAAATAAGCAGGTTTCTGTTTGGCAGACACAGAACTGTTGGAACCGTTCCAGAGTCCTAATGGAGCTTTTTGCAAATCAAGCCATCTTGGCAAATTCTTTTTTTCATTTAGACAAATGAATTGGCCAGTTCTGAGTTCTGACAACAGCCATGAAATCTACCCACGCTGTAATGCGTACATAACGGGGAGGCTATGGCTATACTTGCATACTTAATTTCTGATATTTTATACCTGTTGAGTGCTTTCATTTTCAGCTGTAATAATCTTTCAACGTGTTTTGTTCTGGCCTATGTTAAATGCAATTTCCTTCTAGCTTTTGTTGTAGAGTAAACTAAGTGTCCTCTTCTTCCCCTCCTGCAAAATGGAAACAGCATTTATGACATCCTCAGAAGTAATCATCAAGATTAACCTCGTTAAGGACACTGTGCACGTCCTTGCCAAGAACAGAATTATTCCTAGCAGCACTAGTCTCTTAGTCCTTATTTCACCCAGCTCTAGTGGTTTGCCTGTGAGGTTCTTATGCTTCTGCTGGTAGAAGAGGACTATTACATGATGACATCTTAGGTACAGGAGAAGAATATTTTGTAGAAGAGGTAGACTTCTGTGTTCATTCCTCCTAAGTATGACCTGTTCTCCTCCATTTTCTCCTGTTCATTCTTGTCCTAGTCCTGTCTACACTCCATGTCTTTCCCATCTCTGTCTTTATTTTCCTGGGGCCTTGTTCTCATGACTCAGAGCTAATCTTCCCCTCAGAATTCTCAGCCATCCTCCCAGTCTCCATTTACACTCCAAACTTTCTGTCAGTCCTCATTTTCTCCATTTCCACAATTTTTCAATCTGTCTCTCCTTCATGTGGGTCTTCACCCTCTGTCAGTGCTGTATCCCACCCCACTATTTTTTTTGTTTCAGTCTCACATTCCCAGCTTTTTTCCCAACTACTCTTTAGCAGCCTCCATCACCTGCAATCCCACTGTAAGCCTGATCTGCAATTCCCTTTTTTTTTGTTTGTTTGTTTTGTCCTGGGCACTATTTTGAATTTCTGCTCCATCTCTCATTGCTGCTGTCTGCATGTCCAGCAACAGAGACTGGTATCCAACACTTGTCTGGGACCCCAGGTTTCCTCTTTCTCTGTGCATTCAAATCACTTTCTTGTCCATGCTTCCTGGGCCTGGTATGGGCAGCTGTACAAGCACTGGAGAGGGAATTCTGTTTGTCTTGATTTGTGAGGTCTCAGCAGACTGTACCTGTGCGTGTGGCTGTAACTAACTTAGCCACTGAGGGTAGTTCTAGGATGTGTTCATTCAATGATGGAAGCTCTTAGTTGTTCATTATTGGAAAATCACTTCTGAGGATGTAGTAACTGCCATTTGTTTGTCTATTTACACAACTGTTTGTGCTCAGACTACAAACTTTGGGCACCCTTTTCATAGGAACACCAAGAACATCTGTGATAGTGCTGTCACCTGCTGAGGTTGAAAGCCATGGGGCAGGTTGGACTGCTCAAATTCTCATAATGTTTTTTTATTTTTTGCTTTTATGGTAGGATCAAAATATCATCCCTCTTTTTCCACCCTCTTCCCTTATTCTTGGAAGTGGCCAAACAGTTGTAGCTGCAACTTTCCAGCTGAAACGAGTGAGCCTGAGGCAGACACCTGGCCTGGAAAAATACTATCCAAACAAAAGTCAAACTGCAAGCAATTGAAAGTAGTCTTATAATGGGAAGTGTTGGCAAACAAAATAAAAGCTTATATTACCCACTCCATCTGTAACTTTCATATTTGCACTGAAAAACAGCCCTTCAATTGGCAAGGTGGTAAAATAATATTAGCAATATCACTTCTGCAGCATTTAGGGGATCTGGAAGCATTTTAAAAGCAGGAGTGTCATTATCTCCATTTTTTTTTTTTATTATGAAATTTATAGTAATAGTTTTCTCAGCTACGGTAGAAGCTATCAGTACTAAGTGATGATTTTCTTTTCATCAGTCTCATGGGATACACTTCTCATGTAAACAGCCTGCTGCTATTCACACTTCTCAGACAGAAATTAATTGAAAAAGAAGCCCCTGAGAGGAAGGAGGGTGCAGCAAAAAAAAAATAAATAAAAAAAAAAAAATGGTGTCCAAAAGTGCTGTTTCTGATCTTGATCTTGTGGCTTTTCATTACCTGGTGCTGAAGTGATAGCGCTTCACCTGTTGTGAACTGCATAAAATAATTGTACCAGCCTGTTTGTTTTTAGTAAACATGCAAACCGAACAGGGGCTGTTCCTGAAAAACTCCATGTTGCAACTGTTTGAATAGATCCTCCTCATCTCTCCTGGGAAGGATTCAGCCGTTTCTAATATACAAAATTATATACTTGTGGTGGTTCAACCCAGCAGGCAGCTAAGCACCACACAGCCATTTGCTCCAGCCACCTCTCTCCTCTCCTTCCCCAGCCCCCAGTGGGATGGGGAAAAGATTGCAGGTTGAAATAAAAATAGTTTAATAGGACAGAAAAGGAAGAGAAATAATAATAATGATGATAATAGTAATAATATGTATGAAGCAAGTGATGTACAATCTTCAGCTGTAAAAGAAGTTGAAAAGTGCTTGAATTAGTGTAAGCACTGCTCGGCAACAAGTAAAAAATCAGGATGTCATCTACATCATTCTCATCCTAAACCCCATACACAGCACCATACTAGCTACTATGAGAAAAATCAACTCTATTCTAGCTGAAACCAGGAAAACATTTATATAATACATAGTATAATATCAGATATGTGATATATATTATAAATATAATTTATATAGAATTATATAGAGATAGATTATTGATGGATTTGCATTGCAGATTAGTTCAGGGAGGGCTATTCTGGACAGTGAGATGGACAGGCATAGTCTGGCAGACAAAGAAGGGGAAAAACCTTTGAGGGGATGATCTTTCAAGGGTCCTTTGGACCATGGTGCACACTGTCATCAAACAGTTTGCTAATTTATTTATGCTCGTTTTAATGGATAGTGTGGATTACAGCATGTGTGAATTCAGTTTCCTGCATGTATGCAGGACATAACTTCTCATATGTCCTTTTGACTGAATGTTTCCAATAGTTTGAATGAGAATAAACTTATGGCTTTGATGTTCTTCAGAAACATCTTTCACTATAACAGATCCTGCATTTCTTTCTCTCACTCTCCCATGCAATATTTTTTTTGATCCCTCCAAGCATGTTCCAACTCCTTCAGGAAGAAATATTCAGATCTCCTGAAGTGACTGGAGTTGTCATATGCAGGAATCGCAAAAGGTCCATGTGATGAGAATGGATGTCCAGTTGTGCAAATGATCCTGCAGAAATCCACTTGATAGTCATTCTTAGGTAAAAGATATGAAATGAGTCTTAATACTTGAATAGCAATTCAAGAGGATCTGTATATTTACACTTGGGTCTTTCAAAAGCTAACACTTTTCTCTCTTACAGTGCAGCTTTGTTTAGTTTGGGTTTGGAAGAAAGCATGTTCTTGCATTTTTGCATCCAATTATATTTGAAATATATATATATATATATATATATTCTAGAATTGTTCTTAAAACGTTAATGACTGTTTTGTCAACTTAGTTTGTGCTATCAGCAGTATATGTAAATCCATATAGTAAGTACATAGTAAGTAACTAGAAAGCATGAGTGTGCATGCACGTGATAGAGCAGGTATGGAATATGCTACCTTAACTTCAAGTCAGTGTATAGTACATAGAAGGAGATGATGGGGAAGGATGTGTGTGTGGGGGGGTGGGGGCGAATGGAGGACATCGACACTGACATAAAAGAAGGGCAGAAAGGTACAAAATCAGCTGCTTATGTACAGTCATGGAATAGCAATGAAGAGGAAGAGATGCTTCTGTTGAACTCCTTTCTCATCTAAATCTGAAACTTTTGGACCTAGTGATTTAGTTGGGTTCAACTTTTCACAGTATTACCTGAGGACAGAGATCACTTTAGATCACGTAGGGGCTAAACAAGGGCAATAGCTCAGGACCAGGTTCCAAAAGCATATGAGAAATAATGTACTTCATAAGTGCTTCTGGATGTACAACCTACAAGAGAGGCCTTTTATCACATGGCACTTTAACAATGAACATAACAGCTTTTCCGTTAATATGCTCTCGCAGCTCTTAACTTATCTTTACATTAGGAAAGTTTTCTCTTTAAAAAAACATAAGCAAATGCATCCCCTTGGGCAGGGAACTGAGCTTCTCCCTATCCTAGATATTCAGGGTGGTTTCTATGATAAGGGCATGCTTCCTTGCCCTCACAATGTAAGCTGAAAGGAGGTGGTTTGATAGATGGATGAAAACTGACATAGAAGCACTCTTTGCTTCTATGCAACATTTTAACTCCTCTCTTATTTTGGAGGAACGGGGGGGAAGCCTGTCACTACCAGTGTTTTATTGCAGGAAGCAGGAGTGGGGGCTGAGGCTGGGAAAGGTGCACCACAGCATTTCCTAAACCACACTCTGTTGTGGTAAGAGTTTGAAAACCTTTGAATAATGGCTTAATTCTGGTAACTACTGAACCTACAAGTGTATGGAAATGTGCAACAGCAGAGGCATTATGGAGATTAGTTTGGTTCTTTTCTTTTCAATGCATACAGTTAAAAAGGCCTAAGAATATAACGGTATTCCCCTTTTTCAAGACAGGATCCACTAGCACTCAACAAGAGAGCAGCATATTTAGCTCAGATTGGCAAATACTATTAACAGACAGTTTGGTGAATGATGTGCCCTACTGATAGGCTCAATACATAAAAGAGGGAAGCAGAAAAATGCAGTGCTTCAGCAGCTGTGTGCAATTGCTCAGCTGTCACCCACAAGGGATGGCAGTGCTTAGGAGAAACAAGTGATGGCTGATAAAACTTAAATATAACTAGACTGTGGCTAGAGTCTGTGCAAAGACAAAACAGTTTTGATTCTTGCAATCTCAGTGCATGAAATCTGCATTCACATATTTGCTTTAGAAGTTTATATAGTTTGGTGGCTATTACTTTGCATCAGCCAATGGACCTGTGTTCTGTGCATTCATTGCGAAGGATACTCCATAGTGTGAGCACAGCTTCTTCAACAGCGTTGTTACAGGAAAATTCATTAGGGAGTAGTTTTTAATGATAAACAAGAGAATGACTTTTATCTTACTATTTTATTGCTGCAGGAGAGCAACACTGTTTTCACAAAGCTGCTACAGGAGACAGGGTATCTGCAGGATACTCTGTTTTAGTGAATCAACTCAGCAGATCCTTCCAACATAACTCCCATGGAACAGAGGGCAAGAAATTAAGAATGTTCCTCTGCTAATGGAGAGCAGCATGGAAGCTCTCCTTTAAAGTAATCTCCCAGAGGTAAAGAAGACCTTGCTAGGTCACAAAAACATAATTTAAATTTTTCTACATTAGCACTAATGAGTCTGGCCCATGATCCTCTTCTTAAATAGACACTTAATTCAAGCACTTGTCAATAAAGTATTCCCAAGTCATTGCATGGAGAAGAGATTTTCACTCTTTTGCTTGTTGTGAGTAAAGGAGGAAGCATCTCTTCCATATACACATGCACACACAACCTTTTCTCTATGTAGTTAATATGTAACATGTTATATATAATAGCACAATTTACCGAACAAACAAAAATACAAGTTCAGAAATATGGTCAAACAGAATCTATACATAAAATAAGAAAAATACTTCAATATGCTTTAAAGTATTTAAAACACATTTTAAATACATCTGCCATATGGGAACTTTTCTCTCAGATTCAAAGCTGTATACCTCCCTCTTTTTTTTTTTTCTTTCTTTCTTTTTTTTTTTTAAGTGCTGTTTGTCAGAGGTAATGCTTTATTTCCAAAAAAAAAATATATATATATAATCTCAAAATGTGATTGTTAATCAAGTAGTATATTTTCTTCTGTTAGGAGTATATGTTAGCATTTTACTTCAGAAATATATACAAGGCAAACCTTGTATTTCAGAAGTGATTTGCCTGACTTTGTCTGTGTTTTATTTGCTTTCTAAGCTTTTAATAAGTGATTTTTGGTGATTTTTGCCTTCTGCAAACTAACAGGAAGATAATTTATCTGCTGTGTTAGGACATCAGAATCTCCTTTTACGAGCCTCAACTGATAAATATTGTAGCTGAAAAACATTATTGCAAATGTTGAAGTTATCCCTAGACTATCTACTTTCTTAAAGTACTGATTTTACATTACACACTGATTTTCAAAACACAATCCTTGTCAAGACTGCGAGATGCTGCAGGTTGAATATACATTATATGTTATGAAGCAGAAATAAATGTTGGTTTCCTCTATATCTTAAAACCCTAAGCAGAGGTAAAAAGTACTATCTGTAAATATTTTACCCAATTTCTGAAATGCTCTGCAGGCTTCTGCTTAAATTTTAGAGTTTGTAAATGCAGCCTTACAAATTATTATTTTGTGAGGAATACTTTATTTAATGTGACCTAATGATCTTGCTCCTAGTTTTTTTTTTTCATCAGGGAGATGAAGGGTGAGTATGCACTGAATAATCCTTGAGCAATACGTTGTTTGACTCCTGATATATTTTGTCCATGAAAGGTTGGTTCAAATCTATTACAAGCTCAGCAGAAGATACAGAAGCAATTTACTACTTTGTCCTGAATTTTAGTGTATCTTTTGATAACGATACATATGAGAAGGGTTTGAGCAGAAATGTGCTGGCCAACACAGTCAGGGTGGGGGGCCTGTTTGGCATTTAGCAGATAGCAGCACTCATCAAGGGGAAAGGCTTTATCAAAACCTCCTGAAAGTCTCATACTTAAAATTTCTCATTCCCACTTACAATGTAAAATGTGTGTCAATAATACTGAGAGAAATTTGGTCATCTTCTTTTTATGCACAAGGAATCCAAAATCTCAATTGTTGTGTAAGGGATACCAAGGCAATTAGAAGAGGCAGGCAGACATTTTGTCTCACTGTATAACATTAGGTCCCAAGAGAAAAAGAAAAAGGTGATGGAAAACCTGTAAGAAGATGTTACTCTCTGCATTTGTGTACGTGAGGCCTGATGTCACCTCTCTGTGACAGATGAGCATGGCTGTAACTTCTCCTCATTAAATGGTAACATGTCTAAGCCAAAAGCATCTTAGCACCATTTAGCATCTTATTTATCTCCCTCGTGCACCGTGATGCTCATGTACACTTGTATAACCCATTGAATAACGTTTTTGTCCTTCAGGGAGTTTGGTAGCACTTCCTTAATAGTGATCTTTCTTACTCCTAATGGTAGAGCAGCCGCAATGTAATGGTCAGAAATATCTGTCTCTGTATCCCAGAAGAAGGAGACTGGCAGAGCAGTGAAATTGCTGCTAAAAAATTCAATGGGCTGGCATACCTCGCAAATGTTTTGAAGAGCATTTCTGCTTCTTTTCTACTTCATTTTCAGTGAAAACACAGCTTTAGTTTTGCTAAAGGGAGAAAGGACAAAAGAAACACAAATAGATAAATCCAGCAGCTCCATTTTCTTCTGAAGATAACTGATACAGAGCTGTATGAATGTTCTGCTGTGGGTGTCCTTTGATCATTCCTGTTAAAGGTGTTCAAATGCAGTACAGACTATGTATAAGTAATCTCTCAGGCAAGAACAGGCAAATGCACTCCTATGTCTAAGGTACATAACCTCAAAGAGTCTTCTCTTTTGATAAGTGAGTATTTGAGTATTGACTGCAAAGTTGGTTTTATAGTCTTCTTAGGAGTGACTGACAGAAACCTATTTTAGACCAATGCTCTGGTTGCTAGAGTGCTCCCCTGAGACTGGGAGAAGGTTCAAATTTATTCATCTGGGTAGGTATTTGATTCCCAGTCTGCCTTATTTTCTGGCAAATGTTTCAACCCAAGTTGGGAGAAAGTAAGACACTCCCATTACTTCCTGTTTTGTTTACTGAATCCAAATCATTACTTCCTTTGCTTTTATTTACAGTACCTGAGAACAAAATATTTCCTTAAAAGTGAAATTCTTCCCTATAATTCAAAAAACGCTTTTGTTTGTGGTTTTTGCTTGTGTGGTGTTTTTTGTTGTTGTTGTTGTTGTTGTTTGTTTGTTTTCTTTCCATCCACAGAATAATAAAGGAAAAATAAATTCAAGCAAACTATGCTTAGCAGGAATTAAATGCCAGCTTGAGAGTTTGTCTTGTACTGGCCCTCTGTTTAGAAGTCATTTTTTACTGAAATTCTGACCTACAAATACTGTATGTACCTTTCACTGCACAAGTCCACACAATCTTAGTGAAAATTGTGCTTTGAAACAGTTTGAAAAAAAAAAAAATCCAAGAAGAGTTATAGAAGCTTACACTTCATTCATTATGTCTCAGAGACAAAGCTGGAGCCTCTTCCAGGTTTGTTGTATGTTCCTAAACAAGGTCCTCAAACCAAATCCTGAAAGCTGGTGGGATGATTCTGGACTATCCAGGCAATAACACTGGTGAAAGATCTTAAGAGTCATGAGCTGGAAATGGGATTTTTTTGGAGAGGGGCTGATTACTCTTGCAGGAATCTGCCAGCAGTTTCTAGTGTCTGTAGAAGCCAGGGATTTCAGTGCTTGTTGTCTCTGCTTAATGCATCTGGCCAAGAAAAATAAAGCCAATTTTAGAAAGGCGTTTGCAAAAGTTGTATTTTTTTTATGACTATCAAGTATATTGCTATTACATATTCTATTACATATACTATTTTCAGGCATGGGACCATACCTGCAATAGCTTCTCTTTTCTATTTTGTTTCAGTTCCACCCTTTATTCAGCCTTTTGAGTTCCCAAGGTTTTCCATTGGGCAGCGGGTCTTCATTCCCTGTGTGGTGGTCTCTGGAGATCTGCCCATCACCATCACCTGGCAGAAGGACGGCAGGCCCATCCCAGCCAGCCTTGGGGTGACCATTGACAACATTGACTTCACCAGCTCCTTAAGGATTTCTAATCTTTCACTGATGCACAATGGGAATTACACCTGTATAGCTAGAAATGATGCAGCAGCTGTGGAGCACCAAAGCCAACTAATTGTGAGAGGTAAGTAGATGTAAATACTTTGAAGGGCACCAATTAAGTAGTTTTCATCAGTATTTTGTAATGGCATCTGTTTGATAGGAATTATAAAACAGAGGAAAATATGGTAATCCCTCTCCTCATAATAGAGAGCACACAGAGCAGTGAAGCATAGAAACTAATAAGACTTTTCTATCTAAAAGTAGTGAGTCTTGAAACAAATCAACAACTCTAAAGTGTACAGGGCAGACAGGGGAGCCACAGGAATGACATTCAGAAAAATTTTGACGTGCAGACCAACTCACTGGGATCAAGAGTTTGAAATGGTACCAAATTCCTCTCTGTTATTTTTCTGGACTGATTATCACCGTTTTTGATTTATAACAACCTCTTCTATAACATTACATCTGAAAAAAACAAAACAAAACAAAACAAAACCACAAAACATTGCATCACCTTAAAAAAGCAAAACATTGATGTTGACTTCATGGGACTGCTTTGTTGGTGTGTTGCTGTTCTTTCTCTTATTTGTTTGTAACTCGGCTAGCATGGTCCCTTTGATCATGCTGACTTCACATCATTTTGCCTTGAAATAAATGTTAATATAGAATTTCAGTAAAGAAATATTTTATGTGGAAAAGATATTTTAGAAAGATACCTCACCTCCATTATCTTATGCCTTTCAAGTCACACCTCAGCTAAGCTCCCTAGAGACTACACCTTGTGATACACTTTCAGACTTACCGTGCAAAGCTTCAGAATAAACAAATTGCTTCTTTTTCTTTCTGAAAGTTTTTCAAAGCACTTTTTTTTTTTTTTAATAAGGCTATTACACTTTTCTCCACCATCTCTTTCTTGCTACCAGGCTATTGATAGCAAAAGGGCATATAAAGTAATACTGCAAGTAACCCTGGTTATTTGTGGTGAAGATCACTACATCTTATGAGTTTTACCAAGATAATTCTTAAAAGCACTTAAGGATTTTCTTTTTTTTTTTTTTTCCATCTTTTCCAGGCCTTTTTTCCCCATCATAAATTCATTTGAAGCTTAAACTGTTAAGCAGCTGCTTTTTTTTTTAATTTTTTTTTTTTTTTTTAAGTCAAATCTTCCTGTTGCCTGAGTCCCTACTGGACTTAGTTTATACTTACAGAATTTTTATGCTTACTTTTTCTTACATTATGTTCCCAAAAATCAGCTGAAAATGGGTACACTGCTTTTTCACTAGATTTGGTATGAATAATACTTGAACAGGTATTTTTTGTTGTTGTTTGTTTTGGGGTGTTTTGTTTTTTTTTTTTCAGTTTCACTGCTTTTAACCTTTTAAATGTATTATTCAGTACAGTTGTCTATTGCTCTTTCCATCTATCTAGTAATTCTTAAATGAAGTAGTTTAATTAACTATATGCATTTCATTATTCTTTTCCTGTGCTGTTCTGTTGGTTTTTAACCCTAGTTATCATTCAAACAGTACAAGAATTTCCTCACCTCTTTTCCTGAAGAAGGGAAAATTCACAACCTATCGTAACAGACAGTGCACTGGCTATGTCTGCTCTACATAGAAATGCCCATCTAATAACAGCTGTGATAGTATGCGAGCCCTTGCTTGGCCTGGCCTCTGTTCCCCGGACATAACTGCCTCTTACTGTCTTGGTCTCTCCCTGCATATATCTGGTGTTAACTCAGCTTTCCCTCCTTGTCCAAGTAGTGGGAAGTTTTGCCCTCAAACTCCTTTCACATCACTGACACTGATACCTCTGTCCTCCCCACGTGTCACTACCCTAATTGCACCTCTCTTTGTAAGATGACATGGGTTCGGTGCTTTTACCTAAAAGACATCCTATGCGATAGAAGGTAGCTTTTCACTCTGTTTTGCCTGGAGGCTTGGAGGAGCTTTCTGGAGTCCTGGTACTGCCATTTTCTTAGGAGGTTATGAGGGCTACTTCATTTTTCCCCTCTTGCATATCTTTCTGCCCCAGCTAGTGCTCTGTGGCAGCCTCCCTAAGACCTTCTCTCTCTCTCTCTCTCTCTCTCTCTTTCTTTTTCTCTCTCTTTCTCTCTCTCTCTCTCTCTCAATTTAAATGGTAATGGCTTAATCACTTTTAGTTATGCATCTGGGATAATAATTCTCACTCAGAGGAGAAGGGGGAAATATATGATATCTGACCTGAATTTTCTGCCAAAAGTCTGGGCTGACCTCTTTCCCTCATATTGAACTTCTTCTGCTGTCTCATTCCACATAGGTCAGAAGACAGTCATTAGAGGGTTGTTTGTGGTCACTACTAGTCTCCATCCAACCCAACCTATACACATTTTTATAAATATTTCATTTTCTGCTGTTTTTTCTCCAAGCTTTCCAATCTGTCCTCGTCTGTTTGTTCATGAGTGCTGTATAACTGAAATACAATATTTTTCTAAATCTACTGTGCATTTTTTTTTCTAAATATAGGGAGAAGAATTGGTGCTTACATTCTTCTTGTTTCTAATCCATGCTGTGTGATAGTTTTTCAGCAGTATGATTTAAACTCCATTGTAGTTTTTTGTTTGTTTGTTTGTTTTTGTCAGGGGATGTGTTCAGGGAGTATCTTATTTATGTGTTTTTTGATATGCAAGTAGACAATGAACGAGAGAAGAAAGTAGAAAGAAATATGACTGTTCACCACAAAGTTCCAGTCATTGTTTTCTTTTTAGAAGTAGACATAAAAATGATGAAGACTAAACATATTTCAAATATATGTGGGAGCCTATATCATTTTACGGTACGTGGAGAGACTTGAAAGTATCATCCAAATCCAATCAATTTCTAAGATGAATGGAGAAGCCCAGGCCAACTGCTTGTTGTTACATTTTAAACACTAGTGAATACCTAAACTTTTGCAGAATCCATACAGCCACATAAATTCTTCAGGTTTGTAACCTGAGATTTTTTCCCCTGATATTTATCTGTTAGATCATATATATGCCCTGTTGTTTAGCATTCATATTTTTCTGTTATTTTTAAGTCAACTAAATAGATTTTTATATATAGGTTATATATATAGATAGATTATAGATAGATTTTCTATATTATTCCTACAAATATTTTTCATGTGTAACATGAACTGCTGTTTTGCTAGAAGTATAAAATATAAAAAGATAAACAAGAATCAGTCTCTTAAAATATGTGGACACTGTATGGTGTATCTTCACTTCCATTCCTGTGCTGAGTAAAAGCAAGCAAATGGTGATGAAAAGTCCTAAAAATACCTGGCAAGCAAGACTGGATTTTTCCTGCCTTAAATATCAGAGGAAAATGACCAGCTTCTACAGGGCTTCCTCATAGAGTATAGGTTAGGTAGAAGATGCCTGTTGAGAGAAATACAGTGAGGGTAGGAAGTTGTTGAGCAGTTGTGAAACCCTGGGCAAGAAGCCCTCAGGGTAATCTTGGGTCTCTGTCTTGGATCTCTGTCACAGGTTTCTTGGAGAGGAGGTGGAAATGAAACTTAGCCGCATTCTCTAGGCGTAGATCTGCCAGTACTTCTCCCCTCCACAACTTATCATCTGATTTCAGACAAATCCAAAGAGGAGAAAACACCTCCAGTTGATCTGAAAGCCTAAAAACTTAATAAAACTGTTAGAAACGCCTTTATTAAGTGTAATACTAGATACCAGATAACGATGAGCTCCAGAGAATGGCAAGCTCATGTGAGTTCCTCTGCAAACACAAGAAATGTTCCAGCTACAGTCTATACTCAGTCATGAGATAAAAATCCACTTAAAAACAGACTTTATTAGTTCTTATATTTAGGGAATGTCTTGTAAAAGTTCATGAATTATCTTTTGGGAGAAGTCTACACTCTTTACTACATCCAGAGAGTGCATGTAGGCAGTCCAGGTGAGTGAAAATAGAGCTTTCATTCTCATCATCTTGCACTGCACAGGATCCCAGCCCATTCTGGAAATTCATTTTTAAAAGTTTGCAGATTATAAGGTTTTCTCAAAAACTCATAAATCATTATTAATTTGATTATTTTATTTATTGTTGCATTCCTGATTTGCTAGACATGCTATTAACAAAAAGGAAAGAATAGGATTCTGTCATGAAAGCCACTCATGGAAATTAGGAAAATATCTTCCCTGTTAAATACTTACACATCATGCAGAATTAATTAAGGCTTTACTCATTATGCTTGTCTTCTAAAGAATGATTAAAAATATGTATACAGTTTATCATGTTACTCATTTCTAAAGGGTTTCCTAAAATGAGAATGAAATAATTATAGAAAGAGGTGAAAAATATTTTAATTGATTGCCAAGTAGAAAAAGATGATAAATGTATTATGATGTATCAGATGCTGCAAGAACAGAGAATTCAATGATAGCAGTGGGTGCATAAATCACTATTTTAAAATCCTTGTTAGTGAACACATCATAAGTTAAAATTGAGATAAGGTCTTTAAATACCTAATAACCCCTCTTAATGCAGTTAGTACATTAAGTGTAAATGTGTTTTCATTTTGCGCTTCCCAGGAATATCGAATTTTGTTACATAGTTAAGTACCCAATGAACAGTCCCTGAGACTTGAATCTTCCATATAGGAAGTATCAGCCTGCTTTCTGGTGTTTGGAGGTGGTATAATGCAGCAAATGCAGTCTGTGGGGGAAAAGCAAGGGGGAAAGATTTATGGCTGCAGCTAGTGTCATTTACTTTCTTTGCTGCTATTTACACTGCAGCTCTGAAAATTATTGTTGAATGATTCACTTCCTATCTAATGTTCTCATTAGACAAACCTGATCAACACAAAACCACTAGGCACTGTCTCATTTTGCGAAAGTACATCTTTTTCCTTGAACTGCATAGCAAATGGTTTTACTAAACCAGCTAAATCGACCCCTTAGGTCCAATGACCAAATTTAATAACTGTTCATCTTTGCTAAAGTACAGTGTTTAATGATCTCATTCATTAATACATCAATGGTCGCTTTGGCTGATTAAATTTCGTCCATCATTTTGACAGTATGATATAAATGTAAAGTACAAATATTCCATGTAAAAATGAAACATTGTATTTTAGCCAAATGTCATAGATTATTTCTTAACTTACTCCAGTAGCCCACTGCAGAAGCTCATATTAAGGGCCTTCAGGATTGCACTTGAGTGTAACGTACTCGTCACTGTACTTGGAAGCCAGAAATGCCTCCAGAGATTGGAAGACCAGGAAGATGTGTGTGAGTTTGTCACCTGGTCTCTGGCATGAAGCACAGTCAGAAAGAATTCTTGGATTTATATAAAGCAAAATTAAATTAGGGAATGTCAACAGGTACTCCTAAATTAATATTAATTACTAGATTGTAAAGTCCAAGTGAGCAGCAAGGACATTGGTAAGCAACATCTTCTTAAGATACCAACTCATATTTTCTCATCTTATCAGGATTTTTTCACACAAGGAGACAATATACACATTTTCCTTCCTTTAAAATGACAATATAGCATTCCTGTTATCTTCAACATCCTATTCCGATTTATCTCATTCTTTGTTTTCCCTGTGTAAGATCTTGAGTCTGTTAGTCATAATATTGATGGAAAATACCTTTTTTAGGTCCTTTGAGTTCAGCCATTAAATAGTTTGCATCTGTCAACTTACTGCTCTTACACTAAACAATTCAACAGCTCATTTCTCGTCACAGATCCGTGGGCTGCATTAAATGAGAGAAACTCACAGTTAAAGCAATTTTAAATGTCCTCTTTATGGACTCAGGGGACTGTGCTGCTGAAACAAAGGTGATAATAAAAGCAGAACTCTTCAGTCATATTTGTGAGCTATTTCAGAATATTTCATTTATAAATGGGCAGAAGAGGCTCACACATTTATGACTGGAGAGAGGAAGAAAACTAATTGCTTTCTTTTCTGTTAACTCTACTTAAACACATCAGACAAATGAACTTGGATAAGTTCTTACTAAGTCTTCTTTAAGGGCTAATGAATTCCTCAGAGGTAATGAAATACTGAATGTACCTCTACAATATAAATCTAAGTATCAAAATCTATTTCAAGTAGTTAACTCTTTCATCTTCCAAAATATGCTGGAACATAGCACTGAAGTTATTCATTTGAAATAAAATTATGAAAAAGAGACTACCAATAGGGAAGAAAAATAGAAAGAAACTACTCCTCTGTTTATTTCTTAATCATTTATATATGAAGAAAAATCCTGTGGTTTTACCTAGACAGCAATACAGAAATAATCAAAAAGTCATTGAATAAGTAATTTTGTTTTGCTGTTGCATCATTTCTGATTTCTACTTGCAATCACAAAACTAAGCATTAAGGGTTCATGTCCTCAAAATCAAAACAGCTGTTGGCACTTTTCTAAGTAGTCATAAAGGAAGGCTGTTTGAATTATCAAGGAACTTTCACTGAATGCAAATATTGGTGCTGTTACCAGATGAGGGCACATTTTTTGCCAAGGTTGAAACCTACTCTGTAGATTGAACACTACAAGGAAACAGTCTGATTGCTGATTGTGTGCCTGGTTCTGGAACTTATAAGGCAAAATTCAATTTCCACAGTTACCATTCTGATTATCAAATTCTGCATTGAAAGTAACTATTAGAATTGATAATACCAAGAATATCAGAGCAAAATCTTATGCTTTTTAAGTGAATATAAATATACTGGGAATACACCAAAATATAATGAAATTAATATGATTAAAAGCTTAGTTCAAAGCTTGTCAGTATTCAAGGTGCAACACATCAAGAATACCTACACTCCATGAATTTATTAAAGATGTGGAAAGATGGATTTCCATAGAAATGATAGAAATGCTCAAAAAAAAAAAAAAGAACATTTATCCTTGACATCTATCCATTTTTTTCTGTATATTGCAAAAGGGATTAGACATACATTATTAAAGAGATAACTTTCATGCAAATAGTATTTTAAAGTCTGCTTGCCTTTATTCCATACTATGCAATCTTGCTTAACTTCAGAAGTTTCTTCATGTGTCTACCCATTTAATACAATAATCAAATTGTTTCCGGAAAAAAAAAAAAAAAAGTAATTCTTCCCAGTGTCATCCAGAGGAAATAACACAGTACAAAGAAAATGTTTTTAAAATAAGGAAAATAAACCAAAGAAGTTAAAAAAAATGTAAGGGAGAATTTAAAAAATATTATACTCTTCACACTTTTCAGCAGTAGAGGAGTCCAGTAGTTATCAGTCACCCCACAAAATCAGTTGTGATCAGTTGTAAACAGTTGTAATGAGTTATAAATTCACTGTTAAGACTGATACAACTGAAGCAAATATTTAGGGATATAGGAGATGGGTAAAAAGTAGTATCTTTCAATTTCAGATGAGGCACAGCTTTAAAAGTCATCTTGTGAAGTCAAACTCTAATAGTTACATTAACAATATATAGATGATACCTGTCTTTCTTTTGAATAATCTCATGTGAGTAAACTTGAATTTTAATTTCTGAATACACTGAATACACTGAAACCCTTGAATTGACTCATTATCCACTGGCTAAAATTCCACTTCAGTTACTTTCTGCCTATTGGAATACTGTACACTTCCATTCACTCCTAGGTGATGCAATGATGGGTAGTTAGGTATGCCAAATCAAGAAGGTTATGGATAAGAAGACCACGGAACTGTCCTTCATCAGGTCCCCTGGTACTGGATATGAGAATCACACCAGGAAGTGTGTGACTTCTCCTTTTGTGTGAATATTTTCAGCTGTAACATTTCTGTAAAATTGTGTATGAGGAGGTCCTGAAAGTAGTCTTTATCAGCAGATTTAAAAGATGATAGGGCAAAACAAAGGTCTTTAAACGTATAGTGGACTGGTGTGGGCCTTCTGGTGTTCCTTAGACAGAAGCTGTGAATGCTGAGGGACTGCAAAAAGGAATGGGCTACAGAATATTCCTCACACCCCCTCCCAAAATAGCATGTCCTTTGCTAGAGCCAGCATATAGGCATGCATGTGCCATGTTTATCATAAGGTTGGACTTCTATAAGCATATGGATGGACTTCTGTGAACATAAGTAGTTTCTCCATATATCTTAAACTCCAATATCTTTATTTACATAACATCTTTTAGTCAGTATTTTGTGTTGTGTTTTTTTTCCTACTTTAATATTTATTTTATTCTCTTTATGGATAAGCAGCTTGTAATTGACTTTTCATGAGCTGTGAATAGAAATTTATTTACAGTTCTCCAGGTAAAAGTAGCTGATGCCACTGTGCTGATTAGTATAAAATCAAACATATTTGTACAACTAATTATACTTTTAGCCTGTTTTGGAAAATAAGTACTTGGAACTCCTTTGTGTTTGGTGATAAAATGAACAGAACAGTGAGAACTGAGCTACTGAAGTGAATGTTTTCTATGAGTAGGTAATTAGAACAGGGTAGGTGATTGCCCAGGGCAGCTGTTGATGGGGTTTCATGTTTGGTGCTTACCAATCATGCATTAACACAATATATGATTTCTACTTGTCATGGTGGCAGCTGTTCGGAAAGCTGAAATGTTTGACAGCAACAAATAAAGCAAAGGTTTCCACTACAGAAGGAGATCTCTCCTAGTACAAAGGTGGCTCTTGCCTCTGTTGTTGTTGATTCCTTCTGTTTCTTGTTGTCAAGTTCAAAGCAAGTGGACCATCTTTGTGCATGTTTAGGCAATAAGCAGTATTTACTGTAGCTCTACTATTCAATGAGTAAAAAGTCCAGTTAAAGGCATTGTTTCCTCTCTGGAAGAAAGTTTACATCTTTTAAAAATAATTTGTAGCTGTGAAGATGGAAGGAGAAAATTGGAGAGGAGCACTGCATTATGGAGATAAAGGGAGGAAGGCTCAAGCCTTTGTGAGAAAGGTTCTCCACACCTGGAGAATGTCTTTAGATACCTTCACATTTCAGCACTCCTCTCCCACACCCAACATTGACAGATCAAGTTTCTCATTAAGGAAAACTTGGGACAGTCTGATGTAATGGGATGTGCTATTTGCTTCAATTATGAGAGTGTTTATAACAATAATAACAAAAAAAAAAAAAAAAAAGTAATTTATTGGTGATTCTACTGTGTTTCTGCCATACATTTTTTTCCTGATGTATAAACAGTACTGTACCCACGGCCTTTACAGTTTCAGTGTCCTGAACAAATAGTCACTGTACTGCTGATCCTCTTCTACATGGCCTTACACTTCCTCACATTATAGCCCACTCACTTACTTCCTTTATCATACCTGGCACTTCTGGGGAGGCAGATGATGGAGTCTGATAGGGATTTGGGAAGATGTGTCAGGCCAAAGCAAGGAGGGATGTCTTGGCTTTCTGTCCTCCTGCACCCAACTTTCAGACAAACTCAGCCCTGGCTGGACCTGGGAATCTGTGAAACCATGACCATATGTGTGTCTCCAAGTGCACATGCTGCAGTGGCCCTAACAGGTAGTTCAAGGAATGATTGATTAGAATTTTTCCTTATTGTATTAGATCTCTGTCAGGCTCAGTCACTTGACTACATTTTCCATGTATTACTCTAAAAAGCCCTAAAAAGAAGAATTTATGGAATAATACAAATAATTGACTTTTTTGGGGGTATTTACATGTTCATCTCTGAACCAAAGAACAGCAGGTCAATGAAAATCTCTGACTTTAGCTGGCTTTTCGATACAACCATTAAGCACCCTTTTTTTTTTAATAACTTCTGTGGTTCTTTGAACATTCTTCAGTTTTCAGCTCTTCATTCAAACTTTTGACAAATACGGAGGTTTTATTGACAAACAACATTTTGTATCTATTCTCCATGGTAAACTGTAGGTAGGTCTAGCATTGTCACCTGTTGTTTTCTTGCAGAGTGACTGTATTCAGAAAAGGTACAGCTTTTCCTTGAGATGAACAGCTCGGTTTTTTATCTATGTATAAATATATATGTACTTGACTATGGCTGGAAAACTTGCACTGGTTTTATGCTTCCCTAGAATAAGTCTAGTAATACATGTATGTATACTTTGACACACATGCATCTATTTCTAGTAAAACTTTTTGTCTTCAACTTCACACAAACAAAATGTGTTGAACCTTCCTGTGGTTACTCTTGGAAAGACAAGTCCTATCAGAATTTATAGTGCAAACACCCTCATTTTAATATGAAATGATCTGATTGCTGTTACATGTTTAAGGTTATTTAGGATATATATTTTATTTCTTCTTTTTCTAAAGCCTGCCAGTTCATTGTTATGAAGACAAACAAACAAACAAAAAAACACCTTCAGTTGTTTGACATCTGTCAGACCTCTCCCTTTGTAAACAACCATTTCTTTTCTGATCATGATAGTTTGGTTTATCTGGTAGTTCATTTTGTAATCTCTCCTACAGAGATTTTTATTAATTTATTTTTGTACCCTAACAAGAACAGTACTTTTGTGTTCCTTGGCCAGAAATGCATACTTTTTTTGCACAGTAAGTAAATAATTGCATAAAACTTTACTATGTCACCAGATCATCAAAATGTTGTTTTTAAATTTTGCATTAATTCTCACTGCATCTTTTGCTTCCTCCCACAGTGCCCCCTAGGTTTGTGGTTCAACCAAGTGACCAGGATGGGATATATGGAAAAGCTGTGATTCTCAACTGCTCTGCAGAGGGTTATCCTGTTCCTACCATTGTCTGGAAGTACTCAAAAGGTAGGATTCCTCCTGTGATCACTAGGGGCAAATTAATTCTGATTTAGCAAGAGCTTACTTACCACTCAGCTAGTGGTTTATAGTTCATGTAGTCAAAAGCTAGTAGGGTGCAATAAGGGAAATATCAGTTATGTTTATACTGTTCTATCATTTCCCAAAGCACATCATACTGGCAACTGTCACAGATGCAAGACTGACCTAGATGGACTTCTTGGTCTCCCTTAGAGACTTCCTTGAGCTGTGAATGTGCACGTGTTAGCTATGGCCTCAGTGGAAGAGCAAGGGAGTGGACAGCTGAAAGAAAAGAGATACTGTTTTAATTGAAACAACCTTAGAACAAGGTTCACTGGCAACATTTGGCTGACTTTTTTTTTTTTCACTTTAAAATCCATGATAACATGGCCAATCATATCTTTTTAGCAAAGAAGAAAGGTCAGGTAGCATTAGCATAAGCAGTAATTCAGTATGCGCTTTACATAATGATTTAACATTTTCTTCTCATGTAACAGAGCATTAGAACTGGCCCCACTTGACCCTAAGTAACCATAGGAAATTGACTGCCTTTTAATTAAAATTTGCTGCCTGTTAGATATCCTCCTTTTGCCCGTTGCCTTCTAGTTGGTTTTAACAAGAAAACAAACTCTCCAAACTCCATATCCAGTGTACACAAGTTAATTCTCTAATTATCTTTATATGTACATCAGATGATATACTTACAAGCACAAAATTAGGTGTTGTTGAGAAGAAATACTTATTTCATGCTCCATGCAAATTTTTTTTTTCCATGTGATCTAAGTATAAATTATATTTGAAGAAATATTTTGGGGAAGAGAAATGTTCACATTAAAACCCATTCTTGCTTTTATTCATACTTTCCGTGTCATGGAAAGAAGAGTGCAGCTTTCCAAATCCCATTGATTATGGGTTTTTAATTAAAAATATAGGTCACAAAGAAGCAATTCTGTTTTGTTTGTATATTGAAGAAGGAAGCCACATCAAGCTAACGGAGTTATAATTAACTGTGAAGAGATAAGCAGCCCATTTTAATAAAAGAGAACAGGACAGTGGTTTGATTTTAGGGATACTCTACCATCAAGGAACTATTTTTAATGTTTTTGATTAACAGCTCTGAAGTATTTAAGTCACAGAAAGTTTTAGAAGATACTTGATGTAGTAATAGACATCAAATTGCAGTTTCAGTTTTTGACTAAAATAACTCTGGCTGAAAAGGTCAGTATTTTTACAGAAGCCTTTATTTTCCTAAAGCATGACTGCATTTTCAATACCAGGTTTAATTCAAGTGCTGTACAGATCTACAGGCTATGTGGCACTTTTTGTCTTAAAGAGACCCTTTATATGATTACTTTATGAGCTGTGTTTATATGAAATTCTGAAGTAATTGCCCAGGTGAGGCCAGCAGGAGTAAAACAATCAGTTCATAATTCATTTGTATGTACCACAATAAAGCACAAAGGACATCTGGACACCTGCAGGCAAGTTAGTGTCATTGGCATTTTGTGTTGGTGAAGAATGGAAAAAGAGTTCTTTTTCTTTTTTTTTGTACATTGGGATATATAAATACCAGACTCGCACTTTCTAATGAATAATAACAGAGATCAATACAGACACACCATAATCATCAATAATGTTTTAAGTCCATCAGACTTAAAAAGGTGATGGTTACTAACTGAAACACCAGAGGCTCTGTCTGAACATCAGAAAATACTTTTTTTTTACTGTGCAGTTGACGGAGCACTGGCAGAGTTTGCCCAGATACTTTGTGGACTCTCTTCCTTGGAGATCTTCAAAAGCCCCCTGGGCATGGTCCTGGGTAACCTGCTCTGGGTGGCCCGGCTTAAGCAGGGGGTTGGAGCAGGTGGCCTCCAGAGCTTCCTACCAACCTCAACCATTCTGCAATTCTGTGATTCATGATTCATGAGCTTTTGCAGGTACATGCATGCAGTTGCTGTCATTATTCAAAAAAAAAAAGGAAAGGGATAAGTATACGACTAAAACAGTTGAAAAATCAACAATGGCAACTGATTTTTGTGAAAGTATTATCCATTTTACATTTCTAAGTTCACAGTATTGGCCTTGGGAACCTTCAGTGTAACCATATGTCCCCAAAGCAAACTTGTCTAGGAATAGAAGAATTTTACATATGCATGTCCAGTCTTTTTTAATATTCTTGATGTTGTATTCATGGGTTGTTATAGCTTGCTATTTTGTATTAAATCATTCACAAAAATATTTACTCATTGTATTTCCTACTGGTCTGACTCAGGCTACTATATATAGTACTTAATGCTGACAGAAAACAACTTAGTGTGCAGAAGGTTGAATAAAAGAATTACATAGAAGAAGGCTACTTTATGATTTTTCCCTGAAATTCTCTCTTCTGCTGATAAAGTAGGTTGCAAAGCCCTTGTTACAAGAATTGTATCTTAATATACCTTGAGACAGTTCCTGATGCTGTAAGAACCTGAATTTGTGGCAGACCTCTCCATTGCACAGCAATGCTGGCAGTATGGCAGTATCCAGTTCCCTTCCTTAAATCACCAGTGTCTTCTTTCCAAGGCAAAGTAGGTCCAATAAAACCAGCTAGGTTTGGGATTTGGACCTTTCCTCTTTGATTATGATTAACTCTCCAACAGACATTCAAGAGTCATCAGACAGTATATCCAATAACTCTGCCAAATGTGTAATTCTTAGCTTGTTCTCCGTGGTGGAAGGGAACAGTGCACTCACCTACAATATTAAAAGATGAAGTAGCCATTCTCTATATTTCTCTTTCCCGGCTTTTTATTTAAGCAGAAACATGCAGAGGTGGGAGGAAACTTCCTCTAGGAGAGGACAAAGACATTGTGGTCTATAAACTTGTTAAGTAGTCATTGGTGAAGACATGAGAGAAAACGTATGTGGGCCCATTCCTCGTGGCTGTGTCCAGCCAGCTGCCCCTTCTTCCACAGTTCCATATCTTGAAGAGAAGAATTTTAGTGTGTGTCTAAAAGTGTACACATTTGATGGGTTTTGAAAGGTTGTTTCAGTCTTAAGATTTTATTTCTTAATACCAAAAATAATACAGAAATCTTCGGCTTCCTGTGTTTTTATGGACTTTCCATTATTATTTTATTACCAAATATGGAAATTCATGTCTGATTAATTTATTACTTTGTCTTTTTTTTTTTTTTTTTTTTTTTTTAATCAGTCTGAGTGAATATTGGCTCCAGACATGGTGGAACAGGGATTTTGTGTCATCAGTCAGTCAGCTGTAGGAGGAAAAGAGCAACACAGTCACTGATGTGTTTTTATACGTTACCCAGAGTTTAGTAAACAAGGTCCTAGAGGTCTCTTGAGTATTCCATGTTTACTACAACAGACATCCCTCTTAGTCATAAGAAATTCATCTGGTGTATGCATAAGGGATGCATACTTGTATGACTGTTCAGCTGTAATTGTCAATAATTTATCAGCCACTAAATGTACAACAAATGTGCCTTTTTATCCATGCGCTGTCTGAAAGTCTTCATTTTCTCTCTTCCCCTTCTGCTCCTGCTTTCTGCCTTTATTGTCCTCTTACCTTTAACATGGGAAATTATTCCTACCACTATATTCCAAAAGCCTTTCTTCTTTCCATTTAATGAATTTGATTTTGGCAAAGAAGTACTCCATTTGTTCCAGTGGTGCCAGAATCATTTGTATTTTAATTGAACTGAGCCTCTAAGAACAGGAAGCTATAGTTCCTGCCTTATTAAAAAAAAAAAAAAAAAAAAAAAGAGAGAGAGAGAGAGAAAGAGAGAGACTTTTCTTCTTAACTAACCTACTTTTATGTTGGTCCTGATTTAGGTGCCGGCGTTCCTCAGTTCCAGCCAATTGCATTGAACGGTCGTATCCAGCTTCTCACAAATGGTTCCTTGCTGATTAAACATGTTTTGGAAGAAGACAGTGGATACTACCTCTGCAAGGTCAGCAATGATGTGGGAGCAGACGTCAGCAAGTCCATGTACCTCACTGTTAAAAGTAAGAACTAAAACACTTCTCTGTGATCCAGATATTACCACTGAGTGAAAATGGCTTGACTAGTGCACTACTGCATCCTTAGTTTAGACTTTTTTTGTTATTTTTAATGTAATGTTGTACTCAGCTGCACATGGTAGCATCTAAAAAGTCTATGTGGTTGATAAAAAACATTGCTTAGTAGAGAGAGAAAAGGAGATTCAAAGATGTAAAGGGTTAACACCTCATTTCAAAAATGTGGTTAACTTTTTTGAGGTACAGTTGAATAGTAAATGGGAAAATAAAAAGATATATTATTTTTATCAAAGGAAGCAAAATCCAACTTGTTCTCCATGGACAGCTATATTTTAGATCACTAATGTTTGTTTTTAAGGGTGTTCATATGCAGAGAATGCATAACTAGGTTCTTTGAAAGCAAGAGTGTCAACCTTATTAGATTTGCAAGCCCAGTACTTCAAATGTCTTCTCCATTCTCATTTACCATACTGGCTCTGTTTTCCTAAAAATAACATGATATCCCAAATCTCTCAAGTAAGTACATTAATTGTATATTTCTTCTGGGGATCAGTAGAAGTGCCAGCTTATGTGGCTTTCATAACAGAACATTTCTGGTCCAATCTTTAACTGTAGTAGCAATGCACTGCTGTAATATGCTAAAGAAAAACAGCTTTCCTCTGGTTGGCAGCAATGCACACTGCCTGTCTGATCACTGCATGCAGTTTCATGTATGATAAAAGAGCATCCCTTATCAAGTAAGAGCAGGAGCTTCCCTGGAGAGTCAGTTGCTGTTTGAATCTAATGAAAACCCCTCTGGCTCTAAGATAGCAGGAAAGCACGTCTGTACATCCTTATACATCCACACTAACACATGCACTGCTCCCAGCATGGCTATTAAAGCAAATGCTGTTAGTGTGTTGGTGCTTGCATAGAAAAGGCATGGCTTTAGCTTTAATCAAGTACACATTAAGAACAAGCTGCTTTCAGGAGTGACTTGATGGGAGTGTGCCATGATGGACTCATGTATAGCTGGATCGGATCCCCAGGTCTAGTAGCATGATTGTGGCACAAAATACTTACACCTAATCAGATGAAGTAACTCCAAAGTGAGGGTCTGTACCTGCCTTTACTCTCCCGCGTACTGTATCTTATTTATTGTTTTCTTTTGCTCCATGGTTATTCTGTCTCCTTTTCCCTCTCCTCCAAAAAAAAAGTTTCTGGACCCTAATCCTTGGTAATAGCCCTATTACTAGTCCAAAGCCTCAGGCTTCCTTCATGAAATTCACAGTATTCTTAATTAATTGTTCCTGCATACTGCGCTACCCTGCTTCACAAGGTCCCCCTAAATACCTCCTTTATTCAGTTGCAGAAGGTGATCAGGCCTGGTGAAAACCTGGTGAAAAAAATAAGAAACAGCCTTCCAAAATGTAAATAAAGATTAGCATCAATATATCTTGCTTTGGCTTCCTTGTGATAAATTGTCTTCTTACTTTCCTTCAGTCTGTATGTAGGTTGTTCATGAGAAGCAGCTCAGATCACCTGAGAAAGAAGTTTACGGTCCCTTGGCAATGTCCTGCTCTTCTCCTTAATTCTCCCTTGTACCAGTGACACATCATTTATACAGATGCTAATTATTGATAACATCACTGTGAACTTAAAAACACTTATGTGCAGGTGATTCTTTTCCTCCGCATTTAATGAAAGTTTCCAGCTACTCTGTCAGAAACATTGCTGGATAAATTTCTGCCTTCCAGAGTTCTTATGGCTGGTCTTCTCTTAAATGAGAGTGGATGTTTTAGTCTTCCAGCATTGCCTGTGTCACCTCTTTGTAAACAGAAATGATTTTTTTTCTCAGCGTAAAGACAGCTTAAGCTTCTTTAAACCAACTTAGCTTGCATAACAGTGTTCTTAAAGGTATGAAGGAAATGTTAGTAACTCCAGATACACATTTATTTAGTGCCTCGGAGTTTGCCATGTGATGGCCTTACCTTAGGAAAGAAGATACAACTTTTTGGTTGAAGGGAGATTGTATGAGGAGGAAGTGGAAAGAAAGAAAAAAAAAAAGTTGAGAGGAAAAGAAAGAGGCTTCAGGAATAGTAAAAGAAATGTGTAAAGAAGGAGCTGCCAGAGTCAATGCTGAATCAGGAACCACAGGGCTAGAATGGCAACTGTGTAAGCAGAGAATCTTCATTCAGTGGTTATTATCCTTCCCCCTTTCTTTTTAACAAATGCACATAAAAAATGTGATCAGTGAGTTTTTATTTTCTTTGGAACCAAGGATAAGTGATTCTGAATCTGAATAGTTATTCACTAATACAATATTACAAAATTATTATAGAGATCTGGAATAAGGAATCTAGTGCTATCTTGAGAAATGACTCCTGGTACTTAGGATGAGAAGACTTCTAAAGAATTTCTATAAGAGATAATGAGCCTTTAACATGAAGAGGAGAACTAAAATTATTTAAAGGTTGCCTGGGAGTCACAAGGGAAGAGATTTCTGCTTCAAATGGGCTGCATTCTTGCCTTCATCTCAATAAACCTCACACTTCCCAATTCTACTTTAGGAGCTATATATAACATGATAGAACAGTATTGCACAATAAATAAATAAATCCCCATTGGAAAGCAAGCTTTCTGTAAGGTATGTATGATCCTATAAAAATAGTATTTTGGGGGCACTCATGTTAGCCCTGCCCCTTCCTAAGTCGATCATTTATTTCAGCGTTCATATGGAGACTGAAAAATTTTAATCTGATCACCAAAACATCTCCAAGAAATCCTGTCTGCCAACAAAACAGAATTGTTTCATTAACTTTCCTCTCAAGTATGCTCTTTAACTATTTGCATTATGTGTTTAAAACATCAGCCTAAAGCTGTAAGCTCCAGTCAGACCCACACTTCCCTCCAGCAGGAGCATATTAATCCCAGCTAAGACTTTTAATGTTAAGTTTTTAAGTTTCACAATTTAAACATTAGAAAGAAAAAAAAGTTATCTTTTGTATTTTGTTCTCTTCTCTCTTTGTTTCGGAAAGGGAGCCTGGTCAGAGTGTAAAAAGAAGTTTAGTACCCTGTTCCTGCAGCTGCCTTGAGTCTTGTCTGTGGCAATTTAACACTTCTGTTGCTTCTGCCTCCTTTGATGCCTCTTGTCTAGTCAAGAGCTGTTTCTCTCCATCCTCGGACAACTCATGGAACAAAGGAACCCTGATTGCAAAACTAGCTTTAACTGCAAAAGAAATAAAATAATAGTTATAAACACAATCAATCCAAAATACGCTTCTGAAGGGAGATTCTAAATCTAGTGAAGATGTTTCTTCAACTGCTATCTAACAATTGTTCCACCATATTGCTGCAGCACTGCAGCATTTGTTTATTAAAATGTCTAGGAGTCTATGCCTGGCTTCCTCCATGAACTTGATCTGGGCAAGATAAAGGTGCAGTTCCCATGTGGCCATTCAAATGAGTTGCTTTGCTGTAACACCTGCAGTAATGCCAGTGATGGAGAATTTGCTGTGTTCTGCTTGCCAGGGGGCCTCTAAATACTCATCATAATTGTTGGGAATATAATTCCTTATCAAGAATACAGGAATGTTGAGATCTGTCTGATTGCTATTTTTATTTCTGTGAGAAAATAATAGCATCTATATAGAGATAATAGCCTTTTGTTGAATTTCTAATCAAAAATGCATATATTGCACAAGATGCAGGTAAGGGTGGCATTACTTGTTGTGCATTTGCAAAGACGGATTATTTGCAATACATTATACACAATAATAAAAATCACCCTCCCTAATACCTTCAAAAAATGGCAACCATACTGCCTCAAATTCCCTTAAGCCCAGCTATTCCAATATTTTGTAATCTATCTCTGCTCATTTTTTCATAGTTCCATGGTCTATAAATAGTATTTTCTGAGGCAAAACAAAACAAAGTCCCCTAGTCTGATTGTGTGCTCTGTTTTACTATTTTTCTACTGACATTCTCCTATCTTTGAACAAAGAGCTTTTTATTTATTATCTTCTTCAAACCTATTTTGCATTTACCTCAAGTAAAGTGAATTTTTGTTCAGTGCACAAATTTGGCCAAAAGTGCTTCTATATCCCAAAGTGTCTTTTCTTATGAGCTGGCCAGCTGGCTACCCTGAAATATCTTTGTCTTTAACCTCATCACAGGCAGCTGTATCTTTCACCACCTAGTTTTGGCAGACAAAGGTAAAATCTGTGTTCAATGGTGATGATGTGAGCTAACTAGAGTATAGCTCAGTTCTAATTTCCAAGCCAGGGCTGATGGATTTCAATACTCTCTCCCTGTTTTAATTACTTATTTATTTTCATTAAATGCACGGGTTAAAAGAAGCTGTAAGAAAGCTACAGTAAATCTTGGAAACATGTAAATTCTCCCTAGACACGAGTACTTTCTCTTGTTAGTAAAAGGGCCCATTTTTTTCCTAATGAGGTCCTTCCACTAGGAGAAATGAACAAGGTCTGAATGCTGTTTTCTGCCTCTTCAGACCATTGGCACAGCTTTGATTTAAGGACTTGCACTTTAATCACCCATCATGTGTCATTACCCCGACAGGCGGCAGCAGCCGCAAGATACAAGCTCCAATAAATTGCACTGAAAATCGCTGAAGCGATCCTTTGTTGATTTTCCTTTACAGCTATTCAATGGCAGATCAGCTGTCATAACAACACAGTGCCTGTGGCAACAGGGTGAAATTAAACGTGAAGTATGTTCAAGGTAGCTGGTAGAAAGCTGGAATATCCCTTTTTTTCTGTAAATTCAAATGCTTTCTACTTCTCTCAGTAATGCCAAGCCTGTGGCAATTGGCTAAAACGAATGCTTTCTCTTGTAAGATAATTGTCAGATGCACTGCAGTACAAATACTCAAGTGCTTTTGTATGCAAATCTTTGCAATACTCTCATTTAAGAAAAGGAGAGGAGGTAAGGACTTCTGTCTCTCTCTCTCTTAAAAAAAAAAAAAAATCTTATAGGGTGAAAGGAGAAAAAGATTATAGCAGCCTTTTTTCTTTTCTGGGAGGGTGACTGCACAGCAATGTTTCTGGCAGGAAGGTGAAATATGAATTTATCTTTAGCTAGCTAGCTAGCTAGAAAGTGCACATAGGACCCGCTATATCATTTTGTATTTGTATCAAGAATATCATATTCATTGATTTTTTTTTCCAGAGTTTTTTTTCCATCTCTCAGTGTCATGTTGTCTAAATATCAACATTCAAAATGACACATGGGTGGGGGTTATTTTCAGAAGTTCTCTTTCTATTGAAGTGGATGCATAGTGGATACAGAACATTAAGACTTTCTTGAAAAAATGATGAGTTTAAAGCTGTGGTGATCTTATCTTTTGAAAACCTTCACATCTTCACTGTTCTTAGAAAGCCTCGTAGGCAATAGGATTCACAGTGTGTGTACTCCAGCTGCTTTTTTTTTTTTTTTTTTTTTGAGTTACTGAGAATACTAAGAACATCACCAATACTTAAACACACTTTTTTACAGCGTGTTCTGCTTTCTCAATCTCAATATCTCTTTTCTCTTATTAAATTACTAGTTTATTCAGAGAAGAATTTACATATCTCTTGTAATGAATTTGGTGTTCAGGTTTGGCCAGCTGTTGTCAGTAGGTTTCTGAGCAGCAGAATTTATTTCAGATCAAGGATTATGGCTTTTATGTACTTGAACACTGCTGAAACAACACCTCAGAATATTGTCTGCTCTACTGTTCTTCTCCACTTGAGATACTAGTCTTACAGTGATTGATACAAGCTAGAAAGATAATCCTTTCACAATAATGAATTCATTAAGGAAGTAAGTCCAAATGTTTCAGTGTACTGAAACTACACTGTGCTAGAATATAATATTCTGGTAATCTTGGAGATCTCTTGTCTTTGAAGAAATACTCTGGAATTTATTCTTACTAATAATTCTAAAGGTTGTTTTCTTGATAGATAACTTAAAAAATAATTATTCAGATTTAGGTTTGCCTTCATATGAGATGTAAATAGACACTTCTGGAATGCAACGTCCCAGTAAATTTTTAAGGAAAATACATGCCACTGAACTTAAGAGTATTTGAAAGACAGAATTTCAGGATTACTCATTTCTGAGTTGCTCATTATTCATGTATCAGGCTCAGAGTTTAGTTTACTTTTCCTTTTAGTTTGATAGAACAGATAGAACATCCTCAGAAAAAGATCCTTTTTTTTTTTTTTTTTCTCTCTTGTTTTCTTAGAATAGTAAGCTATGTAAATTTTGGAGTGGTTCTAAATCTCAAAGTCAGCTATATAAAAGTGTGTCTTAATACAAATAGTGTTAGGACAGCGTTGTAAGAGCTTATTTCTTTTTTTTTCCTTTCTTTCTTTCTTTTTTTCTTTCTTTTTTTTTTCTTTTTTTTTTTTTTCTCCCTATAATCCACGTGGTAATGACTAAAAACTAACCATGTCTGTAATTCAGTAGTGGTGTCCACTGGTTTAAATAGAGTCAAATGGATTTCAAATTCAGCACATATAAAGGTGTGCAGTCATTTTTCTTGAATGTTTACCTTAAGAGGCATTTAATGCTTATGGTGGATATGGCTCCCCAGATTTTCATGCTTCTGTTTGTATTCAACCAAACAATTTTCCTGAGTAACGTCTTAAAATACAGATGATTCTGTGAATACATTACTTTAAATTACGGGGGGGAGGTGGAGTGGTATGCAATGTTTGCTGGGTTTAATGTTGACTTCTTGTAGAGGAAGTGCAGGCATGATGTATTGTTGCTTATTTTTATATTTGCAATGTCATCAGGACTTGGGCCTATTTTACTAACAAAGATTAAATAAACTTCAATCGAGAGTGCATTGTAAAGCAATAGTGGGATGTAAATTAATTTAGCGTGTATGTGCTCTACACATGACTATTTCCACTTCAGAAGAGTTAGCTGATATAGTGCTGTGTTTCTTATCCCTTTCCCTTCCCCTTTTTCCCCTCATCTCTTTTTTCTGTGTCTACCATACTAACTTTAAGGTACATCTCATTTATAATGTTGTAGCCATGTTCCAGTAGGATAAAACTTCAGGTTCAAAGAGGACAGGATCCTCATTTTTCCTTTTCTTTTCTTTCTTCTGTCCATCCTCATCTAACCATTTATTTTTATTTATTTATTTATTTATTTGCAACAGCATGAGTCTCTTTTCACTCAGACTAACTTCAGTATGATTTTGATCACATTCTCTCTCAAAGTTTATCTGAAAATAGGGAAGACATAATTCTACACATAATGAGAAATGAATGAAAACAGAATGGTGTCTGCCACAATATGTTTGTGCATCACTTCCTTATAGACTTTGAACAGGCAACCTGTAAAAGGTAATGTAATTCTTTTTTTCTTCCCTTGGCCTGTTCCAGCCTGACTGTCTTTTTGCCATGCTTTGCCAAGAAAAGGCTTCTTCCCGTACATTCCCCCCCAACTAACCCACACCTTAACAATGTGCAGAGTTCATCAAGGCACAGAAAGAGTGTAACAGCCAGTTGCATGCCAGACTTTACTGAGTATTTTTTTTTTTTCATAAAAAACCAAGACTATTCTTGTTTCTTAATCCGTTTGAATGAGTGACCTCATGGTCACCATCGTTCCATATTCACCCTTCCAACTATCCGTGTCAGAGTTTTGCATTAATCATCTTATGTGAGTCTCGAATTCACAAAATGCTATTTGAGCAGCAAAAAGTGTGGATGGTATTTAAATCATAATATTTCTTCTTATATACCAAGGGTTATTCTGCACTTTGAATGAGCTTTGAATGAACCACAGTCTTTTTCAGCACAAGACCTGTTTCAAAAGGTTGTTGACTAGTTTTTTTACTGAATGCCATCATAGAAACTGCATCATAGCTCTTCTTAAATAAATTTATTTGAGATTTAGGGTCATTAAAATGTTTCTGTTCTGTTTCCCAGCAATGACTGGGAGTTTGTTCCTTTATTAGTATGTGTACTAAAGTGTCTTTCTTCCATAGCTGATTATTAATTCATAGCTTTAATTTAATGTAAAAAATAACATTTACATAAAACAAGGAAAGAAAGAAACATTGAGTTATAACAAAAATAACAAAATAAATTGCTGTAGCTTAAAAATAAGTAGGTATAAACTTTATTTGAATATCAAGTGATAGAGACCCAAAATCAGTTACGTACATTTTGCTGTATAATTCTCTTGCAGCAACAGGAAAAAAAAAAAAAAAAAAAAAAAAAAAAAAAAAAAAAAAGAGAGAGAGAGAGAGAAAAAAAGAAAAAAAAAAAAGTAGTTTATATGCAAATATTTAATGCTTTGTATAAGAAGAGCTTATTTCTTTTTAAATATTATATCAAATGTCGCTATTACCTGAAGACAATCTTATGCAACTGCTTCTATCGGTGCAATTTTAAGCTTTTCTTAAAAGAAGCAATTTTGTCTTCAAATATAAAGAAAGTGTCATTTTCTGTAGTACTTTTTGCTTGAAAAATAGGGTTTTTTTCTTCCTTTTTTTTTTTTTTTTTTTTTTCCAAAAGGGCTTGCATGGTAGCTTTGTTCATAGTCTTCTGTGAAAATCCAGCTGTGGTACACAGTATAAATATTGTGTACAGATTCTGTGATAATCAATGTAAAAATAAAATTTACATCTGGGAGGCATGCAAAAGGAACAGAAAATGCAAGGTAATAAAAAAAGCTGTCTACAAGCTGAAAATGCTGTGTACAAAAGAATTTAAGGCATTGTTTTCTATACTCATTCCTGCTGTGCATGTCAGGTACAATCAGAATGAAGGATTTGTAAATGTAGATTTTCTTTCAGCAGTCTCAATGTATTTGCCTTTTGCAAAACAGGTTTCCTTCCCCCTGAACTGTGTTCCTAGCCATTAAGATTCAACCTCTGCATAAGCACATGAGTTCCCCTCCATGTTGTTCTTTCAGTTATTTTTTTGATATGTGATGCTTGAACATTTCTTAATCAGTTGCTGTTATGTTCTTTGTGGAGGAAAAAAAAAAAAAAAAGTGTCCACTTATGACCATATCAATTGATTGATTTCTGAGTATCTCCACAGTATGGGTACCTGAAGAAGCATGACTCCATTTTTAGATAAATCTTATTAGGATCCTGCAGGGTTAAGAAATGAATCGATTAGGTCTAACAAACCAGGAGCTAATGAATGAATGAGCTCTTACTGTTGTTGTAATTACTTATGGTTAATCTAACCAAATCCATATATTTTTTCAACTGTTTCCATCAGGCTACAGAATAATTAATCTTACATTCATTTTTCTTTTTCCTTTCCATATTGAGTTATAATATTTGATCATGTAGGAATTGTGTTGTCCAGGCACTATATACATCTTTATGAAATTCATTTTATCTTCTCTAGCATCATTTATTCAATGCTTAACTTACATCTGGTAAATTCATAGTAGACCCCAGGAAAGCTGTGTCACATAATGTATGGATGTAGGTGAATACACAATCAAATTAAGAAAAGGCAAATGCTTTTTCAATGGGAGAATAAATGTTATACTTCCAACTATAGTTCTTGACTGTTGAATTAGTATTTGCAATTAAAGTTGTTGTCTTGTTTTGAAATATGCAAAGCCTCCTTCTGACTTTCCAAAAGAGTAAGTAACGGTATCCGTTAAGCATTTAGATGTTTGTGAAAGTTGACCACTGTCCACCTTTATCAGAACATTAAAACAGCAGTCTGTGCAGGCACAAGTAGGTTCATGGGATTGCCATGATGAAATTGTTTTAGCTGTGGTTGCTGCAAAGCTTCACCATGGCATACTGCATTGTGCAAGCAGATGTGTTCTCAGGTGATCTAGGAATATACATGAATATGTGGACACCTGCACAAATATGTTATTTATGTTATATGTTATTCTCACATTACATTAAAGAATGTAAAAAGGAACAATAACAAAATCTAGACAAGATCAGGTATTATAGCGATTTTCTGAATGTACTTATTCTATTTACTTATCTGTAGGAGTTTTCAGAGAGACATATAAAATTATTGGTCTGTGGTTGGTCTGATGAAAGTGACTGTCTGATTTCAAATTATTACAACAAAATAAAATCACGTATCTAGGTCTTAGCAGCAAAAAAGTTTTAGAGCTATGATGGAAATCTTGCCTTTATTAAAAAGAATAATTCTTTCAGATGTGGCACTCTTATTAATTTTTTTACATTAAATTTATTCCCTTTTATTATGTATTTCCTATACATTCACCCAAAGATACATCCTTAATATTATATTGTTAAACCCATGTCTTCATTCTGAAAGTAGAGCCCTGATTTATAAAAATGATGTGCATACAATCTTTTTTCATTTCATCAGAGATGCTGAAGGATGCTTAGCAAAGCAGAAGGCTAGGAATTTAAGCCTATGTTGCTAGGAGTTAGCTTGAGGTTTGGGTTTTGTTGGTGGTGTTTTAAAATTTAACCTAAGCTTTTAAGGAAAAGCCTGTGTATATATATCGTATGCCATACTCTGTAGGTATGTGTAATCAATCTTCAGCAAATATTGTTAGTCTTTGGTAATAAATACACCAACTAACATCAGTAGGCATACTTTCAGTCAGCACCACAAGCTCTCTTAGTTCCAGCTTCCCATTCTGACATTTTCTTGTATCAGCTAAAATACATTCCTAAATCATATCACCAGTGACCTAAGCAGAATATGTTTCTACCAACTGATGCATCACATTGAGCTGTAAGTACCTTTGAAACAATCCCATTCTCCTCGTACTTCCATCTCTCTCCTCAAAAAAAAAAAAAAAAAAAAAAAAAAAAATTTCATATCAAATGTATTTTCTGAAGATTAGCTGATATAAAGTTGTGATCATGAAATGGGAGGCTGCTTTCTCAAAAATAATTCTTTTCCCCCTTCCTTCAAAAAAGAATACCTCAACAGAGGTCTTACATAAGTACATTCTGTTGTATGCCTTCACATTCTGTTGCATGCCTTCAGAGAGTAAAAAGAACATCTATTAGATGACTATTTTTTCCTGACTTTTAATTACTAATCATTGATTTTGGTAATTACATACATGTACATACACAGTAATGCAGCCAGATTTCACTTCTGTGGTCTTATCTCGAAACTGGCTTTTTAAATGAGTGCCTATTACTGTAAGTGCTCCATAAGAAAGCAGTGCTCTGCTATTTTTGTCTAACTTTGCAATGCAGCATATCTGTAGCATTTTCTTCTGGTACAAGCTGGCTCTTTGCCATGCACTTAGAGGCATAAACCCATACTTTTAGCAAGGAAAATCTGCTATCAGATTTTAAGTGGTGACTTGCCAAGCTGAAATAAGGAAGAACAGACTTTTCATAAGTGGTTGCATATTGTTGTTGAAAATCCAATTACCGTTTGCTAAATGCTCATCTCTAAGATTTAAATAATAGTTAAATGAAGTTCCTAGCTTTTAAGGAAAATGGGCATGTGCTTAAATGTTAAGGAAGATCACTGCAGGAGTACAAAGCAGTCTAGGCTGCCCTCGGGATTTTTACTGGCTCTGTGTAACATTTTTATGTGTTCCCAGACATATTTCAATGAAGGTGGATAGACCAATGTGAACAAAAAGTTCTGGAGTTCAATTACCTATAGCATCTCTTGCCTTTCAGGATTGACTTTGTTTAGGCATTCCCAGCTACATAACTCATTGTGCAGAGTTAGTTAGCTCACTTTCCAGTTTGAGAGCCTTTAGTCTGGATGTAGAGACCTGCCAGAGCAAAGAGGTATTCAGATAACTGAGAAAGGAAAGAACAACCTGGTGAGGAGTAACAGTTTGGCAGTTTCCACTATTTAGCTTGACTAGGAATGACAAGGGCTCCTTTTTCTCTTGCAATCTGCTTTTAACCATTGCTAGCTAGTTATTTATTTGATGAAGTAGATTTATTTGATGTAGCAGAGTGAACAGCACTTCTAGAAAGGGGAACTCAGATATACATGTACAATCAAGTGAGCACCAATAAACTGATGGCTTGGCCTCCACTGAGCTGTGGTAGCTATCCATGCCTGCCTAACATGGGTGTGATGCAAGGTAATTACTCAACAATTAAAGAGAAGGAGGCTGACTTTCCTCCCATTTGCTGTAGGATAGTCATGTGGACCTGGGCAGTTACCACAGCTTTGCTGATAGATGGTTCTTCAGACGTTAAAAATAAACTGTGTCTTTAGGTGTTTATACACATATACATACCAATATATGCTGTCTTCTCCAATTCTCTTTAAGTTCCTTAGATCTTGTCCATATTCAAGATTATTTCTGCTTTTGCTGGTTATTGTAGTACACTCTAATAGCAATATGACATAGCTGTATTAATACAAATCTCTCACGTGGGTACTTTTTTCTGGAGACTTTTTGCAGCTTAGTTGAAATTACTTCCAAAGGCACGGGACACATGAATGGATAGATGAAACCCAAGGCATTAACCTGAAAAAAATTATGCCCCATCTTCTGCATATGAATGAGCAAGCTGTATCTGTGAATTATAGGGGATTGGGGTTTAACATGGAGCCATCCAGGGACACCTTTGCCTGGAAAACACAGGAGTCAGAGTGCTTTTAGGGGATACATCATGTACTTCCAGCCTATCGAGGGCAAGACAGCCTGACTCACCAGTACATTAACCTGTTTCTCACACAGCATGATGTAAGGTTACCCAGTGAATTCCACATCGATGCTGAAATGAGGGGAGTTATACCAGAATAATTATGCATTTTTGCTTCCCTCCTTTTACCTTACAACAGAATAACTTATTCTCATGCTTTCATGCCCAGAAGAGGGAGTGTCATACTGTATGAAATGTTATGTACTATCGATTTAGTTCAGGTTGTGGGAGATCTGTACATGAGGAGTATTCAGACCTTTATGCAAACCATGTAGTGACTGTTAAGTCTATCATACTCTATGTCTATCATGTAATATTTTCTCAGCAGAAATTGTCCATTTACTGTAAATCTGATTTATTTGGCATTTCATACACCTCATTTAAATGTTTTTGTTTGTTTCTTTCCTTTTCAATAAATACATTGGAAATCTACTTTTATGCCCCTCCCTAACAGAAGGAGCTGTCTTTGGAGGAACAATCATATTTTTCTTATTTTTAACAGAATCACGGTAATATTTTTGAAATGCAACAGTTCTATTAATGGTAAATATGTGTAAAAATATAGATATAACATATTTGTGAGGTAGACAGAATGAGTTCCCAATGCTAACTCCTTAATTAGGTCTCATGTCAATTGGTGTTAATACTCCTCTATTAGTTACTGTTTCGGGGATTCAAAGGTTGTATTTCTTGACTTTTTATATATTTTTGTAGTTTACATCATAAAAATGTATTTGTAATTCTATTCCCTGTCACTTAAAAATGAATAATACTCATTGAGATAGATACAGTGATTCCAGAGTTACAGAAGGATAGCTAATATGTACATGTTCAGTATTTCAAGCCTCAGAGTGAAGTTAACGATGCATATAAATCATTATTTATGCAATACAATCTGTATGCTCACTCTATAAAAATAATATACAAGAGGCAACAGAAAAGTTAAAGAGATCAACTGTGTATATAAAGCAGTAGGACAGGAGAGGTGTACTCAGGTCTCCCAAAGAGAGACTGAACCAACTGAAGGTGGTGGTGTCTCTTGAAAAAAAAGGTTCATTGGTTTGGTTTTGCATGAACATAAGCAACTACCTTTGTTCTGGAAAAACCTGTCTAATGCCTCATGCATTATTGACTCCAGTTCAAAATGTGTGCTGTGTGGGCTACCAGGATAGGCAGGGAGTGGCTCTGTTTGTGGATCCCTATTTCCCTCCTCTCCTCTCCCGGCCCTGTGGCTGGCGTGATTGAAAAGTCACCGTTCATTCACTCGAGGATGTTTTGGAGGTTCATCTTTCAAACAGAAATGGACGGGTGGCCAGCAAGACACACATGGAGCCAGCTTTTCCTTCTGTATCTGTGCCTCTCTAACTAAGTGGAGATGCTGTAGGTTTTCATCTGCTTGGAGAATTCAGCTTCATTGGCTGTAGCTTCTGCAAACAGCATATTTTCAGATGGCTTAACAGGGACCTGGTCTCATTCCAGTCTCTTTAGACACAACATAGGCAGTTTTCTTGAGGCCTAGGACTGTGGCAAGTTGGCAGTTTTGTTCGCTACCAAATATGCTTGTGTGGCTGCTTCTGAATGCAAATATCCCTGTGAAAATTCACTTTATGCCCAAACACAGCCTTCTAAAAAATCAAATGAAAAAGTGTCTGAGAAATTTTGCTAGCCTTATGGGAGTGGAGTGAAACATTGGGCTTGAAAACAAATTTGGGGAATATAAATATATTTGTTTTTATAAGCTGTAAGTGGTGAAAAGCAGGATTAAGTTTATAGTGAAAGCACAACAGGCATTATTCTAAGCCCATGGTATGACTAACATGAGGACATTAAACAGTCATATATATATAAGTCAAAAATATGATGGCAAAAAAAAAATTTACCTGGTCAAGAGGATGTCCATTACAACAGTGAGAGACAGAAAAGATTAAGCTTATATAAGAAAGCCTTATGTGTCTGAGACTGCCTTTAAGATAGTCTACTTTTTATGCAGCAGACAAGGATATAAGTGTATTTTTCTGTCTTGTGGACTATGTGAGAAAGACCCACTCCAGTGTATCTACACGTCTTCAGCTTCATTGAGTTCGTTAGGCTGATGAAATGTAATTGTTTTCTGGCTACCACTGGTAGGAGATAAGTTGGAAAAGGGTTTTGGAGCACTGTTCCTGTTCCTCTCATTGATCTCTACAAGATTAGTCTATTCTAACAAATCTCGGATTCTAATCCAAGCTTCTATAATGTAACTGAGAAATAAATGCTTCTTAGTTAATGTGCCTCGATTAATGGGTCACCCAGTGTAGCTGTAGCAGGTTGCAAGTTAGCAGCTTTCAGGATCTGAGCCCTAATAATTACAGGTTTTCTTTCCTTTTTTAGATGAAATTGATTCATAAGCCTTACTCAAATGAATCGCTCTTGTAGTCATTAATTATAGTATACACATGTTAATGACATCATTATCAGAAGATAACATAATATCCCAAGGACCACGTGTCACAGTTGTTTCCTGTGCAAACAATTGTGCTTGATAACACAGCTTGTCACAAAATGTCAAAAGAAACCACATGGTGTCTTGAAATGGTTGTGAAATTATCATGTGTCACAGCTATGTATGTCATAAACAATGCCATCATGACTAAATTTTTCATTAGTATTTTCAGTGTGGGATACTGAAGGGAACAAACAAAATCCTGAACATATTAAGTGAAGCACATAATGCAGCAGTGAATTGTTTAAAGCATACCCTGTGACTGAATTAAAGTACATTAGTCATGAATCGAGGATATGCATAATAATGGACAATATTAAGGAACTTCAGGGTTTTTTTCCTTGATTTTATAAACATAGAAAGGATTTTTTTTATTATTTTTTTTTAATATTCTACAGATTAGAGAAGTTTTCAGTATAACTCATATTCCAGCAAATTAAATCCTGGCGAAGGAAAAGTCAGTTACAGAACTCCTCTGGACTTCTGCAGGATCAGAGTTTCACCCAAGCAGCCTACCATTGTCTAAAAATATCAGCAATCTCACACTCCTGCAAAGATGTCCTGGTGCAGCAACCTTTTCAAACCTGTGGTTGGCACATGGTTTTTTCTTTTGATTGTCACAGGCACAGAGCTGCTCATATTATCAGAGTCAGTGGGCCCAGCATGGGTCCCGCAGCATTTATCTACATTCTCCTGAAAGCGTAAGGTTTTTGAGATACATTAGTGTTTCTGCAGTACATGGGATTATCTCCAGCTGGCTGATCAGCTTCAGCACAACTTCAGTCCTACTGGACACAAAGCATTTTTCCAAAGCTAGTAAGATGTCTGCCTCTCTCTTAGCAGTCTCTGCACTCTGGATTTGAGAGGAAGTGCTGGAGTGGGCATTCACTTCACTCTTGGCCAGGAAGCTCCCAGAAACACTGATGTGGCACGAGTGAGGAAACTGGCTCCTCCAGGGATTAGTCTGTGGACAGTATATCCAGAGTTAGTAAAATCAGCTGTGCTTCAGTCTAAACTCAGCTAGCCATTAGACTCTTCCTATATGTAGTTGAGTTTCATCCTATTTGAAAGTTGTCTCACTCAGGATGAATTGCACGATGGTGGTGCTTACGTCCCTCTCTATACTGTGACCCCACGATCTTGCAGAGATCTGAAGGCAGGTGCAAGAAATTCCTGGAGGACAGCCTGGTGATAATACACACATACTGGTTTTGACTCTGCTCAGCCCAGTGCATTAAGAAAGACTGAAATCCTCTTTTATTTATTTTTTTTTTTCTTGTTACCTGTACATTTTGGCAGTGTTGCAATCTTCTGAAGTTTTCCTTCGGAACTATAAAAGTAAAAATTGATTAATCTGTATGATTTTCCGTTTTCCTGTTTTTCTTTTACAGAACTGAGAAAAATAATTATTCTCCATCTGTGCATAATTGCCAAGACTTACGGGTTTGCCAGGCACAGAAAAGTAGAGGGATTTCCCCCATGCTGCGCAGGATTCTTGTTACAGGGCTGCCAGGAGCAGTCTTTTTCTAACACTGCCTTCTCTGTAGGGTTATATATGGGACCCATTGACAAACAGCTTGGTAGAAAAGCTGTTCATATCATCATCTTCCAGAGCTGTGCTTTTTTTTAATCCACAAGACTGTATCTTTAGATGCACTGCTGATAGCAGTAACACTGTAGTAGTCAGGCAGTAATTAGCTGTCAGTAACAGTGTAGAAGGATTTGTCTCTCCATTTGCTTTCTTTATACACTGGGTTTCACAAAGCATGTGCTCCTGATACTGGTGCTATTCTGTATGAAATATGCGTATGAGTGAACCAGTCTCCGTGAATCAAGTCCAAGATGGCTGACACGCAAATAATTCAGAAAATTTGAAGTTGAAAGACTGGTCTCTAAAGAAATGGTTTAGTTTACATCTTTGTGCTCTGTGGTACTAGTTGATCCCAAAACAGAAAGAGAAAACTGTCTCACAGGCTGCTCTTGAATTATGTATTTTTCTTTACCAGGAGTAATGACATGGTAATTCTTGACAGATGATGTTTTTGTGCATTTCCTGAAAGGTTTCAATAAGATTAAGATAAGGGTTCATATTCCTCTCTGTTTTTACCTGAATTGGAGTACCAAATCTTCCAATGTTTCTACAAAACTAATTTTTCAGTTTTACAGTCTTGCAGTTACCAGCTAGCTCAGCTCTAGTACATGCAATAAATTACCAGTGACCCTTTTTTTCAGCTTTTTATCTCAAAGTCCCTTTCTCTACAAAGGACACTATCTAATTAAAAACACAACAACAGCCTGTTCAGAAAGGAGGTTAGACTTTTGGGGAAAGAAACTGTGTGATATTATAGGGATTTATTCTGGCAAAATCTGAGGCAGGTAACTAGAGCTCTGGATAGAGAGGTGTAAGAGACTGGTGAGATTTATGAGACTGCCAGAGCTGACAATAGAAACTAAAAGAGTTACTGGAGCTGCCAGCAACTTTGCAAGCTTTTGGGAAGAAAATCAAAGGATTATTATTTGTTAGCAGCTGCATTAAAAATGTATTTAACTGACACATGGCTGAGAAGGCTTCTACTTTCTTTGGCACTGCAGATATGACTGCAGATTTTCTTTTCTATTTTTCGACCCCCCTCCACAGTTCACTAGAGTTCAGCTCCCTAATGAGCTCTTCATTGTAAGACTAGTTCTGGGCTTTCTGTCTCTTGGTTGATATCACTCATACAGAACAACTGAGTCAAGTACACAGTGTAAATACAAAAACATTTCAGGAACCACACAACTCAAAAAAGTTTCTGAGTTGTCCTTGGAAAATTTTGTTAAATATGTTTGGATCTTTTCTACTTGTGTAGCTACCTCAAAAGACAGCAAACATATGCCACATGTTAAAAGAAAAGTTATTAGAAATGATTTGCTTTCTAGATAATCAGGGCATATTGCTAGGAAGACTTCAGTTGCATTCAGGAATGTTAAGCAATTTTTCAAAACAACTTGAGCATCTAGAAATAAAGGAATGAATGTAGCAACATCTGTCAAAGCATGTGGGAGATCACCTTCTAGGAAATTGGAATTTTGATGCAGAAAATGGAGTAAAATGAAAGTATCCTACATGGTATTCGTCAAGCCTAACAGAAAGATGAGTCTTCTTTCTTACAGTTTTCCATACATTCACTATTTTCTAGCCAAGTACATAACTAAAAATAATGCAGGAATAGGAGAAGTAGCATCATTTACTATCTGCATAACCCTGAGCATTGTGTATTCCACTGTATTGAAGGTGATTGTATCTTGTGGGAAAACAATATTTGTGTAATTAAAGTATGTATCACCAAACACAACCGCAACACAGGAGACTAGAAGTTTCAGTTCTTCTGTTTATTGAAATTGTAAGTGCTTGAACTTGGCAGGGAAAATAAGTTTCTTTTCTACTCCATATAAGATGAATCCAGATTTATCTTTCTACTTTAACTCTTACATATTTTTAAAGTCTGCCACCATTAGAGCCTGAATCTTCAAAATAGACTACTGTTATTCAAATTGCAGGACTAAATACTAGCGGAAGATGAGGCAAACTCTTTGAGCCAGTTGTTTGATTTGGAGAAGTAGTCAAAGCAGCCAGGTTGTACACTCCTCCTTTCTCTTTCCTGGGAATTGAGGGAAATTGTTGCCCACAAGATGTCCTGAAGTCATCTCGTGATCATCAATCCACTTACTAGAAGGAGAAAGAGAAAGAGAGAGAGAAGGAAGAGAGAGAGAAAGAAGGAAAGAAAGAGAAAGAGAGAGAAAGAGAGAAAGAAAGGAAGAAAGGAAGAAAAAGAAAGAAAGAAAGGGGGGGGGAGCACTTTGCTTTCAATAACCTTTTCCTTGTGTAGGTAAAGGAAAGATGATACAGGAATCTATGCTTTTGTCTAAGTTGAAAGTTGTAGTTGCAGCTGCTTTGACAGTGACAGCACTTGCATTTTTAGAACATTCATATTCAGTTATTCAGTTAATAGTTTGGCATCATTCTGATATTGTTATTATTTTAAATTCTCTTACTAGTAAAGCAAGTGAAAAAGAGATGTTATTTTCTGACATCTTTCAATTCTGAAATCTTGGTGAAATACTATGGGACAAAGGTAAAACTCTTTAATAAGGGATTTTTCTGTCAAATTTCAAAGAACAGCCAGATTGTCTATCAACTAAAAGAGAGCAGAAAAGTGCAAGTGCTTCTCAAGATAAAATCTCAGAACGTTCTTGACAGCATTTTAGGTAATCTGATAAATCTTTTTCTTTCTTTCTTTCTTTTGTAAGTAGTTTAAAAAAAAAAAAAAAAAAAAAAAAAAAAAAAACTGGGTTTGGAAAGTTATTTGCAGAGGAGTAGCAGAGTAGCAGTATGGCTATACAATGTGAGATTGTGTCCTACCCATCATTCTGGCAGTCTGTTCTTAGCAAGAAGTCTAGAAGCATTCATCCATAGGTAAAGCAGAAGCTGACTAGAAATTAGTGAAAACTTTACTTCATGGTAGACAAGAGAAATTTTATTTATATTTTACTTGACAAAACTATTTTTTTATTTTCTTACGGAATGAACGGATGGAAAAGGTTCTTCACCAAGAGTGTGGTAAAGCACTGAAACAGGTTCCCCAGGGAAGTAGCCATGGCACCACTCCTGCCAGAGTTCAAAAAGCCTTTGGACAGTGCTCTCAGACATGTTGTCTGATTTTTGGGTGATCCTTTGGGGACCCAGGAGTTGGACTTGATGATCCTTGTGAGTCCCTTCCAACTTCAATATTCCGTGATTCTATGAATGAGTCAAGGATGTATTCCTGGCTGACCAGCAGTGAATCCATGTGCCTTAGACTGATTTTAGGTATTTGAGCTATTGTACTAGTATTGTTTGGCTGGGGAAAAAAAAAATCAATTTTGAGAATTTTCACAAATTTTCAAAAAAAATGCATTTTGAAGATTTTTGTAAGCATATTCATCTGATTTTTGTAACAGTTTGGAACTGGAATATACATTTTTATTCCTCCTGATTTCACAATTTCATATCAGCACTAACTAGGAGGTCTCATGTGATGAAAGATCCTGGAGTAGGTGAAGAAGCAGTACAGAGTTATAAAACAAATTTTACCATTTCTGTGCTTATGTCACAGTCTTTATAAGATAAATAACTCTATGTGTTACTTACTATAGGGTTTGCACAAATGAAAAAGAATAAAAGGTTTATCTAAGTGGTTAAGCCATTGGTCATGTGTCTGATCAGTCAGGTCATGCAAGGAGTTGAATAGCCTTGAAGCTATTCAACAGCTGAAGCTGCAAATGGAAAGCAGTGCCTTTTGCCTCTTAGTATTTGAAAGCTGTCTCTATTCATGGTCAATGAAGTGGCATTACTATTGAACAAGTGCTTGGTACTCTTGGTACTCTGAATCCAGTTTCATAACAGAGACAGTTTAACAAGAAGGGAAGCTTGCACAGCTGCTGATAACTGCTGCATTTGTTTATGAATAAAATAAACAGAATATTTCCGTGTCATAGAGAAATTATAGTTATGACTTGCTAAAAATTATTACTCAATTTCTGTTTATACGTTCTGACATGTTTGTGGACAGAAAAATGAAATGTTATATATTTCTAAAGAAAAATTAAATAAAAGACTCAAAAATATTTAGAAAAGTCCATCCATTAGCTCCCCTATGATAGATTTCATGTGTAAATCAATGCCTGGGAACCAGAATCTGAGGAACCAGAGTAGCCATAGCTGACTATGAATCCCCCTCAGGAAGATGATAGTAAAAGGTGAATGAGGAGCAGGTTTAAAAAAAAAAAAAAAAAAAAGAGAGAGATTGAGAGTGAGAGAGAGAGTATTTTCATGTTGACCCTGTAACTAGCTGCTTCATTGATTATATTCAATGTCTGTTGCATTCAAAATGTGAAACTGTGTTTGACAGCATGATTTCTTTCTTCCTTTGCCAGTAGTTGAAATATTACCATTGTCATTTTGGCAAGTGAATGTTCATTTTGCCAAACACACTTGTTTGGCAGAAGTGTTCATTCTGTATGTGCAAGAGGGGGTGTGAATTCCTATTCACTTGAAAGACAATTTAAAGGAAAAAATTAACCAAGTCTCTTGAACTCCTTGCAAAATTTGTGCTGCGGAAAGGTATTATACAGGAAAATGACCTGCAGCCCCCATGCAACATGCTTTGCTCATGAGATAGATGGGTATAATTTACTCCTGCCTGAAACACTGGTATTTATGATGTCTTTCCTTGGCAAATGGTAATCACCATCTCCAGATAAAGAGATATTATTTTTTTTAATATATATTTTTTAATGAGAGTATTGAAAAGAGAATTGTTCAGGACAGCTGAAGGTCAAGTGAAAGACATAAACAGTGTTGCTTTATTTTCTTTTCCAGGTAATCAGAATAACTCTCCTTATGTGACTGCATGAAAAACATTTTTTCCTGTCTCAGTCACACATGCATGCACATACATGCATGTAAGCAGAAACACACACACACACCTTGACCCCAGTTATATAGGAGTACCCTTGTCATATTGCTGGACACTGTGAATACTGGGAACAGCGGTGTAAAATTTGGCTTTAAAACTCATTTGCACCTGTTTTCTGGTTCACAGCTGGATGAGCATATTGCTTTCTCTAAATAAGCCAAAATAACTATAACCCTGCTTCAAATTAAGGCCTATTTCCTCTGGCCTTAAGCATTGGGGTACTGAAGCCAAATTGTCAGCTGCTGCTTTTGTCTGGGAGCTTTAATAATTGTTCAGTGTAACAGTCTCAAAATCCTCAGTGGAAAGACCTATCCTTTAAAATAGACAAAACACTGCAAAGACATATTAGTAATAAATGTAAAAAGCACAAAAATTTCCCAAGTCAGGTCCTAATTTTAGAGTTAATTGTAACAAATAAGATTTTTCATTTCTGATTTTCTGCTGTTAAGAACTGCTGTTTATTTATGGGTACATGTAACTCACAGAAGTATACTGAATATCTTTACTTTATAAATACTGTGTTTCTCTAAACTATCTTAGTTTTTCAATACCAGCAATTCTCTTCTTCCATAACACGTATTTAAAAAAATGTTGTTAAACACACAAGTAGTCTATCGGCTTTTCTTACACTGTGTGGCTTTTAAGATGGTTCCCTCTCTTCTAAAAATTGTCTCCTTTTACTGACCAGTTGAAGAGATCTGCTTTTCCCTGTAAAAAAATTTGGCATGCTGAGCAGCCAAAGTAGAAAACAGACCTAGTATTGGAAAACAAAAGATAGATTAGTTTAGGAATCAAGTTTGTTGTTTTTCAGCCTCAAGTAGAGCTAATAATCCATAGACAGTCAGACCATTCCCAGACAGTCTCAGTGACAAGGCCTAATGTTAGAATTTTGATTGGAGAAACCAGATTGATGTCCATTAAAATAAATGTATTCAGAGCTTTTTATCAGTTCCATATTCTCCCCAGTTGAACCTCCTTTCCTATCTTTCCTGTGGTAGCAGCATTTGTTGACATCCTAAATAGCCACCTGAAATCAGGTTGACATAAATGCCTGATTCTATGAACATACTCCCATGTATGTTCATACATCCATGAACATACTTCCACATGTATGTGACTACTTTTATATATATATACAATGTCATAACACCCTTGTTAGCATTAATATGCAGAATACAAATGTATATTTATTTATATTCTTTACGTTCATTTATTTATGTAGCAAATGCCTACATTAATAGAGAGTTGTACCTTGCTGATTTTAGTATCTTTGAGGTTTGTCCCCATCATCAGAGTATCAGATGTTACTGAGCTATTTGCAGCTATCCAGACAATAAAAATAGAATTCATCTGAAAGGTTAGGAAAGACTAGTTCTACCAGAACTCTTTCTTATACATCAGCAGATAGTATTTCATGGTTTTTTAGCTCATAACTGTGCTGTTATAGACCTAAGTCACTGTGCTTAAAAGTATACTTACTTGCATGAATGAACAGTGAATGAAAACTATTAATGTCCCAGAATGCACTACTCACCAATACTCATTTTTGTTGTAGCCAGAGTTTCTTAGTGTGTTTCTGCTTCATCTAAACCTGTCAATACCTCAATTAGCGCTTGCTTCTCTTCCTCTGTGATGTCCCTCTGTAAGGGACATTTCCACATGTCACTTTACAGCCTCCGAAATCTAAAAAACCCATGGGAATAGTAGGGTCATAAAATACAGCCTGATCAGAGTTCATGTTTTCCAGTGATTTTCTGTTTTAAAAAATAAAACAAAACAACAACAACAACAAATCAACACCACCACCAGAACTGTAAACTGTTTGGTTGTTTTTAATGAAAAAACCAATAACAAAAACAAAAGACACAAGTGTATCTTTTTTTTTTTTTTTTTTTTTTAATTAAAAAGCACATATAGAAAGTTTAAAGAATTACAAGTTCTACGAAAATGAGTGCCCTACCATGTGATTCTGCAGTCTGTGCTTTAACTGATTTGTGTTCAGGAAGTCTCAAAAAATTAGAGCACTGTACTTTACAATTATGATAGCATTAAACCTCTAGTATAACATTAAAACTTGATGCTGTCTTGATGGCAGATTAAATTCAATTTAAGATCAAAGCATAGGACAAGATATGTAAAATTATATACTGCTGGTTTTAACTATTTTAACAGTCCTGCTCATTGCAAACTGACTTATATACAGGGAGAAGAAAGATGGCAATTGATCTGGAATAGAAAGTGACCCAAAAGAAATTTATACTTAATGTATACATGTTTCTAATACAAATTTTTAAGCATCCATACTTTTCAACAATAGTGATAATAAGAATAACACCATCCATTAATTTCTTGGGAAAGAAGATGGTCTAAATTTTCATAAATCACAATTATTATTAACATATGTTAATGTATTTATATTTTAATAGATCTTTGATCACTTATTTTTCTTGACAATTAGACAAGCTCTGAGAATACTGATTTTCCAGTGTCTCATGTGGGTTACCATAATTTGTCATAAATTTCCACAGGCTTTTACTATAACTGACTGCAGGGAACAAAGCTGTCAGCTTATCATTTCCCATTTTCTTTCTCTTGGTTATTAGGAAGTGCAGTTAGACAAAATGGGAATTGAAGCTGCATGACAATGCAAAAGAAAGTCATTCATTTCAGTACCATGTCAAAGTCAAAGAAAAGAGCAAGAAATATAAGAAGCTGCTGGTCTCATGTGTGTTATCTGAAGACAGCAGTTTGCACTATACAAACATAAAGCTAATGCAAGAAAAGACCTCAGGAAGAGGGAAAAATTACCTCTGCGATTTGAGAGAAAAGACATTTTTATTTTATTAATGTGTCTTTTGGTTAAAATTCATAGTTGTCATGCAAAATAAATCAACTTCTTTTCTTATAATGTGACCTGAAACTGCTTCTGAGTGAATAAGATATGAACCCTAAATGTTCACAGCCTTTACCATGACATATTCAATCAGATCATGAGGTGCTGGTGAAACTGCCAAGTTCTCAAGACATCATTGTCATTCTTATTAAAGCTTAGCACCAAACAAGGCCTGGTCTAGCTTGGAAACACATGTCTGAATAGCTCGGAAACACGTTTGAATAATATTTATAATCAAAGTAACTTAATTTATACCATTGGAATACCTAGCTGAAATCATATCTTAGAGTGAACAGAATCCTTATTCATTATAAGTCTTTAGATTTTTTTTTCAAAGATTACCTTGCAGAGATGTTCTAATGAATAGAATAGAATACTGAAGTTTTTACATATTGCTGAGTTTCATGTTTTGGTACAGGATATGTAATGCAAACTTAGGTTGCTGGGACATGGGCTGATCATGCCTGTGTTTACTTTCCTTCTATTATTATGTGACATCATCATTCTCATGGATGTCACTCTTTGCTAAATATAAAGATGCAATTTCTGCTGTGCGCAGTATCTTTTTCCATGACGGTACCGTGTTTCATACCATTCTTTCAGAAAATTGTTATGCTAATAAAACTGCTAATGAAGCTCTTGCTTATTCTCCAGAAATCTGCTTATGTAACAATTATTACTGGAAAGTCAGTAGCCCTACTTTTAGGGCAGGTTGAGAGTCATATGATTTGTTTTGCTTTATTAACAAAAATATCAGGAATACACTCATCTGCATTTATTTTGTATATGCTGTAGATTACTGAAACTAACACTGAATAGATAATTTAGCATGTCACATTAATTCATCAAGGTTTTGTTTCTCTCCTCAAAACTCTCAGGTTTATGTATTTGAAATAGTTTCCCCTAGTCTGAAACCTCAGCAGTAATTAATTTCAAAGGATTTTCTTTTTCAATTTGGAATTTATACCATATTGATTAGTTAGTGACTAGGTGATTTATCTAAGTAATGTTTCTATTTGAGAGTTGCATAGCTCACACCAACACAAAAAAAAATCATTACCAATTCAAAGCAATATAATAAAATATGCATTCAGAATTCACTTTCATGAAATATTTAAATATTTGAGATTGAATTTTTAAAATATTTATCCTAAAAGAATATGTCTATGAGAAGGTTCACAATAAAGAGCACAACTGGATCACAAACATGATGTTCATTTTCAAATTTACTGACTATTTATAGAAAATAATTTTAATTATTCGCTTTGCTCATTTTCATTATTCTACTAAGGAAAACAGGAGTTAAAAACAGAAGGAAATAATTATACAACCATTATTTTTGTGAAAATAATTTCTATTCATAAAAACAGGATGCTTACTTTTGTGTTAACATACTTTTTTCCCTTTTGAGGTATGCAGTATTCTTTGATTTCTAGTCTTACATATCTCTTGAGGATGAGGGTTAAGAGCAATATTGTCACCTTCTACAGAGGTCATAGTTTTGCCAAGTCCCATTGAGGAGTCCCATCGATTTAAAATTCACTGCTAGGCTCATTGCACCATTTGAATTCTGGAGAAATGCTGCTTAAGTAAGCAATAATGTCACAACAGAAAGGGAAAGCTGAAGTTAAGAGAAGAATTTCAGTAACTCACTAATTGAGTTGTAGAAGTCTACTAAATTTGAAAATATGGTAAGTCATTTATTTGTGTGAGCTTTCTTTGCCTGAGCAAAAGTGTATTGAGAAAGACAGTTTATTGTGTGTGATGGAAAATATCACCTGTCATGGAGAAAAATATTCTCACTGTGGTCGACCAACATGAGAGGATATGCTAAATTTGGCTTAAATGTTAAATTAGAATTAAAATTATTTTTTTCAACATAATTCAACTTTAGTGCAGCTTTCTCTTACCCACGTCCCTATTCTCATTTTTGATGTTATTTTTACGTAGAGTTGTTAAAGCACATCACAGGGCCATGGTCCTTTGTTCTAGAAGTTGTACAAGAAAACCAGAAGTGGTTCATCCCCATGCTCATTAGAGTATTGCTGTGCATTTCTCTGCAGCTGAGCAAGGCATTACAGGTTCTTGAAGGATCAGTGTAAAGAAAAGGCTTTTGAGGGCACAGTTTGTCTGATTAGGTAAACACCACTGTGAAAATTTTTCCATTGAGGAAGTCTATGATGACTGCCAAGGTGCTTGCAGGATGAATCCCACTGTGATAGCAGATATTTCACTTTGTGGAGCTGCGGGCACAGCTGCTGCCTGGATGGGTGCAGGCAGACTCCAAACTAGCCTGTTCATGCATGCTCCAGTAAAGAAATCAAGTTACTTGGTATTTACAGTCAGGAAAGAGATCTTAAGACCACAAGTGGAGACATGGTGAGACATGGTGACATGCCAGGAGCTGCACCATTGACAGCAGCCAGGATATGTCTGTTATCAAGCACACTCAAATTCTCACTGCATTCAGTTATGTACATGTCATTAAGTCATGAGATTTGTTTATCTGCCGCATCTTTTCTGTTCTCTTTCTCAAGAGCAATTTTAATCTTCATTAATGTTTGGATATAAGCAGCATTCCAACTTTTAAAACAGCTCAACACACATTGTACAATGTCATATGGCATCTCCCATTGATTTTGTTGTTGACTGTGTTGTATTCCTCTCCTCGCTACCACCAAGTTGCTAGAAAAATTGCCATTTGGAGTCTATAGATAGTTTAGTTTAGTTTAGTTTAGTTTAGTTCTTAAATGTATTGAGAACTTCAGTCAGTCTTAGAATCATTTAGGGTTCCACCATGATATTTAGTGTTTAATTACAAATTAAAAGTCTTATTAAGATAATTAAATGTTTTCATTTTTATTTTTGGCGTTCAGTTTCTGATGGACATTAAGCAGTAGCAGAGAATAGAAAGTCAAATTAAGTAATTTTTACTGAATATCAGGAAAGGTCCAAATTAGATTTATTTTTTTTTTAATTGAACAAAAAAAATAGATTTTTTAAAAGAGTTTAACAAAAAATTTCATCTTGACCTGTTCCATGATTATTAAGAGTAATTTATACTGCTGATTTATGCAATTCAATTTTTAATGATGAAGTTGTTAATAGTATAAAGTAATGAGATTATTCCCTACAGGACTGGTATGAAGAAGGGTAAGATAATGAATTGACCTGGAAAAAGGAGTAAACAAATCAGCTTTCCAAATGGAAGTCCAACATTAAACAGAGAAAGCTCCTAGATTAATGCCACTGGCATTGAAATTGAAATCACCATAATCTATAAACTATAGCTTCTATTTGGTCCAATAGACCAGCTTTAACATTGTCCAGCTTCAGAGAATGATGGGGAGAACCCCAGAGGAAATAGTCTTGGATTAATTTGTCCTGCAGGAAAATTTACTCCAAAATCCTGGAATATGACACTATGCATTCCTTACATATGCCCAGTAATGTTACCTTCAAAAAGATCTGCACACATTATGGCATCTGAATCACCTTGATATACTTCCAAATGCATCTGTTTAGATGCATAGAATCACAGAATCGTTAAGGTTGGAAAAGACCTCCAAGATCATCTGGCCCAGCCATCCCCCTACCACCAATGTCACCCACTAAACCATGTCTCTAACCATGTTCAACTTTTACTTAAACACCCCCAGGGACGGTGACTCCACCATGTCCCTGGGCAACCCATTCCAACGCTTAACTAAGGCATCCTAGGACAATATCACATTTATATATAAAATATATGCTCAGTTTGCTTATTTATTTATTTATTTATTTTTTCCAGAAAAGAAGGAGCATATTCAACTCAGTTATTTGCATCAATAATCTGATTAAAGATAGTTTGAGGACGAAGATATACATTGCCTAAAATATCTTTGGGAACATGGCTTTGTTACCAGAAATCTTTTGACAACGAGGAAGATAAAAAGAGCTTATGGTTTAGGATCATTGGAGATAAATGTGAAAAGTAAAAAATCAGCTTTGGAGGAAGGGGAAATATTTAGCTGTGAGGCATTGCCATGGCAATAAAGAATCAGTGTGGAAGATTATGTGAGAGGAAGGAAAGGATAAGTATGGATAAAGCAGTATCTGAAGAATAAAGTTATCTTTTTTTTACATGTTTTATGCTGTTCTTATTAAGAAAGTTTGTTGGAAAAAAAAAAAAAAAAAAAAAAAACTTCATAAAACAGCCTCTGTTTTTAAAAAAGGAAGTGAGATGGTCACGGTGTTTGCAGTACTGTGGGACACCACGGGACTTCAGATAGACACTTGTTCAGGAGAGCTGAATGTGGAACAGCAGTCTCTGAGACAGATTCATCAAGGTCCATGGGATTTAAATTCAGATCCAATCTTCTCATTTTCTGTGGGGGCATAGTGCCTGAGAAGCAGGAAGAAGTGAGCCCTGCCAAGTACAAGGCTCACCTGCTCCAAATGTTGAGCCCTCTTGCCCAGATACATGGACACCCTGAGTGCTCAGTTACCTTGTGGGGAGGCACATGCCACCCCTCAGCTCCAGGGTGGGCTAAACACATGCTCCCTCCACCACAGGAGAGCAACAGGATATTTGGAATAGGAGATCAGTAGGAGATACTGATGGGAAAGAAGATTACAGTTGTAGAGAAAATAATTAGGGCATTTGAGGCATTGGAAGGATTTCATAGAGAAGTAAAATGAGACTGGATAAAGAAAATGTTGCTGGAGGGGTCAGGGACCATGTGAGGAGGCTGCGGTAGTAAGAAGACAGAAAGAGGTGAAGGGGAGTGGAGTGCGTTTCATTGAGGGGAAATGAGGAAGATGTGCAGAAATGCTTCAGATGAAGAAGGAAGGGATGTGTGGGAGTCTTGGAAAATTATGGAAGAAAGAAAGGGTGTGACACAAACTAATGATGGCAATGTGAACTCTTTAATAACCTGCCACTCATCTGAATTGGTTCTCTGACTGCATGAAGAGATATATTGGTCTATTTTAAGTGTTGTGGAAAAGGGCAGATATGTTTGAGTGCACATACTTGTGCATATGGGGCCTGCAAGCCTACAACTCCGTAGGCCTCGTAGTTTCTTTGTTCAGACACAAAACTTTGATGGACTGAAAAAGTGACTTTTTGAAAATAACCTCTTTGTGGGTATCAGTGCCTGGAAAGAGTCTAGGTAAACCTGAAGATTTTTCCGTTCTCTAGAAGATTATATCAGTCATTTCAATTTTGATTATTCATCATTTCTTTGAGTGCTTCTCTTTGAAAAAACTAATTGCAATCTAATAACAAAATAGTTTAACAAGACATACATTGTCACTAAAGGACTTTAAGTCCTTAAAGAGCCTTATGTCTCACACAAGACCTTTCTAAGAATTCTTCCTGTAATTAGATCCCATTCGTAATTCTCACCCACGCTCCATGGCCTTGATAATTTTTGAATCATTTTATTATGGTTCAGGAGTCCTTTGTACAGAAAGGGCTGCATCCTGACATATTGTCATATCCAAGCATCAATAGTTCTGACATGTGAAAAGGTCATGCCATCAAACATTAGCATTTCAAAACAGCAATTATAGTAATTCATTTCAATACAAATTTTAAAAATTTATTTTATTATTTTATTTTATTTTATTTTATTTTATTTTATTTTATTTTATTTTATTTTATTTTATTTTATTTTATTTTATTTTATTTTATTTTATTTTATTTTCTGTCTGGTAGTAATAGATGTAATCTATACAGGAGAAAGAATTAGGAAGGCCTCAAACCAGGTTCACTGCCAATGTCATCTTAAAATTGAGACCCAGGGAAGTTAGGATGGAATGAGTAAATCGTACTGATAAGAAGGGGCAAGTGTTCATGCATAAAAATGAGAATAGGACTACTGCAGGAGTCAGCCCTGGAGTATAAGAGCTCAGTGAAGGGATTATTTATTGTCACTTTATGTAAGTTGAAAAGAGTGGACTGCTGCTTTCAGGAGAGAGCAGTTCTGTGTGCTATCCAGGGCTTTCCAATTTCTCCCAAGCAGGTAAGTTGTCATAACTATAAGACAGACTTACAGACTTTTATTTCTTGTACTCACAAATGCCCAGATGCTATTCATCAGGGGACAAATCATATGGTAAGAAAAAGACTGACTAGTGAGGACATAAAAGTGACCATCCTGTTTCAGAAAAAGAATTATCCTTCCAAAATGTAAAAAATACTTAGATTTTATGTCAATTCTTATGAGAAAGTATTTTTTCAACTTTAAGAAATTTAAGAATCCTGAATAATTAATGAAGTTGGTGATTGTATCCCAACTGTTCTGCAAATTCTGAAAATAACTTGCAAATATTTTAAACGCAAATCGAGATAGGTTTGTTTTCAAGATATGTTTATTTAATTATTTAATTATACCTGCAGTTGAGTACAGTTTAACTATGTCTTCAGCACATACATGTACATGTAGTGTAAGCCCTTTGGTGCAGAGCTGCTCTTTTCATTTTGTACATCTTCTGGCTTAATGGAGCTCTCATTTTGATAGGCCATTACTGTCATGTACAAGGATAGAGCGTATATCTGTCAGCAAATAAAACAGGTAAACGTACTTTCAGTTAGTTTTGTGCATATTTGTGATAAATGTATAGTAAAATGTTCACCAGAAGGTATAAGAAATTTCTATCAGTTCTTTAGTGGTCCAATTTCTGAGTGTTTGTTACTTACAGTACTTTTATGTGCTGTGCATATTGTAGTTATGGTACAAATTGTCCTATGGGCAGAAAAATAAATGGAGCCAAGTTTCATTTGGATGTGCATCTTCTGTCTCTATAGACACACTGTCCAGTCTTTGCTTTTCTCTGGTAAGTTCCCTTTGAGGCTCATCTTCTCTTTTAAGATTTTCTCACATAAAATTGAAAGTAAAATCCTTTCATGCATTTTTGGCCATCTGTTCAAATATGGACAAACTGAATGAGAGACAGACTGGACAGTCAACCTTTCTGGTCAGAGTAGTCACCTCACTGAAGAACTGTCTTTGTTGCTCTGTCTGTTTTTAGTTCCAGCTATGATAACTTCCTATCCAAACACCACACTGGCAACACAAGGTCAAAAGAAGGAGATGAGCTGCACAGCACATGGAGAGAAACCCATCATAGTCCGCTGGGAGAAAGAGGACCGAATCATTAACCCTGAAATGTCCCGTTATCTTGTTTCCACCAAGGAAGTTGGAGATGAAGTGATCTCTACTCTGCAGGTAAGAAAATAAAGTGACCCGTGACTCATTTACATGTGTGAGATTGTTGCTTGGTTTGATTTTGATTTTGATAGGGATGCACAGCTATTTCTTTCTAGAAGGCCAAAACCCCACCACTTGATCTATCTGTGGCACAGACCTGGAGAGCTAGGCTGACTACTGTTGCTACCAAGAGGAAGTACAGGAAACGTCGGCATCCCATCTCCCAGAAAAATCAGTCACCATCTCCATCACCTTATGCTACAGAGGCAACAAGACAGCTAGGCTGATTCACAGCCCCTCCATCTTTTCTGTCTCAGGAGCAACATGGTTCATGCCTTGTCCTGTCCTTCCTGGGGCAACATGGCTCAATTTTCAGTACACTGCTGATAAGCGTTGAGTGAATACCTGACCATTAGATGTGATGTGTGTCAGGTTTAACTTCACCAAAGTCATTAAGCTATTCTGATATAAAAATAGAGTCTTTTAAAAATATTTTTTTCTCCCTTTTACTCTGTGGGGCTTGTGAGCCATACATGAACAATTTTACAAAGTAAGGTTAGTCATCAGATTCAAAATGAAATAGAAGGAAAAAAGCACATGTAGATAAGTAGTATATCTACTGCTGCCAGTAGTATTTGGCATTTATATATAGTAGCAGAAGTCACCAAGCCATGTAGCAACAGGGTGTAATCATCATCTTCACTTCTGCTTCTCCGACAGGCAGCAGTGCCATCTTGACTGATAAATATGGGGTTCCACTAACTTCTAAGTAGCTCATATGGGTTAGATTGAGAGGCTACATGGGTAGCACTGTTGTTTTGGGGACTTAAGACCATCCCAAGGTCATGGAAGCAAAGGACACTCATGTTGTTCTGGTGTCACCTATAATGGATAGGGTTATGATATTAGTCTCAGTATACAACTTTGTCCACTCAAGTTTGAACTTTTCCAGCACAAGCAAGTTTCCAGTCCATTCCTTTATATTTTTACACATACTTTAGGAAATATAAAATATTTTTAAATACATATTTTAATTCAAAAATATAAATTTTCCATTTTTCAGTCACATTCCTAAAAACATTTTTACTGAGCTTAGGGCAATAACTCTCCAGCTCTCTGCTGATTCTACCTATATTCTGTTGTAACTCTTAAGGTATATCTCTTTCTTCACTCACCAAAAATTGTGTTGGATGACATCCAGCAAAAGTTTGGTTTTGCTTTCATTGAGGGAACTTCGTCATTGATTTCTGTGAGGAAGGATGTGTGAATTTGTGTATATTAGTACATTTGTGTTTTGAATAATATTCAAGAACATAATAGACATTTAGACTATTTTGCCCTCATTCATCTTATTGGCTTTAAAAAGATAGTGCCTGGATGCACAACGTTTATTTTTTTTTAAGGCTGGAGACCTGCTTGGAGAATTCCGTTCTGAAGCTGTTGTATACAGTAGTGGCATTCTACATGCATATCTATGTTACATACAAAACCTTTGACTTTTGAGAGATAAAATACCCTCAAACTAGAAAATGTTGGGATTAAGGTTGTCTCTGAAGCCTTTAATTGAGTGCTTTTGTGTGTGTGCATGATGATGTGATCCTTAGTTGTATACTCAGCTTTTATTTTTTCTGCAGGACCCCTGCCTCAGTCAGGCATGACTTGGATTTTCTCTGGAGTTGAATTAGGGTTAAGTAATGAAAGACACTTTGTGATGCAAGGCTGATCATTGAAACCAAACTTTTCACAGGTGGCCAATAATTTTGTGTTCTTTGTTTTCTAGGTACTTGCCTTGAGCCCTTGGGGTCTGATTTGCAGAAGTACTAAGCCCTCATAGCTGCAGCTTAACACAAAGGAAGCTGTTATGAACATATGAAATGCTATTTATTGCTAAGGACTCCGAGGGGGGAAAAGAAGGCCCTAGATGTATCAAATTGGGCTCTGAAAACTTTCGTTCTTCTATCTTTAATCTCAGCCACATGTGCAACTTAAAACAGATTGACAAGTTACCACATCTTGGATGGTAACTCTCCAGTATCCTTGTAGCGCATGGGAAACAAATCCATTTATCTTAATCAATGGTGAATAAGAGTTGCACTCATATTACCTTGGCTTCACCAAGGAGTAAAGAGCACATGGAGTTACCATGGATGAGCTACTATGTGGCAACTTGTCAAACACCTACAAACATTATCATATGTCTGGTTCCTTAATTCCCCATACAAAATGGTGGTAATACTCTCCATGATGTCAGGGTTTATGAAAATAAATTCACTCATGTTTCTGCAATGGGAATTGCATAGGTGAATGTCATAGAAAATGCTGTGCGAGAATGAATACGCCTGTCTTCAGGGCACAGTTTGAACTGTGTGCAGTAAATAAAGTGTGAAGAGCACACTGAACAATGATAAGAAAATGTCATTTGGAATATGTGCTCATTTATAAAATCCTCTCCCTCTCGTGCTTTGAATGAAGCAGTGGTCCTGTAGAAAAATATCATTATGATCATGTATGTAAAGAAAATATGTAATTGTCTACATTATAAAATAACAAACTGAAAGGAAAGACCACCCAATTTTTATTATGAGACATCATGCAGAATACTACATGGTTCACCAGCAGTATTTGAACCTTTATTTCCTCCACACAGACTTCAGTGACTTGAGTTATTTTCAGAATTATCCAGAAAATTTTGGAGGCAGCAGAAGACACCATTTTGTATGGCAAATTTTAGCCAACTGTTAAATACTTGGCAAACTTATGGGTGACTGGGAACAAGGCTCCTGATGAGAAGCTACAGGAATAGGTGGTTCTCCAACTCCTGACTACACATGTAGAGCTAATAGCCTACTTCCTCAACCCAGGTGTTCCTAGTTTTGATAAGTTACAGTATTTTGGATGCTTTACTATGCATATGTATGTATGTGTATAACATGTAATATCTGTTTACTGCTGTCAAGTAAAACAGTTTATACAATTTTTCTTGCACCATACAGAAAAGCTGTTGGTTTATTTTCTCTGCGTGCTGTTCAATCAATCACTTCTTTTCAAACCACCTGTAGATTTTGCCAACTGTACGTGAAGATTCTGGCTTCTTTTCCTGCCATGCCATCAATTCTTATGGGGAGGATCGTGGAATAATTCAGCTCACTGTGCAAGGTAGGAAGAGGACAACATAAGGAAAAAAACACAGCTATTGTAGTACAGTAAGTGTATGCCATGCTCAGAAATCTGTTGGGGGAGGGAGGCTCTGGTTCCTAATTAAACGTATTCCTCATTGTCAAAGAAATGAGGAGCTGGATTAAGATGCTCAGTCTCTCATTTTCCAGCATTACAAATTAAATCAAAACAAAGGATAAGCTCCAGAGTCTTTCTAGATCTGTACAAATTAATAAGGAGAGGTGTTTTTTTTGTTGTTGTTGTTTTTTGTTTTTTGTTTTTTTTTCTTAAATACACTAGCAGACAATCTACTGAAGATACTTAAAACTAATATCTTCAGTAGGAACAGTGGATATAAGGGGTTTACTTTGGGGAGAAGGAAGAGAGGGTTACATTTGTTTTTAAAGAATAAATGTGCTTAAAACACAAAGCAAAAACAATCTGATTTTATTTCTTTAAAAAAAAATGTTAAACACAATGTGTGTCTACAAACAAAATATTTCAAGTTTAATCAGTCATAACAAATTGTAATCAGTTTGTACAATGAAAGCTCTAGGAATCTACGTTGCCTACGGCTGGGGTTCCCCTCCTACAGGCACTCAGCAGCAAATTCTGGAATTGTTGAGGTGACAGTGTTGGAGATGCAGAGCAGAAGCATGACTTGGCCACTGGCCACTCATTTTTCTGTGATGCTTGTTCCTGTGCCTGTATGCCTTTGAGCATGCACACAGCAAATTTCCAGGACTTTCAGATTTCTTTCTCCCCATTCTTTAGTTCACATACCTGCAGATTTCACTGGATGAATCACAGAATCATAGAACACCCCAAGTTGGAAGGGACTCACAAGGGTCATCAAGTCCAACTCCTAAAGCAGCCTGTCAAGAAATTCAGGTGGAGTTTGGGAAAAAGTTCACAGCAACACCAGAGCTCAATTAAACTGCCTTTACAATTTAAAAAGACATGAGTTTGGATACAAATGCAAAATACAATACAAATACATACAATACAAAAAATATTTACTTTCTTAATTCTGTGGAGGTAGAAGGAGGCTTTAGTGTATTTAAGATTTTTTAACATACTTCAATTCTTACTCCCTTTCCTCACCAAATTTAGCACTTTCAAGTTTAGCATTTGTATTTCTACCATCACCTTCAATGTAAAAAACTGTAGAAGTATAATTGAAATGTCATGTTCAAGGCAAACATCTTTCCCAGAATTAATAGTCCAATCTGGAGTGCTTTTAAGGAAAGTGTAACTGTATGTAGCAAATTAGATGGTTAAACATAAGTTAGTATTCAATGTTATATCTGTGACTCTTAGCTAAAAAGTGACTTTTGCTTCCTCTGTTGAGTATTCTTCTGTGGGTGATTAACTGGCTCAAGGTACTAATGAGTGACTGGAGAAAATGACATGAAAGCTTACCACCAGTAAGCCATGTGAGTGCCACACTCATTAGTGTTATCTTGTTATGGGTATGGGCTTTCTTCTGACTAAAACTAAGCATTCGTGTTTACTCAGAGCCCCCTGACCCTCCTGAGATAGAAATCCGAGAGGTGAGAGCACGCAGTATTGCCCTCAGATGGACCATGGGATTTGATGGAAACAGCCCTATCACTGGCTATGATATTGAATGCAAGAATAAGTCAGGTAAGAAGTAATCTTCCCTTGAAGAAATCCCTGTCACTTGACTTTCTTCAAGGCATTCGTCATTGAATTTGTGTTGTAAAAGATAATTCATAAATTGAAAGTTCCTGATGGAAAATTTTACCAAGATTTATTTAATCTTTCACAGTATGATTTATCTTCATTTGTTGTCTTTTTCTGAGGTAAGGACATTATATTTAACAATTGCTGCATTTTCCATTTACCTGAGAAAGCTACATAAAAGTAAGGGGGAAAAATTCTGTGTAAGTAGTAGTTGGTAATGGTGTTTTTTCTAGATGATTTTTGGTCCCTGATACAGTCCTCAATCTTTTTTCCATTTGGATTTTTTTTTTTTTCATTTTCTGTTTTTCCCTATAGAAAAATACCTATCTTTACAATTAGCTTCTCCTGTAGCGTTGATTTTCAGTTTTCTATCTATATGTATATGAGTACATGGCACCTTACCTGGAAATTTTGCAGTGAAATTGTGTAGTTATTATAATTTATGGGTGAAGAAAGCTGTGTGGTAGTTTTGAAAACTCACTATGATGAGTATTCAATAATGTACTGGAAATACTTTGAAGGATAAGACCAGCAGCACATATTGGCAGGCTATGCAGAGACCTTTCTGCTAGGTCACCATAGAGTCATATCAATGAACATTTAATAAGATGAGTGAGATGAACATAAAAAAATAAATACAATCTCCTAATTCAGGAAAATATTCCTGTTCTGGTTGGTATTTTAAAAATAGTTGTGTTTTTTTCTTAAGCCCCCAAAATTGTTCACTGTCTTTTGAAATCTAACACCATTCAAGCTGTGTTGGAACTACATTTGTGATGTAAGATCGTGCTTTAAATTAAGAACATTGATAGGTACTGTCCTTGAGTCATGTTTTGAGAAGGGAATAGAAAGAAATTTGAAATCAAAAAGATATTCATATTTTAAGTATGATTAAAAAGACACTGAGGAATTATATTATACTGCCTTATGTTGGAGTTTATTGCACTATTTATAAGGTGACGTAGGAATGTTTTGTGTGAGGTTGTTTATACACAATTTATGAAAGCAACTATAGTATTTTTATAGTCTTCTCCTTTTAGTTCTGAGGTGTAAAAATGTACTTGTTCATAAAACTCTAAAATTTACCAACTAAAAATATTCTTCTACCCATCTTTACTATCCTTCATTTCTCATATATTGTGTATTTCCTTTATGCTTTACTTTTTTAGGCAGAAGTATTGTGATACTTGTATTACTGGACAAAATATTTTCAAGAGTGTTAAATTATCAGTCACCATTTTCTCATGGCTTTGTAAATGAAATTGATAAAGCACAGATGAACAGGACAACTGAGAGGCTTCATGTAGAAACTCCCCACTGAGGCTGTAGTCAGGAATCACAGGTTTGGAGATACAGACTAGGCAAGGATGCCTTCAAGGGACATGTATACATAAAAGTTCCTGGATTTTTACTCTTTGTTTCTTTTTCTTTCTTTTCAACCATCCACTTGTTCCAGAACAGTGTTTGAAAGTCATTCTGACCTATTAGGCTCCTTTCTGACCCTAAAACATCACTAGTATTTCTGAAGGAACAATATAACTCAGTATAACCCATAGCTAGGAAGATTTAGCTGCTTTCCTTTTGGAGGACTGGACAGAGTCCCTTCTGACTTCAGAGCTCTAAAATATCTTTGTTAGATTTAGTTCAATGTCATCAAGTGACAAGACTGAATGCAGGCAAAAATGAAGAGGTGATCACTGTGAACGTGCATTGCAAAATTATGTCTCCATAATATGACATGATAAATCAATAGCAAGAGAGCAAAGGAAGCCTTATCAGATTGGATGAAAATATCAGGACAAAACATAGCAATAGAGGTTTAAAAATTTGAAAGAAATAAAAAAATAGGGGGTGGCAGAACTAGTGAAGGAGAAAATATTTATCTATGTATCAAGGCAAATACTTGAGGTCATATCCTGAAAAGAGCAGATTATCTCACTACAAAAAACAGAAGTATTTGTTTGTTTTGAATCTGTGGATAAGTATTTGGAGAAGCTAGGATCAGTTTTTCTGAATTGTTGCACACTTTTTTTTTTCATAATTATATCATCAAGAAGATGAACAATAAAGATGAACAATTTCAAAATCCAGTTTAAAGAGCATTACTCTGTTGTGGCCTATTGTAATTTTTTAGCCTTTTTCATTCACTTTGCTGTTGTTTGTCCATGACCATTATTCTCAACAAGTCAGATTCTTGTCTGGAAGACTGGAAGGCACTGGCTCTGTGAGAAACTGCAGGATGAATGAATGGTGCAGCATAGTCCTCTGCACTGAACAGCTAGGACTACTTTTCTTTCTTTGAGTAAACAAAGGGAAAATGTTCCTGCCACAAAGGCAAGGGTGCTTTACAGATATGCCTCAGTGGCTACAAAGTCACTAGGAGGATGGTGAAACTTTTGTTCTGCCACTTATGCTGTTCCTTGCTCAGACAGCCAAGAAAGCTCTCCAGAACAATGTTCTTGGAGATGGCTTCTGCCTGGCTGTGACAGCAGCTGCGTCTTAAACTCACTGTAAATGCTGGAAAATATTTCTCACTTAGTTGCATGGTGTTTCTTTTTCCCAATCTTTCTTCACAACCAAGATATCCAGGTATTTTTCTTTTACTGTTTCTCCCTTCATCAGAAGGTTTAATTCTGGTATAATTAGTTGACTCCAGCAGGTGGTTTGCATACATAAAGTGATATACTAAAACTAAAAGCAGATTTCAAAGCTGAGTCTAATGCTAAATTTTCCATCTATTTTACTTACCCTGGGGACTCAAAAATGGGTCTGCAGTGGAATGCATAATGTAGACTTCTCAAGGAAAACTGTAAAACCTCTCAGTTTCAGAGACTGTTCAGATGACCACTTATCAACCATATCAGCCCCTCATCCTTTTTTTTTTTTTTTTTTTACTTTGATGTCATTAGGGAAAGCTGAGGAGCAGAATGACCAGGTTCTGTTTAGGTCCTAATCTGAAAGCAGATGATTTTTTTTTTCTGCTTTCTTGTGCTAAGGTAAACCCCTGCTTCTTCAGGATGCAGATGCTTTTGCAGAACTGAGGCTTTTTTCCCCCAAACCTGCCAGGGATGCAGGGTGTTGAGCAGGCAGTCTCAGCTGGCTGCGGTGTTGGACCGCGTCACTAGATGGCACCGCAAGCAAAGACAGATAGTTCCTCACCCGGGCGTGGGAAGAGGCAGTCATTGCACTGAAATTAGAACTGAAGCGCAAATAGGCCTAATTGTCTTCTGTAGAGCAATCCCAAAGCTTCAGCCTTTATTTTAGGAATGAGTGAGAAGCTGTTGGTTTTCATAAAATCATAAATGTTTCATAAATCATTGTGTCAGTGTGCATTTTATATAACACCAAGAAGTGCCTGGGTGTCACATTTCATGAGTGGAATAAAAATCACATTAAAATTTCCATGCTTAACTTCAACTTTTTGCTGTTGTTGTTGTTAGCCTATTGCTACTTGTTTTCTGTGCTTTTTCAGCCTTCTAGGTGAGTAGATTTTAAACCACTCTGGAATGGCAATAAAAGGAGCCAACAGTCAGTCTTAATACCTCGTTGAACAAATACTTAACACTTGTAAACAAGAAAATATTTTTAGGATTTGTCAAGAAAAAAAAAAAAAAAAAGGAATTAACATAATTTTTTTATTATTAACACTTTTTAAAGTGTTTTATTTATTACTTTTTTTTTTTTTTTTTCAACTGAAAGCAATTTTGGAGACAATTTGATTAACTTTTTTCTGCACTTACTCAGTTGGGGTGATTGCTTTTGTTCATTTGCTTTCCTCTTCAAAAAGGGGATACACATATCAAAATGTAGTTCTGAAGTTCAAACCTTAGTTATAAACAAACATTGGAAGCCTACATTTATAAGTACAGAAGACTGAGTTTTCATCTCTTTCTTCATGGCATGCCATTATTTAATCTACTAAGAATCACAGGAATTTTCAAATCCATTTATTTGATTTCTGCAGTTAATATATACTACAGGTTTTCACCACTTAGAGGTCAGTATTTGAAACAACTGCTTGAAAACTTAAGCAATGTAATAATGTGTGGAGAGTGTTAAAAGAAAATATCCACATCAAGGGAAATTTAGCACATTCTCCAAACCAAATGTGTCTTTTCTTTTCAATTCTTTTCCTTTTGGCATGGTATACTTGAACAGAGCCTCCTTCTGTGCTTGTAGAATGTCTGACGCAACAGAATGTAACTGCTGGTCAAGATTTCCCAGGGATACAGAAATAACTAATGTTATTAGTACTGCTGTAGTTTAGTACAGATCCTGGTATTGGAGTTTTGCACACTGGATTCAAAGGTCCCCAGATCTTTTCATGACCTCTAATGCAGACCCCTTGTTACCATGCCACACACCAGCCAGGTCGAGGACACTCTTCAAAGCTGAGGAGAGCACATGGGCTTCACCACACCCTAGATCAATCTCATCTCCCCGTACATGTTCTCCAGTTTTCTAGCTCATAAAGAGATGTAAAGTTCATACCTGTAGAGAGCCTCTCATTTCTGGGTAATTCTTAACCTACAGTATCTGACATCTTCTTGTTTTGGTACATTGGGTGTTTCATACTATCTTGTGAAGCATTTGGCTTTGAAGAGCTTCAGATGTGAGCAAATGGTTACTGTGGCACTTGGTAAGTGACATATTTTAAAGCAGAGTGTCAGGTATTATGAGCCATAATGTAGGACACTGACAATACTTGTCTATTAGCATGTTGAGGAAATTCTGTAGAGTTTAAGAAAACCAACTGAAAGCAGTTGTTGCTGCCTGCAGGTAACTCTTCTCGAGCTTCTGAAGGTATCCTACAGAGGAAGTTTTGGCAATCTCATTTACCAAGGAAAATAAATCCAAGTGCACTTGGTTAGCACATAAAAGGCTGATTCCTAAATGTTTTCTGGGTAAATTAAGCCACACAGACAAGCAAAAAAGGCTCTGTAACCAGTGAAGTTGCAGATGTCATTGTGACAACTTGCGTACCTTCTAGCAAGCTACACATAAAGAATTTACAGTGTGTGCAAATGTTCTGTATCTGAGTAAACTTTCTATTTTTAAACTAGTCTTTCTCATCTGCTGAGCTTTCTGTGATTCTGCCTACAGTGACCTATACTGTAAAACACTACAGTAGAGCCCCCAGCGACATCCCCCTTAGGATGCTGCAGAGGTTAAAAGAGAAACATTGGCTGCTGTAAGAAAAGAAATGATGGATGGCAGCTCAAAAGAGATATCAAGATGCTTTAAACAGATAGATTCTGCTATTCTGTTTGCAGAAACGAACTGCATAGATGAAACTGAGGGGTCACTGGATTTAGCCAATTTCAATCCATTTTTCTATTATGTGTGTGGAGAATTTATTAAAAGCATAACAGACAGATGAATAGTAACTATGAATAAAAATAATATGCTCCTTCTTTCTTTTTTTTTTTTCAGATTTATGCAAACATCTAAGAAGGTTTTTAATTCCTCTTGTTTTAAACTGTTCTTATATCCTAACATGAGTCAGGGCAATAACATCAGTGCTGGAGGGTGCTGAGTCCCATGTCTAAGCCAGCAAGGTACTCCAAGCTTGTGCTAACTGTGGTCTGAGCTCCTGGAGTTTGAGACCAAACTTTCCGCTTGATCTCTGCTAATCCAAGAACTCTTCATTCCTATTTACAAATTCTCTTTCCCTACCTTTTGTGAGCATAACCAACTTCCACACTGAATCGTACTCCTCTGGGGCAGTAGCTCCCATCTTTTTCACAGCTGTTCCACTGTAACAGTACTAAAAAACAAACCAAACCAAAACAAAACAAAAAAACCTGTGTACACGCAGACACAAAACTGGAGAATCTTTGCTGCTCTCACTAACCCTCAAAAAGGCAGAGGATCAGCTATTCTCTCAGACTTGTTGGTGTCCCTTGGGCTGAGATCTTATTCTTTACAGTGCTACATTTGGAGCATTGGGAGAGCCATGAAAGAATGTGATCATTTGTTTTTTGTATATAGCACCAGGTATTAGCTGAGTTAATTCTACAAGAGCAGAATCCTGCTGCACTAGATGGTTTAACTGCAGACTTGTGTTGGTAACATTAACATCATATGTTACATGTCTGTTTTGTTTTAATCTCTGATTAAATAGACTCTTGGGATTCTGTTCAGAGAACCAAAGACGTTTCCCCTCAGCTAAACCAAGCCACTATCATTGACCTCCACCCTTCCTCAACTTACAACATTCGCATGTATGCCAAGAACCGCATCGGCAAGAGTGAGGCCAGCAATGAGCTCACCATCACAACTGATGAAGCAGGTACACTCTGGTTCTGTAGCGTCTAAATTGTGCTGGGAATTATTGTTCTCTGACATGAGGAGTTTTTACTTGATATTCTACCTCTGTTGCTGCAGCTACATCAAAAGAAATACTGATTTTTTCTCATGAAACACTGTGACTTTTGTAACTTCATCATACAGGCCTGTAATTAAAGTAGTTCAGTGGCATCTAGTGGTCAAAGAAGACAATATGCTCCAAATTTTCATCTTTGGTTATTGGAAAATGCACACATGTATCTGCAGTTAGGCATCACAACCAGCATTATATTTCTATGTATCGTTCAGCCCCTCTGGATCTTGTGGCTTTCTTTAGATGCTCAGGTATTAGTACAGGTAACTAATTTAAGTTACTCCCATTTGAGAACATTTAATCTTCAGGAATGCAAAATTCCTTTGTCTATTTGATCCCCCATCCCACTCACCATCTAGTTTTCTAATTACTGTATAAGTCAGTTGGTTGTCATTAATTAGGGTCATCCTCCTGTTCTTTGTTTCCATTTATTCTTCTATATCATTACAGGTTTCTGTAGCAAGAGAGCTGTTCCTGCATTTTCACTTTAATGTCTGGATCCTCTCATTTTTGTACTCTAATTGCTGTCTTCCAATGCTGTCTTATGTTTATTTCTTAGGACTATGCCTCATACATGCTCTCACATCACAAGTTCTGCATGTTACATGTGACACTGGAGAAGACTTATGAGAGAAAAGTGCTACAGTTCTCTTGAAGCAGTTAGGAATGAAGAAGTTGAATGGCTATAAATACTTCTGCCAGATACATATTGCAATTATACATAACATGCAAAGGTGCACTTTTAAAAGTAGCAAAGTAGGTTCAACTCCCTTAGTTCACTGAAACTGGATAAAGTTACCCTGAAAAAACGTGATCAGACAGGAAGTTGATTATTTGCTTTTGAAAACACGTTTTTATCTTGCTAATTTTAGTTTTTCTGCTATTTTATCTGAAGTCAGAAATGCTTTCCTCTTTGGGGATTTTGAAAGGAAAACCATAATGCGGATAGCTGGGTGACTCTCCTGGCAGTGAAAACCCTATTTCTTTTTCAAGATTCATGTTTGTCTAGACTTTAAACACTTGGTGATGGATGCTCAGTTCAGTTTATATGAGTACAATTCTATAATTCCCACTCATTTTCACCATGGGTGAAACTACCACAGTGAAAATATACCCCTTGTGAGGAGAACATGGTTTTTGGTTCCAAGGGACTTTTTGAATAAGAATAGGATGCAAGGGCTCACAGTGCAAAGCTGAGTAAACAAGAGACAACATGAGATGCATTTCTTTCTTCACCAGGTGTTGTTTTTCATCCTAGTGGAAGGAAAGTTGTGAAGAACATTCACATCTTTATGAGCTTTCAGCGAACAGCTTTATTTGTGGTGGATAGTTTGCAAAATATTTCTCATTTGGTCATGTTTTTCTCTTATTTTATTCAATGAAAAATGTGAAATCCCTGTAGAAAACAGATTATCAATTCTTCCACCTGGCATCCTCTATTCCCCAAAATGCCCATATTTCCTTGTCAATAAACATCCAAGTAGACTGTTGGTTCTTGGATCTACCCTTCTCAGTTTTTCACTCATGCTTAGAATATTTCTTACTTGCTGAGTTTTTTCTCTGACTGGTAATTAAGTTGTCACAATCAGCAGTTGACCTGAAATAAATCAATCAATAAATAAAATAAAATAATTTTAAAAAGCTTCCCCATGAATAGAATGAAACCTTATTATAACATTTTATTCAATTCTTTGTAAACAAGTTTCTAAATGATTGATCCTTTTGTTGCTGTTTTTATAAGCACCGTCTATTTGGAGAGACCAGTGGTGTGGAACTGTATTCAGAAGTCACTGATCTACTTAGGGAACAATTGGAAGAGGGGAGGTCAGGCCTAGGCAAAGTATGTGATGTTTGCCTCCTGGGTTTTGATTTCAGGTGGTGTGCAATGACTATCATTTTTTTGATCACTGTTTACTTCAGTCCTCTGTTTTTATGATAGCAAATGGAAAATAGTATGGGTGAGGGAAATAAGGGAGAAGTGAATAAGAAGGGAGCAAAATAGAGGTACAAGAAAGGCAATATAAAAACTGAACAACTCGAGCCAGGCCATTGGCAAGTGTGTGGATGACATATCTCATATTATTGTAAACTAAGTGACCCAGCACTAGCTATTAGAAAGAAAGCCATAAAGGGTCTCTGTGGCACATGGACAGTCAAGCACTTAGTTTTGTACTTTCATGCAGCTAGCCATGATTTCAAAGCTTACAGAACATATCTTTCTCTCTGTACAACCCCAATTTGTTCCTGTGCTGGAAAATGCACTGCAAGTACACTCGTTCACTAATGCTTGTCAGGAGGAAAAAAAAAAAAAAAAAAGGACTTTTATAGCAGTTGTTTAATACTGAAATCAATAAAGCAAACTGAGATTTCTGGGTTATGCCTTTGTCACAAAATCTCTATGTCATTAAAGGCATACAATAAATGACCTTTTATTTAACAACATTAACATTTTCCATGGATGCTGGGAACAATTAACTATTCAGGCCTGTAAAAACTTTTAGGGTCTTTCAAGGAAAAGGCAAGACTTTAAGGATCACATTTTAAAACCCATTTATTGGATCAAATGCTTTGCTCAGATTCCACTACATTATAGTGTTCCTAGAGAAATGGCATTCATGTTAGTTAAGCAGGGGGGACAGAATCAAGGACGGGATTCAAAAAAAAATCATAGAGACCTCATTTTTGCCAGTGGTCTTTTTCTCCTCTCCTTCCTGTACACGAATGCAAGGAGAATGGAAATAAAGTTCTTTCAAACTTTGAAAATTTTCTCTATGAAGGACAGTCAAGAACAGCTAACAATAGGGCATATTTAATAACTTAAACATATTATAGGCTGCATTCTGGGTCTTCCTGCTTTCATCAGTTAAATGTTCTGGTTCCTTTCACTACAACTGTCATTTACTGCTGCTCAACCTCTAACAGCCCCATCTCATCTTTTTTATTGCCTTACTTCCCTTGTCATGCTATTAAGCTTAATTTAGCTTTTAACTGAGGCCACATTCTGCATCTAGGGAACTCTCATGGAACAGCTTGAGATTACTTCATTTCTTTCTTCAGATCTTCCTTTTGCAATGATTTACCTTGCTGAGCAAGCAATTTACTTCACACCTCTCTGTTCAGTCCCAGTCGATTCCTGATCTGCTTTGTAGCTGTCCAGCTGACAAGCAGGTGCCTCTTGACTCTGGGCCTTCTCATTTGTATTTAACACATCATGCACACCCTTGGCAGCATATCGATAGTAGATGAAACCCCTCCTTACTTAACATGGTCTGTAGCAGACTTCTTCCACCTGATAGTTATTTTTTGTCTGATTCCCAGGCTGGGATACGTACATTGGTCAGGGGGAGGGGTGCAAAGAAGGATTATAAAGTGTGCAGGTTTTCATGCATAAACCATTTGATATCTGGGTGTATGCGCTCAGTCTCCAGCAAACAAAGGGGGACCCTCTGAAAAGTGCAGCATGATGAAGGCTGGCTGAGGAGATCCAGTCTTACCTACTTTTAAGTGAGTTCTGCTACTTTGCTATCACTGGGCTCTAACTCTCGAAAATACATCTTCCCTATTTACAAAACACAAACAGCACTGTGAGCATATCACTAAGAGAGAAAAGTCATTATAATTCACTCTTATTTCATTTGCCAAGTTGCTACATTTAGTGTTGTATTTCACTGTTGATTACAGATGATACCCGAATAAGTAAGATGCTAGGCTCTGGTTTTCTTTGATCAAAGTAATGTCTTCAGTTTATCATATGGTACTGTCACTGTCCAAGTCTTTGTGATGCTGGTATGTTAATAGGGTAGCATAACATATGAAGTGCAGAATTCTGAGTTCTGTGAGGACAGATTTGATGTATCTCCTTTCTTTCTTTCCAGCTCCCGATGGTCCACCTCAGGATGTTCAGCTTGAGCCCATATCTTCACAAAGCATTAGAGTCACCTGGAAGGTAAATAAATACACATAGCCAAGTATAAAAGCTCTGACAATATTTTTGTGTATTCAGAGAGTATCCATTGAGATAAGTATTATAACTGTGGAGCAGAATTATTTTATTTGGGGGAAACCTTGCAGATCTTACCAGAAAGTCTTACAATATTCATCATTAAGACTGGTACATTATTTAAAGAAATAATATTTCAGTGGAGAGTAAGAGCAGCAGACTCTTGGCTCTACCAATGAGAATTACATCTCCTACTTCTGGTTTCAGAGGTAAGGCTATATGCATGAAAAATGAGCACTTGCAGAATTCCAGTGTGGTTTTGGGCAAATTTTCCTCAAACCATTGGAGCTAATGGGATTCTTTTTTTTTTTCCATTGCAATGGACTTTGGAAGAGAGCTGTACTGACATCGTATTTGCACAGAACGAGCAATATAGTGTCTCAATATAGTCCATGAAAATTGATGAATCAGATAAACTGATTTAAAAATATCAGCAACTGTTATTATTAAAAAGTTCTCACGTGTCTTGTGATTCAGTTCATCTTCTCTAAATTTTGATCGGTGTTCTGACAACCACATAATGTTTTAAATGCTTTCAGGATGATATCAGAGGTATTTCAGCTATGTTTGAAATGGTTTTGTGCATGATCTCTGCACAGTGCAGGTGGACTTGTAACTGCTGAGATGTTCAGCTTGTACAGAGAAACCTCATCTGACAGGATTTTTCAAATAGTTTAATAATGTTTTTAAAACAGTGTATTAAAAATTCTATCTCCATGAGACATTTCAATACTAAGCTCAAAGAAAAAAAAAGTAGTCTTTATCATATATCTTATGCACAGGACACAAATATGATGCTGATTCTTGGATTTTGAAATTACATCAGAGCTGGTTTTCATTAGATGGATTGCAGAAAACTGAAGGCTTGTGTTCTCTAGCCACAGGGTTACTTGGTGGGTGAAGTAAAACACAATAATGTACTTATAAAAAGCATACATGAAGCAATGATTTAAGTTCAACATAGTAAGTAGAGAAAAGGAAGTAAATATTAAAGTAATGCATAGTGTTCAGTGATTCTCAACAACCAAAATAAATGCTTAATGGGTTGTTGCTTTTTAAAGCACTTGAGAAATGTAACTGCAATCAGATCTAGCCAACTATAACATCCAAGACTCTATGCATGAACTTGTTTTAATGTTTTCCCTTTCTCTTATGGACGTGTGGGTAGGCAGATTGAAAGGCTTTGCTTGTTTTTTTAAAGCTCACTTTGGGGAAAATTTTCGAAAGCAACAACAGAAGATAGGCACCATTGCTTTACTGCTGGAGTTTATAGCTGCCCTTTGTGATTCTGAAGATGCACAATTACATTTTATAGATGCAGATATGTGCAGACAGCCACAGGACAATTAAAATTTCCATATATGTTTTTACAACACTGCCTAAAATATGATTCAATTTTGTACTTCCAGGCTACATCAGCTACAACCGAGTACCCTGATTTCTAGGTGTTGTCTGTAGAGCAGAAGCATATGAAAAGAAGAACTGGAGTTGTATATTTGTGTAAACAATTCTCAGGACAATGTTTGGAAGTAGTTTGTTTTGTGAATGCTTGTCAAGTAATGATCAGTATCTGCTATAGCAAAATAATCACAGAAATGAGCTATGTGTTGAATATATACTCCATTGTTCTAGCGTGTCTCATGAGCTGAGTATAGAGAGGGATTTTCACAGCTGGAGTTAGCTCAGGTTGTGAGATACTTGTGACCTTGGAAATGCCATCTGGTAACCCTGCAGCACATATTAAGACCAGAAAAGGTAGGTCCATACTCCCAGAACACACCCCCGGTGAACCTGGTGCCATGTACTACGCAGACTCTGGCCAGACATTTGGTGTTTGCTGCAGGCAGCACTGCCAGGCTGCACACCCAGTCTCCAGAGTCTTATTCCCAGAGACCCAACCCAAGTTAAATGTTAAATTTGTGTTTGCACAAAACTGCTGGCTGCCTCTTTTTCTTTCACAGCCAAGACTGTCCATTCACAGCACCACGGTGTCTCTACATCTGCCAAATGGGCAAGATGGCAGATCTTTAAATTTATTAACCAGCAGTGTCTGACACACAGTCAAGCAACACAAGAGGAGCTTTAGGAGTGAGCTTATCTTGCTAGTATGTCCTCTAGCCAGCGACAGCTTATGGTCCCATCATGCTATATGACCCTGTGATGTGCTGTTTTGCAAGCAGCAGAAACTTGAGAGGTCTTCTTGTGAAATGATCAATAGCAGAGAGCAACGTTGACACTTCACTGAAATTCTGCTCATTGTGATCTTTGTACTTTCAACACCCTGAATGCTCAGCTTGAAATTATTTGCCTTGATTTACAATCATTGCCTTATCTGATGGCAGGTGTGGTGCTGGATGCAGTCAAAACCTAATCTTTTTCCTTGACCTGGAAGTTCCATTGCAGATAAAGTTGAAGTCAGAGCTACCTTCCTGAGGGGTTAGTGCTCACTTAGTCCCACCTTTACTGGACAAGTTATTTCATGAATGACAATTTGTAGCAGCTGTCCCCTAATTAAGAAACCCCAAGACAGGAGTGAGCCATTCACTTTCCTTGAAATTTTACAGTTCTAGCCCAGGCAGATCACTTTTAGTCCTTTACTCAACAAGGTACCACAAGACATCCTGTAGCTGTGTCCCATGCTGAATCCTGGCTTTTGGGTAGGTCCCCATGATGCAGTACATAGAAGAGTAGGACTGCTGAAGGCATTTGTTGTATTGTGCAACACAAAGTACTTGAGAGTAAAGAAATATTCCCATGAAATAAATGCTATTTTGTCATGGTGGGAAAAAACATCAAGTAATATCTTTTTTTTTTTTTTTTTTTTTGCCATGGAAACATATGATGACATTATAGAAAAGAGATTGTGTTGAGAACCATAGTTTTGTTTAAAGTTGAAAAAAATAATTTAAATACAGTGTAACAGCAAAATGAGCAGAGAGCAACATATCAGTTATATTTTATTTTATTAAGTACTATTTCTTCAGCTTGCTGCCATCATTAATCTTCATTTAAAGTTTATTTTAGCCCTCTTTTTAGAAAATCCTAGTTAAGCAAAGTTTCATAGGTCTATTCTATTTAATCCCTTCTCCATGGTAACCAATGATAGAACACAAAGGAACAGTGCAAAGCTGTGCCAGGAGAGGTTCAGACAGGACATTAGGAAAGGTTTGTTACCCTGAGGGTGGTTAAACACTTGGAACAGGCTTCCTAGTGAGGTTGTTGATACCCTTGCCCTGGTAAAGCAGTTAGAGTAGATGATCTTTGTAGGTCCCTTCCAACTGAACTATTCTACCTTATTCCATGTCTATGTGTCCACATAAGATGTTGGGTATCAGACTGAATTTTTAACACTCAGCACTTTTGGTAGCTTATAATAATGCAGTGAGAATGGAAATTAAACAGGAATTCTCATTTAGGAAATAACATGAAAATATTTGTTATTTTTTCTTGTAGCACTTTATAAAGTAAAAGAAACTATTATATATAGACATATGAAATATTCATTCTCTTCTTTATGCATGCACACAATTACTTTGTCATGCTTTGCAGAAGTCCTCTGTGCCTTACTTTAGAAATATTGCATTTTATGAGATAAGTAAGATCAGAGACTGAAATATTTTCATAACGTTCTACAACCACTGACAAGCTTAACTGTATTTTTTCCCATGAACACCTTTTAATGGACAAATGAATTTTCTACTCAAAATAGACCTATAAACAAGGTGTATACATCAAATGTGATTTATTTTGTGCAAAAAAAAAAAAAGTCAATCCAAAATAAAGCATTTAGATAGTGCTAACAGGGAACATTTGAAGTTTTGTGGAGCAGAATGTTTCAGTGCTTTGTTCCAAAGTGACTCTGAGCATGTTTTTCATTGTATGTCTTAAAGTGGGAAAAAAATATAGCAAATTTTTTAAATGTTACTTAAAGAACAAAAAATCCCCTGACCTAAAACAGTTACAAAAATGTTTCATAAAGAATACAAAATTCACCATTTTATTCCAATTAAAAAATGAGAAAGTACATAATTACAGAATTCTCAGTGGAAAGGATACTTTGATTTCACTTCATTGAATTCAGAACATTTTAATGCATAGTAAATTTATGATTTATCATTATGTTCCATCTGCTTTACAGTATGATATGTGTATATATGCTATATAGTTCTGTATTCCAGTATGTAAAAGGTGTACACTCACTTCTCTTTGCACGCAGTCCATGCCTTATGGTATAGAGTGTTATACATACAGTATCTTAATGCGTGCTGTATGTATCAGTAGGTAGCATATACCACTCACTAAATAATAAGAAAACTTCAAAAACTTCATTATCTGCTGTATGTATGTGTTTTATGTGTTTCCTTTGCGAGTTCAATATGCAGCATGTGTTTGTAGCAAAGGCTTTTGATCAAAAGTCTCCTGTGGTAGTACCTGGGAAAGTTCTGTCTGCAGCCTTTAACTCTGAGACGCTTTAGACCTTGAGACTTGCACGTGCAACAGTGCTCATGTTAACATTTCAGTCAAGAAATTCCATGCAGACTGTAGAGGATTTGCCAAATTATTGAGGAATCTAACACTGATGGAGAGAAGCGATGTCCTGTAATAATTAAACTGGTGCCTCCAGACTATTATGCATTTAAAAAAGAGACCTGCAACATTGTCTGAAAGCTCTAATTCCTCTAATAATAATGTTTGAGTTGTCTGCTACCTTGTCCAAGCTCTTTTTTTTTTACTCAGTGTGAAATGTTTATAGTTTAGGTTAATTCGGCCTTTTTGCCTCTCTTCATCGGTACTGACAATACACTGACATATTTCTAAAGTTTTTTGACAAAACATAGAAGTATTCCAACAAGAAAAAAATATTTTCTTAGATTACAAAAATAATTCTAATCCTTGCAATGTGCTTTACAAGGAGTTCAAGCCCTGAATCTGCAGACTTTTGCATTCTAAATCCTAATTTGGTCACCTACACCTGAGCAGAATGCACCATGTTTGTAGAGAGCTTATCAGAAAAACTGAAATAACAGTGGAGGTATTATTCTTGCTTCAAGTTTTGCTTCTGTTTCTGAAGGCAGCAGGAAGAAAGAAAATAAATCATCTTAAAGGATAATACAGTGAGTCAGATCCATTCAGTGATACCTTTTGTATATGGAGAGGGTGATTTTTGCAGAGCAATGATTTGTTGGTAGAGGATGAAAGGCAAATTCTATGCTGGTTTTATTAGCTCCAGTGAGACTTTATTCCAACAGAGAGTAAATGTGCTGAAATAGACAGGTCCTGTGGCAGAAAAGGATATTCTTCTTGAGAAAGTGTTCCTCAGCAGATTTAGCCGGATATAGTAACAAGAGAAAATTCTGTCTGTGCCAGTTGAACTCATCTAATGCTTCTCTTCGATAAGATGCGTCACAAAGACCTTTTTTATGGGTCAGTGGAACAGATAAGCTCATGGGCATCTGGCGAGAATTTGAAAGAAGGCTGAAGGATTTGGAAGAGCTTTTTGTCCATGGATTATAAACTGTGCCTTAAATTGTTTATACTAATTGCACGTAATATCCATTAGAATATCAGACAAGAACATAATCAAATATTGAAATCACTCCACTACTGTTTAAATGCAATCAAAACATGTATTTCTGTCAATAATGGTCTTTTTTTCCTGAGTTGCCAGTCCTTATTTTACTGTAGACTACATTTTTACTGCAGAAATTATTTCCAGTACTGGAGGTACAGGGAATCTTGTACTTCAACTGAGAACTACAGTACATAATTATGGCCAAAAAATGTGTACTGTCCATATTCTTGAAAGCCAGATATTGTACACTTTGTTTTCATAACTATTCATTATGCAAATCCCAGCTTTCCAATTCATTATTGCCTTCAGCACTCATTATCTAATCATCTTTCCACACTACGCACTGAGTGAACAGAAGCATATTTCAAAGCACAGGATAAAAATCTCCTCATACTTCTAGCTGAGTAAACTTATGTGACTGCCTTCAACAAATCTATAAATGCCTTACTAAAGACTTAGCAAGTGAGTGGTAGTGGCTTCTGACAAAAACAGAATTAGTTGTGAATTGTATGCTTGTAATGCAAATATATCCTTATCAACTCAACTTTGATTGATTCATCTAGTAGAAGAACAAAATATTTTAAATTTAAATTATAACTAACAAATATTTTCTTATCAGATTTTTCTGTGTATGAACCATTTAATAGTCTTTCTTTTAACATAGGAATGCACTATGAAAACATCCTACATTTATATTTATATATCATTTTAAAATGTTTCTATGTCATATTCAGAAAGGATTTTTGAATTGTTACCTAGAAATAGACTTGCATTCAGTGAAAAAATAAAAGTTAACTTTGTGTGTATTTCAAAATTTTTAAGGGGGACAACTTGACTTTGGCAGTATATATTTAACATGTAATTTTTCATATCCTTTTTAGGCTCCAAAGAAACACTTACAAAATGGAATTATCCGTGGATACCAGATAGGTTATCGGGAGTACAGTGCAGGAGGCAATTTCCAGTTCAACATCATCAGTATTGATACCACAGGGGACAGTGAAGTTTATACACTGAATAACCTGAAAAAATTCACCCAATATGGCATGGTAGTCCAGGCTTGTAACCGGGCTGGAATAGGACCTTCTTCTCAGGAAATCATCACCACAACTCTTGAGGATGGTAGGTCCTTGACAAACTGCTATTTTGGGTCACACTATTTATTTATTTATTTTTGCCTTATTACATTTGCTGTTGTGATTATTGTGGAGTGGACAGTAGAAAACCAGACTTCATAAATGTTAGATATAGTGGACAGCTGGATAGTAAGAGGTTAGCCAATGAGCACGTACAATTCACATTGTAAGGGATGCAGAATATATTGAGGGAATATATTCCACTGTGGATAATATTGACTAGCTTTCATTAAGAAGTTTATTGCTCTGATGTTGTCACATTTGCAATTTTGTGACCTCATTGTAGCTTCAAAGTGCACTTTGAGATACTAAGAAGTATAGCTCAGAAAGGTAAAGTGATACTGTTAATTTTGTAGACTTATTTTGTTTTCAAATTAGTCTGCTGTGAAAACAGGAGCTCTGGTATTACATCTTGTCAACCTAAAAAGGGAGAGGTGTTTTTCAAGAATATCCAAACTAATGAGAGAAAAATCATCATTTCAGACAAATGTGAACTGTCTAATCTAAGGAAAATTATAGATTTATTTTTTTTTTAAAACTATGTAAAATGCGCTCCTCAAACAATGAGAGGGAGTCCTCTAGTGGAAAAAGAGAATGATGCTATATGCAAAGAGAGACACAATATTTTAGAGAAGTATAACAGAAAACTCTACATATTCCTAAAAGATAGTGTAGGTCAGGTTTTCAGCTACTGTATATTAGTGTCAGTGTAATGAAGGCAGTGCCGGCTAGGAATCTGGCTTTTTATGTGTGGGAAATGGAGCAGCACATATCTACTGCTCTTGAGAGCTATAGATTTTGAGGCATATACTTCATGGAAAGCTGGAGTTTTCCATTTACTTTGAACATGTCCAAGACCGGACAGATCATCACAAGGTATCAGGAGACAGTATACACATATACATATATTTTGTATTATGATGTGTAATATCTAAGACTGGAGTTATTGCTCTGATGCTAAATGACCAAAAGGAAATACCTTATATTTCACTGACTTTTTCCACTTTTTCTAAATGTCAGTGAAAATATTTTATGAACATTTTTCACAGTATTTTTTCTAGAAGTGGCCACTTTTCCCCTGCACTGGTTTTAGGAGATAAGAATTGTTCAGAAAGATGTCAATATGGACACAAAATTCCAAAAATAAGTTTAAATAGTTTACAGAATATATTATGCATATTTCAGCTTTAGGATCCATTTCAACAGACATGACAAAGAAACTATTAAAAGAGTAGTCAGCTAGTGGGAAAGAGTATATCAAAAGTAATTCCAGGGCAATCAGCTGCACTTGCAGAAACCTGGAGATTGTAGCAAGAATAAAGGCCTTGCATTTTTAACAGTGTGTAACTGCTAATTAAATACTGGGTGGAGGGATAGTAATCCAAAATGAAAGTGCAGCTGAAGGGGATTCTGCTGAGAACAGTGAAGAGTGCTCTTTTATATAGATTTCTACTAAAAGGCATACATGAATGTGGTATAAATTGAGTTGTATTCATCAAATTAAAAATGATGAATATCTTATTCCAGTACCTAGTTGCCCTCCAGGGAATGTGCAAGCCACTGCAACATCACCAGAAACAATTTCTATTTCTTGGTCAACGCTGGCAAAAGAAACCCTAAATGGGATTCTGCAAGGATTCAGGGTTATCTACTGGGCCAATCTCTTGGATGGAGGTAAGAGAATTCAAACTGTCACTGAGTAACAAGTCATATATAGCATTTGTATCACTTATTCTCTGTTGTGAAGGCATTGTGCTTACTTTTTTCTTTGGTTTAGAGAAAGCTTCATATACCCATGAAGGAAGCCATCTTCTGTAGAGCTTTAACATGGTAGGGGACATTGCAAAGTTGACAAGAGAGGTCTTTGAGGAAGACTTTCACCGTGAGGTTGCAGCAGTCCAAAGTACCCAAAATGACTCAAGCAAATTTCATCACAGTTGCATAGTGCAGAAAGTCTTTCCTAAAGAATGATAGAAAGCTAGAACACACTTGCCTAATCCCGCATTGTATTTTAGCTTGCCTAGTTATCTGGCCTCTGTTGGTATGGCAGAGGTAACCTGGATTGGAAAAAATAACCCCAAGGCCTTTTGCTACTGCTGGTAATGCCAGTCAAAAATATTTGGGAATAAGCCACCAGATTCCTTTGTATGTTTAAACATAAAGATAAAAAATATATTAGAAGCATACAAACAATGCAGACATGACTGACATAAAACTAAATTTTTTCAGTGATGCCTGCAGTATTTGGAACAGATCTTAAGTGAATATTACCAGTGCACATCTAAGCTCCTACGTGATGTCTTAGAATATGATGAAAAAAATATGATGTTCATGTAATGTTTTTTTGAGCTTTATTTTCTGTCCTAAATATATTCCAAGCTTTTTTGTCATATGGGTTGTAGTTCTTAGCCTGTTGCAAAAACAAATCATATGAAGTGCATCATCTTTCTGTGAATAAATCTGGTTTTACTGTGCTTAAATCTATTGTTAGCCAGTATTACTGTCATCAAGTGCTTTGCAGAAGTACTTGATACATATTTTAAAACAGAGGCTTTTTTTTGTTGTTTCTTACAAGAAAAGTTATTTCTTAAAACTGGAAACACTAAGAAAATAGCTGACTTTCTCATTTTTTTGCATTTAATATATAATATTTTAATATATAATAATTTAGCATATGCAATTTAATATATAATAATTCTGTAACAATTTATAATAATCTCTTCTTGTTATCTGTTCTTTATAAAAAATCTTATAATTTGTAGAAATTTTCAGTTTTTTAAAAATATGAAAAATTTTGATACAGAAAACTGGGTCTTCTTTGAACTGTAAGAAGTCAGAACACAAAGGAATTTATTTTAATTGAATATAATTCATTGCTATTTTGTAAAAATGAAACATTATGTCTCTGATATGATTTTCAGTCCCCAAGATTTTTACAGTAGGTACCGAGAGCTGGGAAAAGGCTGACCTAGCAAATACTTCAAATTCCTTTTTATTCTATAGAGCTAGGAGAAATAAAGAATGTCACCACCACACAGCCATCACTGGAGCTTGATGGTCTGGAAAAATATACCAACTACAGCATACAGGTGTTGGCTTTCACACGAGCCGGAGATGGAGTGAGAAGCGAACAAATTTTCACCCGCACTAAAGAAGATGGTAAGGAGTAAAACTTTTTCTATTCCCACTTCCACGAGATGCTCGTATGCCTCAGGCTTCCAAAATAATGCAAATATTGTATAGAAACAGCCAGAGTGATATTTCTGTCTGAAGGTTTTGAATTGGGAGTGTGTGGAGAGCAGTCTGCACCCACAACTTTTAAAACAATCTCAGCGTTTCCAAGACTCCAGTTCAGGTTAGCCAGAAGTTTGTAGATAATTCTAATGATGTGAACAGGTTTGTCTCTATTTTTGTCTTGAAATACTTTAGGATTTTATATGAGAGTTTTGAGAGTTTTTGAGTTGAATTATTCAAGATGATTGAAAATGGAGAAAGGTTGAAAGACTATTCTGGGACTTTCATGCATAACTTATATGCATCTAAGAAGACCTTCTTCGGTATAACAAAAATTTCCTCCAAACACCTCTTCTTTCAAAAGTAAAATGGAAGACAAAAGTCTTCTGCCATTTTTCATAGACCAGATCATGGAAACTGTAAGTCCTAATGTTGAAAATTTATGAAATTCTTTATTGAAAAAAAAAAAAGTTTCATAAGCTCTTTTCTATAACTTTAGCTATGGAAATACGGAAATCAGTTCAGGTTGCCTCAGTGGGATGCCACAAGGACCAACAATTTCAAATTCAAATTTCTCAAGGACCACAATTTCAAATTCAGGTTGTGAATTTGAAAGGCCCAATTTGAATTTGAAAGGCCTGGTGTGGGGGGGTGGGGGAAGAGCGCCCAAATACTTCAGTAAAAACTTTAGAAAATCTGTGTGCTATTAGATAAGAAGTTCTTGGAAGAACTAAACATTCACGCAGTCCTAGCAATGAAGTTTCTTAACTAATACTGGATTGGAAAATTCTTCTGTGAATTATGAAATGCTTTTTTGAGGAAATTAGTCAATAGATTTTTCATTGTTACTCATCCAGTTTACCGGTCATTCATGAACATATGAATATATTTTATTTTTTTTTTTAATTACTTTTAATAAGATCTACAGAAGCGCATAAGGAGTAAACTCAGTGATTAACTGGTTGGTGAATGTTATGATTTTTTTTTTCCAATAAAGTATTAAGGGATTCATTCTAAAATTTACTTGCATTGGAAAGCTGTAGATGTAGTTGTATCTAAGGGGTATAATACAAATCAGAATTGGACTTCTAAACATTTTTCTCACATTATCACAATTTCCAATTGGAAGTGTTTCTGTGTCTATTGTTCCCTCTCCCTGTCTCATACACCATTCCATCTCCACTGATCTGTCTCCAGTTCAAAACAGTTCTGAAGCACTTTTTCTGAAGCTCCCCCCACTCCCCCCCCCCCTTTTTTTTTCCACTTTTCTTAATCCTCTTCTGCCTAGTTTGCTTCTCCCTAATTCCAGGTGGCTCTTTTGCTCTCTCTCTTTCCAAGATCAGACAGGTCCTGAGATCTGGGAGGCACATAGTCCCTGCCTGTGTTTGGCTGCTGTGCAACAGCTCATCTCTCATTTTTAATCCCTCTGGCAACGAAGCCAGTAGTTCAGCAGTAATTCACCCTGAGGCAGTGTGACTAACCTTTTCAGATGTTTTGTGATGTCTCACAGTGGTTCCACTCATCAAATCTTTTGTCCAGAAAAACTAAACTGAAAGGTGTTGCCAGAAAATGCAATGATTTCATGTTTTGCTTCAGCTTCACAATTTTTTAAGAGCAATAAAGGTCTAGTATGGAAAATGCATAAAGGGCTGCCATTAAAAATAAGGTCAAGCCCAAATCCCACATCTAAACATCCTTTAGGCTACGGAAGCTAAATGGGAAAAGAGCACTCAAATTGCCAAAGTATACATGTATGCATCTAACAGGTGCCTCAGTCCTCAGGAAGAGCAGGCATTTCTTCTGTAATCTTCAGTGAAAAAAAGAGGCTCCTGTGGAGGATTCTTCAATAGGCCTAATTTCAGTCCATCTAAAAGATCCTGCTCTAAAGTTAGTTTTGAGTAGCCTCTCATAATGAGGAATATAAGTAACTGAAATCTTAACACAGCTTAGATATGGAAACCTTGTAGTTTTGTTCCCAGACCTTTTCTAGTTAAAAGTATGACACAAAATATTCTACCTTCCTCTAATAAAAGTTTGTTAATCTGAGTAATTTTTGAGTAGTTTCCAAGCCCTCTGCATCATTATTACTATGAGGCCATCTCACACCATTGATTTCTTTTCTTTTTTTCATTTCCTTTAGATTAGGGGAAACTTTTCATTGTAAAATCAATGGTGCAGCATGTTCCCTCACCACTGTTGAAAGGCAGATCATAGCCTCCTGTTACTTCCCTGCTGGTGTTCAGCTTAGAATCATCAGCCCAAAATTTCTTTAGCAGGCCCAAAATCTACAATGTGGCAAAATAAGCATGTCCCAGGGAATAAAGCAGTCAGCCTGGGTAAAATGAATTTAATGCTTCAATTTTGTATAACATTTGATACTGATTTTAGACACCAGAGGTCAGACACCACTGCTGATCAGCTTACAAAATAAACTGCTTTTCTAGAAGTCCCTTTTGGCAGAAAAATAAGTGAAACAGAAATGTCCAACTTTTAGGAACTGATTGTGGTTTTGACACTTTGCACAGAGTTTCTAATAAGCTGGTTCTCTTTTTCATCTGAGGACTTATTTTACTAAATCATTGAAAATTTACATAGTTCTTCAAATTTTCTTCCTCTCAGTGTTCAAAGTATGGTCTCAAAAGCTACCCCACTTGGTAGCGATGAGGATGACAAATTCCTTCTGGTTCTGCACTGCGGATGAAATATTGTGCAGCTGTAATTGAGCTTCACATACAAGCTGGACACATCAGCCAACAGCTTGGCTGGCAGGAGCACTTATAAATTTTGTACAGAAGGGAACATTGGAGGACATGGCTTCCAGAACCCCATCCCAAGGAAATCTTCCTGCAATTGGCAATTTTTCCTGGCACAGCTGCTTCTGATTTAGTGCCTGGTAGAGGTTTGTGTGATGCAGGAGGATGCACGTTTCTTTTTTACATTGGTTTCTTTTCAGAGGTTGCATATCATATCTATATGTTTTATTTTCAGAGGTCTCTGACTTTATCTTATTGACTAACAAAAGAAAGTACAAAACAATAAGTGATCCCCTTGTCAACTGGCAGAATTTGATAGGAATGGTCTAATTGATAGAAGCCAGTTAAAAGGGAATGAGGGATGGACAGCATCTGTGAATGTATTTTAGCTAACATACATCTAAATTGCAGATGGAATATTTATATGAACATAGACACCACTGGAAAATGTTGTGATTTTATTTTGTTTTTCATAAATGTAACATTGCATAGGATGGTCTTGTGCGGTTTGGTTTTCTGATATATTGGTGATATCACTCTTAAAAGCACAGCACTTAGTACAGTTGCCTCCCTGCTGTGCAGTACTGTGAAGAAAAATGGTGATAATCTCACTGCTTATGAAAAGGGGAATGAGCAAGTTCCTGGAGCTCCTCCCCATTATCCCACACATCTAAATACACTGTTCCCTGGACTAGTCGTATCAGTATAATTGCTTTTCTCTGCGTTTGCATTTCAGTTGCAGTGTTAAGAATACAAAGTGTTCTCCTCCACATGAAAGCTGTATGCTATTTCTGTGTCTCTCAAAGCCTTGTTAGCTGGGGAATGAGAATTTAAAATCTTTGATCTTAAATTTGCCAAATCTGCTATGGAAGAAGGAAAAGTCAGCTAAAAGAAGTTCTCAGTGCTCAGCCCAGTTTTTTCTCCATCTTCTTATCACTGTTTTACTCCTGGTGACCAAAGGAAAAAAAAATCTTGCATAGAATACATTTAGCTTGTCTTTTTTGGGATCTGTGGGAATTAGTATTCTAAATAAAGACTCTGTAGAGCTCAGTGAGACAGCCCAGGTGTCTTACTACTGGGGTCTCAGTATGGCTGAGCAAAGCTACAGGGTGCAATGAGAGAAAATGTTTTGTTAGCATAGAAAGATGTTTCTTTTCTCACCGAGGAAAGGTAGGCACCACGTTCCCCCAGGACAACTTCTTCAGATTTGAAAGGAAACCATGTTTAGTAACAAATGTTTCAGCTAGTGCTGTGTTAGCTCATAATAATCTTGTTTAGGTCAAGGGAACGATGATGAACAATGACTTTACCCTCTGGACTGAGGACAGAGGTGGTCTGTAAGATATCAAATGAAAGACTGCAGAATACTTGCCAATGAAATATAAATGCTTCCTCACATGCTTTCATTTCCACGTGTGCAACATAGCAAACAAAAGTACTGCAACAAAAAGAGTAATAAAGGAATATTTGGAATAATTTTGGCAGCTGCCAAAACTGTTACCCAATTCCATTCCCTGCACCAGAAAGGTGGAAAGGGTCCTCAGATTAGAAAGGGTTCAGAAATTTGACTATATGGCTACTTGAGTTCTTTCTAGCCTCCCTTTCTGCTAGTCTGTATACCAAACAGAAATACTGTCCAATGACAAGTAATATCTTCCACATGTGTCCATTGACTGGAAAATGCTAGATGAATACTGAGTTAATCCCTCAACAGCTGACAGCCACAACCAATTACCATCAGAACCTGTCCCTATAGATCACACCCTAATTTAACAATAAATTACTTTAACCTCATACATCTATTTGCAGTGATTTCCAGAAAACATTACTAACCGTAAAGAAATCCTCCAGTGGGTTAAGTAATTACCCTGGAGAGCTAGCTTTCACTCTTCAGCAGCAGGAGCAAATAGCATTTCTAATGAACTGGGTATAAATAACAAGTTGAATGCTGTCAAGCATCAATATTTACTCTGCATTGGATAGAACTGCTAACTGAATTAGCCCCTTTGCAGCAAGGGGTTGGGTTTGCATGCAATTATAATCATGACATTCTCAGTTGATGCTTTATTAGCTGTCTCAACACATTATAAATAGAAAATGCATATTCAGAAATGTTGCACTGAGTAGTGCTTATCCATCAGTTTTCTTGCATCTTCCACTAGTACCTGTGCAAACATAAATTTGAAGGTTTCTTTATATGATTTTTACAATCTGAAATAGTTAGCTACATAGCTAAGCAAAGTTAGGTCCCAGACAGTCTGACTTCTTTTTATAAGCAAATGTTTGTACCAGCATAATATCTATTTATTTAAATGAGGTAGAACAAAGATTAAGGACCACCTATAAAGACGAGCTTGCTGGAGAAGGTTTTGTCTATCTGTAGTACACAGACGATGTTCTTAGTTAATGTAGAGAAAGTTGATCGAGCTCTGCAATTGTTATTTTACCAGAAATTCTAATGTTCTGCTTGTTTTATTTGAAATTTAACAAAAATATGAAATTCCTCATGACCTAAAATGTCTGCAAGAAGAGAATCCATCAAAATGTTTAATTTTGTCTTTAATACCACATGTAATAATTTTCATACAGCATATCTATTTTAATAATTTACCATAAATATTCTGCACATGCAGTATTAAAATATCTTCCAAATTGTTATGATTGTAAATCTATTTTAAAGTATTCTCCTCTCAGTTTTTATTTATTTTTTCCAGGAAAGTTTATTTTACCCTTCCCATTTGGTTTAAGTACAAGCTTATATGTACGTGTAACTTCATGGGTTTCTAGCATGCAGTTTTGTTCACATACACGAGCAACTGCAAAGTTAGATAATACTATACAGCATAACATAAGCTTGAAAAATAAACAATGCCCATGAATTTAAAGTCCTTCTCAAAGTGCAAGTGTGCAAAAAGTTAGGATTATGTACCAAGAATTTAACATTTCCTAGGTTAAGTATTTTCCAGTTTCAGAGAGAGTTGTTTTTCTTTTTGTCAGTTTTCAATAGCTTATAAAGATAGCTAGTACTAATAGCAAAATAAATGTGCTCACATACTGCAGTGTTAGATACAGGTCTGAGCTGTCGAGGGCAAGGCTAGAGGAAGGAGACTGTGAGGCCATATGGCTGCTCGCACATTATGCTACTGGGTGTACCTGGGTCACATCAGGCAGTGCTAATTGCACAGGAATACAGCTCGTTTGCTCTCCACTTCATTAAATTCACAGCTCTACTGTGTATAGCCATTAAGCCGTTCACATGCCTATTATTTATACGGCATATAATCATTTGGCATGAGTCATGCCTTCAAAATTGAGCTAACATTTACAGTATTATGTTGTTTGGCATTTTTCACTGGCCAGAGCTGATGCAGTTTCATGTATTCAAGATGGGGGTGATGCTACACAGAAGTTTATCTGTCAGTGGCAACTTCTTCTTTGGGGCTCTCTAAAGCAGGGCCTTTCCCCTCCCTCTAAAGGAGAGGCTTTCTCCTCCTACGGACAGGGGAATAACCCTTCAAACCCCCTCCTCCAGCATGGGCAGTGTGGAGGCTGCTTCTTAGTGCAGGGTATCCCCCTCAATCCAGAGGGGCAGGGTTACCAAAGCAGCATGCTTCTCTGACCCTCTCTGACACAGCTGTTTTCTCCAGTTCCAGGTCCTCCTGCTGGCGTTAAAGCAGCTGCATCTTCAGCTTCCACCGTCTTTGTGTCCTGGCTCCCTCCCCTCAAACTCAATGGCATCATCCGGAAATACACCGTATTCTGCTCGCACCCCTATCCCACAGTAAGTCCCACAGCACAGCAACTGAAAGGAAGCACAGATTTGCAGAGCTAAAACTGTATTTGCAGATGTTCATTGCTTGATATTTTCCTTGTCACTTACTTTCTTGCCGTTTGTTTTTGTTGATTTTGGTGGTGCTTTTTTGTTTTGTGTTGTTTGTTGTTGTTGTTTCCTCTAAGAGTAAAGGGGGATTCTGGGGCTAAGAAGATAGTTTATTTTTTCCCACCTATCAAACTTTTACAGTACTTAAAATACATTGCAGAGTTCTGACTTACAAAATGTTTCCTAAACAGGATCAGCTGCAAGATTTGTAGAGCTCTGTTATATCTGGCAACATATATTTATGTTCCTAACTGCTGAATTGGATTTGTGTTTTCATCTTACTTCCTACCTTTTTAACCTGGGTATTCATGTGTGAAGGAGCATAATGACTTATGAACAAACATATTTGCTTGTGAATAAGCTTATTTGTGGCAGCAGTATTTGCTCATTCTAGGTTTACACACTTACTTCCTGAGAATGTGATGAGAAAAATTGAATCAATTATCAGGCATCTCTTTCTCTGAATCACACAAGAATCTAGCTATCATCAAACACAAGGGTCAACCATTCTTTTTAGATAGCAATGCAAATTTATTTTAATATTCTTTGACAAATAATGTATTTAAGTTTTATCCAAGGTTTTGATTCAGCTTTTAAGTAGGGGTTCCCATCAAATGGGGTTTGATGCAAGTTGGAAAATGTAATCTTAGTTTAATAGACAATAAAGGTATTGTTCCACTGCTAGTAAGAGTTTGACAGGAAACTTCCAGTTGTGCCTCAGGATTGTTTTCAAAGCTTGCTGAGACAGTAGAAGGCCTGAAGTACGTCTGCATGGCACCTTGCAAGTAGACAGCCTCATGCAGCCCACTCTTCTAGCAAGTGAACTAATTCTGCAAGTACTCAAGGAGGGATGGAACGAAAACATGTGAACTGATGGCTAAGCTCAAACTCATACATTCTGCTGTAAACAAGATTTATTGGTCATTTATTAGGCTCAGGACTTGAGATCATTGCTTTACTTATGATTTGGGAGTGCTGATTCCTAACTCTATTAATTTAATAATTGTAACTGTGCAAAACAAAATGTCTTGACTGTATGGTTAAAGTGCAAACTGACTAGAGATTTTTCTATCGTGGCTCATACATTTCTATGGTGTGCAGTCAGTTAAAGAGGTCACATTTTACAGAACTGGACCTTGCTTTTACGGCTTTCATCAGAGTGGAAAGTAAATGCTTCACCAGTGGTTGGAAGGAACGCCAGATGGTGCTGCTGGCTTTTGTTAGCTACTTAACCACACAGAAAGCTGCAGTGTTTCTTTTTTTTCTTTTTTTTTTTTTTTTCTTTTTTTTTTTAATAGTAAATTTACATCATCAGGAAAATAAACTTCCTAGCTTCACATTTGCTCTCCAATTTGCTGCTTTTTCATCTACAGAACTACTTTTTCATGACTACTTATTATATGGGCATACTTTGGAGTACCTCAGAACAAAATGTGATAGATGATGACAGGAACACTTACATTTTTTGCTTGACCTGTACTGAATTCTACTTGTATATTTTTGTGATGTATATTACCGGGTGATGAGAGGTTGTCATTGTATTCCATAGCCCACAGTAGAAGCACTTGGACAGGTTTGCAGTTTTTATTAATTACTGGTATATACTTACATAGTTATCCTACTGCTACCTGTGTGCTTGAAGGGGTGTGTGTGCATTTATATCTGTGAAGACAGTCCCTGTACTATTTCTTAGTAGTGTTTCGCAGATCAGCATAAAGGGAGGCATTACAGAGCTGGTCTGTATCAGCCCTGTGTCATGAGCAATGCAGTGATCATACTCAGTTATCTGTTTCCAGAAGCCAGGTTGCACTTATCTTTAAGTGCAAGACTGCAGGACACATTTAACATAGGACCCCTCACCCACAATTTTATTTCTAACAAAATGCTTTGTTATCTTTAATCCATAAAAGGATTGTTAAATAAATATATATATATATATATATATATATATATATATATATATATATATATATATATTTTAGTAGAGTTACTTTATGAGCTAGTTTTACAGTGGAACAAGTCTGCTGCAGAGGTGCTTGCATGCCAGCACTCCTGTGCAAGTGTGGTCTGTGTATCCCAAGAAAGTTCTTGTATTCACTGTTCATAGAGACAAGCAGCTGACAGAGAAAATGGTCTTAAATTAAGTTGGGAAGGGGAATAAACAGAAGACCTATTTCCTTATCAATTCTTCTGCCACCATAGATTTTAAATGTTGTAGTTGGAGACATGGAGCTATATAAAATTCCTGAACAGACTTCTTCCCTCAGTCAAAGCCTTAGTAGCAAGATAACTTTGCTAAATATCTGCCATTTAAATAGCAGCACTGGTGAAGTGAAAGAGAAAAGAGCAATGGTAAATGAAAACTTATGGGGAAGTTATCATCTTTGCAGATTAAATTTTACAAACAGTATGTGGCTGCTGAGAACAAGTCAGTACAGTACACTTCAGACAATGTTCTTTGGCTAACAAAATTGTCAAATTTCCTTTATATAAAAATGTTCCTGTGGCACTTGTGTCACCATAAGGAAACCAAATTAACTCTGTTTGTGATATTGTGCACATTTTTACTACAAAGTACAACCCTTATGAACTTGAGATACTCTAAGATGAAGATTTGCTGTCTCTTGCACAGTTCAGTTTGCTTTGCAAGGGTAGAAGCTAATAAGACTTTTGCTGCCCCTGTTTAACTATTTTGAATCTCAAGGACAATATCTGCCTAGGATGGTTCAAGCAAGTAAGACTAATGTGTGGAAAAATAAAATTTATTCTCCACTACAGTCTACTCTGTAGGAAAGATAAAGGGCAAACAAGGATCCAATGTTACCCTGTTTATATGTGTTGCCTATATTATTATATAGATATTATTACATGTATGTACAACTTTCTCTTTTTTATTCTGCAAATATAGAAAAAATACAGAGCTATGAGTACTGATGTATTTACATACAAGCTGTCAGCTGGCCCTAAGTGCTAATTGAGTTAGATTGCTCTTTCTCAGCCTGGAAAATTGCAGTCTAAGGTCAGTTAAAAAGCAACATGGAAAGAAACGTGAAATGTGCTGAAGGTAGAAGAACAAAGGCTCACTGCTGCAGGAAGAGCTGGGAAAGCATTGCGACAGATACAGAAAGCAGGGAAAGGTTAAGACATGAGTAAATACAGGTCAGCTATATAATTATATAATTAGAGTGTCAACAACCGCTATGGCATCACTCAGTCAGAAATACACCTTAAAATCTATTTTACTGCCTTGATTAGAAAAATGCTGTCGTTTTTGTGGTTGGGATTTTGCTTTTTTTGTTGTTTGTTTTTGTTTGGGAAGGGGGGTCATTAGACAAGCAGTTATTCGTTCATCAGCTGTTCACTCATAGGATCAGATGTGTTAAATGGGCTTATCCTGGTGGTTCCGATGAAGCAGGTCATTAAACTGTACATCGGTCTCCTGCTCCCTCTATGTGATGCTTAGAGATTAATGGAAAGGAGTCATGTAAGTAGAACTGTGCTATAAAAAGACAATAAAGGGAGACTGCTTTCCTTCTCAGTGATTTTCCTTTTCAGGATACTGTCAGTTGGTTCTTGTCTTCATTCCACTCATATTAAGATATGGAATAAGATGACCTTGCTATCACTCTCTGGTTTCCTGGTAGTGAAAGCTAAAAGCAGAACTTGTTTAGACAACTGTGCATAGAAAGTGTCCTGATGTGAAAGACATACAATTCCGCCAGTGGCCTAAAATGCCATACTTGTTTTACTGGAATCTTTCCCACTGTATAACTGAGGAGACATCTTGGTGGCATTCTAATGTGCAACTCTGAAAAAAAGAAATACATTATCTCTCTTGGTGTTTGGTTTCAGTTATTATATATGTATGTTGCATGGAACTGGACTGCCATTTTTAATCTTTTATAGAATAATAGGAAAATTTAGATTGGAAGGTACTTCTGGATTTCACCTCGTCACCCTTCTGAAAGCGAGTTTAATCACATCAGATTGCTCAGGCCATTTCCCATGTCAAAAATGGTTTCCAACCTTGCAGCTTCATGAAGAGCATGGCTCCATCTTCTGTGTGTCATCTGATCAAGTATCTGTAGGCAGCAATAAAGTCTCTCCTGAGCCTTGCCTTCTTAAGGCTGACAGACCCAGATAGCTCAGCCTGTCCTGGTATCTATATCCTGCGCTCTAGCCTCCTGAATATTGCCTGTCAACCCTGTTCTGTACTTGCTCCAGTATGTACATGTCATTTTTAACTGGAGAGCCCAAGACTGGACACAGTACTTAGATGCAGTCTCACAAGTGCAGAGTGGAGGGGAAGAATCACCTCCCTGGATCAGTTGGCCTATACCATTAGAAATGAAGAGCTGCTAACACCAGGCCTGTTTGTCTGCAGAGCTGCCTCTTGGACATTTGGCCACCAGGTAGTATTGGTTCATGGAGTTACTCCATCCAAGATTCAGGTCTTTGTATTTGATTTCTGAACTTCGTGAGTCTCTGGTCAGCCTGTCTAGGTCGCTCTGAACAACAGCCCTGTTCTCCAGCATATAAAATATTCCCCCCAGTTTTGGGTCATTCACTTACTTGCTGAGAGTGTACTCTATTATGTCACTAATGAAAACATTAAACAGTATTGGTCCCAAAAAACGATCCCTGAGGGATGCTATTAATTACTGTCCTGTACCTGAACTTCGTACCACTGATCACAGCTCTGATCCCAGGAATGTGGACAATTTTCCATTCATCTTTATTGTCTGCTACTCTATCTGGTATTTCACCAATCTGGTGACAAGGAGGTTGCAGGAGACTGGGTCAAAGACCTTGCTAAAGCCAGGGTACACAACAACTGCTGCCCCTTGTTCACAGTGCAATTCACCTTATCATAGAACACAATCGGGTTTGTTAGGTGTGATTTGCCCTTGGTAAATCCAGATCAGTTGTTCCTTCTTCTCCTTCATGTGTTTAAAAACGGGTTCTAGTGGGATTTTCTCAATAACTTTATCAGGTTATTGAGACTAGGCTGACCAGCCTGTGGTTATCTGGATACTTTTTCTTGCACTTCTTGAAGATGAACATGGCATTTACCTTTTCCTAGTCTTCAGAAACTTCCTCTGATTGCCATGGCCTTTCAAATACAACCAATGTTAGCTTCACAATGGCATCTGCCACTCCTTTATCACCTTCAGATACATCCCATTTGGTGCTATGGGTTTCTCTATGTCTAATTAAGTGATTCTTAAATGCTCTCTAACTCACTCTCCCTCTACTGTGAGTGCAGCTTCACTCCCACATACTGTCTGAGGAGATTCAGTGATCTGGAGACCTGAGCGTAAACTTCACCATTTAAAACAGAGGCAAACCTCACTGAGCAGTGATTGTGTCTAAACTCTTCCTAGACTTCATCATGCTGGTTAATTACTTAAAGAATCCTTTTTTTTTGTTGCCCTTCATCTGCCTTGGTTATTTCATCTCCATCTGAGCTTTTGCTTTTCTAACCTTATCCCTACAAATATGGTGTGCTTGTCTTCCTCCCAAGCAGCCTGCCCCTGCTTTCACCGTCTGTGTGACTCATGTTACTCATGTTTGAGCTCAATTGAGATCTATGGCCTTCTGCCAAACTTTCTCAATTTCTCATATGTTACAGAAGACCGTTCTTGCATTCTGAGAAGATTGTTCTTGAAGACCAGCCAGCTGTCCTGAGCCCCTTTACCCTCCAGGACGGTTTCCCATGAGATCACTTCTCTGAGGATCTTAAACTCTATCCTCCTCATCACGCTGTCATAAACCTTCACATTTTCAGCCAGTTTTTCCTTGTTTGTAAGCAATAGGTCCAACAGAGCATATCCACTAGTCAGTTTACGGATCACCTGCAAAAAGAAATGGTCTTATAACACTAGCAATCTTCTGGTTTGCTTGCTTTCAATCATACTACCCATCCAGCAGTTTCCACTATAGTTAAAGTCACTTACAACTGCCAAGGCATGTGCTTGTGGGGCTTTGTTCAGCTGCTTGAAGAAGGCCTGATCTGCCTTATCTGTAGCAGGCACCTACTATAATATCACCAGTACTGGTCTGTCCTCCGATCCTGCCCCAAGACAACATTCCATGTATTCATGACACTCTTTTACACAGTGAGCAAGCTGTCCTTCACACATTCCCAGACATCTTTCCTGAAGAGTCTGCATCCCTCCGTTGCAGTACACCAATCATAAGTGCTATCCACCATGCTACCACAATCTCGGTGAGGTTGTAGCTCTGCAACTATACATGGATTTCTAACTGTGTATTCTCTAGAGCTACATGGAGTAGAATACAAACATATTAAATGGGTCCTACACCATGCAGCTCTTACAGGAGAAAAGTCAGATGCTGTCGTGTCATGTTGTCTCCTGGACACATCTGCTTTGTGCCTTGTACTCTTCTTTGTCTGTTATAGTCACTGTCCTCAAGCACACCTACTTTGAAGTCCCCTCCACTAAGTTAGCAAGCTTCTTTGCAAAGATGTACTTTCCACACTTTGCCATATATACTTCATCCCTGCTCAATACCTCTCACTCTTTGAGGAGAGTCCTGTAGTCGTACAAGATGTTATACATTATTTTTTTTTTTGACACAAGATTTTTCTTGCTTTCGTCTGGCAACTGCCCAAATTCTTACTCCATGTGTAGTGGTGTTGTATCATACTCTCTGACCCACAGCTTCTCTCTGGTCTTAAAGACAAATAAAACTCATGGAGAGCAGTACAAAAGCAATTACAAGCAGGAAGTGATTTGTTGTTGTTCTGTGGAGACTTTGTGGATAAAGGTATGCTGAAAGTCTCTTAAAAGAGAGGTAAAAGTAACTGTCAGGAGAGGACTAAGCAGATAAAGTTACTGGTGAATGGAAGCTTATTTAGAGTCAGCAGAGTCTGTGAGGTTGAATTTTAAATACCTTCTCATTGATTTGTGTGCTACCAGCAGTATTTATCACTGTGCATGCAAAGTACATTTCACAGCATGAAGATATTTATGTTTATTAATTCTTATTCTTTATATAGTATAGAGCTAGTCTATAATTTGGGGGGTTATTATAAAAAAAACATATTTAGAATGGTATCTAGAAGATGTCCTTTTTAATACACCACACATAGTGTTTACAGCTTTTTCATAGTTATGTCACAGCTTTGTTACCAGCTCCCAAATATAGCACATTCATTTTTTTAATTGCTTTGCCAACTTTAAATTTTTTGCCTATCTTATTTTTGTCATGGAGCAGATCTCAAGAGAGATGTGACAGAGTATAAATTAATTCTGCCGCTGTGCTGTTTGATGCAATTTTTAAAAGGTCTCCTTGCAAAGCCCTACTAAAACAAATTTGATATTGATTTTTTCATAAAACTCTGGTTTTGTCTCACTACCTAGTCTCACATACACATATATCAGTATAGTCTAACAATAAGTCCTTGGCATCAGTTGCAGCTTATTTCAGCAGGTATGGATTTGTCCCATTCTGTATTGTACAGACAGTAGAGGACTCAGGACCGGAGGGGGTCACACAATTTGTGGTTTGACTGAAATGCTCTGAACAAACCTGGTGACTTCTTGGGGCCACCAGAGCAGGCAGTAGAGCTACTGTCAGCCCAGACGAGGTCTCATGACCTTCCTGTGGTTACTTGCATGTGACACCACGTAACTGCTTCCCTGATCATGAGCCCAAGGATATAGATGAGCACTCTGGCCCCTGTGGGTTCTGCAAAAGGACAAGCAGATGGTATATATCTGTGGCTCCCAAGCAACAGAGTTCTTGGCTACATGAGCTACCTGGAGATCTAGACAGTGGACTGTCTCCTAGGCCTAGTTTCTGGAAATGGATTCACAAGTCTTTCCTGCAGGTGGGAAGGCAGGGAGCCACCTCAGCTCTTTCCGAAATCTCTGTCCTTCACTTTCCAACATTTCAGTTCAGAATTGAAGAAAGGGGAAAAAAAATGTACACAGAAGATTCATTCTGTTTTGTGCACAGCTTACAACAGCAAACTTCAATAGCACCTAGTGAGAAACATGTCATATTTCAAAACATGAGCCAAAATACTAAGACCTGATTAGAAAACATTATATAACCAAAGTGATGTCCGTTTTCACTGAAAGTGTGAATTGGCTGTTGTTGGCAGCGCTGACAGCCTGCCAAACTGTGGAAGGAAGCAAGGCAAAAACAAGCAGATTTGAAGAAAAAAAGTTGTCCATAACCCCAGGAAAAAATCTGTAGGCAGAGTTTTACTTCTTTAGGGTATTCACTGAGAAAGTACACTCACAGATCTGTCTCAGAGACATAGTAACTCAATCTTTGTAAAACATAGTAAAGTACTGATTTCATGTTAACCCAATTCCCTTTGGGTAAAAATTACCTATTGTAGCCCCCATTACTGATAACTCGTCAGTCAAATAAATCCTAAAGTGTTGTTTCCAGGTGCAACAAAGGTCTGAGGTAGAGCAGGGTAAATAATTCTCTGATGGTGTTGTGCAAAAACTGTAGGTCTCTGTATTTCAGCCTTATGAAACTAAAAGCTTACTTTTATTACAGATGTTTTTCTATGCTCATTGTAGGCCACTTCTGTACTGTTGAATGAATAAGGATTGTGGAGCAGCTCCTGGCCCCAGGAATAGGTAACATTGACTGACAGCAGTCAACAAGGCTTAGTACTAGCCCCTTTAAAGCAGATTTGTTTTGAAGAGAGCTGTTTAAAGAAGTCCAAAAATGAGCCAGATTTCAAATTCAAAAGCAGTGTGGACCATTGTGTTTGAGGTCCTCAACATACTCCCTGGTTCTCCCCCATTTAGCAATGAAGGTAAGCCCATCAGAAGCATGTTTATTGAAATGATAAACATACAAACAGTTTCAGAGACAGCTCAGGATAGATATAAAACTGATCACTATAGGAGGCAATAAAACCAGGGGTTCCTTATTGTGCACAGGAAAGAGCAGCATACATGTATTTATCTTTCTTGAGTCAACTTCTGCTCAGTGGTTTTGGTAGTGACCCAGATAATGAAATAGTGTGCCTATTAAATTTGCAGGAGATACAAGACTGAGGGGGATTGCAAGTACACTGGAGACAAAACTAGAATTCAGAATGATCTTGATAAATGGGGAAATTGGTCTGGGAAGAAAAATAGATAAAATTTAGTGGAGGTAAAAGTGCATGAAAATGGGTACTATGAACAACCAATTATAGAGGTAGTAGGCAGAGAGCCAGTGGCTAGATTCTTCACAGGAGGATTTTTAGGTTAGTTTGTATCACAAGATGAACTTCACCTAGCACTCTAATACTGTTGTGAAAAGCTAAATGCCATGCTCAGAGATTGTCAAATAGAGATTTAGAAACTGTATTTGAGAAACCTGTGGAGCAATGGTAGATGGTACAAATGACAACAGCATATATTATTAGCAAAGATGTGATTTCTTGGAAAAGTTGAAAGCACTGGAGTTATTAAGTCATACAGAGATAAGGGTACTGATGAGGAAAGGAATGACAAATCTTCATGCAGATTAAAGACTGGTGGAAATATGAAGGTTAGAATCTATTCTCTGTGTTCCTAGTAAACTGGAAAAATAAGATATGGGTTTAAACTGCAGCAGGAAACTCAAGGTAGACTTTAAGAAAGCTTTCTAATAATAAGATTAGTTAAGCAGTGGAATAGTTCATGCAGCTTAGGGAGTTGCAGAATCTTCACTTATTGTAAATCCTCAAAATCATGTTGGTCAAATATTTTTCTGATATTGTGCAGCTATAGTTGAATCTGGCATAGAGAAGGAGGATAGACTTGGGTGAACTCTAAAGGTCCTTCAGCCATGATTCTATAGTCATATCTTATACTTAAATTTGTAGTGAAAGCACATATGCTACTCTATGTAGTACAAATATATTTTTTTAATTTTAACAATCAGGCAGCCAGCATTAAGGTAAATAACTCATATGTTCTCGTACTTCACAGAACACACTGCAAATCTGCCTTTCCTGCTTTGCACTCTTGTCGTAAAAGTCTCCATATGGCTTTCTCAGTTCACCTCCGTGTTTCCTCACAATTTGCAGAGAACGAGAACATATAGATCTTCAATGTGCTTACCTTACATCAGAAATTGTGTATATGCAGTTGTAAACAAGGTACAGACAGGCTTTGACTCATGTAATCTTCCAGTACAGAGTAAATGATACCTGTAACCTTAATTCCCTACTTGGGAAATTCCATGTTTGCTTGAGTACTGTTAAAAACGTAATTTTTGAATTCACCCTTTTGATTTTTTTTTCCCCGTTTGTGTTAGAAAATACAACAATCAACCAAACAAGCAAAAAACAGTCTAAGGGTTCTGAGTTTATGCACATCTCCTATTTATTTGCCAGGAGATGGCATACTATTTCAAAGCATACAAAGCAATGCATACCAGTTCAGCTGAAGTTGCATCAGAAGAAAACAATACTACCTGCAGTGGCTGTTCCTCAGGATCTCTTGCTGTTGCCTTGTTTGAGAAGTAGATTGACTGCATTCTTGTAAAGGGCTTAGATTTAATTTTATTATGCACAGCTGTCACTGTTTTTTTAGAGTTTTGTCCCTGTCTGTGCTCCTTAGACAGTGAGATGAAGATGGGAGAAAAATTAGCCCATCATCTATAAACTAAATTTTAAAAAATAAAAATAACCAGTTGAAAAAAATCCATTGAGCAAGCATGTTCCTGCTTTTGGGATAACATAACAGTAAATGTTTTGTACTGGCACATGGAAAGACCAGTATGTGACAAGGTGACGTTCCTTTAATTCTTTTTCTTATTTCAATTGTTTAATCTTCTCTTTGCTGACAAAGCTCCCTATTTTTCTTCTTGTGTAATGAAAATCTCTAGCATGTTAGTCTAATTGAAATGACAAGTAAAAGTTACAAGTAAAATTGATTATTTGTCACTGGAGCATCCCCAAGTGTTTAACAGAGAATGTTAGCTGAGGAAACAGAAAGGATATGTTAACCAGTTAGAAACCAAAATCTTTTGCTATAGCAGTTTCTTTTAAGAAAATAAGAATCACAAATTTAGTGAAGATATATTTTCCAGAATCATTTTTAAATTAATTTAATGAATAATTGAATTTATATTTGAAAGGACTACAATTGGAAATGTATTAATAAAGCCGATCCTCTGTAGGAGGAGGAAAGGAATTAAAGACAAGGCATTTAAAAAGACAATAGAGAAACTAATTCTGTGATTCTTCTGCCTTTGGAGCCCCAGGGAGAGAGAGATTCTCTACTTTGAGATTCTCTCACAGCTGACCACGCTGCAAATGGGAATTTTGGATGTTTGGTTGTTTTTCTCTTACATCAGCCCTGAGAGCAGGAGAGCTTTGTAACAGTGCTGTATCTCCAAGGCTGAGATTTTCCTTTTCTACTTAGATTCTCTCTTTGTCCCAAACATAAAATCTCTACTCCCCAAATTGTGTTTAGCAATTTTATACAAGGTTCTTGTCTGTCTGACTGTCCTAGCTTCTGCTGTGGTAGAGGGGAGCTGAACAGTAACGCATTTCAAGCAGGAGATCTGCAGAATTATGGCTGCCTTTGGAAGCTAGTCCTATGTCCCTTTCAAAAGTCATAGGAGTCTAGGAAAATAAACAAACAAACAAACAAAAAAACACAGTATAACTTTAACTGGAATGATGCTTGCTGGAATGAAATTTTAGCAATGCAGAGGTCTGTAATGGTTTGCTGTTCTTAAATACCATATTCATGTTCTGTCCACATGTTTTAGAAGTTTTTTTTAGCTTGTGCTAGATGGCTGCATTAATGAGTGGAACCTAAGTACCAGAGACAGCCTAGCCTGTTTGACTTTCAAATTAACCCTAGGAAATGCTGCCTCATGAATATTAAAATTCAACTTCCTGTGCTATGATCAATACATTAATTTTTATGTATAACCTCACAAAGATCCAGCCTGTCAAGCCACAGGCATTTGTCCAATATTCTCATGTAAATGTCAAGACAGATGGCTCTCAAAACCTGTTGTAATATTTCACATAATAATAGGAGTGTCTGCCTGCACTGACCTCTTCATATCAGAAGTGGAAACCCAGGCAAATGCTTGCTAAATGGGACAAACTGACTTGGCATTTTGACAGGAGCAATGAGATTGTCTAGAAAGTATAGTGAGATTGTGAGCTGGAGCAAACCAGTCTCCCCAGAAAAGTTTATAGAGGAGACAGGTTGTGGTCTCGTAGAAGCAAATAGAAGCACACATTTTTATAAAAGCCAGGGAGGTAAATACTTTAGTTAATAAGGACATTCACTTGATAGAATGTTTTCCATCTTACTCAAATTAAGATGTCTTCAGGGTAACTATTATTGAGCTAGTTATGAGCTCACTCTAGAGTTGAATGTTGAGCAACACTTCTAGAGCTGATGGGGAAAACTAGGTATGTCTAAGGCATGATTCATCCCACTGCAGTGTATGTGTCCCAAATAGACCAGAAGAACCTTGCCTTAGATGTGCATGTTTCTTTGCAGTGTCTCTAACGGGAGTCAAGGTTTAGAATGGCATAGATCTATCTACATGTCTTCACTGTAGATTTCAGAAGGAGATGAGATGAATCCACCCTCCCCTAGCCACAGGAGATGCCAGATCAAGAAGAGAGAAACACAGTGACACATTAAGTAGCTGAAACTGGCTGCCAGTTTACACTGAAGAGTTATTTAAAGACACCTCAGAAAAATAAAATCATTTATTTGGAATTCACTTTGAAGAGTCAACTATATATTCCAATGCTTTCAGCTCAAACTACCTTTTGAAATGCTAATCAGCTGAAATTGGCCTTTACCAGCAGCAGGTATTTGTATATCAAAGAGTTTCCTTGCACACCTTCTGTCAGTCTGAATCAAGTTTAGATTGCATTAAAAATAACATGTCAATGTAGATTCACAGTGAAAGTTTCTTTTCTACGTCATTAATATTCTAATTATTTTTAGCCTGATGTTAGTTAGCTATTGCTATGCTTAATATGGCATAGGAAAGTGAGCCTTTATTATTCCTTCTAATGGTTAGTGACCTATCTGTTTTTACATGCAAGAATTACAAAGCTCATGTTAGAAATGAAAATGGCTACACTGAATACTGTAATACTGCTGAGGCATGATGAGGTTTCCCTTCTCCTCCACGAAGGAGTAGAGCTTCTTGCGGACTATAGGCCACAGTGTACAAAAATATAAATCTATATTCTCCAGACTCAACTAGCATTTCCTCCAGTGCATGTACTTCTTCACTGCTAATGCAGCTAAGTAGTGGAGATGACATTCAGCTGGGAATCTTTGAATTAAAGTAATTTTATGATAAAACAAAACTAGACTTGTGGGAAGTTTGAATAGTCTATTACAGAACAGAGTTTTATTTCTTGATTCACTCCATTACTAAGGGAATAAATCACCAAACCCAGGGATAAGGTACACCAGCACAAAGGTTCTAGGTGACCTATGGAGTAGTAAACTCCAGTTTTCATAGCAGATGCAGTGCTGAATCCTCTTCTGTTTATTCTAAACCAAAACTGGTTTGTCAGAACAATTCACAGTACGAATTTGCCAAATACTTTAACTTAAATTGCTTATCCAACCCTGTAAAAATAAACAGACACATAAAAATCCTAAGCTAAATAAAAATAATTTGTAAACAAAATATAGGCCCAAATTCGCTGAATATAAATTGATTGCAATGAGTTACTGTGTCTGCTCTGTTTATTGCCATTCACCATCTGTGTGGAGCAATTGATACTCATTCCAATTACCCTGAAGTAACAGGCTTTGTAGCACTCAGCTTAGCAGACTTTTCCAAATACCATTTATTTGAGTTTGGAAATATTTGTCTCTCCTGTCACAGGTGATCAGCGAGTTTGAAGCCTCTCCCGACTCATTTTCCTACAGAATCCCCAACCTGAGTCGGAATCGCCAGTACAGCGTCTGGGTGGTAGCAGTGACTGCTGCAGGAAGAGGCAACAGCAGCGAGATCATCACTGTAGAACCACTAGCAAAAGGTATGATGACAGCACTTTTTAAGCAATTCAGAATTTTACAATGCTAATTACTGTTATAATTGGCATGTGGTTTATTTAGGTCTCATTGCTTACTAAGTATGGGATTTGTCAGTAGCAACTTCAGTTCTCTCCAAAAGTTAGGTGACAACTCTCAGCTAATTACCCAAGCTTTTGCAGTAGTCAGCAGAGAGAGAAAGAATGATGTGCTCCTCTAGGGGGTAATTCATCCCACCTACCACAGAAGGAAATAAATAGGTTTTTTGAGCATTTTTTATCTTCTTTTGTTGGGTACAGAGAGTTTGCAGATGATCTCCCTCCCTTTCTGAATGTGCCTCCTTTTTTTTTTTTTTTTTTTTTGTCACACAAGATAACACAAGATAACTTCTTTATAATTCCTCTCTTTACTAATATCTCTTGTGTACTCCACAGGTACTTTGCTACCTTCTGTGCTAAGCAGTCTGTTTAGTATATCTAAACTCTGAACAATAGTTCTCAACTTACATTTATTTTTTATTTTTATTTTTTATTTTTTATTTTTTTTTATATTAAGTTTGCTGCTTCTATTTCAAATCTGAATATGATGTGCCTCAAATCTTCCATATTTTCTTCCAGCTGTATTTGTTGTTCTAAAAAACCTATATTACTTAGGCCCATGTATTCTTAATTACCTGTTCTGTGAGACATGATGCTCACAACACTATTGGTCCTTAGTTTGGAAATAGAAACCTACCATTTTATATAAGAAGGTGAGAAGAATTCAGTTAGACCCAGTCTTTAAACGGGGTATTCGGCCTGATTTTCTATCTTTTCCATTCAAATTGGTAATATGAGATCATTTGACAATATGAACCATGTAGTGCACAGGTCCCTAAAGTTGCAAAAGTAGATATATTTGATTGACTTTAGAGTTTTAAAAGCCTGCTATGCTTCATTCATATTGCTAATGACGTAATAATGTAAAGTGTCTAGTGCTTTACAAAGACAGATACTTCTTTAAAAAGCATTATAGAACTTCAGCAAAATGCCACCAACATGAAAGCATTTTCTGCATGGAAGAGCATATGCTGTCACCATAGGGAGGCTTTCTGTTCCTACCTACTCAGATGGTAGCTAACCAATTTAATGACGGAAAACTAACTATCAGAGCTATTGTCATGAATGCCAGTGATGGTGTTTGGAGGGTACTATTTTAACACAAAAAAAAAGTAGTTATCAATACATAGAAGTTGAAAACAGAGCTCCTCAGGCTTCTGATGGGAACTCACATGTCTTCTTTGCCACTTTTTTAGGCCAAAGTTCTTACCATATGAGATGGATATTTTTCAACATGACTGTAAGAAAGTTGTATGAACTACTGTGTTTTCCTACTGTAGAACACTATGACAGATTTATTGGTGGTAATGTTGGCAGGGTATAGCAAGGTAAAATGGCATAATTTGGAAGAAACAGGCGAATGCTTGCTCCCTATTACAGGTTGGTTTTGCCAACTGGCAAGTCACTTTTACCTTCAGCTTCTTTTGATATCAGGCAGTTTCTATACATTCTTTCAGAAAATCTTTTCTCTTATTAGCTATACAGTGTTAACCTGAAAGGTTATGAAAAGTCTAAAGGATCTGAAAAGTCTGAAGCTTTTCCATTGTTGAATTCCTTGCAGGACGATTGCATGCAACATTTTGAACATTGGTGACACCAAAGCTGAGATCTTAAAAGGTGGATGAGGAACATTGGAAAAACACCTCAAGGAAGCAGGGCTAAGGTTTCAATGTGTGCTTGTATAAAAAGACAAGGGTACTTTAAGGAAAAGCAATTATTTACTTCAATATAGGCAAGTCAGTATGGAACGGACTTTGTTTTGAAGGACAATAGAATGCATCCAGTCAAGGTTAGAACTAATAGTTATACTCCAATATAAAATTTTAATTAGATAATGCTAGAGGTAAAACCTCTCTTACAAATACACGCTTTGGACTGAAAAAAAAAGTGATGAATAATTTGTATGAAATTTAACAAGGCCAAGTGCTGGGTCCTGAACTTGGGACACAACAACCCCAAGCAATGCTATAGACTGGGAAATGAGTGGTTGGAAAGCTGCCTGGCGGACAAGGACCTGGGAGTATTGGTTGATAGTTGGCTGAATATGAGCCAGCAGTGTGCGCAGGTGGCCAAGAAGGCCAACGGCATCCTGGCTTGTATAAGAAGCAGTGTGGCCAGCAGGGCTAGGGAAGTGATTGTCCCCCTGTACTCGGCTCTGGTGAGGCCGCACCTCGAGTACTGTGTTCAGTTTTGGGCCCCTCCCTACAAGAAGGACATCGAGTTGCTCGAGAGAGTCGAGAGAAGGGCGACAAAGCTGGTGAGGGGTCTGGAGAACAAGTCCTACAAGGAGCGGCTGAGGGAGCTGGGCTTGTTCAGCCTGGAGAAGAGGAGGCTCAGGGGCAACCTTATCGCTCTCTACAGGTAAATTAAAGGAGGCTGTAGAGAGGTGGGGGTTGGTCTGTTCTCCCACGTGCCTGGTGACAGGACGAGGGGGAATGGGCTAAAGCTGCGCCAGGGGAGGTTTAGGTTGGATGTTAGGAAGAACTTCTTTACTGAAAGGGTTGTTAGACATTGGAACAGGCTACCCAGGGAAGAGGTGGAGTCACCATCCCTGGAGGATTTTAAAAGATGTTTAGATATAGAGCTTAGTGATATGGTTTAGTGGAGGACTTGTTAGTGTTAGGTCAGAGGTTGGACTCGATGATCTTGAGGTCTCTTCCAACCTAGAAATTCTGTGATTCTGTGATTCTTTTGAAAACGTAAGGAAAGTGGCTTTTCTTTGGTGGTTTGCATGTTTGCTCTCCAAGAACTATTGGCCTCAAGTAGAACTTGGAAACTTCTCACTTCCACTTACATTGGCTCTACACAGGTCAGACTACTCAGGGAGGTAAAAGAGAGAAGTCCAAGGTTACGGTTTCATGCAATAAATATTTAGCTCTTCTATCTGTCTATGGTACATGATATTGTTGAAGCCAGAATTATCCTCTATATGAAAATATCTTTTAGACAGACTTTAGGCATTGGAATAGGCTGCCCAGGGAAGTGGTGGAGTCACCATCCCTGGAGGTCTTTAAAACATGTTTAGATGTAGAGCTTAGTGATATGGTTTAATGGAGGACTTGTTAGTGTTAGGTCAGAGGTTGGACTAGGTGATCTTGGAGGTCTCGTCCAACCTAGATGATTCTGTGACTGTGATTCTGTAATGTGTTTGTGGAAATTTTGATGGGTATTAGGAATACTGATACATTGTGATTTTATGAACTTTGGATATAGCCAGGTTAGAAATTATTATATCGTGTACAAGATTTCCTGTATGAATGCATCACTGGGCCTTTTAGAGAGTTGGGAGAAATGGTGATCAGTGATGAGGACAGTGGACACACACATAAAGAAGGATGGGCAGAGTTAATAGCCTTAAAGATCTTTCTCCCCCCAACACATCTGAAACAAGTAACACATCACAGTTGTAGCAACAGTTATAAACTAATTTTGCCAAAAGGAGTGCAAATGGGATGCAATATGGGGAGGGGAAAGTCTCCAGTTCATGAACATTTGACTGACCATTATTCTGAACTTGTTTGCTTCCTTCTTTCTCCACTTATTTCACAGTAACTGTCCAAACAATGGTAACATCATGACAGCTAATGAGAGTTAACTTGGAATTGAATTATGCCAACTTAATTATAACCTCCTTAAGAACCCCTCTGAGAACAATGAGAATGACTAGATAGGGGGTTGATGTGAAATGGCTAGTCCAATTTAAATGAAAGCTTAATTCAAGTTAACATTTCTTCCTTTAGTGTCTCAGAACAGATTGTTATTCTCTGTAATTAACTGTCAAGAATAAGGAAATACAACCCCAACAAATGAAAAGTAACTACAGAGATAAAAGTTCAGTCTCCATGTAAGCAGATCATGTCCCCCCAAATTATGCTTCATTGTTGTCTTGGAAGTTGTGTTTTTAGCCTATCAAATATATATAAAAACCAGAAAACCTTGCACACACCTTGTTCTTGTTTTCTGATCATGGTTGATTAAGAATGGCATTTCCCAGCAACATGACAATGATAGAACTAGACGTATAGTAATCTAATCCTTTTGGAAGAAATCTCTGACTTTAATGTTAAGTTTCTCCTGTTCTTGTAGACTACCTGAGCATTAATGTTTAACAGATTTGTCTCCTAGTCTATGTTGCTTTGTGTATGTAATGGTTTTAAACTGCATACAGGACTGACATGATACTATATGCACCTTATCAGTCTGTTTCTTTAAGAATTCGGCGTACAGGAATACACACTATATTCTTTGAGAAAGTAAATGAAAGAGACTCCTAACCCATGGTATTAACCGATTGCTCTTTTGTTTGGATTAAGCGGCAGTGAACTGCCATGGCTCTTGTTCCCCCGTGCCTTTAAAATCTGGTTGTGTTCTCTAGAGAAAAAAAAATCTGTTATGGCATCTTGCAAAGAAGTTATGGACACTTCTTCCACAACAGTTAGAGTAGGTAATAGGATTCGTAATTTAAACAACTAAACACACAGAAAACCTCATTATCATGAGAAAGCTCACTCTTCAGTGAAGGTACCTCTTTATCTTCAATTAATGACTGGATAATTTGAAATAAATACATGTATGAACAGACATAGTCCTAATCCAATGCCATGACATCCAAGGTCAGGCTGGTGGGTAGGTATTTGCGTAGCTTTGATAGCAACAAGGCAAGGCCTACAGCTGAATTGCCTACGTGCTACACAACGTTCTCTTGGCTCAAAAGGGAGAGTTCTATGAGACTCAAGGTATTTCAACCTTATGAATACATCTTAATATTCCAAACCTATTACTGTCAGATGAACTTCACTAGGCATTTATTTTGTTACTAGTTTTCTATTGTTTGTGTACCTGTTAGCAGTCTCAGAACATTACTAGAAGTTAAGCTATAAATAAGATTGAAGTTAAGAATTTTCATGTTGTTTTACCACCTCGTTAAAAGCATTCAGTGCATGAAAGAAATAGATAATGCATAAGAAGCTGTGGCTGTTTTCACAAAAATAGTCCTCTATGCTTTGTAATGTGCACTTCTGAGTTATGATCTGCAATCCTACCACTGTCTTACGCTGCTGTGAAGTTTGTATTACTTCTGCACATCACAATGCAGTGAAACACACAGGATATTGAAAATCAGAACTACAACAGAAATGTGCTCTAGAGATATAGCACCGAACCTACGACTTAATGAAGTATTCACTGTTAAAATAACTACTAAAAATAAATGAATATCAAAAAAAAAAAAGTTTGGTAATAATGGTGCCAAGTCATGCTGAAGGCTTCAGCAGGATTCCTGCATTATACATGCTTTGTTCTAAAGTAAGTGGCAGCAGTTAGAAATAGCTGAATATTTTGAGAAACACTGGAGAGGTGGAGAAGATAGGGAGAAAATGATTAATATCTCATTTTAAATGAGATTTCAGACTTCATGATGCGGAGGGAATGCCTGCATGGAACAGGAATTTGAGTTTCTGACCACCAGTGTTCAGAATGCCCTAGAGTTACTAGGAGTGGGCCAGATGCTTACAGATGTGTTTTGTAGGCAGTCATTGCTGACAGCATCTCCTGCTGGTTTTTAAGATTGCTCGAGTGCCATTAGACATCTCCTGCAACAAAAACCTAACATCACTGAAGACAAATGAGCCTTGTAACACTAATTTCAGTGGCATCAACATTTCATATGACATATGCAGTCTTTGGGTAGAATGAGCATTTTTCAGTTTCAGTAGCTAATTAGCCCATGGCTTGTGGTAGTATAGGCCTTTGTAAATCTTTTCTAGAAGATATATCCTTAGGAGTGCCACAGTGCAAAGCAAGTCTATTTCATTAGACTTAGTGACCATTCATTGTCTTAGCATTATTCAGGTGTATCACCTCCTTGAGGTAGCACAAGCAGCAACACCCTTCTCTGAGGCTAACCATCAGAGCAGCCAGGAGGGAGCCAGGTCTGTCTGTTCAGCTCCTGTAATGCCAGGAGTGGACGTGCCAGTATTTGGCAGCTTGGAAAGTAGCATTGTGCCAACACCTAACCTGGACTTTTTCTGTTACACTAAATCTTTAAAAAGCTATTATGTTTTCAGTTAAAATTGTGACCAAAGAAACATCTCTTGGGAAGCTTAATCTTCCACAAGGCTTGAAGAGAACATAGGCTATACTGTCCAAACTGGTCGTATAATCTGTGAAATCATTTCTTTTTACGAATATCTTAAATCCCACTGCAGCCCACTGAAGTAATTTCCCTTCACTCTAAAAGGTTTGTTCCATTATGCAAGATTTTTTTTTTTAATATTATTAGTAGAGGATAAAAACCCATTGAGATGAAAAATCACAGTTATATTTGATGCTAGCTAGCATTTTTTCCAGTTGGTGCAGAAAGGATTATTAAATGCAAGGTCTGATCAATGTGGATTATTGAAGTAGATCAGGATTAAAAATACAGTATTTCAAGTATCTGTATTCATTATGTGTCTTTGAAATGTATGTTTAAAGTCCAAAAAGAAGTCAGTTTCTATCAAGGGTCATTTTTGAGAAATAAATCTCACTGAAACTTAACACAACTTTACCATTTATGTATGTTATAGACTGAAACTACACAGGTGATACTTTGTTTATATATTTAGCTGACCTGAGAGCTGACATGAGCAGAACTGGTTTAAGTGTCTCTTCATGTTTGTGGACTTCACATAGACTCTTTGAGGTGTATTAACATGTTAATATATGAAGGTTTATTTTGCTTAATTCAGTAGCTGTTGTAACAAGCCTGTCCATCTTAAAGTTCATGGGAGAATGTCATGTTTAAAGAAAAAAAAAATAGGTTTGAATTCTGGAGCCAATAGGGGAATTGGGAAATATATTTAAAATATAAATTCTCACTAGAACTTGGCATTAAAATAAATTGAGCTTTCTCAGTGAATAAAAAAAAGTAATATTTCCAGGCACTGTATTAGAATCTGTGCTTTCTCAGAAAACAGGGAAGAGAAACTTCTGTTGACATGTCTTGAGCTCCTTTAGTTTCAAGGTCATAAGCTAAAAATATGTAATTATCTCTACATTTTTCATAGGTTCTTTCATAGAACATTTTCCAAAAAGAAGCCACCCTTATTTCCACATTTGAAGTCAGTGTTGTTGTATAGCTTAGCCTCTACAGAAATACCTGACAGATAATAATACAGAAATATTAATTTGTGGTCGTCTTTTGAGTTCTAATACAAACTTAGTAAACCCAAATTTCTGTTACTTTGTTTGTTTATATAAACACATAGTATGTTTGTTTATATTACTCTGAGGATATATCTACACACTTGAATGAACTTTTCTAAGGCACCTAAAAGCTTCTCTGTGTATTCAATCCAGTATTTTGGAGCTCTGTATAAGCTGTTCTAAAATCAGCCATGTTCATTTCTGGTAATTCTCAGCTGCCAGAATGGCTTCAACTTGTCATTGCAAAAAGTGCTGAACACTCCTTTCTGGCTCCACTCCCTGACCAAAGCGGTGGCAATAAGCCATCTTGCCTTTAACTGACCTGGAAAAAAACTACCAACCCAGTTTGAATTTATTTTGTGGAATCACACTCATGCCACCCCATTAAACAGTATGATTACTGTTGGAAAAAGAAGTTATCTGTAGTTTTAGTCTCAAATGTTGACTAACACCACCACCCTGTTGCTAGGGATAAAAAATATACTGGACTACATGATCGCATAAATCATCTCATCCATGGTGAAAATCTATTTTTCAAGAATAAAGACCAGTTTGGATAGCAGACAGCAAAGTATGTTTCTGAAGAGCTTGATATGGTCCATTTCTACAAAGAGTTGAGAGAAGTATGTTTATTGTAGGTAACCGGAATCACCAATTTAAAAAAAAAAAAAAAAGAGAGAGTTAACAAGAAAAATTATGATCACAGAATTATAACTGGGATATGGAAAGAGCTTTTCAGAAATTACCTCTTTTATAGGAGAGGCAAGTTAAAACAAAGATAGCTCCTGAGCCAATGAAAGCGTAGTTTAGTAATTAAGAACTAATCCCAGTAACCTAAACCTGACAGAGAAATTGAGAGTACGTACAACTTTCTCCTCAGGAGTATAAGCATTGGTTTTCTCATAGTTTAAATGAAGCCAAGACTTATTATAACAAATGTCATGGATCAGTAATTTAGCTTTGGTAAGATACCTGTCAATTGCAGACCCTTCCTGCTGGAATTTTGGAGAGAAGCACCCATTTCACATAATTTTCATCCATAATGTTTACTACAAAGCAGACAAAGATCAGTAAAGATGATCAATAACCAGTTTTACTCTTTTGTTCTACAAGCACTCTTCCAGTCTTCCCTTTCATTTCTCTGCTAGTTATTTGTCTTCCAGATACTAAAGCTGCAGCATTTGTTCTTAAGTAAGTAGCTGTTATTATGAATTAAGTGCAGTAAGTTACCTAAAAGCATGGCTTTGAAAGAGATGGGTTCATGTTTCAAGGTTTAGTTTTGTGTGTGTGTGTTTCTCTTCAGATGACTGTATGAATGAATAAGCACCTCATTTCAGTCTTCCTCACTCTCTCTTGCTCAGCTCCTGCCAGAATTTTGACGTTCAGTGGCACGGTGACAACTCCCTGGATGAAGGACATTGTCCTCCCTTGCAAAGCTGTTGGAGACCCAGCTCCAACAGTCAAATGGATGAAGGATAGGTAACCAGCAACTAAATGTATTACTCAACTAAAATCCATGTGCCTAAAATCTTGAAGATGGTGATGCTTCATGACAGAGAAGGATCAGAAGATAAGAAAAGGGTCATTTGTGGGGACTGCACACAGTCACAGTAGAGCAGAAGTTCAAAAATTCCTTGAACTAAAAGTGATGTGGTGATTAGAAGGTATCAAAAAGAGAAGAAAAGTTATGAAGAAGGGCAAAAGTTACATGAAAATGTTAAATCTAGGTGACCTTTCTCTTTTAACTTTAGGGCCACAGTAGCATTTCAATCTCAGAAAAAAAAATGTCTGATGCATTTCAATCACACTGTGGAGTGTATAAACAGTGTATAAACATGTGCCTTGCACATTTCTTGTTTTCCCTTATTTTGTTTTGATCTGTAGTTTCACAGTTTGACAGAGTCACACATGGAAACACACATGGACAATAATTTTCATCCAAGCACTGTGTAAGCAGTGATACTGCAGTGCTCCAATGCCATCTTTTGGAATGATACACATAACCTGTATATATATATATATATGTATATATGTATATATGTGTATGTATATGTGTATATATATATATATAATGATGTACTTTGTAGCCAGGAACAGTCTTTTATTGTTACACTTTATGAAAGAGCAGATAGTTAAGGAAGAAATGAGTTCTTTAAGTGAATGGCAGGTGTTTCCCAGCAGAAAGTACTCCTTTGTTATCTTTATAAAGGAGGACCTCCCACCTCCCCATACCCATCCAAATTTTCTTTTCATTCTTAGTTGCTTCAAAAAAATCCAATTCTGAGTAATTTTGTAACTTCTTTAATGTATGCATTTTGTTTCCTGTGAGGTAGTAACGGGACACCCAGTCTAGTGATGATTGATGGGCGAAGAAGCATCTTTAGCAATGGCAGCTTTGTCATCCGTACTGTGAAAGCAGAAGACTCTGGATACTACAGCTGTGTGGCCAGTAACAACTGGGGATCAGATGAAATAATTTTGAATTTGCAGGTACAAGGTAAGAATCTATCTTGTAATTGTTATCACAGCTATTAACTGCTATGTGATCGTAATACATAGGTATGTGTGTTAGCAGGTATACATAAAATATTTGTACTAATCTACGTTAATAAAAATTTCATTCTTCCAAATTAATGAAGAAAGTATTATGCATGTCATTTTGACTCAGATATCAGTATTTTCTTATATGGTAGATGTTTTGCTTTTGACGGAATGATTAACACACTTGCAGTTAAGTCTGCATGCAAGATTTGGACGTTGGATTGACAACTGTTTGCATTCAGTTATTTTCATGTTATTTACCAAGAAGATATGACCTTATGCCTTCTTCCAGTAAAAAGTATTTATTTAAATATTACAAAATTCAGAAAGAGAGGAAAATCTTGTCTTTAGCTTTTAAGAAGCTATCAACAGAAGTTTACCTCTGTACTTACACTGGGAACAAAAACTTCATTATCCAAGAGCAGAGTTTTGTTGGTGGAAAATATGAGGAAACATTTAAAATGAAATGTCAGGTTAAGGTCAACTGGTACATATTGCCAACTTCTTTTCATATCCATGTTGAAATTTATATAAAGTATTTATTGGAATAGAATAGAATAATTCAGTTGGAATAGACCTTTAAAGACCCTCTAGTCCAACTGCCTGACCATTTCAGGGCTAACCATATTAATGAGGGCATCCAATTGCCTCTTGAACACTGGCAGACATGCGACGTCAACCACTTCTCTAGGAAACCTGTTCCAGTGTTTTACCACCATCGTACAGATTTTTTTCCTGAAGTAAATAATTTTTTCCTAACATTGCTGATATGTGAAAAGTAATGACAATACAGGAGTATACATTAACAGTAATGTCAAAAAAGAACATATGAATTTGCATACCAAGAATTTACTACTCAGGAGATGATCTTATTCACACTAAGGCAAAATTTGAACAAATGCTCAGATGTTATTTGCATTTTAATTGGCTGCAAATTTTCATACCAGAAAATCAAGGGTTAAGAACTGAAAGACAAAACTGTGTAAAAAATTTAAACATAAATGAGAGCCTGTCTGCTCTTGTCTTAACCAAGGATGTCAGCCAAATAGACACTTTGACAGAAATAATTTGCATTTTTTTGCAACTCAAAACAGTTATTTGATAAATGACTGTTAGGTGGGATTAAGATCACATCTAATAATTTTAATCTATTTTTAACTATTTCCCATCCAGTTCCACCAGACCAGCCAAGACTGACTGTGTCCAAAACTACATCTTCCTCCATCACTCTTTCCTGGATACCTGGAGATAATGGTGGCAGTTCTATCCGAGGTAATACAATTCAGGTTAATTGCAACTTCTTCATAAATTGTCATATGTTGACAGGATTAGTATATAGTTATGATTGGCTCAAAAAAAAAAAAAAAAGAAAAAAAGAAAGAAAAACAAAGCAATCTGTATTGCTGTCAGTTTTTAATGTGCACCATCATAGTGATAACAGCTTTCAGCAAATTGCAGTTTCTCTTGTGGTGTTTTAATCACAGATTTAATCACTTCCTTCATGTGTATCCTCATCTGTTATGACAGTTACACTCTCTGATTTTCTAGACATGTAATCTCTAACCATTCATTTTTTGAGGGTCCAGGTTCATCATCTGGTCTTTATTGCTGATTTAAGGGTATTTAGAAATGCCTATCCCTTTCTTTTCCCTTTGAATCTATCATTAAAATGATATTCAAGCTCTTTTAATGGAAGGCAATGTATGTATTGCTTGATGTCTTTTAGTCAGGGGAGAGCTGTATGTCTCCCTGTGCATAGGACTTTTTTAGCTTCATGACGTCTTTGAAATTATTTGTCGTATTATCTTCAGAATTTGTGATTCGTGTCAGGTTTATCATTACCATTTGTGCCTTGCCTGCAGGTTATATTTTGCAGTATTCAGAAGATAACAGTGAGCAGTGGGGCAGTTTTCCCATTAGCCCTAGTGAGAGGTCCTACCGTTTAGAAACATTGAAATGTGGCACTTGGTACAAGTTTACTCTAACTGCACAGAATGGAGTGGGGCCAGGACGCATCAGTGAGATCATAGAGGCCAAAACGCTTGGAAAAGGTATGTTAATTTGCATCCCCCTTTGCCCACCTAAAGCTTTTGCATTGTACTTTAGATCTTGGTTCGATTAGATGATGGGTTTGGATATTTTAATATTGGGTTTGGAAACATTTCCAATTGTGTCCATTTTTGTCAGTGTTATGACAGGAATGGCTGTCTCTGTGAGACTCAACATGTGTATCAGCTCATATTTTTTCTTTATATCAGTTACAATTTTGTTCAAAAATGGGTTGTTAGATACTTGGGAAGTCAGTATCGCTGCTATCACAGGCTATAGCAATTTCCAAGAGGAAATTTTTTCCTGTACTGATGTAAAAATTCAGGATGTTATTTGTCTGGGTGCTGAAGTAAGAGGAGAGTACATTTATATGCAGTGCAAGTGGAACCAATGTCTTATTTCTGCTCTGAGCTAATATTGCAAGAACTATGCAAGTAGCGAACACTCTTTGAACAGAATAGGTGCCAAAAATAAAGGAGAAGTTTGCATGAAGTTCTGCAAGGCAAAACAGCTAAAATTTATGGAGTTTTGAAGTAACTGAGCAGTGGGTCCCATGGTCCAAGTTGCTGAGTTCTACATGAATATGGCTCATAATTATGAACAAATTTGACACACACCCAGTTAAAGATGTTTTGCACCTCTTCACACTGGTTATAACTCTCTGATTTGAGAGTTGTTTCATAATAAAGTCAGTTTACAGTGATAGGTATGTCTCTCCTATATACTATTCATCACACCTGTGCTGTTGCAGATCTCTAGAGTGTCACAGCAAGGTGGAAAATTTTATTTGACACTCAGTGGCATAAGGAAGACCTTGTATGCAGTAGATGTAACTGGTATCGCTTGCTGAAGCTCAGGAAAGACAGCAGATCACCTCTGCACATGCTGAAATTATTGGTAGCCAGGGAAAATGATCCACTGACTTTAAAGAAAGTGACATGTAGAGAACAAGACGATGAATGTTCTAGATTTCTTTGACTGAAATGAGGAGAGATTTATGCATGATACGGGTAACATGCAAGTAGTTCATGAGAAAGCAGATTTCTCAGCCTTTTGAATTTCTCTGGGATTTGATATTAGTACCTGTGTTACATTTACAGACTGAACAAAATATTGTGTGATTTAGTATATTAAAATCATTCTTGTTCATGTGAATGATGAAGAAGCATCTCTATCTAAAGCCATTTACAAAGCCAACCAAAATAATTCAAAATCCACAGCAGGAATCACCAATTTCTTTTAGATTCCTGTAGAAGTGAGTATATATTTTGGAACATCATCAAGAAAGGCAAAAATAAAAAAGGCCTCATAGGATAAGATGCTGTTATGACATGGGATAAAACATCATATTATAGATTATTTTTATTAGCTTAGTTGTAGTTTCCAAAAGTAAAAATGTTTTTTCTGCTAAGCAGTTAGCAGAATAATACTTTTAAGTACTCTACAATAATCTTAATGTAAATAACATTTGCTGATGACCTGTTTTGTCCACCTACTGTTATTATTTCAATTCTAAAGTGCCACTTTAACTGTCAGTATACCCCTACTACATAGAATTGTCAAAAAAATTTATACATCATCTGAAACCAATATTAGATCCCAAAGCAAGACCAGTATGTAGAAATGTCAACCTGCCAACCCCTTTCTGAATGGAAATATCTTTTCCTTTTCTTTTTTTTTTTTTTGCAAGGCAGTAAACAGAAGCATTTAATGATATGAAGTTTCTGCCCTAGATTCACAAACTGACTTTTGCCAATACATGCAAACAGAGAAGTCAGGTCCATACAGAGACATATGGATATTTTTCACATATGGATTTGAAAATCTAGGTTTTTGAGTCTGGTGCATAGTGTAAGAAGAAGGCAAGGGGTGGGGGGGAAGGAGGTAGCAGGGAAGTAGTAGAATATATAGATATTGAGTCTGGTACAGCTAGGACTGTACCAAAAAAAATATATTTTAATATTATTTTTTTTTTGAGAGCACTATATCTGTAATACTCAAGCGTTTCACTTGAAATATATCATTACGTCCAGAGCCACAATTTTCGAAGGAACAAGAACTCTTTGCTAGTATCAATACCACAAGAGTGAGGCTGAACCTGATAGGCTGGAATGATGGTGGCTGCCCCATCACCTCCTTCACCCTGGAGTACCGGCCGTTTGGAACGACAGTATGGACAACTGCTCAGCGGACATCCTTGTCAAAGTCCTACATACTGTATGACCTCCAGGAGGCAACCTGGTATGAACTGCAAATGAGAGTATGCAACAGTGCTGGCTGTGCAGAGAAACAAGCCAAATTTGCAACGCTTAATTATGATGGCAGTAAGTATATCTCTTTAGTTACATGTCCAAGGTACTGTTTTTATTCTGACTTCTTGTGTGATGCTTTTGCTTATGTCTCTCTCTCTGTCTGTTTTCTTCTTCTTTTTTTCTTTTTTTTTTTTACACAAAATCCTTTTTAAATCTGGTTAGCTGTGCTCTAAGAGGGGTAACTGTCTCAAAGATGTAAAATGCTTATAGATTTCATGACACTAGGCTGCCAGGCAGAAAAGAGGAATTGTTTATTTGTCCTCACTGAGGAAGATCTCCAGCACCAAAGTCAATCGACCATCAGACACATAACCATAAGACACCAGGTGTCATTACTTCCAGTGCTCACAGGAGCACTTGCTAGTATTTCATGCATCTCTTCCACAAGATTTTTGTCGTCTATACAATTGGTTCCTGCAACAATTTATTACGGTGACTTGCCTCATTGCCATTCCATGCAATGTCCTTGTGACACAGCTCAAAACCTGTTATGTGACACAATGGAGCAGCTAACTAGCTTGTCTTCTGGGAAAGCCTCTGGACAATATCCTCCGAGGGCAAAGCGATGGCAGTGCTATTATCCCTATTTACAGACAGGGAAGAGTGAAACTAATGGGTGTGACAGATGGCTCTGTCATGCTCAGCAGCAGGGCACAGGGGATGGAGGATGTTGCATCTTGCCTTTTTGCCAAGGGTTACTGCCCACTCTTGCATAATCCAGAACAAGAGGGTGAGAGCAAACACGCCAATTTGTCATTCACTTCAGCTCATATCCTGCTGTATTTATTGAAAGTGATGGTGGCACATGTGTGCTTCTGCTGACTGTAGTGGGTAATGGTGGTATTTCTGGCAAAACAGCAGTACAGATGGCTCCAGATGGCGATCTCTTGAATTGTTCTAGTGTGAATTGCCAGAGCTTTTCTGGAGACGTTCAGTGTAATACGTTGTCGTGTTGCCAGAGATATTGTGCTGCATTGTGCAATCACTTTGCTACATCTGTACTGTTAAATTAAACAACAGGGCTAGTGAGCAAGTTCAAACAAGAACAGATAATTGCCCAGCTACAGCACCAAATTGCTAACAATTCATAACTCTGTATTGTTAACACATTTCCCTGACACAGAGCTGGGAAAACCAGCACTCTCCAGGAGAATCCCCTGTTATGGTTCATGAAGAGCAGGTGACAAGGCCTGTTCCCAGCCAGAAGTGTAGGCTATGTATCTGTCAGGGCTTAAACCTCTGCACCTTACCCATCTTCTAATGCTACCACAGTCTTTGCACTTGCTAACCATCAGTTCTTACAGATAACGAACATATGCTCTTGTAGCTGTCCTTTCACGAATAACACTCACCACAGTGAAAACATGAGGGGATGTATCATTTAGATAAGCTGCCACAGGGCCCTCACATTATTTCAGAAACTCCCCAAAAAATTAAGATTTTTTTTTCTCAACTCCTGGGGCCTATAGGAAAAGAAGATCCAAGTACTTCTAATACAAGTGCTGACAGATCTTTCTGGGAACCTGTTTTATTAAGCAGTAAATGTCAATAACTTGTTCAAATATTATGGGCTAACTTATTTCCATTTTTCTTAGCTTATCTTCTTTCCTTTCCAATTTCTTTCCACTGGAGCCATAACTTTCAGTTATCCTTTTTTTTTTTTTTTTTTTTTTTTAATATTCACAGTTATTGTTACATTTATATGGCTGGGACAGTCTTAAGACATATCTTAAACTGCGATGATCTGCAAATGCAATTCTGGAACCTCAAACTCCCAATGATAACACTGCAATCAAACACATTCTTACAATGACCTGATTTGAAATGTTGTCAGACTCTGATTTTTGTCTACATAGCTTTTTTTCATATGTTGTGACCTGCATGCCATTTTGATTTTGTGTTACTCTATGGCATCTTTAAAAGTGAGAAAATGAAACAATAAAAATGGTTGCAGCATTAAATTTCCTGGGCCACTGCTTTTGGTCAGCTTGAAAATTTTTCATTTATGGCATTGATGGTTTTATTTGTCAAGCATGCCTTGCCAGGACTTTATTGTGCCTCAGAGAGGCAATATGATCTCAAATAATAGCCACAGCATTGAGAGGGGAAGACATGACTAGAAAAGCAAGTTTCAGTTTTCAAGTTTTCTGAATTTGTTATATTTGATGCAGAACTGATGATGAAGAATGATAAGATCATCCCTATTATCATGAAGGAAACTGAAACTGGTGTATTCCCACATAAAGGGTTTTATGGAAGAGCTTTTTCAGTGCTTCTAAAACAAAATATGTCCCTGCAGAGTCCCAGCTTCCCATTCATTCATTCTTTGATAAACTGTAGCCTTAAAGGTGCTTCAGAGCTGGAAACTGGTGTCTGCCAAGAAAGCAGCACGTTCAAAAAATAATTCCTACAGAATCTTTTTGCTTTCGTAGACAGTGATTTTTTTTTTCTTTCACAAAAACCATGCCATTGGAAACTTTCTGGCCAGCATTTGCTTTAGAGTACTAATCCTTCCTCTACCATTGATTCCTTCTGTGATATGAGATTAGCTCCTTCCAGCTTCTAGGGGTCACAACTGCCCTTAGGGTAAAGCAGATACAAGGATGGTTCTTTGAAGATCTAAGAATACTCCTATGAATGTTCTAGGATACAAAATGCTACAAATGAGTTAGGAGCATTAGTTGTCTTAAGCTAAAGCCTTTGCAAACTTTGTAGAAGTCCTTGAGTTACATCTTCTTTCAGTCAATTTGTTTGAACTTCAATAGCTAATCTGCACTAGAGCTCCTAAGAAATATCATGGCTAAGTATTCTTCACCTGAAATCTCTTCACAATGAATTGTGTCAAAAGGTTAATGACAGGCCTATGTGCAGGTCTTTGCTTTCTGTTCATAGATATTTCAGCTAACCACTTTCAGCTTGCAGGATGTTGTGACCTCCCTGCCCCTTGTTTTTCAGAACATTTGCACTCAACACTTAAGAAGATATTTTTAGCAATGTGGAGCTGTAGTGTGTAGCACTGCAAAGCAGCTTCCTGACTCAGAGATCAGCTGCTCAGTAGCCCTGACATTAAATCAGATCAGCTTGGTAGAAGCTCTAAACTCTGTTAATTGATTTTAGCCCACCAGGAGACTTCCTACCATGAAGAACACTTAGGACACAGGAAAGCACTTCACAGTCCTACAGTCACAAGGTGCAACAGGAGATGCTGGAAGGACATAGGGGAAAATTGGGTCGGAGACATTTAGATTTCAGTTCCTATGAAGCACCAGTAAAGCAGGCTAACAAAAGGCAATGATGAATTGACCAGAAATTTAAAATAAATAAATAAATAAATAAATAAATAAATAATCCCAGTTTGTCTGGGACTTTACTCTGGGAAAACCTTTCACTTTTTTACTCCTATCCACAACCTAGGATTACAACAAATATTGAAATGGTATTTTCTCAACAGATAGCAGGTTTAGGTTATGGCAAGTTTTAATCCATTGGTGAATATCCACGCATGGATAATGTGGAGGATATGTAAACTTGCAGTTTAACTGAAATTGAAGCCACTTGAATCAAAGTGTTAGGGAGATCAAGACATAATTTCAGGCAATATTGAACACAAAAGTCTTTAGACAATCATCTGTGTCACACTAACTCAGTGTAGTTTGTCCCTTTAGTATTCAGCAGGATCTAGAGACAGTTATTAGTATTTCCTTCAGGAATTCACAGTCCTTTCCATTTCTCTGTCTGATCACTTTCTTTGCCTTTAGTTGGTTAAGACAAGAAGAAAAAACCCTGCTGTGTATTTATTCCAAGCAATGGAAAATTAGAAAATGATAGAAAATTATGGGAAAGAAATGCAATAGAAAATTAGAAAAATATTCAAAATACCACTGTAAGATTTATCTTTTTTTTCCTGGATTGTTGCAGCTTTTTTGTTTATCTCCATCCCTTAAGAGAATTGTTCTTATTATATACAACTCAAACAGCTCTTATAAACAAACAAACAAACAAACGAAACAAAACATACCTACAAATCCACATTTCCACACATTTCCAAAACATACCTACAAAATCACAATTTATCACTCTTGCATTGTACTGCATCATATCTTTTTTCACTTTTTTTTCTTTTGTTTCTGTGATACTATGTGGTACATAATGACTTATAGCCATATCACACAATTCAGCAATTAAAATGTAAAAAATATACCTGTTTTTCTTTCTCATCTTCCTTACTTTTTGCAAGTAAGTAGGCAATTTTATGTTTCAGTAGCTGGTTAAAATTGAATAGCTTTCATTGACAGTCATCACAGTTCACAATACTTGCGTATTTGTACCCATTTCAAACAAATCTGCATTTTATAGCCTCATTTGTAGTTGCATGTAGCAGTTTAATAGTAATCAGGAAATGAGTGAGAAACTTTCCACACCTACATAGTCTTCCAAAGAAAATGCTGTATTCTTCTCACGTCCCCTAAAAGTAAAGAAAAAAAGAATAGAAAAGTTCAGGTATTACATATCACCAGGAAGCCAGGTATATTCAAAATGCAAATATGTCCCAGAATGAAAAAGAGAGCTGCCTGCCAATGTGAGTGCTTTGCAGATTCATTTCCTTCATTTCACTCTCAAAATTTGCTCATTTTTATCCAGCATTACTCTCCTGTTTTACTGATAAGTATGTCAGACTCTCTTTAGAGAATTAGCATCAGGTTGGCTATCTGAATCTAAGATCAATAGCACTGCTGAATCCTTAAGACATTATAAAAGAAAGAAGATTCATGTGATGCGTGTAGCACAGAATGTGTGTTGTCATATATGTCCCTTACAAAGAAAAGCCAAGCAGCGTACATAAATCTGTAGTAGCCATGCTACTTTTCCATAGTAAAGATTAACATAGGTAGCAATTCTGAGATGTCTTAGAAATTAGGAATGATTTAAAGTACTTAAAATTAATTGTAGTACATGACTGTGTAATGAACATGGACTTCTTTTCCAGATTTTTTTTGTGAAAAAAAAAATCATGACATTGTTGACGTATACACCTGTTTAAGCCTCTCCTCAATTTCTAATAATTTGAGTCCCTGATGTCAGTGGCTTGTTGCCAGTGTGACTGATTATGCATGCATAGCCATTATACATACAAACATAGCATCCATCCCAAAAATGAGAAATCCTGCTTTATGTTTTGCATGTGGTTGAAGCATATAATATGCCATATTTCCTGAGAACTCAATCTTTTGTCTTCATTAATAGGCATCTAATATCATGACACTGTTTCCAGGTACAATCCCTCCACTCATTAAGTCAGTTGTGCAAAGTGAGGAAGGGCTGGCAACCAACGAAGGGCTAAAGATGCTGGTGACCATTTCCTGTATCTTGGTTGGTGTCTTGCTGCTTTTTGTGATGCTGCTGATTGTGCGAAGGAGGAGGAGGGAACAGAGACTGAAGAGGTTGAGAGGTAAGATGAGAGCTGTGGCACTTATTCCTACATATGCATACTGTCCAAACACAGAAGGACAAGTAGGGCTGCATGTGACCAAATGGTTCAATCCCCAGTTGGTATAATTTTCCTGTAACATGTAGCAGGTAAAACATATGTGCTTTTTTTATAGAAATTCCTTCTTTTATCATTTTATAGTCTAGCTGAAAACAAAAATGAACCATATACTCATTGTTAACCGTTATTTTGCATGATGAGGGAAAGGAAAATAATTCTCAAGTATGGTGTTTGAGGATTTTGTTGTTTTTGTTTTTCTTTTTTTTTTTCTTTATCTTGTGAATAGTCTCAATAACCTAAAATCTTTTTTATTATTATTATTATTTTAAAAACTAAAATCAGATGTTCTGGAGATTGAAGGGTTTCAGTTTTCTAGCACATTTTTAATTAATTCCAGAATTATGAAATTAATGTAGCCAGAAAACACACCCAGATATTCTCAGATTTGTTACCAAATTGTTTTCCTTATGATATATTATAACAAAACTCTTAAAACAACTTTTCACTCACCATTCATTGTAGCTGAAAGTCCTTTTCTCTAATCTTTATTCAAATTCATGTTTCCTATGTGAGTAAGTCTTAGATTTTTGAATTCATTTAGCTGTATTGGATTTCTAGTAAACACCTCCAGCTGAGTCCCAATGAGGTTTTTGACCCTTGCACTCTGCAACTTCTGCACTTGGCCTTGTGGGCTTTGTAGTTGCACATGATAGTAAACATTATATTGAAAGTATTTGAAAAATGCCTTTCAAGTCACACACTGAATAAAAAGCAACATGATTTATCATCCGCAAACATGAATCTAAGGATTTCTAAGAATGACCAAAATGCTTAGTTATTTGTATTTTAACCAAAATATGCTTGTGATATTAAAATCAGGGCCAGCCTTGTGTGTTCCATCTCACCTTTGCATTTGTTCTTGTATCTTTTGGGTCTCATTTTTCTCTTGTAATGATATTTTGGATATTTTTTGCAATGCAGACAGAAATAAAGGGCCCTTAGACATGGGCAAATTTCTAGATCAAAGAGGACAACTAGCCTTATAATTCAGACACAGCTCTGGAAATTAGGGCATTTTGATTCTTTAAGTTGTTGTATAATAACTTTCTCATTTGAAATTTTTTAAGTCATTTACCTCTGAGCAATATTTTCTTCATCAAAAAAGTGGTGGAGTAAGGATAAAGAAAATGTTATTATCTTATCTTCTGAGAAATATTGTGTAATTCCATCCAGTAATGAGCAGGATATTTTGAGCTGTTTGGCTCCAGGAAATCATGGCTGTGAACATCTAGTTTTTCTTAGATTCTTGAGTTACAATCCCTTAAGGATGGCTGATGATCACCAGCCAATGTGGCTTTACTACAATGTAAGATTTATTTGAATTATTTTCTCTCAGAATATAGGAATTTAGAAAAATATTTTCACTTAAATATAGCCAGTGACAAAGAAATCATCACTCCTTTTGATGGTCATCAGTATTGATGGTCATCAGTATTTAACTACAATTTCTGCAAAAGTTACATCTCTCTTCTCACCTGAATTTGTCAAGTTACAACTCAGCCTCAGAAACATTTAGTCCCATTATACTTCTGTCTGTCATGCAGTGACTGAAATTCTCTTTTGTATCACATTTTTGGTATTTGAGGATATTCTTTTTATATGGTAGTGATCAAGTAATTTAATATTTTAGTTGGTAAACTAAACAGATGGATCTTCTTGATTTTTTTCTCTAATTATTCCATCATTCATTCCTTTCAAGGCTTTTCTCTAGTCTCCTTGTTATCTTCCAGTATCTTTCCTCATCTGCGTAGGTTAGGAATGAATTTAATATTCCAGTAACAGACACATCAGCACCAGATACAGAGACAAAAAATCTTTCTTCTTGTTCTTTATATTATTTTCTCCATATCCGTGAGAATCTCCTTTTTGGCTGCAACATTATACTAAGAGTTTGCCTTAAATTTTTTATCCACTGAGATGACAATTCTCTAATTACAGTGAATAGGATAACATTCTCCATTGTACAGCTAAGACTTGTATTCTTGATATATATAACCATGTGGTCATATGATGTAAATAAATATAGACAAATTACTAGCTTGTGATCAGCCTACCTGATCATCCAGATTGGTTACCTATTACTTTTATTATATTTTAGCTATCTAATTGTTATGTCATTTTCAAACTTCTATTAGATATTATCTTATTTACTTCCAGACCACTGAGAAAAACTACCAACAGTGTAATGTTCCATGGTACCTGAAGACAATAAATACTCTGTTTAAAATTGTATTTTGATACGTATTAATTTATATGTTGGAAATCATATAAAATGGTTGCCATGTTAATTTTTTGCATTATTGCTACTTGCTTAGTAAAATGTTTTGAAATAAAAAAACTTTGTTCTAAAGAAATATAAATATAATATTTAGAACTTACCTAATTCTATCTCAGTGAGAGTTTTTTCAACATCAACATTCTCAGTGAATTTTATTCTCATCAGAATTCTTAGCTTGACATGGCTGATTGAATAATTAAGGTCAATGAATATAGACTTGTAGTCAATCTCCTTTCATTCATTTCATCAAGACTCATACCATTTTTTCCATCCCCTTTGCTCATTGCCAAGATCAGATCGACAGTAATTTAGATTTTTCTGTTGTTCATTCTTTTTGAAGACTGACCTAATGTTAGCCATTTGTGCTCTTCTGGACAATACTTCATGTTCTAAAAGCCATAGTGTCAGTCAGCATTGCTGTTAAATCCTGAGTAAGTTCCCCAAGAAAACTCCTGCTTGCAAGTTTTTCTGATCTCCTAACTAAAAAATGTTCCTCTGTAGTAGTTACAGTGTTCAACTTTCTTCTGAATTCTTTTTGAAGGGAAAATGGAAAATATCCTGTCATTATCGCTTGATATATATTATCTGGTGGGGTTTCTTGAGACTCAGGACACCTTTTTCCTAAATCATGATTTCAAACCCACTAGCTACTTTCAGTCTACATCAGAAATAATATTTTCCACTGTGGGACCTTCTAGGCAATTTTTTGCAAGTAACAACTTGCTTAATTCTTGCTTTTGTTGCTCCAGGGGATGTGTTTTCTTCAAACCTGCTTGACAAAGAGGAGTGGGAATTGCAGATTTTTTTGCAGTGTATTCTTCATGCAAACATTTAGATTTATGCTTACAGACAGATAGGGTCCTGGTTCCAGTTTGTGGGGTAAATATGGCATTAAAGTCTCTGTTCTTAATCATTTTACTGCCTGTTTTAGCACATAGGAATGCTTGTCTTCCTATAGGAACCCTTGTCTTCCTCCTGTGCCATACATAGTATGATTTTATTTTTCCAGGAGTACTCTGTTTAGAAGAAAAATGTAGTTTTCAGCAAAACCCTGAATTTTTGTCCAATTTAGTAGTTCCACAGGTCAAGGCACAAGAAGGTCAATTGAGTGCTGGAGTTCATGCAGTGATTCAGTAGGTCAGCACACATTAGAACAGAGAAACCTGATGACTTATCACTTTCTCTCCACTATTAACCTAGCTCCACTACCACTGAAATAGTTTTCCCTTTGTTTTCAAACTCAACTCACCTTAACCCAAGCAGAAACTGTCAGTGCAGCGTTGCTGTTCAATAGCGGCTGCGTGCTATTTAAAACTTTATCAGGGACCCTGATTTCCCAAGTGGCAAGCCAAATGTGCTAAGTATTTTAAAGAAGCAAATGAAAGTGAGAGCTGCTGCTGAGTCTATGCCTGTTGGTGCAGTCATGTGACAAAACCACTGAGAGAGGTTCGACTTTTTCACTAAGGGTGATGCTTGGCTGGGACAGGAGACTGTCACCTTCAGTCAGTCATCCATAGTTTCTCTGAGCACTGTTTTCCCTACCCAAAAGCTAGGAAACAGGTCCCTGGCTGGGATATTGATTCCTTTTATGAAGCTTTCTCAATTTACTGATGAAATGTGTCATCAGTACACATACAGTACAGTAGTCTGCAGCCTATACCCATTATTTTGTGAAACTAATATATCTTCTGTAGGTGATGTTTTGGACACATTGTTATCATATTCAGCTACTTTAGGGTTTGTGGTTTTCCTTTGACAAATACATAAGATCCCTTATCTTCTTGGCACGTTTGTTTTGGTCCAGTCTTACACCAGACCGTGTGTCCAGTAAAGCCGCCATTATCTTTACTAATACTGCTGTCCATTGCAACAACTTTCTTCATCTGTTAAACCCTGCTGACTTTAATATTTTATTTCTGCAGTACTATTTCATTCAGTTTTTGATATATGTAACATGATCTTGCATGAAGTCTCATGCTATTTTTGATTGAAGATGCACAGACAATTTGATCCTTTGCATCTCCTTGACCAAGAGCATATGTAAATGTGCATTTGAATATGAGCCACATGTTTAATAGTGAAAACATAACATCTTTCCCAGATGCAGCATGGAACACAGCTGTGCAGCATCTGAGAATATATGAGGGAATTTGTTTCAATGCAAGGGAAAAGGCACAAGAGTGAACATACCTGTGTGCAGTTCCTCCAGTGTGTTTCACCAAACCGAGCATACTCATCTGAGCTGGTCACGCAAGGTGCTCTGACAGTCTAATCAATACAGTCAATGGACTGAATTACACACTTCAGAACTCTGGGCTCCTAGCATTTTTAAAACATTTATGGTTGAAACAACAACAACCAAAAAAATCCCATGAATATTGTTATTTAATCCTGGGAAACAGATCTAGAAAGGAACTGAAGAGATCAGTCAATCTTCCAGTCTATTCCTTTCATTTTCCTTGAGTTGTGCACTACTTGCACAAATATCCACAGTCTTCAGTCAAAGATGTAGTCATTGCTTTACAAATCTACTCTCTGGGTGAAAGAAACATTTGTATATTAAATCACCATTACTGGGTGTGCCAGAGGGAGAATGTGTGCATCAAGGCTCTATGTGATCCCAGTGCTGCTACAACAACGGGAAACATCATAAAGCTTGTTTAAAATAAAATAGAATAAAATAAAATAGACTTAGAATCAGAGTTTTTAATTTTTTCTTCTTTTTTTTTTTTTCCCCCTTCAAAAGATCTAAATCCCTTTCTAGGTCCTTAGAAGTCAGTAGGAAAACTATCTCTCTATCTCTGGTGTCATTTGGAGCAGCAGCAACATGCTGGTATTTTGCCTTATGACTGATGATAAAGATGTTGTCCTCATGGTATTGTGCTATGTAGAAGCACTTACAGGAGTGTTCACAGCAAAAGTCAATGCCATAGCAAAAAAAAAAAAAAAAAAAAAAAAAAAGTCTGTATGCCTAAATGTAGCGCTGTTTGAATAAGATCAGACATCTCAGACAGAGTCCTTCCCTTCAGCAGGAATCTTCCATTCTTTGTGCTGAAAAGGAATAAGGGGAAGATTAAAAATAAAGGAGTGGAACAAGCAGACCTAGAAGAAGCACAGAATTTCAGCTGCAATTGTGAGAAATGAAGTCTAAGACAGGCAAGCTGGCACAGTGTCAGAGAAACTGAATGCAGAAAGTTGGTGGAGGATGTTTTGTTAAAAATAAAAAGAACACTTTGTTTATCCCTTTTAAAAACAAACATAAATGTAACCAGAGTGATGCATTAAGTTGGTGGTTTGTTTCTGCCTGCATCCTCTGGATTTTAAAGGCAGGAAATTTAATAGGATCACAGACAAAGAAATTGCAATATGTGTAAAAATTGCAAGAGGTGATTAAGGAATAAAAAGGGTTTCAGAAGTGAGAGGGAGAAAACAATGACAAATCCAGTAAATGTCTTAGAAGATGCAGATAGATTTACAAGCAGGAGATAAGAGAAGAAATTTAAAGTTTCACCTAACAGGAGAGTTCCTTGAACTTGAAATGTTTTCTTCTCCTATTTGCTTTACTTGGTTGCACAAAAGGCTGCTTTGTTGCTCTGTGATATTGTTATTTAGGGACTCTGGACTCAGCATTTTCAAGTGAGTTTGTTTAGTGGCAAACTGTAGGAGAACAAAGTGTAGCTGTCTTTTTGCCAAATAATACCACAGAAATCATTATTGTATGTTTATAAAGTTTCACAGGAAGCCACCTGAAGAACACTGGGTGAACCAACCTTCAGCTATGTACTTTGATCCAGTATTTACCATAATAATGATATCTCCAAAGGGTTTTATGTTAATAATAGCAGCAGTGGCAATGGGAATATTTCTCCATCAGCAGCACCTCATTTTGCAGGGCTGATCCAAGTGGGAATCAGCTACCTCCTGTTTTGTATACCAACAGCCCTCTGAAGACCCAGAAGTTTTGAATTATTTCTAGTTGCAAAGCATTCATACCTGAGAGCAACCAGTCTCTCCTTGGAGACCTCCCTTGCACCTCCTCCATGCAGTCAGGTTGAGTTTGAAAATGGCAGGCTGGTAATTGCTCATCCAGATCACCTTCAGCTCCTGCCCAGAGATGGATGTCAGCATTTCTGTCCTCTTGCCCTTTCTTCCTTCCTTACCCTCTCGCTTGCTAACCATGGCATGAAGGAACAGAGAGCCCTGCTGGTTGTTAAAATATCTGCATTTCTAAAGAGTGTCTGTAGTTGTTTCCAGTTAAAGTCTATTTTATTCCATGCTCCCTTTTCTTCAAAACCAACAGTTGCTAGAATATATCTAAGCATTTTCAGTGCTACTGAGGAACTAAACAGGGCTCTTTGGGGCAGAAAGATCTAATGTAATGAAATGCAGTTCCAACAAAAGTAGGAACTTTTAGGCACTATTTTATCTTCATTACTGATCTGAGAATTGACAGTAGTCTTATATATAGCTGATTCAAATCACTTCCTAATAATCCATCTATCACATAAATTTTCATTTGTGATACAAACAGATAGCAACTCCTGACATCTTTTCTGTTTTCTTCTAGATGCAAAGAGTTTGGCTGAAATGCTTATGAGGTAAGAATAAATTCAATCTTCTGAAATTGAAAAATAATTGTCAGCTATGGCATCATATTTAAAAATTACTGTAGGGACAAAAGGAGTCTTCTATTCCTAAAGCCTTTCTCAAAACACACCATTTGGCTCACTGTTAAAAACTAGGATATGCTGATGACTAGAAATATGAGAAAACAGTTTGTGGTCAGTCCTGTAACAGAACACAATAGTAAAATTTGCCATCTCTTGTATTAGTGCATTAAATTATAGAATACATGTGGGTTAATTTGGACATTTTTTCTGTTCAGAAAAACATTTGCATAATACATACCAAAGAAATTGTTCTTTTGAGATCATGGGTTTGAAGACAGTAAGTGCCTGGATGTGAATATCTCTAAACTTTATAGTTTTATTTATATAATACTACAGTTATATTTATGTAGCTGCTTATACCCTAAGGTGTATAAGAGCAGGAAAATCCATTTATTATTTTTCAGTTCTGTTCCATCAGTTCAGCACCCAGAAATCTAATTCAGTTGTGGAATTGCAACAGAATGACTATTGTGGCATCTCAATTTCTTCAGAGATGGAAATTTCATACCTACAGTGTTTATTGTTTTATCTGGGGAAAATGTTGAACTTTAAATCTGCTGCATATATTTGAAAATAGGATCAACAAGGGAATATTTCTAAGTTCAAGTGAACGTTGGTTTGCTAGAAAATCTTTTTTATTTTTAAGCAACAAATTTGAAGATGTCATGGATATTTTATCAAATGAAACATACGCTAAACTTCCTCACCCATGATAAGCTTCACCTGCTATTATAAGAATACACTAACCCAAGACATGGTGACAGATGGTTCTAATGTGAACTCAGCTCTATGACATCAGTCTCCCAATACATCTGAATAATCCCGTTGATTTTAACAAAACTGGTCATGCAGTTCAGGTCACATTGTTCTTTTTTGCAACTTAGAAACCCCTGATAGCAGCAGATTGCAGGTTTAAGCAACTTCAAGGAGATATGCTGTGACACATTTTTCGTGACACAAAAAAAAAAGGCACAGATTAGCATATACAGAATGCCTGTTCCCTAAAGAAACCCAGCATGGACTTCAGTACGCAACTTCTGGATGAAGATATTCAGTCCAATTGACAACCACACATAACACCTCTGCTTAATTCTACTGGTCTTATCACCACCTCTGTATGGCAATTTCAGAGCCTCACTCCTCTGATGCTTAGAAAATTATCAAACTTCCAACATAAATGGTCCATTCTTCCCTCTGACAATGCTAACCTTAAGTTTAAAGATTTTTTGCTCTCCGTGCCTGATACATTCAGACAGCAGTCAGATCCCTTCCTAGCCTTTAGTTGAGAACTGCTTTTCTATGTAATTGTCTTCCACTGTTTCTTTTTGCTTCTCCTTTCATTTTCTCCCATTCATTTATTTGAAAATAATATTATTTTTATTAAATAGTCATATTTCATACTTCTCTTAAAGTGTGAACAAAGGCAAATGACTAATGAGGCAGGACTTTAAGGTCCTTACATATGGAGAAGCCTCTTAACTTGGAACTCTCAAAGTGATGCTATTTTAATGAGCTTTCCACATGGTACATGTTCAGTTACTTCTGAAACAACTATGAAATACTCCCAACCAAAAACCTGAGCCACCCACCAACACTATATACTCCTGAAGATTTAGCATGTTGATAATGAAAGGATAAAAAGCCCTTTCCATAGTAATAGTAACATATTATAAAGCTTCTGATATTTTATATACATGTATTTTAGATTTCACCAAAATCTGCTGTGTTACAAATATCAAGAAAGAGGGTGGTCATTGGTTGTGCCTTGCCATTTGAGTATGGGATATAAAGAACAGAAGATTTCCTGCTTGCTAAGAAGGTGTGAGGGATAGAGAGAGCTTTGTGTACCTTCCCATTTGAGGAGATTTTTATAAGTGTGTGTAAAGCAGATTAAGAATGGAGCTTGAGTCTTGGCTTTGAAAGTTGCCAGCTTTGGCTGTTTAAGTCAAATATCTGAGGAGCAGGGTAAGCCCTAGCAGTTAGCAGTTTAACAGGAGCTTGTTGCTGATACTTTAAACTAGCAAATAAAAATCTCTGCTGTCATACAATCACAACTTTTTGACCTTTTTTGGGGTGAAAGCGTAGATCCAGCCAACTTCTTTATAGTTGTTCACTGTGAATTGGTATAGCAATTGGCTGAGCTTTCTAATTTTGAACACAGGGTAAAGAATATTTTCTCTCTGAAAATACCCTTGACTGGCAGATTATTTACAAAATTTAGTTTCTGGTATGTTTTTACAATGACCAGCTTAGACATCAGGAAACACTGAGGTGGCTTGACTCTTGATTTGGCAGCAAGCACCCAGAATGACTTTACAGAGTGATATATTTTATCTCTTTACAAAGCTAGCTTGATCTAATACTCTGCTGTGCATACAGACATTTTCAGTCACTCAGATAAGTATTTTTTTATTACGTATCTAGGAAGACTATTTAAAGAGGAGATATTCTTATAACTATGTGCACTTGCACTCTTTCAAAATGCATCATGCACTGTACTGGCTCTGGAGAAGGGCTTGTTTATCCACAGACTGTACATAAAAGCTCTGCTCAATCAGATCCAAAGGCACAGGTGTAGCCAAGTATTTGTCTATAATAGTGGCCCAAAGCAGACACTTGGGTAGAGGAAAGCAATACAGCAAATATATACTGACTCGTTCCCCAGACAGGCTCCTAGTCTCTAATAGTTTGGAGCTCAGAGGTTCAATGAACTGGAGAGAATGAGCTATATTACACACAGATCATTACAAAGTCTGACAGGTGAAGAATAGACACAGCACATGTTTAAATTTTAAGTTGTATCTGTAGATGAATGAAAATACACGTAGATGTGTTTCCTCCCTTTAAAGAATTAATTGTTGGGCTCCTCATCCACCAGGCTGTTAAAATAGTTGGATGCATGAATTTTACTAGGTTAGAAAATCCTTGGGCACCAAATTTCAAAATTGCAATACTAAAAATCTCTGCCTCACTGCCAAGTCCTAGAGCCACATAATTGCTGTTGGCATTTCAGTTTTTTTAAGCTGACAGTTGAGTTATTGTGGTCTGTAGAAAATAATTTAAAATTCATTGAGCCAGAAAGAGGTTACATGCTAATTAGCAGCAACCTTCTTGGCACTGCCAATTGCCTGTTCTGTGTTTGGACACTCCATGCCACAGTGCTGCCACATGGAGAAGTAATTAGACCAGTAAGAAAGAGGAGAGAGATCACACAAGATGAGGCATAACTCAAGATTAGTAATAGGGAATCTTCCTGAACATAAAAAGGCTTAGGTTTCAGTTCTGACTTGAAGGACTTTCCACACATTTTGCACTAACCTCTCCCTGGAGCCAAGAATAAATTCAGAATTCCCTCTGGGCAGGTGAACAGTACAACTACAAAGCTGGGGAGCTGTCCTCCTGCCCTTTGTGGTGCAAACAATACTTTCTGCATGGTTGAATACTTTGCAATAGTAGGAATACAGAGTGTTTGTACTGCAGAAGAGCTTCTAGCTCTAACCATGATGCTGGGGTTAAAGCATTCTGTATTCTGCATTCTCTGAGGAAGATGTGTGATTTGATCGCTTTGCCTCCTAAAGCTTTGTTGAGCAAGTGAAGGGTGCAGGGATGCATTTATCGGACTTTATTTTGTGCTGCATGAGTTGTATATGTATCTGATTGAACGTATCCAATAATTATTGAATTATTGATTTTTATTTGAAATTGGATTTCACAAATTCAGTTTTCTGTTTGATCACAGGTTTTTTGTGTGATCTTGGACAAGCCCAGTGTGACCTGACTTTTCAAGGGCATCTATTCATGCATATTTGGCATGCAGATAATATGTTGGTCTCCAGTTCTCATAAAATTTCAGCAGCTTGAGTGGAAACCAATAGGATAGTGGCATCTAACCCATGCAGAGACTTTGAGAACGTCATTGTGGAATTTATCTGCATTTGAGAATCCTAAATGTCTTTGAAAATATATGTGGTTAATAAGACACTGTGACTACTATTCTCCACTGATTACATATGGAGACAAGTCTGGCAGCCCTGGGTAGCTCTCCTGATATTTTGCTTTCAGAATGATTAAATGATGCACCAGTTGTAGGCTGTCTGAATGCATTTTCAGCTATCCATCCGTACTATCAGAGCAATAGTACTGCCTGACCTCTGAAAGGCAGAGACATTAAAGTTTGTGAGATGAATAGATAGTGATCATGCTGGGGACCACAAGAGGAGGGTAAAACAGGTGAGAATCAGAGGTGTGTACCTGTGTGCCTGGAAGATCTTAGTCCTAGATTTGTGTCAGAATTTCTGACAACTGCGTGACAAGGAAATTCTTCATAAAAAGGACATAAAGGAACCCCCAAACCTAGAATAGTTAGGTCATGCTGGCATGGAAACAGCAGGAAGTTAAGGCAAATTTATAGAAATGTGGTTTCATCCAGCATGCATCAAAGTGGCATTAAACTCCTATGTAGAGGCCCTCACTTAGGAAAGGAGTGAGTTTATCATCATGCAGCTTAATAGTCCTCTGAAGATTCCATTAATAACAATAATTCATTGCCCAAGGAGAATTAAAGTGAGTGATTCACAGTTACTTTGCACCAGAAAATGACCCTCTACTGAATTTTAAAGTCCTTTTATATGTAAGTACTTGAATCACACCAATAGGTCATTTGTCTTAATTTTTCTCAGCCATCTTACCTAAACAAGTATTTGCAAATATTTCTTCTTCTCAACAGAGTAATTACACCTGAAAGGGTAAAAAGTTCCCGTGTTTTTAGTGCAGTCTAAAGATTTCTTGCTGCAAGTTCTGTACTGGAAATGGCTGTAGCACTCAATTTTACTATCCATTTTCATTTGCTTTTGGTAGACAGTTCATTTAAGAAGTCATTTTCTGGTACACAAACTTCAAAATGAAATTGTTTCAATTTGCATGATGATAGAATAATTGTTTTAGATTTTTTTTTTAGAATATCGCATCAATCAAATAGAAATAATCCATGAATGCAAACAAGATTTGCAATTTTTACTCTTCATACATCAATGGACCTAAAACCTTTATTTATTTTGTACAATTTGTTAGTATTAATTAAATCTCTAGTCATTTGTTTGCTTTTTCATTTATCAATTCTAGTGGCATTTGGAATTTATCTGAGGAAAAATAATGGAAAGTTTAGAAATAATTAGAAATTACTACAAGACATCTTCCTAGCAACCTGTTTGATCAGCTACATATTTCTTTACTTACATTCATAAGGAATGGAAGAAAAGGTCAATCTTACACACTTTTTATTAATTTCCTTATATGACAACACTTATAGAAAACTATATGAAATTTTCAAACAGATCCCTGCTGAAAAATAATAAAACAAACCCTCAACACTGTGCATTCATCTAAATGCCTTGCTGCGTGCAATAAAATAATACTGTGTACTTGTTCTGAAGAGGGGAATATAAAATGTATGAGTATTTTGCTGATTTGTTCTATTAATTTTAGTTTGAGCTGGGCAGACTTATAGTTAGCAAGTTTGCAAGTATCTTTTCAGTTAGGCTGAATCTTACTGTTTGCCTCTCTTTTGTTTCCAGCAAGAATACCCGGACATCAGATACACTTAATAAGCAGCAGCAAACGCTGAGGATGCACATAGACATTCCCAGAGCACAGCTTCTGATTGAGGAGAGGGACACGATGGAGACCATTGGTAAATTATTGTTGGGCTTGTCCTCACGAGTTAATAAAACAAGCACAACAGTGGACATCCTTTACCTCACACCTTTCCTCTGATTACATGCATCAAGAAGGAAGAGGTGCAGAGTAATTTGTCACATTTGTGAAGTTAACTGTTTTTTTCATATAATAGAATGGCTCAGGTTGGAAGGGACCTTAAAGATCATCTAGTTCCAATTCCCTACCATAGGCAGGTATGCCACCCACTAGATCAGGTTGCTCAAAGCCCCATCCAACAATGGCCTTGAACACCTCCAGGGTGGGGAATCTACAGCTTCCCTTTTAATCGGTTTCTGCTTTCAGTAGTCTCAGTATAATATTTAAAATAATTCAGAACATTAGGAAAGTGAAACTAGTGGAAACAGCAGCTTGGAGAAAATGAAGACTGGCAGTTTAATGATTTTCATTTTGATTCCTCTATTGACTCTGACTAAACAGTTGGATAATTGGCATTACATATAAGGAAAATGAAAATGAAATTCTGAAACTACAAAATTGGTATTCAAGGATTTCAAACAGACATCTTCTAAAACTTACATGTTGCATATTGTATCCACTTGTTATTATCAAGTTACATGATCAACATATTGATCTGTTTCAACATTTTGTTTATCTATGCAAAATTCAAATCTAAAATATTTCACACATCAGAAAACAATATTTCTTGTGTGGCCGGCACATAGCTGAAGTGTCATGTAAACAGATTTGTTTGCCTTTTTCAAATAATCAAAACACAAGATGTCTGAAGTCTCAACAGAATAGAAATATAACCTGATTTCATGATTCTGTGGGTACAGACTGGAAAAACTCTCCAGGATGACTGATCTTGTTGGACTTCTAACTTTTGGGGGTCAAAATCCATGCAGGGAAAGTCTTTGATGGATGAGAACGTAGCAGCACCTCAGGGACTGCATAGCTGGAGAGAGTTACACAAACCAGGAGCAGCATCTCTCCATCTCCTGTCCATGCCCACACTGGGGAGGGACGAGCTGTTTAATCCCACACCCTGTCACACCTGATAGACACATTGTGGGATGCCATTTCACAGTGCAGTGGATTTGAAGAGGAGACCTACACTTCACCTGAAAAACATACTTTTTATTTTTTTAAATTTGAGCTTCCCAAAGTTCACCATTTTGATGCAGTCTTTTGTGCCAAGTTTCATCCTAAAGACAGCTTTTACTTTTGAGTTACAATTGCTGAGAAATAGGGGGTTATAGTGGAAATACCATTAGTACCTTAACTATAGCAGTGTGATCAGTGCCTTGGAAATAGACAGCTCTACACAAAGCATTCAGAATAAGTAGTCACTTTGGCAGGCTTTGACATAGTTTACTGCCAAGAGGCTTTATTCCCAACCTGAATAAGAGCTCATCTTTTGCCAGAGACAGAACAATTTGGTTTCATAATGCTCATTCTATTTATGGCCTTCTTTGGGTAAAAAATGCTAGTTATGTTTTTGTGCACTGTTCACATTAACAGTGTCTTGTCAAGATTAAAAATAAATTAAAAAAAAAGGAACATTTAGAAGTGGATCACCCTCTGCTCATCAGTAAATGGATAGAAGCCCTGTTTCTGCCAGTACCCTCAGAAATGCATTATAAAACTGTATAGCATAGCAAGAATAGATAAAAAGGCTGAAAAGAATGTAAAAGAAAATCTGATAGCATGCACATAATTGTTCTGTGAATACAAATTCAGTGAAAGATTTATCACTGTTAATTCTTCCACAATCAAGTAGACCAGATTCCTCTTTAAAGTGAAAGAAATACAATAAGGTGTTCACAACTGGAAAAAAATAAAAATAAAAAAATCTGTAGAGCACTAGCTTTCTGTGGGCTGCAAGGTCTGTACAGAAATTTGGTGAACATACCTTAGCTCTTGGGAAGCAATAGGCAGCAGAACTGTACAGCAGCAAAGGTCAGTGCCCGACCTTTTTTCCAGTCCTTCCAAAGGTTCAGCTTCATGTTACAATGTTCTTTGCAGCACATAGGAAAGCCCACAACCAGTAGGACTGACTATACTGTGAGAAACATATATGACTTGTATAAAGCTCTCCAGAGCTCCTCTTTCAGATCTACAGTAGTGAGGTTTGTTGTAGGAAGGACTCTTTGGTGCAGAGAGAGCTAGTCAGGCTTAGTCCTTACCTTGCAAAACAGCTTTTACTGGACTTAAGGGTGTTTAATTGCCCTCCACAAGTGTTTCTGTTGTCTTTAGCAGGGTACAGAGGTGCTTAAATTTAAGCAGAACCCTAAGACAAGTCTCGGGTCATGGCCATCATTCTGTCTGTGGGAAAAAAAAAAAAGATGACTAGTAGAGGGCTAGTTAGTGAAATTACCTAGTGATATTACCTATTACCTAGCTAATAAAAATATTAATAATAATATGTTGTTGAAGGGATCATCTGAGTCCTCTGAAAATGAAGAGGAAATAGGGCAGCATAGAAAAGATGGAGAAGAAAGAATTATGGCCAAACATGTTTACACACAACAGAGTTTTTGGAAGGATGCTTAATGGCCTGTCTCAGTTGCACAACTCCAAAGTGAAATCCCAAATAAAAACAGGAAAATTACACTTATTCCTTATTTTTTGTGGAATTTGCAATTAAACACAGAGTCTCCCAGGCTGTTGTGCACACTTCAAAACCATCTCTAGCCCTGCACAGAAATGGAAACTGCATTGTCTTTGGTGAAGCCCAGGTGAAAAAAAATCTTGGAACTTACTTTAAAACTGTTACGAAGACAAAAATGAATTTCATTATTCAATATTTGATGAGTATTTTTGATTGCAGATGACAGATCAACAGTTTTACTAACTGATGCTGACTTTGGAGAGACGTCTAAGCAGAAGTCACTGACTGTCACCCACACAGTACATTACCAGTCTGTGTCACAGGCTACAGGACCACTGGTGGATGTTTCTGATGCCCGGCCAGGAACAAGTAAGAGTATAGGAGGATTTGTTATGTGGAGAGGAGAAAAGTGCAAGAAAATGAATGTGGTACTCCTGCATTTGTATCCTTATGTGTTGGGTTGTTTTTTTTTGTTTGTTTGGTTTTTTGTTTGTTTTTTCTTTAATCTGAAAGTTGAGAGAAATCTATTTAGGTCAGCAGAGAACATTTCTTGTACAATTACATTTACTAATTCAATATGGTAAAAATTGCATATGTATCTGAAATGTAGGTGTAATTTGAAATAATTCATACTTGGCTTTCATTAAACCAAATTCATGCCAGTTTTTAATTTCTAGAATTTATTGAGTAAATTAGCTTAATGGCTTTTAATGTCTAATGCATTTTTTTCTCAGTGATCAATCTGTATTGTATTTCAAAATGTCTTCCGTCCTTACGTCTCCATCAGGGAAGAAATACATTTCTCATTATTGCTTTTCTGAAAAAGTTGTATTTCCAGTTTTAGTTATTATGGTAAATTACTTTTCCCAGACATCTTCATGTTGAGTTACAGTGATTAAAAACTAAAATAAATAAATATGCTTCTGCAATCCATCCTTCTTAATTTCTCTCAAGAATGCATTCCATATCTATGTAAATGGAATTTATTAGATTGAAGGAATACATTCACCAGCTGTATGCAATCTCTAAAATCTCTTGGATTATTTTCATCCCCTGACAGTTTTAGAATTTGTTTACTTGGTGAGTTTGGTGAAGATAAATGCTGAAAATTCAGATGTGAATCATCTATAATGCAGATTACTTGAAAAAAACTTCATTTAATTTTCATTACCACCCCAGTCTTTATTAATTATAGCTGTTGTAGTCCTGACCTTGCTGATTTTCTAGCTCAGAGATCTATAAGTTATGGTTCATTATTTCTTGAGGACTAGATTAGTACAGTCATTTGGAATCCCCTTTTCATCTATGGAGAGTCATGTCATTTGAATGAGAAGACTCAAGGTAAAACATTTGTTTTCCTTCTGGTAGCACTCTTTTCTCCACCCTTTGGTTCATGTGCATGCTGGCACATGAAAGAGCGGAAAAAATCATCCGTTTTTTAACACGTTAGTAGGTCAAGTTTATCTGAGCGACCAATGTACTCTCAATTGTTTTGAAACTCTACGTGTTCTAATAAAGAAAGAGCTACCACTCTAAAATTGCCTGCCTGTCCCATACCACAGCAGTCTCTAGCACCAGCCTCTTCCACTCCTATTCCCTTTTTTATGTGTGCAGTTATGTGCTTCAGGCCACTGGAGTCTTTAAGACTTCCCTCAGATTGAGCTGGGATTTAACTCATGTGTAAGGGTATGATCTGTGTCCAGCCTGGCTTTGGAAACAGAAATCCACCAACATGTTTGTTACTTAGTAAAGATCTGATTGCAGCAGTGCACAGAGCTGGGCCGAATACTTTTAGGTAACATTCTCTGGTTTTAAGACATTAATGTACCTTTGAGAGAAGCTGGGCTATGAGATTTTGTAAAGCTGCTTGTGCAGGATGCCTGGCTCAGAGTTTGTGGCAGTGCTGGTCTGAGCATACACAGTAAATGCCAAATTTCCCATTAGAGCCCCTTCTAAGTTGCCATCTAATTCTTTTGTATTTATGAAACTTTTCCTTTCATGAACCTTTTTGCTGCCCACATCAGCATTCTGCATCTGTGTTTCAGCATATGATAGCAGGGCTGTCTTAACAGCTGGGGCACCAGGTGTGTGCTGTTTTCCATCACGTAGGCAGTGGACCTTGCAGAGTCCCTGCTACAAAGTCCCTTACGCAGGCACAGCACAGCTGGTGCAGTGCTCCTGCTCAGCACATGTTCAGCAGGACTAGCGCTGACCTCCTGCATGCTGGCAGCAGGATCTCCTACCCTTATCTAAATTGTGAGTGAAGGCCTAGTGAGTCAGAACATCCCTGCCCACCAAGCCTTCTCTGCTCCAGACCAAACAGTACCAGCAGTGTGCCCTGCGTTTTCTCCCATGAGCACTCTCCCTCTGACAGTCCCTTCATGGCTTTCCCTGAAGCAGGTACAAGGTTCACTTCTGGCGATGCAGCAGCCCCATGACAACTTTCCACAGCCACCACAACTGGTGGTTTATACTGACAGTCTGCACTGGGAGTTTTGTGCCAAGTGTGCTTTTGGGTGTTATCCACGTGAGGCTGTTATGTGTGGCATAACCAGCAGGATCAATTATCAATGGCACTGAGCTCATATTTTTCCAATGCTGGGGGAGGAGGAGGGGTGTAATATGTGAAATATGAGAAGGGACAGACCATAGCTGGTGTTTGCAAATAAATTACTTGCTTAGAAGCAACAGGATACCTATTCTTACTGGGAATGCTTATGAGAAGTAATGCTCAGAGTCATTATCTGAGTATTATTTTTTTCTTTAAATTGCTTCTGCTGAAGTCTGTTACCTCAAAGACTGATGACTTCACCATTTGAATGCCAAAGAACATTTGAATATATTTGAATTTTTCATTTCTAATACCTTTTCTCTCTATTGTTAGTAATAGCCTTCAAAAAGATTTAGTCACTTTCTGTTTGCCAAATAATGTTTTTTTTTCTATTCCACTTACTTTGTTAGAGTGTATCAGCCTCACTTTTACAGAAGAACTATTCTTAACAAAATCATAGAAGTCAGTTTTTGTCAATAATTCATTTTCACTCAGTTGCTCACCAGACTATCTCTAGGACAATAAAAAGTAAAATGTTGCAAGCCTTACAAAAGTAACAGATTATTTTTAAAGTTTAAGAAATTTTATTTACTGTTTTTTAAAACAGTCAGATCTTTAAAAGCCTGTCACTATTGAAACTCTGAAGGATCTAATATAGGCTATGTCATGCATCCTGGCTGTTTGCTAAAAAAATCTGGAAATTGTAGCTGATTAATAACATAATATGATAAAAGTATTGGTGAAATGGCTGGAATAGAAAACTATGCCACCACATTTCTGACCACATATTTTTACAAACTGAGGTCAGGTGCCTGTTTGGGGGGTTTTCTGAAGGCACTGATAACACTGATAACTTACCTGAGAATTCACTTGAGATGTGGTGTGAAATTCCTGACCAGGTCTATTTGCCACATGCTGTTTCACAAGAGAGGTTTTGCTGCTGGAGAACTGGTTGTATTGGATTAATGAACGTGTCAACGGGAGGCTGGCTCAGTTCTTCAGCTGCTCCCTTTTTATTAGAAAGAGGGTATTTCAAGAAAGAGCTTTTACTTTTTTTTTTTTTTTTTTTTTACAAAGAATGTTTTGTGTTCTTTTTTAACCAAAATGAGTGGCTAGTCCCTTCTGACAGGGCTTGTTTCCTTGTCTATTCAAGAGCCTAGTGGCAAAGACACTTTCTGTTATCCGTCACAGATCCTACCACAAGGAGGAGTGCCAAAACCGGACCCACAGCTCGCAACCGCTATGCTAGTCAGTGGACCCTCAACAGACCTCACCCCACCATATCAGCTCATACCCTCACCACAGACTGGAGGCTTCCCACCCCCAGGCCAGCAGGATCCGTGGACAAGGAAAGCGACAGCTACAGTGTCAGCCCCTCACAGGACACAGGTACAGGTCTCTCTGCAGGGCTGCTCACCAAAACTGGGTCGGCAGCAGCTGCATTAACCATCTTGGTCCTCAGTATACTTTGTTTGGTGCTTGGGTGTTGCTATTTATTCCTTGCCAGGGTATTTTTTCAGTAGTCTCTTTATAATAGTTGCCACAAATGCATATAATTCCAATGATAACAAATACTGTGCCCTCGCTTTCTCATGCCACATGCATTATGGAGACCTTTGAAAGATATGGTATTTTTCTGGTAGCCGAAGCTCTATATATCCTGTGTCTGAAGGAAGAAGTAGGAGAATTTGCTGCATGAAATGTCATTGACCAGGAAGGGGCAATATTAGCAACCAACAGTATGTCTTGGTCAAAGGCAGAAATGTTATAAGGTTTGAGCTACACTGAGGTAAGTCTTTTTTGTTTTGTTTTGTTTTGTTTTGTTTTTTCCTTTTTCCAGTCATGTATTGTGTTCATAGAGATATTCTAAGCAGAAAAAAAAAAAAAAAAAGGAGAGGGAGAGAGAGAGAGAGAGAGGAATGTCTGTAATTTGAGTCCAAACTAAAATCCATTCATAGCACTGAATATTGTAGCAGTTAGCTCTGATTTTCCTGAGAAACAACATAGGCTTTTTTCCTCTAGATGGTAAGCGGGGAGACACTGAATACATATTCTGCCTGCAGTCTTCATCTCTCCTTGATGTCTTCAGATTACAGACCCAATTGTAACAGAAAGATAAAGTTTTCTCCTCCTGCCCTCCACTGAACAAGTGACAAAAAAATATGGTGAATAAATGAGTGAATGACTAAGCAGAAGAGTAGTCACGAAGCAAATCTAGTAAAGGTTACACTTGAAGAAAGATAAAATAGCTTTCAAGGTATGCCTGACAGAAATGAATCTGGGCATACAATGGCCTCCTCAGAAGGAATTGCCTATCTTCTGTTCTGATTTGTAAGGAAAAGTATGGGTTGTGTGAGAACACTGTGTCCTTTAGAGAAAGAGCAGTAGGTGCAGCTCACCTTTCACCATGAAAACTAATATGACTGCTTTTATTCTCTCTGTTAGAACAGGCATCTGACTTCCCTTGCAATCTGTAATTTATAGGTTGAAATTCTCATCATTTCATAATTCATTCTCTCAAACTTGCAGACCTGTATGTTGTCTTCACAGGGTAATGCCATTCAACAGATACCTCTAGCCAGTTAATGAACTTCTTCCTGATTTCTCCAGGTAGAAGGATCATGAGGCTTTAAGGATTTGTTCTAACACCTATACAGATAAAAATATGAATATCAGATGTTATCTCTGAAACTCTTATCATAGACATTCCTGATTTCAGGTGTGGTTGCACATGTTCTATATTTCATCTCCCAAGGTTATTTCCCAGTGAGTACGGCAAAAAGTAGAGAATTTAATTTGCTCTCTGGTTTAATCGACAAACTACATGCAATTTTGTAAACATACTTCATAATGTATAGTTTAGCATGGCTACTTTCCTACTCTGTGCCAGCCCTTGAACACCTAGTGGTTTATGTAATTGATAGAAATGTATAGACCATGCTCAGGAAAGGATTTCTTGTGGCAAAATGTAGCTGTATTATGCATTTTCATTTCTGGGGAAAGTATAGAATCAGTGTAATCTAAGTGCTTCAGATGTTTAAAATTTCCAAATAAACATCACAGTAGATGTAGCCAAATAATGTGTTCAAGAATCAGTTGAACTAATAATAGATTCATAGAATCTTTAAAGTTGGGAAAGACCTCCAAGATCATCTGGTCCAACCATCCCTCTATTACCAATGTCACCCACTAAACCATGTCCCTAAGCACCATGTCCAACCTTTGCTTAAACACTCCAAGGGACGGTGACTCCACCACTTCCCTGGGCAATCTGTCCCAATGCCTGACTGCTCTTTCTGAGAGGACGTCTCCTCATTTCCAGCCTCCCCTGGCGAAACTTGAGGCCATTTCCTCTAGTCCTATCAGTAGTTATCTGTGAGAAGAGGCCGACCCCCAGATCCCCACACCTTCCTTTCAGTTAGCTGAAGAGAGCAATAAGGTCTTCCCTGAGCCTTCTCCTCTCCAGACTAAACAACCCCAGTTCCCGCAGCTGCTCCTCGTAGTACTTGGGTTCTAGGCCCTTCACCAGCTCTGTAGCCTGGACATGCTCCAGGGCCTTGATATCCTTCTTGTACTGAGGGGCCTAAAGCTGAACACAGTACTTGTGGTGCGGCCCCACCAGCGCAGAGTACAGGGGGACAATCACCTCCCTGGTCCTGCTGGCTACACTATTCCTGATACAAGCCAGGATGCCACTGGCCTTCTTGGCCACCTGGGCACACTGCTGGCTCGTGTTCAGGTGAGCATCAGTCAGCACCCTTAGAGTCTTTGATCCCTTTTCCAATAAGGTGTTGAGATTTCTGAATCTTGTTGACGCAGTTGACATTTAGAATTTCATATAGAAATGATTCTGGGTTTACAAGGTAGTACTTTTTAAACTCAGTAGAAATGCATTGCAGCCATTCATAGCTCTAAATAATTTGAAATGTTCTAACATAACGAGAAAAATTATGATGAAACTAAATTTCACATTCACCCTGAACTTTCAGCAAATCTAAAGTAGGTGTTCAAGCAGATCCTTCCTGGAATAGTCACCCTGGGACATGGGATATGAGAAACTGCAAGTTGTGATCTTCATGGACCAAACTGGGAGCTCTACATGACCATCAGTGTTTACAGAAACTGCTTCATGCCACTGGCAAACAGCAGCCTTCCAGGAGCTTCCGGTTGATGAAAAAAACTTGGAAAGATATTGTTTTGGTCTGATTTACAAATCAAATGGAAAAAGAGAACGATGTTTCTGTGAGAGTGAGAGGAGTGGGGAGGGAAGAAAAAACTAAAAGCCTTAAGTTCTGTCCAGCTCAAAATCTTAAGCAAGTTACAGCATATTGTCGAATCACTTGTCATTTTAAATAATTCATGGTCCTATTTACCAAGTGTTCTTTTCATTCTGTGAAAACTGGTGCAAGGATCCTAGCATACAATAAAAAAGATAAAGGTTTGCAATAACAACATAGTTGCTTCTGGCTGCCATAGAAGTCCCATTTTTATGAATTAGCTATTACATTAAGCCTGCTTCTGGAACATCACCAATAATGTCTGGAATTGTACAGATCTTATAAGGAAACATGACTCCTCCCTAAGGAACTTTTGAAAGTCCTATGCTCTTCCAGCCTATTGAAGTAGAAATGCAATGGGTGCAACTGACCGGTGATTTGACCCCTTAACTATGCAGAAACCAGTCTTGTATTTCCAGAATATTTTTAGTGTATCAGTTGCCATTTACATCTTCAGTAACAGTGCTTATTTAATAGTACTGAAGTTCTTAGAAAATCATTAGCAGAAACAACAGCTTCTAGGTCACAATAGCCCATGAGTCAAATATGAAGCCCCCATTAATTTCTTCAGCATTTAAAAGAGTTCTTGAATCACTGCAGACTGGTAGCTACTAAACAATATTGCTTTCTTAAGACCGTTTGTTGTATATGAAATGAGTTAATATTTCAATTGGCATCTAGACCAGACATAAGTGTATCAGTCACTCCCTTTATATTTGACCTTTGTTCTCAAGAATTTGTCAAAAAATATATATATATATATGAAACATCTACAAAAAAATATCTTTTCCACTCAGACGTCACCTCTCAGAAATATCTGTGAGATTCATTAAAAGGATAATGTTAAACTATTCCTGTTTTTGCTAAATCTGTTCTGTGGGCTTCTAACATTTTTAAAGCATTTAACTTTCAGATATTTTTTTTTTTAATGAAAGAAAAGAAACCTTTTCCATGCATTAAAGGTTATTTTTTCTAAACTATGAAGTTAATGTTAAGCCACATAATGCTGCTAGAGGAATAAGACTTCACTTTAGATTATCTCTAATTATCAAGCAACTGACTAAACTTAAAATTGTAGAGACATTTAAAGCAAAGCAGACGTATTCAAATCACCATAATAATTTCAAGGGTTCTGCATTTTATTAAGAAACACTGTCATGCTTTTTTGTCTTCTTCCAGAAAGTATTTTACAGGCTTTTTCTTTCTCCCACTGTTTATCTTTTGGGTGTTTAGATCGAGCAAGAAGCAGCATGGTCTCCACAGAAAGTGCCTCCTCAACATATGAAGAGCTAGCAAGAGCGTATGAGCATGCAAAAATGGAAGAGCAGCTGAGACATGCCAAGTTCACCATTACAGAATGCTTCATATCAGACACGTCGTCAGAGCAGCTCACGGCAGGGACTAATGACTACACAGACAGTCTGACCTCAAGCACGCCGTCAGAGTCGGGGATTTGCAGGTTTACCGCATCCCCCCCCAAACCTCAGGATGGAGGGCGAGTGATGAACATGGCAGTTCCAAAGGCACATCGGCCAGGTGAGACATTAAAGGTAACATTTTGTGTTCCTTGGGGGTAAGCATTTCACCCCATGCCTGTATTGGTTAACAGGACAGGTTATATCACAAGGAAGAAAGAAGGTGTGTAATATATCATGTAATTACTTACAGAGATAATTGGTTTTTATCCAAAATAATGTAACATTTAAGTGAGCATATTCTCCCACATACAGATAAAGAAGGAATCTGGAAATTTAGGAGCAGAAAGGCACAATCTAGGCCAATAAATCAATTCCTCTACAGCTGCAGCCATCAGGCAATAAACCCTTCTGGGCTAAAAAAGACCATATGGGGGTTCATATGCCCATCTCCAACTCAAACCACCCACTAATAAAACATGTCTTACAGCAATAATTTCTGCATGAGGGCAAAATTTGCTATCAGAACACTTCATAAAGACAGATTGTAGAAGATGTACTATCCCTTCTGCCTTGTAGCTTGGAGAAAATGTAATATCCTTTTGGTGATGTTGTTCAGCTGTTATACTCTCTCTTTGACATCTCCAAATATCAAGTCAGGATTATCTAAAGGTGGGAAAATAAAAGCAAAGAAAATGAAGGCAATGCAATAGCTCAAGGGATATAGAACTTTATACCTTCAGACAAATTTAAACCCTACTCCAACTTCAAACTGTCTGAAGGTATCTTAGGGACATCCATCTACTGATCACAGTCAAATTTCTAGTTCAAGAAGAATGCTATTTTTAGTGATACCCTAATGTACAATAGCACAGGTAGATTATTTGTGATATTCTGATTCTATATCATCAGTCTTTGTTAGAGAACACATGACGTGACATAGTGCAGAAAGATTCAAATGGGAAAAAGACTTAATTATATTTGCGTGCTTACTGAAAACATGGTTTATTGTATTGTATTGTATTTTTTCTTATTTTATTTTTATTTTGTATATATATTTGCCATTGTGGATGGAGCTACTTATACACAAAGAAAGTAATCAGTAGTGCTGACAAATGTAACAAAGAGTAGTGAATAGACTTTTGCTTAATATACACTATAAAATGAAGCAGTTGTTCTGGGGACAGAGGAATGGAAGATAGCCAATGGTATCAGGAAGGTCATTCAAAAGTAGGACCTGACACTGGAAAGAAAAAAAAATTAAAAAAAAAAAAAAAAGGCATAAAAGATTTCCAAAGAGAAAGCTAAAAGTAGAAAACGTCAAGAACAAAACCAAGCAGAAGATAGGAAGTTATAATAGACAAGGCAGGAAATTACTGTATCATACAAATAGATAAGAGAGAAAATAAGTAGGAAATAATATAGTGAGATAAATGACTGATTTCTCTGTAGTCACAGAGTAGAACCACATACCCAGAAGCTGTAAAAATAGATAAAGATAGAAATAATTTTCACTTTTAGGTAAAAAAAAAAAAAAAAGGTAAATATTTGTACTTGTTCTGCTGAAGGGAAGCATCTGCATTCACAGCTAGGTCAAAACTGCAGTCCTCTCCTTCCAGTCAGCCAAAAAACATTTTCATAATTTCTTTAACAAATAGTTTACTCACTTCCTTTCATGTTCCATATACATTATTTATGTATATTTAGTATTTGGAAATATTCTAATATATTCACTTAAAGATGATTTTCTTAGGGGCATACAGCACTAAAATTTAGTCCTTGGGTTTAAGTTAAAAGCTTCTGTTGTTGGAATATCATCAAAGATCCTCTAGCAATCTACACACTTGTAGCCATCTTTACTCTGTCTGTTAAATGGTTTGAAATTGAATTTGTACCTGCTATTCAAGATTGGCATTAAGCTTTATTTTACAGTAAGAAAATTAAATATTCCATGAACTGAACAATTAGTTTCAATATCTTGACAATAAATTTAATGTTCCAGTGGAACAACTTAAATATTGACCCATAATTATTGAATGATAAATTATTAAAGGATACTTTATGAGGGGATTTGATCAAAGCATATTGGTAACGAGAATTGTCAGTAGTAACAGACAGACCAGTATGTTTAGTGTTCAAAATCAGTAAGAAAGTACTTACAGGGCATCTTTACTCTTTCACCCACTGCTTCAGAAATTCTGCAGAAGTTCTTGATAATTCAAACATAACTGATCAAAGTAACATGTACATCTGGGAACAGGTAGAAGAAATTTTAATAATAATAATAATAATAATAATAATAATAATAAAAGAGTAAAAAAAAATAAATGAGACATAAAACAGATAAAGTAGATGATAACATCTGAAATTAAACACTGACTATACTCCTTTAGCCCATCTTTATTTTTCCTTGAACTTAGTGTTTTATTTTAAGATGACTTTTACCTATTTTGGTGGTGATTGCTTTTCTTCTCCCCCAACTCTATCTCTGTCTTGTACAATGTCACTTTAAATAAATTATGCTTTCCATTTCCTAATGTCTTACCTTACCTCACTTTTAAAACTTCTTGTAAAGCTACCTGCAGCAACTTCCATGATTGCAACAGAGGTTTAGTGTTCTGCAATATGGAGTATTTGTTTTGCAAAATAATCTCCAACTATTCTAAGTCTCGGAAAGATGGTAACAAAAATTTAGTTTGGTAAACAGGTCATTTTAAAACTACTTAATAGTAAAGATACAACTTTACTCAAGAAAGGCAATGATGGAGTTGATTTCAAAAGACTTTTTTCAGCTGTAACAGCACCTATTTCTTACCTTGTTGCTACCGTAAGTGTTTGGGGTAAACAAACAAAAAGCTACAATTTGAGGTTTGGTTTCAGAAGACCTTCATGTGAGGTTCTGAAGGCATTCCAGCTCATGTCAGTTTTCTTTCTTGCTTTTGCTCAGCATTTCACAGGACTGTTTTGTACCTGTTTGGTCAAGCCTGATCATCCAACAATCTGCTTTATCTAGCAGTATTAGAAATCTCATGTCACTCCACGTTGAGATTGTTAATAATAAGGAGAAAGGAGCTTGAATGTTCTTTGTTTGCAGGGGGAAAAATAAAGGGGGGAGGGTATCAAGATTCAATAGCTTGTATTCCAGGGGTTGCCATCAGCCTGATTTGATGTTCCCAACTTCCCCACCATTTTCATTCAGAAATTGAATCATAACTTCTGTGCCTTCACTCACTCTATCACCTTGAATTAAATTTGATGGCTCATCAAATGTCTAGGAAAGCTTAGTAATTGATCATTTCCAGCACTATAACTATGAATTATAACTCTCTTTTCAGAACTTCTTCACACTATGCACTACTCTATTTCTGCAATAATTAGCAACTATTAATGTGTAATAGTTGACTGCCTCGTATTCTAACTCAATGTAAGTCTTCTAATAGACCTTTTCCCTTCTAGTCAGGTGGTACTGCAGATATGCAGTTAGGTTAGCAATCAGAACTGCTTCTGTCTTCTCCTCTCCTGGATTTCTGTTCCTTTTTCCTGATGTTTGGTTTATGGAAACAAGAATCAGTTTCATGAACTCAGCTCAGACATGAGAGGCAAAAAAGCATGGATTATGCCATGAAAAAGTAATACTATACTTATAAAGAAAAACAGAGTAATCGTGCCTAACGCTGCAGTAACTAGCAAATACGGGAATGAAGCAATTTTGTCATACTGAAGCTGAGATATGCACCGTGACTTCAGAATGATCTAAATATTTGACATAGTTATACTTTTATAACTCAGACTGCCAAACATATTGTGCTGTAGTACATGTCTCTACATATCAGCTGAAGTTAATGCATCACAAAATCACAGAACGGTTCAGCCTGGAAGAGAGCTCTGAAGGTCACCTGGTCCAATTCGATGCTCAAACAGGGCCAGCTACAGCCCCTTGTCCAGGACCATGCCCAAACAGCTTTTGAAGATCTACAATGAAGGAGACTCCACAGCTTCTGTGGACAACCTGTGCCAGTGCTCTATCACCTGCACAGTAAGGACATGTTTTCTAGTGTTCAGTCAGTGCCTCCTGTGTTCCAGTTTTTGCCTATTGCCTCTTGTCCTGGCACTGGACACCACTGAAAAGAGTCTGCCTTTGTCTCCATTGCACCCTCCCTTGAGGTGTTTTTATACAAAGAGAGTTCCTCCCTGATCATTCTCTTGTCTACACTAAGCAGTCCCAGCTGTCTAAGCTTTTCCTCATAGGAGAGATACCACTGTCCCTTATTCATCTTCAGTAGTCCTTAGATGGACTCGGTCCAGAATGTGCGTGTCTTTCTTGTAGCAGGGAGCCCAGAACTTCAGCAGTGCTGCAAAGGAATGATCATTTTGCTTGACCTTCTGGCCACACCCCTCATGCAGCCCAGGATGCTGTTGGCCTTCTTGCTGTAATGGTACATTTCTGCTTCATGTCCAATTTGGTGTCCACGAGGGCATTTTCTGCAAAACTATTTTTGTTTTTAGCTAACATGTTCTGGCACATAAGGTTGTTCCACCCCAGGCAAAGGACTTTGCACTTCCCTGTGTTATACTTCTCGAAATTCATCCCATTTCTCCAGCCTGTTCAGGTCCCTCCGGGTGGCAGCACCAACCTCTCATTTATCATTCACTCCTCACAATTTTGTGTCATCTGCAAATTTGTGGGTGTGCCCCATTAAAGCTCATCTGTTTATGTATGTCCAATTTGATTAAGCATTCTCTGACCCAGTCGTCTTCCACCAAGAGTACATATTCTTTACTTCAGCATTTCCCCCTGATCTCTGGGGTCTGAGACTCTTGAAGGTCGATTTTGCTAATAAAGACTGAGGTGAGGAAGGCATTCAGTACCTCAGCCTTTTCCATGTCCTTTGTCACAAGGTCTCTGGCTCCATTCAGTAGTGGGCTCACATTTTCCCTGGTCTTCCTTTTATTACCTATGTACTTATAGAAGCCCTTCTTGATGCCCTTGAAATCCCTCACCAGACTCAGCTCTAAATGGGCTTTCACTTTCCTAACCTCATTTCTGGATGCTTGGTCAGTGTCTCTGTGTTTCCCCCAGGTTACCTGTCCTTGTTTCCACCCTCTGTATACTCCTTTTTTTCTTCTGAGTTTTGCCAGGAGCTCTTTCATCCATTCAGGCCTCCCAGCATTTTTGCCTGACTTCCTGCTCTTTGGGACAGACCTATCTTGAGCTTGGAGGAAGTGATCCCTGAACATCATTCAGCTTACTTAGATATGGTAGAGGTTACTTCTGTCTGTCTGTGGAAGCAGCTGTAGATGTTTTCTGCATCATTGTCTTGAGACCAGATGAAAACTTTCAAGTACACATTATTAATTTTTCTCTAATCTAAACAAACAAACAAACAAATAATTGGGAGTTACACTTTTCTTAAACTTCTGAAAAGTTGTAACTACCAGAAATGGAGCATGGAAGTAAAATTTTTATGAATTCTCACATTCAGTGTTTTGAAAGCATGTCTTAGGCATCCTTTTCTTCTGATCTTTACAACTTTGTAGACAGATCTTTGAAAAGAGATGAGATTATTTGTAGGTTTTGCTTCACCATCAACAGTAACATTGTTATTTTTCCTTTATAATAACTGTGAATCTCACATGTTAAACCACCAATCAAACTAGCCTTGCTGCCTAACAACAGATTTGGCATAGTTTCTAAAAACTGAAAAGACAGATGCAGATTTGCACACAAACTTTTCTGGGTCTCTCAGAACTGGCAAACCTGATCTGCTCAGGTCATGGAGCTGACACAATGGAGATGGTGACATTGTTCAGTAAGCCATTAGAGTGGTGATGTGTCCCAAGAGGCACATTATGAGAGAAAATTGGAGCAGTAGAGATAGCACAGCAGTACTTTAAACACAAGGGATAAATCAGACCCTTTAGAAAGGTGTTTTTTGAAATCCTAACATATGTTCACTGTTAATGTTCTTCATGATATAAAATGATATCAGCATAGCTTACATTGCATTTTTCACCACAGTTATCACTAGCTAGAATTATCATTATCAAGATCAGGTTCTGAAGGAATTGGCACACCGGGCAATTATCTCAACAATATACTAGGGCCTTTCAGATCAAGACTGAGGCATGCTGTCTTATTGATATTCAGAGGTTTCAACAATTGCTACCCAAAGTTTACCTGAGAGGTTGACAAATGAGCCAGTCCTTCATTTTCCAAAGCTGTCATTCAAATATTCAGAAACTAGGTTGGACAGAAATTAGAAAGAAACATACACTTTTCCTACCTCCCAGTGTGCCATCAAAAAGTCTGTAATGTAAAAAGGTGGAAGATAATTGCAGAGGTTGAAAAAGATTTCCAATATTGTTTTTCTTTTCTGTTTCAAAAATATTAACCACAAATCGAGTTACCAGAACAGTTATTTTTAACTGCAGTAAACATTGCAGTAGCAGAGTTTATTAAAAATAGATTTCTGTTATTATAATTTTAAATCTTGGTAATAGTCTCAACCAAGAAGCTTTTTTTTTTTTCCCTTCCTTCTCTACTAAATTATTGGGCTTATTAACTGGGCAGTCTTTTGATATTTCCATGCTTTCCAAACGCTATCTATATCCTTTTTTTTTGTGGACAGATCACTTGTTTGTATCCTCCGGCAAGGGAATTCATACTTAGAATTAATAATAGATGACCGGTGCTTGAATAGGAAATATCTAGAAAATTTCATCAGGTCTCTTGCAATTTGCAGAAGGCTTCCTTTAGCAGTGCTGCTGCAAAACTCAGACCCACAGATTTTTATAATTTTTTTTCTGATGTTAATTGTCACTGGAAATACTCTTTGATTTTATGATATTAACATTAAGGATTAGCTTGACTTGATGGGCCAGACAGAAATTTGTCTACATCATTTTATTAAATAAATAAATAAATAAAAAACAAGCTCATTTTGACAATCCCTCTTCCCTTCCTCTTTGGACATCCTATTAATTTATATTAATATTAATTTATAAACTCTGAATGAGAAACTCTGAGTTAGAAAACAGATATCTGGGTATATCAGACTAAGAGATTTTTAAATCAATTTAAAGGACCAAAAAATTTTATATCCCAAAACTTCCTCTACAGGCTTTCAGCTGCTGAAAGGAATCAGTTTATAAAGAAACCTGCATGTGGGTGGAGAAAAAAACACAGGTGCACACAGGCAAACTCTGAAAAAAAGATTTTCCTGAAACTGATTCTGCAACCATGAAGATGGCAAGAAAACCACATTGCTTGATAGGAAAGCTGACTGCTTTCCTGGGTCCCTACAAAGCAGAAGCACCAGTTTGCTAAGCTGATACTCGAATGGAAGCATTTTCCTCTTGCCATTGTTGGGTTGTTGGCTAATGCCTGAGGGTAGAGCTCCATCCTCTGTCTGCCAGTGCTCCTGCTCAGCCTCTCCTTCCCAGAGATCTGGCAGGCAGCCACTGCCTTCTCGCAGCAGCCAGAGGACAGGCCTATTCCTAGACAAGTTCTCAGTTAGCAAGTGTGGGCATTAGCACCTTCAGTGATGCCTGCAGGTGAAACTATTGAGCAGTGCAACCCAGCTGTTACCCAGAGAGGCCCAACGCTTGGAGGGGTACCACCGTGTGAGCTCTCCCCTTATGCAGCCAGTGGGAAGGGAGAGGTGCACAGTTTGGTCTGGGTTTCTTCAGCTGGGCATCTAAGTCAGGCAGAGCGAGTTTAGCCCTAAGGCTGCTGCACATTTTCTAGAAAAGACACAAACTAAAATTCTTTCAGTGTTTGAGATACCTCAATTAGCACTGTTGACCCAATTTACAAATTTCTAACTGCTTCAACTCATTCTGCCAACTTGAATGGCTAAACCTTAGCTTACACACAATTCTTAAGCTACAGAATGAAAACACTTTACTAAATAATTGTTTACAAGTGGCCCTAAAAAAGAGGCTGGACCTCACCTGCAGTGCATAAATGTAGTTATAAACAACCAAGAGGAAGGTAAAATTTATGTTCAAGACACAAATCTTCTTTTCCAGTATTCAGTCACTACAGCTAAAAATAAGCTGCTTAGCACAATAAGGAAAATATGAAGTACACGTTAATAGAAAGCACTGTATATTTCCAATGTCAGCCCTGTAACCTGAGATAAAAAGATGTGAACTCTTTTCCACTGATCTATGAATTGAAGGGTGAAGGAGTTATTTCCCTCTTCCACTCCATGAAGACAAGTGCAACATAGTGATGGAGTCTATTTAGAGACATGCTTTCTATGGAGAAGTTGCTGACAGCACTCTATAAGCTGCAGCAGTAACTGAATCCGATACAAATTCTGCCACTGGAGATTCACTAATAGCTGGGACTCTTGACTTAAGGCCTCCAGCTTACCTTTTGCCCCCTTGTCCAATGTATATTATTCTGCATTGACTGAAAGTGGAGTTGTACAGTTCAGCAGTTCATAGATCCAAAACTGAATTTCTTGAAGATATAGGGGGATCTACATTTGACATTTTTTGTTCAGGAATCCTGCAGCAAAGTAGGAAATGATAACATATGGGTTGTTTTCTTTTTTAGTTCTATGCTCGTGCTGTCTGGTTTCAAATGCAATGGAATATATATACAGAGAGAGAGAGAAATGTATATGCGCATACCATATATAGTGTATACATAGAACGAAAAAATCATCAGCATGGCTCCACAACTGGAGACCAATGTCCAGCTCAGAGAAAACTACATAAGGAGACAAATCAAAACAGGCAGATGGCAAAACAGTAAGATAGGCAGAACTGTTGTTAAGGGGGGAAAATAAAATTCCATGCCTATGTTTCTAACTGTAGCAAATATTTTTAATGTGTATGTTAACTTGTATGTATAATTACTTACACATATGTGATATAAGCTGAAATTACACCCCTAGGTGGGCATTTCTAATGTTATCATATAATGTTATCACATTAGATTCTCTTGTACCTGGAACACTTTCTTTTCGTTTCCTCTTGTGCTGTTAGAAAACTAGGAATATGTCACAAAAAAAAAGAGACTGTGCTATTTGTTTTTTATCATAGAAATGGCACTCCGGTGATGAGAGTAAATTGCCTTTATCCTCTCTTAGCTTTTATTTCTGCAGAAGCTATCAGGAGCTTTTTCTTCTGCTGCTGTGTAAAGCTGAATGTTCTGCAGAGATGAAACCCATTTAATTCTGCATTTAATTTGACATGAACACATACTTGCGATCATTGCCTTGCTTCTGGTGGACTTGTAGAGGAAGGTTCACATTGCAAGTTTTTTAACCTTGGCAGCACAATAAAAAGGAACCTAAACAGGATCAGATCAGAAGCTAAAACGCTATGAGATCAAAAAGGGAAACTATCAGTGTGAATCATGAGTTTAAATAGGGCAGCTGTTCAGTTAAAAAGTCTCTGTATGGCTGATATGAAAATTCCATTTTAGGTAGCACACAAAAAGTGTGAAAGCTAAACTCAATTCACTGACAACAAAAGTAATTTGAATTATTTTTACAAATGTCATCTATGAATCGGTGATACTGGTGTTAGGAGGATGTTTTATTTGTTTATTTATTTATTTATTTATTTGAAGAAGGTAAACTATTGGTACCTGTTCCTCAGGAACTGTACTGGGAGTGTCTGGTACCACAATTATATTTTCTTGCTGACATCTAATTTATTTATTATTTTGATTTGAAGATTAACCACGCCTATGAAAAAAAAATAATCTTGCTTTAAAAAAGAAAATAGATTTGTCCTGCTCATACCATTTTAATTTTGAAAATGTCAAAGCATTTCATCTTTATATTGTTGAGGCACTGTGTATGATTTCTGAGAGGCCTCTCAGTCAGCTCAAGGTAACCAGAAGCAATTGCTCCCATACAAACAAGAGCTGTTCCAGCCTTGCTTTAAGGTCCTTGTGGTTATTTACGGGTGCTTTTGCTTTAAATGACTTCACCCAGTGGGCTCTCCTAGTTTCTCCTGTGCCACAAGACATTACTGTAATTTTAGATTTAGAGGAGATCTGATAGATTATTGAAAGTAATTTGAGAACTGATGTAACTAGAGGAAAAAAAAAAAAAAAAACATTCCTAATTTGACTTGACTGTGGTGATAGTCTTTGCTATCCATGTAAAAGCTTCTTTTATGCTTGTTTTTAAAGCATAGCCGTATGCACACATGGGCATATTTCAGTATTGTTTACCTCTTCATGCCAGCATCCTTAATTTAAATGTGAAAGGTGGAGCTCTTGTCCCAGTGGATTAATTAAAAAATATGCAATGCTGCACTTTGTCAGCAGCACTCAGATGATTCAAACTGATGGACCTGAGGAGGCCAAGCTACAGCAATCCATCCGTGAAGACATCTTCATCAGAGCAGCAGGGCAGGGCTGATATTGGTTTCCTTGTTGCAGCCTGACCTCTCCACAACCATTAGTGGAGCCTTATGCCTCTCATCGCAGGTGAGGTCAGGTTTAGCCATGAATTCATGGGCATGGCGCAAAGCCTGTTGAGATCAACAGAGTGGCTCCCATTGACTTCAATGAACCATAAGTAGGGTTCAAATTCCTCACCTCTCTAGCCTGGGTTCCAAAGATATCCCAGGAATAAACCTGTGATGGAAGACCCTTTCCATGGAGCCACAATCAATTTAACCCTAGGTGAAGTGATGAATAATTAAACAGTGTGTTCACTGCACAAGGATCAGCAAACCCATCTTGAAACTCCAGTGTTGCTAACTACAGGCACCTGGGCGAGGGCTGCAGCACCACTCCCCTAGCTCAGCCAGCAGACAGGAGAGGGCTGTCTCAGAGCATCCTTAAAAAATGCATGAAGCAGTTTGCGTGACAAGACAAAGATGGGAATGGAGAGCTCCTGTACTTTGCTTTTCTATCACCTTTTCATTATTTATTGCCAATTTTTTCTAACTTTCTGTTCCAGAGAATATATTGATTTACATAGTGAGGTCCATTTCACAACTTTTTTTTTTTTTTTTTAACTTAGACATTGCATTAAATCAAAACAGAAAGGCTCCAGTTCTGCAGGTACAGTTTCCCTGTGAGACTGAACATCCACAAGGCATCTCCATAGGTCTTCTGGCCCCTAAATCACTTCTTACTTCCTTACATCCCCAGCTCAGCAGTGGAGAGTCCCTTAAAAATAAGGCAGTTTGCCTTAAACAGTAAAGTTACTTCTGCAAGGAACTGAGCATCCTGACAGGTTTTTAAAAGTGTAGCCCCATATGTGAGACCAAAGTTCTGCAAAGTTCTTGCCCAAAGCAAAATGCAGTACTTCAGTTCCCATTTCAATAGGCATTTCAAGACCAGGCAACAATCTCATAATCAGGTCTCCTGGCATCCAGTTAGACAGATGAACAGTATGTTATGCTGATATATTACAGATGTATGAGCTCAGTTAAACTGTAGTAGCTATGCTTTTGCTTTAAGACATGTTGATTTAGGACTTTTTCTTGGAATTAGAAGGCTTAAATCTAAATAACAAAATGAATCATCATATTTAAAAAAAAAAAATCCACATTAGGTTGAATTATCATTTTCAGTCACTTAAACCTAATCTCCAGTAAGTATAAATCAATTTATAGTCTTGCTGAAATCAATACAGCTACTTTGAATTATAACGGCAGAAAATTTGGCTCCTGAATTACAGTTTTCCTGATATTCTGTTGTTTCATATGAGATAACTCCAATGACTAGTCAACAGCAACTGTTGATTTTATTTTTGTGTGTGAAACTTAACTGATATTGTTAATGTTTTTATGGCAATGCCAGTTTTAGCAGATTGCAACATGCAGCATTTAATTAAGTGCTACAGGTCTTCAAATGAGCGTGCAGTATTCATGGAGAAAGAAAAAAAGAAACTTGCCAGATATAAAGGACAGCCTCAAAAGTGTGTTAAGGGATTCCAATTTCACAGTCTAGAAATGGAAAGCTCAGCATGTTTTCCTAAAGCATGGTGGCTGTTTCCTAAATGTGATCACAGACCTGAACAGGATAAAATCATGTAAAGACATGATTTTATTTCATCTGCTAAAGAAATGTCACCTCCTTTTCCAGTACAGATCAACACTGACTTCAGGGAGTGGAGCTGGGTTGTTTATAGCATCCTTCTGAACTTTTTGATTGTTCAATTGTTTCATTTTGCTGCAATGTTTCTGAGAAAGTAATAATTATTAAATAAAGAGCATTGGGAAAGTGGCTCCACACTGAACAGACCTTGGGGGAATAATAAAAAAAATTATCCTCCAAGCTTCCAGCAAGCATCTACCTCATCCTTCAAGTGGATGCTGAGCCAAGGCGGGCACCACAAAGCTCAGCAGGTGCTGGGAGTGGACACACTGACTGGAGATGGAGGGAGAGGGTGCATGAGCCTCCTCCACATGCTGACAGAAGCAGTTGTGAGAAGTGTTGTTGCTGATATTAGCCCAGCTCAAGCTACAGCTCTCTAAGAAAGCTCTGCCTGCTAGCTTTTAACGATGTGCCAGGTTTTGAAGTGGCAAAGACTCCGAGCACTGCTCGTGCTCTTTTTTTTTTTTTTAATTCATTCAAGCCTCTCACCTTGGCCTTGCAAACTTTCCATCCTTTCTTCATTTCCAATATTCACTTTTCCTATGGCAAACTTCTGAAAAACAGCCTGTGAGTATCAGCAACCAGACTGTGAGTATTAGCAAAGGCTTCACTGATCTATTTACTGTGCTAGAGAGCTGGAAAGCCCCGCTAAACTTTTTAATCAGCATGAAACTGAACTTAAAGCTAGCTGTCAGCAGCTCTGTCTCCTTCGCTTCCTTTCGCATGAGAACACAATATCCCACCAGCGCTTCCCCTTCAAACACAGGGCAAGGCAGGCGATGCTGAGCACAGTGGCACTTTGCAAAGTGCCACCCCCATAGCACTCCAAATGGCAGAAAGCCTCTGAAATCAAAATAACTGCATTAGCAAGGCACTTTACCCATGCTGATGGAGCTGTATAGATTCAATTCTGGCATGATCACTGATCCTGCAAGATCATGCCAGGGACATCTTCAAGGGCTTTTTGTACACACTCCCTTATTCAAGTAAGTCATGTGAGTGCCCTATTCACCCCATCTTTTTCTTACCTTTGTTAGCGAAAATACCCTGTCAGAGTCACCAATCCCACATTATAAACTTTTCTGAAATAATACTGCAAGCAATGTGGAATTTCTTTCACATGGCAATCAGACCTTGAAACTCATCAGGCAGTTTTCAGCACTGAGGGGATCTTTTCTGGAGCTTTGTGAAGGAAAATTGCTTTTGCTTTAGTAGAAGTTATGATTCATGAGCAAGTGCATATAGCTATCACATAACTACTTGGTAAGAGTATCTTTTTTACAGTCTGTGATGATGATGATCTCTGTATTGAATATAGCACAGATTGTTAGATTTTCTGGAGCAGATGAAAGCAAAAATGCATGCAAGCTTTCTAGCATTTGAAAGAGTGAATCTTCAGGAAGAAAAGAGTGCATTCGGGTTTGGTTTAGTTCTGCAAACAAGATAGCTTCCTTGAATAAAATCCCAGAAAAGATAGGCAGTGGTATGTTTTCCTCCATGTAGCCTGTGAAATTCATCCCAAACCCTCCTGTACCTGGTGCTAACATCCAGAAGAAAAATAGACACTGTTTTTCAAAACTTTTTGTATCACCTCGGCTGCACTGAAATAAAAGTATATAATTTTTTTCAGTGATGCACTAACTCAGAAAATAGTCCCTTTTTTTGTAAATTACATTGTTTCTGGTAGGTACAATAAGTGATTTTTAGCATTTGTTTGCAAATATTTATTGAAGGTATCATTTTTTAAAGGTACTATACTAAGTAATTCATTAGAGAGTTGGCAAGAAAAGAAAAGAAAAGAAAAGAAAAGAAAAGAAAAGAAAAGAAAAGAAAAGAAAAGAAAAGAAAAGAAAAGAAAAGAAAAGAAAAGAAAAGAAAAGAAAAGAAAAGAAAAGAAAAGAAAAGAAAAGAAAAAAGAAAAGAAAAAGTCCGAGATTGTTCTGGCTTAAATTACCACATTCAGATTTGACTGGATGCTTATTATTATTTGTATATAAACCCCATTTTTCTAAATACAGAAAATTTTCCTTTTAAAAAAAAAATCATAAAACTATGTTTTTGAGTGATTTTTGTACTAATTAAACCAAAATGCATGAATTATTAAACACGCTCATTTGTAGTGCTCATGCACTTGAAAGGTTTGCTTTCATTACTAATAAGGCACACACACCACTGAGAAGAGGTAATTAGAGCATCAAAGGCAGTGAGCCATCCTGAAACTTCATAATGCTTTGCCTAAAAAAAAAAAAATTATTGTTCAGCTGAATAGTAAGAAATCAAAAAAATGTCTATACAGTTGTGTCCAGAAGAATGAGAACCAAAATCTTTCCAAGTAACTCCATAGATATGGTAAGAGGCTTTTAATCTTCTTTAAAACACCTTCAGAATTGATGAAAGAATGCCAGAAGTGAAGCTTTGTGGTTATATTTCAAGGGCTATGTTTTTAAGTCAGAAACATTAGTCCTTATAAATCAAAGACTTTCTTTCATACTATGATATCGTTTCAGTCCTAGCAAAGAAAAAGTGACCTTCTCTCTTTTTTTTTTTTTTTTTTTCCCAGGAATTTTAAACATTTGTTTTATTTTGGAAGTAGTTGCAGGGAAAGGTACTTCTTGATGATTATAAGTAGGACTGGCACTTTTTACATAAATGCCCATAAATGTGTACATCCTAATCAAATTATTAGTGCACTGTTCAAGTGATGCCAGAGATTGTGCACTGTGTATCTAGCTCTGAAGAAGGAGTTGCATCCTCTAGTTTCTCATTACTATAATCCTGTTGAAACTTTGCCCCCAGTCATTTAGAAAATCGCAGTAAAGTGACTGCATATTTTTTTACACAGATTATTGACTACGCCTTCCTGTGTAAATTTATGGAGGGGGAAATTTATTTTTTTTTTACATAGCCCGAAGCTCTTAACTACATGTGAGAAATGTCTAGACAGCAGCTTGAAAACCAACCTTCATCTCTGTAAGGTTCAACACATCCTTTTTATAGTCCGTGCGTACCCATTGCTCTCAAGAGACGAGGATGTGTTAAGATATGGGAACGGCTGACTGAGAGGACAGCTAGAGGCAGCCAATAAGCCATGCTCCGGATCCTGCTTTGCACTGGCTCCTTCATAAAAAGTTGACTGCAAGGCATAAAAGTAAGGGGTAATGTGCATGAGATGGCCTGGCTGGTCTTAGTGGAGCCGTGTGCATTGTGCTATTGGACATGCTGGGTGAGAAAAGTGCAGCCTGCCTCAGGACAGCAGAGATCTTCAGGAGAATGCCCATTGCCATGAGAAGCAGGGACGGAGGTGCAGCACAGAAAGTTGGTCCTCACCTGCTAGGCAAAAGGAACTGCTGTGTTTCAATGGGGAGTTATCTACAGGATCAGAAGAGAAACCCCACTTTCCGGCTCTAGCAATCTCTCCTTGTTTCCTCTGATAAGAGAGAAGATCATACTTTGGTATTATAGTTAGTTGTAAGATTTTCCTGCCTAACAAAACCACTGCCATCTCAGGAGCAATGTCTCTTTGAGATAAACCATGCCTGAGGCAGCCAAATAAAGACCCTCATTGCCTTCATTGTCAAGCAGAGATGGGGACACGACCACCCTCTCCTACACTCTGGAGGTACTTGTCTCTGCCCACCACTGTGGCTGCAGTGAGGCTTCTTATTTAGGATGCTACAGAAGATACAGCCTGAGGGTCTTCTCCCTGCAGCCTGCAGGGAGTGGTCATTGCAGCAAGCTCCACAGCTGCTCAATTCAATGCCTGTAGTTAAGCAGAGCAAGTGGGCACCTCCCTGTGCCTGCCAATTTGTGTGTCTGTGTCCTGATGTACTTCACCCCAGCAGCAGGCACCTTGCTGTCTCAGCTGAACTGGCCCTCGTGCACCTAATGTGTCTGGCATGGAAGGTACTATAGGAAAATAAGGTAAATGAGTAAAACCAATTAACGTTACCACAATCCATTTTTCAAGCAGTAATCGGTGTGATTATGAGCACAAGCCTCCCCCTCTCTCTCAATCTTACGTAAATGTTGCTGTTGTCAGCCTAACCTTGAGATGTGCACTGTGGGGGTTAAATACCCTGCGCTGTGCATCCGTGTTGGAGGTGCAACTAGAATAAAGCATATGGTGTCAGACGGTGCCTGGGGGATTTCTATAGGAATAAACAGTGATTCTGCCCAAATGTATCTTCTCAGCAATTCCTGGTCTATGACCTGAAATCATGGGTAGAGCAGATGCTATTAGTCTTTCAGGTAAGAATTGCAGTAAAGGACCTGCTTTATTTTAGAGCACTGGAGAGCTTTTAGCTTGGTTAGGAAAAATGAAATTTTTATAGGCTGTTTTATTACGAAGAAGTGCTTTCCTGGTCTACTGTTTATGCCACTGGCACAGGTCAGCCTTAGTTTCTCAAGCTGTAAATAGCTTATGGAGACACAGGAGTGATAGGTACAAGAGTCCTCTACTTTAAACATTCAGGACACATCCCATCTGTGGTTAAGGCTATGGTTTTTATATCAGCCATAAGAAGGAATCTATATACCTGCAGCAGAAGCCTGTAAAGAAGTGAAAATGCTGTTCCTGACTGTGCCTGTAGCAGTGCTTTTTTTTTCTTTTTTTGTAAATATGTGAGGTTACACCATCAAATATTTTTAGAAATGCATTTCATTATGTGCTTGATTGCCCCTCATTTCCTTGAAGCAATTTTATGAATACCTAACAGGCAGGGCTAGAATAAATAAGTCAAACTGATTTCTGTAGCAGTTCTAATAGATGTGCAGATACAGGGATGGTAATGCTAACCACTGACTTATTCCTTACAGCAGGTCCAAGGCATCTATTGAAACTCAACAGTTTAGCAAAGGCAAATCATTTGGTATGAGCCATCATCAAATCCAAATAGAAATGCTCACAAATCAGGGGAAATAATAAATAAGGGGTCCTGAGAAGGCTACTTCTTGCATGTATTACCTGTTTCTCATGCTCACACTAGAATATGTACCGACAATACAGAACAGAAAGGAAAAAGGGTGAAACAAGAGCCAGCGTGTCAGCTTCAGTGCATTTTATTGGAAAAAAAAAATAAATTGCTGGCCATAGGACTGTTAGTGGTAGAAAATCATTAGTGGCTTAAACACAATGATGATGGATGGCAGGAGAATGTTGTTATGTTAGGACAAGAATGCTTTTCTGTTTTATTTGGAAATATCTCTAAATCTATAGCCTTAACATCCTTGCACCCCTTTTAAATAAGTCAGTCATTTTACTTTGGATTGGAGTCATTAATTCTAATTGTGGAGGTTTCCATTCACAACAGAAAATAAAACATAGAAATCTACTAAGCCTCCACATTGTCCAAGTTTTGAGAAATGAAGACCAAGACCTTGTGTTTAAGGAATTTGAGAAAAAACTTGCAGTTCTTTTCAGTTTACCTCCTTCATGTATTGAGTGCATGTAAAAGACATTGCGCTTCTTACTATTATCATCCTATTATGATAGCAAATATGAACAACAAACTCCTAGGGATCTGCCCACAGGGGTTCCTTGGCCCATTACCCTTGACTCTGCAAGGTCACTGCGTAGTAAACAGATGAGAGATGATATGTGAGTTGTAAATGCTGCATCTCGGTTGATTACAGATCCTTCACTGGAGTAGCCAAATGCCTGGTGGCATTTGCCAAATGGGCAAATGGCTGTTCTGAATCCCCCAGCCAGTGCATGAACTATACGTAAGGTGGTGTTTTTCTCTTTTGCCTCTCCAGGTGATCTTGTGCATTTGCCACCGTACCTCCGGATGGACTTTTTGTTGAACCGTGGCGTGCAGGGCACGAGCAGAGACCTGGGTTTGGGGCAAGCCTGCTTGGAGCCACAGAAAAGCCGAACCTTGAAGCGCCCCACCGTCCTGGAGCCAATCCCCATGGAGGCATCCTCCACGAGAGACGTCCAGTCATGGCAACCTGGTGCTGTGGCAACGTTACCTCAGCGAGAAGGAGCTGAGCTAGGACAGGCAGCAAAAATGAGCAGCTCCCAAGAATCCCTGCTGGACTCCCGGGGCCACTTGAAAGGCAACAACCCCTACGCAAAATCTTACACCCTGGTATAACAAAAAGAGCATGGCTGGACAGTGGCTGTAAATATTTACACTGAAAAAAAAATCCAATGAAAGCTACCTTTTTTTTATTGAATTCCAATATTTATAATTAAAGAAGAAGATTGCCAAAATATTTGACAAAAAAAAAAAATAATATGAGCGACAGACAGTGCAAAGACTCTCTTGCTTTTTTTCTGTCTGAGTGTGAGCTTCATCTGACTGGACATCTGAATTTTTGGGTAAAAGAGTCCAGTTTTCTGATCTTCACAAGCGTTTGTGTTTTTACTGATTTTCTACGAAGTGCATGGAGACTTAACTAAAACATTTTAACTGGAAGTTCCATCAGACAAGATTAAAAAGGGAAAAAAAATCACTTAAAAATCACCCTATTTGTGAATTCAACAGGAACATGGGAAAACAAAAAGTCTTTTGTCATGTTTTGCACTTTTTTTTTTTATTAGAAAATGGGTCCTTGATTGTTCTTTTTTTTGTTGTTAATTAGGATGAGTGATGTCAGTGGAGTGAGGGGACTGATTTGTTTTTGGTTTTGTTTTTTAATATTAATTTAATGAGACACTCTTTGCATTTTGTCTATGCGAAATAAAAGGGTCTTCTGCCTTTATTTGTGATGTCTGCTTCCATTGACTTCTGCTGTACTTAGCTTTCCCTAAACACAATAACCATTTTAGTACTGTCCTCTGAACACTGTAGTCTTGTACCTTGGTCAGAAAAGGCAAGTGGTGTCATGCCTTCCAAAAAAATAAAAAATAAAAATGGGGTTCACTCTCCCACAGCATTTTTGCTACCCGGGGCCCAGAGCCAGAACAGCACAAATGCAGCCTGTTCCCCATCAAACTTACCTAGACCCTGCACTCCCTTCATCTGAAACCAGGAGGCTTTCATTTTGCTTCAGTATATTTTGGATCAGAAGAAATGTGTTGACGTTACTTTACTTACTCCCTGGGGATGGATCTCTGGGAGGCTCCATTTGGGAGCTGTGCTCACACAAATGAGTTGCTTATGTAAGGACTAAGGAAAAAAATGCAGTTTTTCCCATAATAGGAGAAAAGGGAGGAAAAAGTTATTCTAGTTTGAAGATCAACATGGCTTTCTTTGGAGGGAAAAAAATCTTTTTACAGGGGAGCTGCCAGCTCATATTACTTTATTGCATCTTTTGATTATATGAGAAGTAATTCTTCTTGTTTTATAAGAAGTATAAATGAATGAATACTCATTTTAACACAACAATGTTTGATCTGTCTTGCTAAGTGCCTCCTTGTGTGTGTTCTGGCTACCTTTTTGTGCCCTGATCAAGAGAATATGGTGTGGAGCATCCCAAATTAGTGCCCATATGAACACACTGTTCAGTGCTAGCTGGAGATATTAAATGGGGTCTGAAAGCAATAAAACCCAGTTAGCTTCAGCACACTGGGAAAATCATGCAGTTTCCCTGGTTGCTGACAGTGTGGGCACTGCTAATTCAAACATTTCTGCACTATGCTCAGTTCAGGTTGTTTTAAAATAGAAAAATGCATTTATGTATAATTGTTTCATTACTATTATTAATGCAATTATGTTGTTATAATGGCACTAACTTAGCAAAGTACTTAAGTGTCTTGAAATGAATCAAGTTGCATTTGCGTCCTTAGTTCTGTTAAGCATAAGTGCTAAATTTCTGGCAAGTCCTACAGAAGAAGCCAAATGAAGATGTCCTTAAGGTATGTATGTCTTATGGATCTACCAAAAAGTGCTGAGATCTCACTCAAATAAGGAAGTATTTCACATCTAGTCCAGTTATTTGACCGATATGGTGATAAAGCAAATTTTAAAACAAATAAAACAAAACAAAACAAAAACACCTTTTGCCCATGTATAATAAGAATAATAAATAATTAAGGTTTTCCCATGAACTATTTCCACACAGAATGAAAAAAGAATGTGTTCAAAAAAGGTTACTTACTAGCTTTGATTGTTTATTTTATTTCATAGACAAATGTTTTGTTGATAAGAACCTAATATAAGCATACAGAGAGAAATTTATTTTACTGTTTCCCATTGATAAACTACATGGAAAGCTAAATTGTTATTGTAGGTCTGACTTTCAGGCAATCCAATTATTTCTGACTCCCACAAGAGTCTTTCCAGTATGCTCAGTTTGAGCTGGCTGGGGCATCAATACTGCACTTACACATAAAAACGTATTTTATCAGTAGTGTTCAGGACTTTGTGCTCAGGCCACTTTCGTCTTCCATTCCAGCTTCCTTCTCATGTCCTCTGAAGGAAGGTGAGAAGCTCTTGGGCAAATACGAGGCTGGATCCTTTTGTTCTGGTGGCTCTTTGCTGCCCTCAAGCCCAGGGATGCCAGGATGCCAGCTGAGTGGCGCAGGGCTGCAGCAGCACTCCCTGCCAAAAATGCCTTCAGTGACAGATGAGAAGGAGCGTGAGTTGTGGGGAGGAAACACACACCTTTTAAACTCCTGGTGACTGCTGATCGTGGAAATGTTCCAATATCCCCCGCATTACATTTGGTTGTCAACCTGGAGCGTGCCAACTTAACAAGGCTTCCTCCTCATTTGTGTACAAGATGCTTGGTATTATTCATCCTCCTAGGCAGTGAAAGCTCCTTTGGGCCCCCGTTTTCAACGAATTTGATGGCAGACCCCTAGCTGGTTAAAATGGGTTGAACAAGCACACAGTCTTCTTGGCTTCAGGGCTTTATTGGCTTTTAATTTTCAAAACAGCACTAGAACTGCAGAGCTAGTTAAACATATAACAGAAGCTGTAAATAAATGCCTGCCCTGCTCTCATCTAGTCAAGGTTTGGAGGTAGGAGTAATCTCTTTGCTCAGATTAATACAGTTGGGAGCAGCCCACTCTGCAGAATGCATTGGTTGATAGGAACAAGGTAAGAGAAAATGTTCTGATGCGTCTCTGCCAGCACTCTTAAACACTTGCCTGTAACAGAACAATCAAAATCCATGGATCCCATACATCTGCATGACAGCATGTGGATTTCATTATACCAAATATTCCCATCATACCAAATGCCCTCTTGGAAAATATTCATGGAAGTGTAAAAAAATAAAAGGGGGGGGGGGGGGGGGGGGGGGCAGAGAGGGGGAGGATAGCATGATGGCATCAGCATAAGATCTAAAAAGACAAGCCTTAAAGTACCAGAACATCTCGTTATCAAGACAAGCACATCTTGCATGAAACTGTGACCCCCCTCCTAGTCTCCTCAGGGAGACAGGAGACTTGCAAACTACTTTAAAAGATGAATTTAAGAGCTAAAATTCTTCCATGTCTTCTGATTACTAAAAATCACACCTCCTTAGAGAGACTGATTCTTTTTCACATTACACTTTTCCCCATGCCCCAACCTCAGCTAACCCTTTAATGATTCACAGATAGTAATTAACTCTCCCTCTTTGTCTCAAATGAGTTAGCAACTCCCTCACTCCTGCCTTTTCTAAGAACCCTTTTATCCTTCTTTATTCCATTACTGTTTCACTCAAATTGTCTTATTAACACAATTACATTAAACCCAATACAGTTTTTCCCTCTCCTTGTTTTTAGGTAGGAGCTTGCATTTCTGTTCCCAACCAAAGACAGTTTTGTACATTTAGAAGTACAAAAGTGTCCTTTGGTTGCTTATTTTTTAACCAGGTGAGATCCATAGCTGGGTTACTGTAGCTAAGAGTAGCTAGGAGTTATGAGCAAAGTGAGGTATCATTGGTACCCAGTGGTATCAAATACCATAGAAAAACAAATCCAACTGTGGGTACCACCTGGGACAACTGGAGAGTACAGAGGAGCTTTGTGCAAGCAGGTTTCACCCTTTCCCAGGCAGCTGTGGGATAATGTCCAGCCCTGGTTCAGAGCTGGGTGAATGGAAATAAGCTTGTTCTGTGTTCCTTGGCTTAAATAATTTGGGGTAGATATCTTTAAACTTGGACTCACAAAAAAGACTTTTTCCTGGGCAGACAGATATGTATGAAGTGGATTTTTGGTTGTTTTGTGTCTGTTTGTTTGTTTTTCCTTGCTTTATTTTATTTCTGAAGGCATGAACAGCAAGCAGGTGGGATAAAGGGGGCAGCTGGAAAGGCAAACTCCTGCACATTATTTTCCTGGCTGGGATGAAAAGCCAGGGTACATGGCTTCCTTCAGGCGAGAGCCATAGCAGTGTGTGAAGACACCGTGCTTCTTCCCGGGGTGGTGGAGGGCTGCAGGGCAAACAGCAGGCACAGCTCCCTGCTGGCACCAGCAGAGTTGCTGCTTCTGGTGAGAATCAGTGGTGCTCAGCTGGCTGGAGCAAAGCTGCTCATAGATGCTCACCTGGATGCTCGGCTGCCTAAAATGCTAACCCAAATACTCAAGCCTTAAAATAAATGGAGCCAAGAATATTAGTGAGGGAAGCAATGGAGGGAAGCTCTGTTTCAGAAGAAAGAAAAAGCAAAAAGTAAAATAACCTTACAGTTCAAACAGCCCTTCTTTGTTTTAGTGTTAGTCAGGTTATTTTAGGTCATAGTAGCTGCTTAATGGGCTCTCGTGGCCAGCCATGAGGCCACAGAAGGGAAAAGAGAGTGCTTTCCACCATGACGTTTTTCTGGGCTTGCCTGAGCCTCCCAAAGGTGAGGGGTGCTTCAGCCCCTACATCAATCAATGGGGCTCTGTAAACTTTCCAGATAGCCTTCAGGTCCGGAGAAGGTCAGTCACAGTTACAAGACTTGGGAACTTTCTGTCCAGTGGGCACAGCTGAGCTTAAAATGCATGCTTGTCTCTGTGGGATTTGTTTTTCATGTTTTTCAGGAGGAAGGATGCACCAGGTGTTTGTTCTGGCATTGCTGGATTAGAAACAAACATTTGTAGCCTATATATATATATATATAAACGGGAAGTACCTACATGTATAAGATTTTGAAATCTCTGGGACTGAGCTTGAAAGAAAATGATCACTACCCTCACCTATGTAAGACTAATGCCAGAACTGATTTTTGGATTATGGAAACATACTCCATGTGGAATTTTACTTTGATATAAATTGTTGAAGTCACAGGCTTTAGTTTGAAATTGCTAAGTTCTCATTATCTGAGTCTTAGTCAGAAGATATAAAGAAAAGAAACACAGTTCAAACCTTTGGACAACTTTTACTTAAGTGAAAACAGATAAGATAGGTGTTTCATGAAGGGACATAATAGTGAAAGAATAGATAAATCCACAGTACAACAGGAAAACAAGGTGAAAAACCCAGAGAAATGCAGGCATTAAGGAAAACTGTCATCAAAATTGTAACATACAGTAACATCATTTGGGAATGCTGCCCAAGCTACTACTTTTGGGGAGTAAGGCAGCATTGCATCTGGGGGCTTGGAAATACAAAGCACATATTGAAATGTGTGTTGTGACAGATCATCCTACAACTAGAGCCTTGCTAGGCTGATGGATTCAGGGCTTGGAAATCCTCTTTCCTCCTACCTCCTGCAGCCACCCCCTCCCTCCTGCCTTGCCCTTGATTTTCAGAGGCTTCCAAGGTTGCAGAAGCGTGATGCATCTGCCTCTGCATCCTACTGAAAGTCTTCTCCTTCCTTTCATCTCCACTGTCTGGCAGCAACTCCAGCATCTCCAAGCCCCTCTCATGGCACAGCTCCCACCCCTGGGTGCTGGAGCCCACCCATGCCTTTGGACACCACCATGCTGGTGACTGATGTCCGACTGTCACCTCCTGTTTGTCTGGACAGCCGGAGACCCACAGCAAACTGGCAACTCTCTGAGACTGTGTTGGAGGCCAGTAATGCTATCGCACAAGTGTCAGGCAGGGACACTTCTTCTTGTGAAGGAAAGCATTCAAGGGCTGCAAGGCTCTGCTCTGTGCTAGCTTCTTCACCTCTGTGTAATTGCTCCAGCATTAGTAACAGTAAAATTATATGCTTCTGTGAGGAAATTTAAATTAAATGTAACCTAAATCAATTTGAACTTTAAAACACTGAGCTCATACCACTGTCTTACCTATAGAACAAATTACATTTAAGCCCTCAAGGTCAGGAGCAAAGGGAAAGCTTAATTAAAATTGGTGGCAGAGTACATAATCACACCTGAACCTACATATAAACAGATGAAGCACCAAAAGCCATTTATTTTACTCTGGTATCCTTTCCTGGACTCTAATAAGATTTTTTTTATTTTTTTTTCATTTTAAATGGCAACAGCTTCAGTTGTGTTTCATCTTACACCTGAAGAAATGAGTGGCTGCATTGGCAGGCTACTCTCCACTGAGCAGAAAAGCTCATCCATTAGTCTCTGACGTGTTTGTCCATAGCTCTTTGCACTTGCAATTAAATCGTCATCCTTGAAGGTGAACCCTTTCAGGTATTCATAAGCAGCATCACCTCAGGTGGAGCAGCCATGAACCACAGCACCAGGCAGCAGGGAGCTGACGAGGCACTGTTAAAAATAACCCTGCAACCTCCCCATCACTGCAAAGAGAGCCCAGACAAAACGAGAAGGAGGGGGCAAAGCTCATTCCAGAGCAGTGCTTACTAGAGGAAAAATAGGGATTTAGTAGCTGTAGCAAAGCTAGTAGGAGTGGGCATTGCTCGTGTGGGTGGCTGGTGGCATGCGGGGCAGCTCTGGGTTTAGGCCGCTCCTGGCTCTGCCCAGGCCACAGCACAGCAATGCAGAACGGGAATGGCTGAAACAGGGGTAGTGGGGACAGCGGGAACGGGATGTCTTGCAGTCATTTCTGGTTGATCTAGCATCACAGAGCCAGCTGTCACACAGGGTGACACGAGGGGACAGGGTGTGACTTACTCTGACTGGGACTAGAAGAGATGAATAAGGAGTGGATAAGGAGTAATAAGGTCTGGGTGCTAGAAAGAGCATCAACCTTGAAAGTGGAGCAAGCCCATGATCCCTCTTTACAGGCTGTGAACCACTGCTACTAATTAGGATTACTTTCAATAGTCTTGTTGCATACTTTGATGATTTGGACTCTCACTGGAAAAGACCACTTAATGGATCCCAAGTTTCCATGACAGTCCCTCATTTTCAGTAACATCCATCATAAAAGCAGCCTGGTCTCCTGCCAGTTGGATCATTTGGCTCCAGATACAAGAATGACCTGAGTCTGAGGCTCTGAGGCCAACAAACCACTGGCTTAATTGGGGCTGGCATTCTAGGGCATTCCCTTTCTGTTAACAATTTTTGTCACGGATTTGGTGTCTAGTGGGGTTTGTAGGGATTCAGCTTTTAGGTAGGAGTTTCAAGGGGCTGTTCCCAACACCAGGGCAGATTCCACCACTTTGGGTGATCTTGGCAGTTTCCCTCAGATGACAAGAAGCAGCCCACACCACCCTCTACAGCCACAACACGCTGGAAATAGAAAGGAAACATTTGTGGTTTTTTTCTTATAAAATAACAGAAGGCAAGTTTCAGAATTTCTGTTCTGGCAAGCTGCACATTTCCCTTCTCTGCCCCAAGAGGGAAAAAACAGTGTTTCAAACATTCTGCTGTTATCTAAAGAACATTTTTTGCCACATCCAATGATTATCCACTCTATCCATGCTGCACTTTCTGAAGAAGGGAACAGACAAGGGCTGGGGCTCAGCAGCCTTGATGAAATTAGCTGATACAGAACCCAGGTTTAAAACACCTTTCCCGCTCTTCAGTTTGGGTCCCTATATAACACTTCTGTAGCTGTGTGCACTGGGCCTGAAAGAGGCTGGAAGTTTTGTCCTGTAAGTAAGCAATTGCTCAGCTGGCCAGGAAGATGAAGAGCAGAGCAACCAGCTGGTGTGATGGGTTTGAACTTATTAAGGAGCTCAGGGTCCATGGAAAGCAAGGTGTACCCCTGGGGCAACTTCCAAACACTAACAAAAAGCACTTTTTTAACATCCCCTTGCACGTAAATGAAACAACTTCCAGCTCATGAGCTCTGAAGCAGTCTTTAGAGCTCACTAAGGAAGCAAAGAACATTAGTCTAGGCCACGTTAGAAAAGAGCAAGCTTTGGCCATTTACCTAGAAATGTATTGGTTTGCTTCTTGCAAGGTTCAGTAATAGAAATTCATCTCCAATGTCTGCATAGGCACAGTAAAATACACATTCAGGTCTGACAGGCCAAAATCTTCCCTATTTTTACAGTCAGTGAAGTCCTTGGGACTTGGGGGATTAGGATAAGAGAAGCAGGCAGAGAAGCTTGTAGAGATAAAAAATGACAGAGGCTGAGTGCTAACACCTTGGCAAAAAAATTGCCACAATTTTAAATTCATCAGGAATTGCCATGTAGACATATTATGTGCAGCTGATGTCTGTGTCAAGATGATGCTTGACAGCACAGTTCTTCCTTTTGCAGCTTTAATCAAAATTGAAAACTTCATCATTTAGTAATGGTGGCAGTGTCAAATACTATTGTGGCTCTGATGGGGACATGGCATAGCCTCAAAGATGGCAAAACATTAAGGTCAGATGTCTCTGAGCTTTTCATTTAATCTTATTATTTAATCTTATTCCCACCAAGAAGTTGGGACTCTCCACTCAGAATAGGACACAGCAACATTTCTAGTAATAAGACATCAGGAGCTGTATATCTTACAGAGGGAATGCTGCTGGTATAGCATTTCATTGGCATGTCTACAGCACATGTCAGGAGTGTAACTAAATGCCCCTGAAGTCTGAATGCTTTATCTGCCCCCTGCCATACCTATGAGGAAGGGAAGGCTGCAGGGATCAGATGCTTTCTTCAAGGTCACTCAAGGTTTTCATGCAGGGCTTGGTTCTGCTCCACCAAGCTTGGTGGCAGATTGCCCAGGAAGGTTGTGGGGTTTCCATCCTTGGAGGTACTCCAAATTCAAGTGGACAAACCCCAGATTACCTTTATTGGCCCTGCTCTGAGTAAGAGAGGGATAATCCCCAAGGTCAAAACTATTCTGTGATTTCCTGGTGAGCAGAACTGCACACAGAGCACTGGGGCTGCGAGGACCAGCATTTGTCTTTATCATTAATACCAAAACACTGGTGGTTTTCTTTCCTGAACACTGGGAAAAAAACAAATACTTTCACATCTGGAAAAGAAATCCATTCTCTCTGGTTCTTCAGTGGCACACCTTGCAGGGAAGCAGTGGGAACCCTCCAGCTTTACGTTCTCCAAACCTGGTCATATGTGGGCTCAAAAAACAGTTGAAAGTTTGTCCTCCATCTCCCTACATAGTAACTTCCTGTGATAAAGGATGTAGGCGATTGCTACTTCATCTCACCATACAGAGAAACTCCAAAATGTTTGGGAGTGCTTGGACACTGGTGACAGCAGCTGTGAAAGGAAACGAAAATCATGAAACCTCCAGGGAACCAATGAATAGTTCAGCTCAGCTGCTGAGTGGTGAATTCTACATAAAATATCGGTATTATAAATGAAAATAAGGAGCAATTTCCCAGTAATTTTCCCAGGAGTGGGCTGGGGAAGGGGGGAATATAGTCTCATGAAGTTGAAACCTGTGTCATAATGCATTTAATCACATAAGAGTAAGTGCCATCAGTACCGTGGGGTTATCTAATTCTGGCATTTCCCAGCTTCATATGGTTGGCTTTGCAATGTAATTCTTACTGATGTGCAGAAACACACTGATGTTTTGCTAACCAATGACCTTGTCTGAAAAGAGCATCTATGGTAGTCTAATGACTTTCAGATAACTTTTATATCCAATGTTTACAAGCAGCAGGGTACACTTGGGCCCAAACCTAAATACGCTCTGCCTGAAGAAGTGTCAATTTTAATTTCAAAAAAATAAAAAATGAAATCCTTTTCAGGTTTACAATGGAGGATGTCAGTTACAACCCAGGACACTCCAGAGTTTTTGAAAATATCTACTGAATCAAAATATACATACATGCACATATATATTTAAAATAAATAAATAAATAAATTATGTTTCTATAGAGAAATAATAAATTATGTTTCTATAGAGGCTTTACATCTCATATGTGGTTAATGTCTCATGTTTGCAGAATATGTCCAAAAGGTCAGTGAGTTTTTACTCCGAGACACCTTTATTCCAACACTGTTCACAGAAGAGCATTTCCATGCATTCAGGAAAACCTGTATTACCATAAAACCAGGATTACCATAAACTAAGAGTATTGGCCACATCTGGTCACTTTGGGCAGAGCATTAATCCTTTTAAGCAGTTTAGCAATCCCCTTAAAAGAAGATTCAAAAGGACAAACACAGATACTTCTTTTACACACAAAACACTTTCCATTTGCAAAGACAAAACTGTCCTTATGGATCCTGCGTACCATGCTCCAGAGATGGTGGTGAGGGCAGTGGTGCAAACCTGCTGCTGGTGGCACCCCTTGGTGCCTCTGGGGACAAGCACTGGGAGCACTGACTGATGGCTGCTGTGCATGTCCTGGCTCCCAAGGTCAGGTACCACTGCAGGGCAGTCAGGCTGTGATAGTGAAATAATTTCACTGAAGGCTAAGGACACTGCTGCAGGGTGGTACATAGTAAGTTTTTTTTCAGTGCTTTTTTTTTTTTCCCATGTTTTTTTGTTTTGTTTTTTTTTTTTCTTTTTATAAAAGCACATACATATTAAAGGTCACAACCTTTTCTGACATTTCCATTTCTCTTTTTCTGCTGGTGCAGCTTACAAATTGAAGCCAAAGTGTAATCCAAATAAGTGTTTATAGAAGTTCTGTGTTTTCTCTTCTTGGCTACCTCTGAGCTCTGGCTAGTGTTCTGGCATGTGGCTGGTCGTAAGTGCTTCCAAATGCTGAATTTGACCCCAGTCAACCCAAACAGCATCTTTCAGACAGCAAGAAAACAGCTCCTATCTGACAAACAGAAGAGCAGTATGACTATAAAAATAAGGATGTTACATAAAGCTTTTAAAACCATTTGAACGTATATCATAAGAGAATATCCCATGAGACTACTCTGAATTGACTCCATAAAGACTCCATGCTTTATGATTTTTTTTTTTAATTGCCATTACACATTTCCCATCCTGGATTTAACCTGCAGAGAAGCAATGACTTCTGCTAGCCAGCCCTTTCACCAAACAGCTCCTGCAGAGAGACATCCCTGCCTCCCTTCCCTGGTACCCGAGAAAGCTGCCACACAACATGAACTCCATATCCCCAGCTGGATAAAATAAAGACCACTCCTTTTCCAACAGATGACATTATATTGATTTATATTGCCAATTAAACCACTCACCCTCTTCTTGGCGTTGTGCCCATTGAACAGCGCTCATTGTGTGTCTGTGGAAAAGCACTGTTATTTTCTGGCTTGTGTTTGGGTTGATTTTTCATGTTTTACTTGCTGAAATCAGCAAAACTATATATTTTCCATTCACTCCTTGCAAAATCTGTTTGTTCTGGTGTGATCCCAAACACCACAAAGCATAACACAGCTCCTTTGTTCAGTCACCACACTGTGCCCCGAGATGTGCTGGTACCTGTGGTGACTGAGCAGAGAAGGCTTCGTTAAACCTATCAATCAGCAGATGAAAAGCCTTCCTTGTCTTTACAATGCGAAGATACATAGGCAATTATCTTTTTGATTTATCACTGCCTGTATCAGGGCTGCTGACACAAGGCACAGAGATATTGTACTTTGGATGTCAGAAAGAAGATGTGGGGCATTTTTCCTGGCAGTCCAGTTTGGAGGAGCATCTGGACAGCAGCCTGGAAGCAATTTATCAGCTCTGCAAGATGAAGCCCAGAAGCCAAAAGCCTTTTTTCTTCTGTAAGAACTAGCTAAAAGAGTTATCTAAACCAGATTCTGCAGGAATGAATTATTAAAAGGAGCTCATTTAACATCACTGCGATCTGGCTAAAGTAGACAGGTCAAAGTGCTTTCCCAAATCTTATTGACTTCCCTAAATGTCCTACTAGACATTTAGAGGACAAAAAAATGGGAGTTTGTAAGCACAAAAATTGTTAGAGGAAACCTAATACAAAGAAAAATGACCCCTGGAGAAGGAAAATAGTTAAATGAGAACTCCTGGTGAAAAACAAATAAACTGGTTTAGTTTAATTTTAAGCAGTTTAATAAAGAAAAAAAGTGCTCTGACAGCTCTGTGATACACCAATGTCTGTGGTGCACAGGGGCTCGCATCTGGAATCATGTATGTGTTCTCTACATATGTTAAAATAGACACACATGACAATATAGTGTTGTGCATATAGGCAGCCATTGTAGATTACCTCTGGACTCGGGAGCCAGGACAGGTGGTTCACCTTCTCCTTTGCCCCTCTCCTGCGCTGGGATAATGCCTCAATGGGTCAATGCTGCACCGTCTGCCTTGGAAGAAGCTGTTGTGGACTGCCCTGGGGCTCGGAGACAGCAGCTGGAAAACATCACACGCATAGACTGGCCACTCTTCAGAGGTTTCAGAATAAATAGATTCAGTGATGCAGGGGTGTTATTGTTGCTTTTTAGAATAAGCAAGCTAAAAAGGCAGTAGATGAAAGTATGAGAAGGTATCAAAGAAAGACAGCACATGACAACACACCCTTCCTGCAAACCTTGCGTCCATTCTCCCAGTTCTTCTAGCAGGATTTTAATTTTCTCCAATTGTTCCTCTGTGCAATGCTGCTCAGTTCAATTTCTCACAGCCCTATTAGTTTTGTCAGCAGGGCTTTTAACCTCTGTTTTTTTGTAACCATGAGTCCCAGATCATCAGGCAAAATGCAGATGCTCATAAAGACCAGCCTGCGAAGCTCTGTCTCCATGGCAAAGCACTCGTTAATTCAGTGTGGCCAGTACTTTTTGGAATGTGTCTCAGATATCAATGTGTGGGTTACTACCACAGTTAGTTACACACTCCTAAGTGCTTTAATAAATGGATAACAATATAGAAACATTTTAGGTTTCCTTGATTGTTTCCCTCTCTTCTTGTGTTCTTTAACTTACATGATAGCAAATAATAGATACCTCTAAAATTCTTACCATAAACATTTTTTGTATTTCCAGTGGGACGGTCCAAAAACTGTCTGTGTCAAACTGTCCCATTCAGTGGTGACATTGGGTTGACCTCTGTAGCTCCAGAACTCAGAAACATTGCATTACTGGTTAGTTTGTTTTAGAAGTATCTCAGGAGAAAGTAAAGGAGGGTGTTTGGTGGGCACACCTCTGTAACCAACCATCTGTGACTTGCTGAATCCTTGTTTAATATGGGTTGTGTCTTCAATACGTCTAATCATGAAAAAGGTTTTTCATGAAGCATGACAGCTCAGACCAGCTGTGTGAGAAGACCAAGTACCTGCTTAAATTCTTCATTTTTCTTTTTCTTCCTCATTTTTCCTCATACTTTAATAGTATTTTGTATAACATTAAGTATTGGGATCTGCAGTGACTACTTTGCTTTTATGTTCATTTCTAGAGAAGGATGACCAGTCAGATTTTTTAATATTTATAAGCAGGATGATCCTTGGAAAGCACTGCAGCTATAAATTGTATGCTTTACATAGTAATGCCAAGACAGATAGATGAAAACATATGGTGCTTTTAATTGCCCTAACAGACATAACAATTTCCTCAACTTGGTCCAGAATCAGTGTAAATTATTTTTCTAAAAGAACTGCATTTTGCAGCTAATCAAAGTGGTTGATTACCACACAATTATTTCCTAAATGGAAAAATGCACATTATAATAAATATTCACATAAGACTGAGAACCATTAAAGACCCCTTTGTTCTACAATAGAACAACACTGACTTGTTGAATAAGTTCTTCCTGAAAAATAGGTTTTGGTTGTGTTTTTTTTTTACAGATGTGAGAGGCCAGAAATGATACACATACTTTAAGAAAAGGGGCAGTCCCCTATGCCTTGAAGGAAAGCAATGAAACAGAACCATGAGATCAAACTAATTTTCTGCCTGGATTTTCAGGATTGCTGTTCTTTATCATTTTCAAAAGAAGAATCAAATCCCCAAATGAACTTGCATAAAATTGCTTGTTCTTTTCAGCTTGATGGACTAGTTATTTTTAGTCAGGTTTAGTCACTGGAAAAAAGCTTTTTTTTTTTTTTTTTTTTTTTTTAAAGAGATTGAGTTTGCACAGATCTTAAGGTTTTTTATACCACTTTGGAAGTGCAGGAAAAACACAGCACTTCTGATTCTTTCAAAACATCTTTAATGCTTTTATGAAAAACTCCAGAAAACCTCTTCAAGAGACAACGTTCTATCTGTAAGAATATTAACACTTCTATTTTAGCAGTTACTGATTTTTTTGGCTATTTTATCCAGACCCAGTACTTTAATACACTGCAAGACAGACTAGTTCATTTTTGTTGTATGTCAGTACCTATCAGTTTTAGCATACGTCAGAAAAACTCGTCTAAGTGTTTTTGAGGTTGGTTTTTGTTGTTGTTGTTGTTGTTGTTTGTTTTCCAATAGTTAATGATGTTCCTAACAGCTATTTTCATCTTTTGTAGAAAGTTTATTCCCTTCAGTAATGCACTGCAGAAAGACAATGAAGAAGTATATTGTGCACTAAGTAACTTTTTATATAGGAGAGACTCTCCCTCATACTGCTAACATGCTCGCGCCTAAAAAAATTCCTAATTCACACATAATTTGCACCAAGTGTAGAAGGTCAGACCACAGGAAAGCTGATCACATATCACATGGAAGGAAGGAAGGAAGGAAGGAAGGAAGGAAGGAAGGAAGGAAGGAAGGAAGGGAGGGAGGGAGGGAGGGAGGGAGGGAGAATCTGATTAATTTTCAGCCTTGTTTTTGCTCTCTGTAGAAACTGAGACCCAAGCCTTTGATTTCTGTATACATTTCAGGAAGAAGAACTTTTGGGGGGTATGTGTACACACATAGGTGTGTTTATGTATATATTCATATATATGTATATATACACATGTATATTTGTACTTTAATATGTAAACACACATTTCAAGAAAAGACATAGAGACACAGGTCATAATGCTTAGAGTAGTTCTATGTTGGGGGCTGCAAAAATGAGCTGTTTGGGCTGATAAGTCGCATATCAAACAGAGTGTGTATGCCACCTAATGCTATAGGGGTGAGCTTGTCTGAACCATGACTCAACAAATAAGCATTGCACAGATATCTATTATATCCTGCCTCACAAATTTTCCTTCTTATTTTGTATTTTATTTCACTGAGGAAATTTACTCACAGGGGCTTAAGCACCAGCACCTGAGGTTTATTCTTTCTTTCACACAGGCAGGCTGAAAGAGCAGCTTTTGTCTCATTATATGGCTTTTATGACTTGGAAAATGGATATTGCAATCTCAATGTGCAATTGATGCATGGTGCACAGATGCAGTGCCTTGGAAAACATTTGCATTGACTATCATGATGTTTTCCTAATTAGATGCCTCTGAATGCAGCTCTATTTCCAGTATGGTTTTTACGTCGAACTGCACAACAAATCCAGTTCAACTGGCAGTTTAGCTTACCCAAATGCCATCAACAGAAGTTAGCTGAAATAAATTAAAGAGGCAGTAATGTGCCTGTAGCATTAACATTAGCATTTCATGGCCTTTAGCTAGCTCAGGCAATAAACAGACTTGAATCGTGAAAAGTTTCCTGCTTATGCGGACAGAAGGGTCTGATCACTGAAGGCTGATTGCTGCGTCTCATCAGGCACCAGCACTCGGCTTTTTTGATGGGTTTCAGAGTATCTTGACAATGACCATAAAGTATCTTGCTCTCCAAGAGAGGGTTAAAGGTGAGAAGGAAAGCAAGGAAAGGTGAAATGAAGGATGGACGCCAAAGAAACTGTGCTTCCCACTGAGCTAATGGAGCAAGCAGTTCAATAGCGGTGGCCATAGCAGCACTCCCTCCTAGTTACTGATTGGAGTGCAAGAGGATTGCTGATTGAAAACTAGCCAGCACGGGCTGTGATTAAAGGTTTTTCCCTCCAGTCACCCTTCAACAGACAGATGACGTGAAACACAGGCTGTAAAGAGAATGAGAGGATGTCTGTTCAGATTTCTGGGGAAACTCGAAAGAGGTACCTACATTTTCTCATGTCATTCTACTCTTTTCACCACTGCTGGATGCAAAAATGCTTTTAAGTACCTGAAGCTGCAAATAAAAAATACAGCATGATTTTAACTGCTGCCTCCAGCTATTTTCCTAGAGCCACAGACAGGCAGGGAGGTAAATGGTCATACTGTCAGAAGAGCTGAGCACTCAGCAGCCCTGCCTGCTGAAGACTATTTGGAACTGATTGAAAGTGGCTCTTCTAGAAATGATCCATCATGGCAAGAAGTGTGATTTTGCCCAGCAATTAACACCATGGCTTTATCAAGTAGACAAACAGAAAGGTACAGTGAGCCAGGCAGCAGGCACAGAACTGATGGAGGAACACAATGGTAAAACAAAATGGTGCCAGAAGCTGAGCTGAAATGGGGTCTGCTGAGGGAGCACTAGAGGGAGCAAAAGAAAAAATACTCACCTTTGTGGAGGTCCAAACTGTATTGAGTTATTTTTTATTTTTCTTTTCAGGAACATGAATTCTTTCAAGTATTGGGACTGAACTATTGTATTGGGATAAAGTCTCAAAATGGGGTTGTTTAAAGAGGTGAACTGTATGGTGCCTCAGCAATTGTTTATTGGAGCCACTCACTAGAGTTAAGGAAGGAAGGGAGTGGCTTTCTGCCCAGGCTGAGGCAGACTTCCTTCCCTAAATTTGATTTCCAGTGAATAGGGACTAAGTTGGCCTCTGACAAGAAATCCTTTAGCAGAAGGGAGAATGTGACAGTGGATGTGAGTTTTATGGCACCCTATTGCCTGTGGGCTGCACGTTTGACCAACAAAAAAAATAAATAAAAATCCAAGGTGAGAAATTACTAGTCAAAAGAAACTCCTAAAAAAAAAAAAAAAAAAAAAAAAAAAAGACACTTTTAAAACCTGAATTCTTCCCAGGAGCACTGTATTCAGTGACTGCACTGTATGCCAAACACTGGGTCTTCTTGGCAAAGATGGAGCCATTAGCTCTACAGGCTGCTGTCCATGCTCCACATGCTCCACCACCTTGAAGAGCAGAGCCCAAGCTGGTGGGGGCTTTGCCAGGCTGTGCTGCTGAGGCCATAGCTGGAATGGATGATCACAACTAGATGGCAATATTGAGAGGGAAGCAGGGTCCTTTGGGACCAAGCACGGCAGGAAGGGGGTGACAAGTGCCATCCAAACCCCCCCTTAATGGGGATACCCTTGGACTATGCAGGTAGAAAACCCTGCCAGAGAGGGTCTGGGACAAACCAGAGAGCAAGGTGAGAGCCAACACCACCTCCTGGTCATTTGAGCTGGGTGCCACATACAGCTTCTTGTCCCCCAGACCATGTCTTTGAGAACAAATCCTAACGTAGTATCATAGAAAAGCTTCCATGTGTGCACCCCTACCACCAAAGGGTCTTCAGTTTTTGTCATTTATGTAATTTGTCTTCAGTCACAACAAGAACCACAACTCTAAATATATAACAACTCTAAATATATAAATAAATAAAATAAATAAATAATAATAATTCTGTTCCAGAATGTTGCAGATTACCTAAACACATGCTAGCTTTACCCTGACAGGCTGGGCTAGGTTTGCTCTGCTATTTTACCATAGGTTAGAGTATGATGATCAGTTTATCCCATGATTATTTTTTTTTTTGCAGGCAATAAGTACTAGCTATATATGGCAAAGCTTCTGGAGACATTTGTTAGCCCAACACACAAATGAAGCAGAGTAGTCAGCATGACCATTGAGGCTAGGTTTGAGGCTGGGCTTGATTTATGCCAGCTGTTCAAATTACAACCTTTTGTGTACTGTGTGTGTAAAATAACGCAGTAGTAATAATCCATCAGTGAGGCAAACTGCACCTTCAAAAAGAAGAAAAGGCTTTTTGCACTGAGTACACAAATGATGTTGCATGGCTGAGGAGAGAATGGCTACGTGGCTGAGGACAGCTTCAGTAGAGGCCATTTCCAGTTCCTTGACATGGTACCCAACTACAGTGGCAGAACACAAGGCAGCCTGCAGAGGACTTTATCTGTACTAGGAGTTTATATGTGTAGCCTGTGAGAAGTATACCATGTGAGAACAACAGTTTAAAAACTCTTTTTCTTGCTTGGAAATGTGGAAATACAGAAGATAATATGACTGCTTAGAGCATAAAAACATAGCATGGAATAGTCTTTGCTCATTCTTATCAATAATATGACAAGGACAGAAGGTTGTTTTCCAGGATTTTTCACCCTGTAGACAGGTCTTGATAACAAGCACATTTCACGCATTATCAGCAATGTATCAGTGCCTTTTTCAGCTGAAGAAGTAAGCCAAGATTTATTGAATAGAGTGGTATTTGTTTTTCTGTGGCCACTCAAGCTAAAGCAATATCAAAATGTTTCTGAACTTTATCTCTTGGTATGCAATTAGCTGAAAGGGAACAGGTCTGCATAATTATTTCCAAGACTGAGGTGAATCATTAGCAATGTTTGTAAATATAAACAGTATGCTACCATAAAACTGCCCTTAAAACTGTTTGACAGTGTATTATGATGTGCAGCTGGTAACACTGAAGTTAGCTTTGGAAGAAACCAATCTACCTTCAAACTAATAGGGCAATTAATGAAAACTTGCTTAGCACATACACTGCAGCAATAGCAAACCATGTTCCCACTTAGACATCACTTTATCTTTAAAGCCTTTCAGACAGGAGGGTTCGGTCACATTTCTGTACCCGGCAGCAGACTTCATGTCAGCCTTGACCATGGGGAATTTTTGAGAATACTCAGCTCTGCAGAGGAAAGCATAAAGGAACCTGGAGACATTACAATTTATTTTCCTATAGTAATTTATATTTGTTAAATTGTAATTCTCAAGCCTCCTGAAGATGGTGAGATGGAGACAGATGAACACTGCTTTTTAATACAAAATCTCTAAGAAACTATGACAAAATTAGAGCAATCTCATCCTGCATGTGCTAAGGTTTGACAAAATGTATTAACTTAAGGGTAAATTACAACAAAGAACAGATGACAGATTACTTGCTCATAAAAGTAGCTCCTCTTAAATAAAATGCAAAATTATTGAATTCACAGCTGCACATTTGTTCTTAAGTAGTTGAATTCACATTCTGATTTCTGAGAGGAAAAAATTTATTCACTGAATGAACCACATTTTCTGAAGGAAGAGAAAATGTGACTTTGGAAACTAGACGTGCAGCAGAGGGAAACTTCTAATTGACTTGTGTTTGTACAATGTAGGATGTGAACCAAAATGTTAAGTAAAATGTGCATGTGTGTGGGGAGGTCATCAGGAGCCCAGTATTAGAGACAGTCCTGTTCTATTTTCAAACACTTTTATTTTTCAAAATTCTAGCTTTCCCTCATGCTTAATAGTCATGGCATTTATTGTGTAAATTCCTAACTCAAATATATTAGCAGAAAGGCGACCTTGCCAGATTGCAGAAATATGCTAAATATTAAATCCTGTAAGGCTTATGTCTCACTCACACATGCAAAGAAGTTTCAAATGATTATGAAATACAACATTATTATGATTTTATGGAACTTGCATAATATTTTTAACAAGAAATTGAAGTTTATAATAGCTGAATTTTACATATCACTGTCATAGAAAAAAAATCAGGAGAAAAATATCCCGGGATGCCAAGGGAAACATACTTCTCTAAGCAATCCCTTTTTTTTTTCATGTTGACCCTTACTTTCACCCAAGAAAGGCAGGAGTTGTCTTACCAAAGACCTCTGTCACTCATTTCTCTTTAGCCAGATACCAAGGCAAACAGATCAGCCACCGGTTCCTCTCACTATTCCTCTCCAGGAATTCAATTAGAGAAAATGACTGCCTGGTGAATATGCTTCCCATTAGCTTCCCCTGGACCTTGAGCTCGGATTCATTTGTAAAGCAGAAATAACCCACTCAGGAGGGTTCTTAAAAGAGTAATTTCTTTTAAAGGTCACGCGTGCACTTTTGAAAGAACTGAACACCTGCGCGGGAGGAATTATTAGAGCTATTACGTGAAATGCAGGTTTTGTAGCCATCAAAACATCAAATCTAAATGCATTTGTGTTTCAGAGTTTTTAAAACCTACGTGTTTGCACCTCTATGGGCAATACATACAGCTAAATACAGCAGCTGCATATGATAGCCAGAAACACCTCATACCTAAATATCTCATATCCAGCATGTTTTCAAATTGGCTGCTCGTCCATGAAAGAGAGCTAAACATAACCTGTTCTCTAGCTGACAATTTAGTTAATGACCTTAACTAGACAGCCCTGGAAGGCCTGAAGTTAAATGCCACAGCTAAGGAAAGGTTTTATCCCTATTTTTCTCCTCACTGTCACTTCACTAAATGTAACAGTTTCAAGACAAAAGACAATGGCTAGAGCCCAGTACTCAGAAGAAATCCCAGCTGGTTCAATTGTTCCATTACTGAAGTACAAAGACAATCATCCATCACCTCGCTGACAAAATTTGAAAAGGTGATTCCTCTAAGTAATACACATTTTTTCCAGGACAAATAGTGCCTTTATGTGACACCATAAACTGCAGGGTAAAAGAAAAAAAGAAAAGAGAATTTTTAACCCCAGAGACCAAGATTAGCTTCTTATTTTAGCAATACAGCTGTTACCAAGGCAAGAAGCAGTACACTTTTCTGAAACTTCAGCTGAATGATGTAAAGCAGCTAGTGTTGCACTGAGTGGGAAAATAATACGGTTATTTTGCTGAACAGAGTATTTTAAAAGAAATCTCTCTTAGATCAATTAATTTGGTTGATTGTATATAGGTGTGGAACAGATATTTCGCAAATATTTGGTCACAGAAGCACAGTGTTGGGCTATGGCAATGAGCTCCTTTTCTTTTCTTCTTTTCCAGCTAGAGGAAATAAGAATCTGTGAGAATTATCCATTTCCCACTGAAGATTTCCAACTGATATTTGACTTTAGAACAAAAGTCCCTAAAATGCTATGAAATGAGGTCATAAAATTCCTGGGTTATATAACAGCCTCTTCTCCTCACTAAAAGTGATGCCTTTAGTACCATTCTCTTATTTCTCATTTTTTTCCAATTTACGTGAAAACTGGTTTGGAAGCAGTCTATCTCAGCACCTGGCCTCTGTTGCTGAGGGATTTATTAGATGGATTTCCAAGTCTCCATTAACTGTGACTTTCTAGTTTATTAACTATTTACATTTGGTATCACATAAGCATGTCTAACATAAGCACTGCTCGAGTAAATGTGGGTGCTATATAAATAATGAAGGAGTAAGGAATTGGATCAGCTCTATCTAGAAATGGGATAAACTCTTTGCTACCTCAGGCAGGAGCTCTTTCTAAAGGACCAAACCGAGGTGAGCTTCTCGCTGGAAAAAGAGGCTGGACACTTTCAAGGCTGTGTCAGAAGATGGGTTACTGCAGCCACAGAAATGTGTGTCAGGACCTTAATAGGCAATGGGTCAGGTTGGTTTGCCCCCCAGGACCAGAAATTTCAGTGACAGGAAAAGGTTGTATCCCCCCAGTCTACCACCTTGAAGCTGGACTGAACAGATGGGTCCCATTCAACTGCAGAAGTCCAGAAGGACACGTTTCTTTCTCAAGCTCAGCTCAGCCTGGTGTGGACACGGTCAATCAAATTACATGTATATATGTTAGCAAGCTCTCTCTCTCTGTATATATGAACATATGTTCATATATATGTGGTAATATATATGTTCATATATATAGAGAGAGAGCTTGCTCACATATATATATAATTTTTGGAAGTCCCATTCCATTACTACCATATTATGTGAAATGACATGAAAAAAGATGAATCTGAAGCAGGCTAATTTCCAGGTAGGCAATGAAAATTTAAAACAAATAAATAAATAAATAATGGACAGAATGAATTGGGGGTATCTACATGGAAGGTGATGGCCAATGCATGGCTTACCAAGGCAGGCTTAGAGCTCTTTACTCATTAGTACTGTCAGAGCCTTTTTTAATACAGCAGAGACAGCAGCAAGGAGGTCAGAGGAGCACATTTACAGGAATGAGGATTACCAAGCTGTTGCACTCTTCCCTGATGAATGCACATGCCTCTCATTCATCTTGCACTTTGCAATCCCAGAAAGATGTGCTTGGTAGCTGTACCTCAGCAGTGCTATTTGCGCCTGTCAGGAACTACAGGCAGTACTGCTCTGGTTGTGCTCAGTTCACATTTTCAAGCTTTCTTTGAATCTGCACAAACTGCAGAATCAGCCTGTCTGTGACTGTAAGATTTCTGGAGTTGGCCACTTTGTCCTGGATAGGATCCACTGACCTGTGCTACAAATACTTTGATCAAGCCCTGCCCGGCTGTGAGGAGCTGGGAGCTTTCATAGCAAGGAGCAGACATGGGATTAATACTAACAGGAGTGAGGAAAATACCTGTTCTACAATACCAGGTTTTTTCTCAGACATCTCCTTGCAGGTAAATCTTACACAACTGCTAGCAGAAACAGATACATAACAGGAGAAAAATTGTCTGTTTTCATTTTCAATGCAACAGACGTATCAAGAAAACAATCAGATGGCACTGCAGCTTTGTTTATAAATGGATAGCTAACAACTGGAAGCTGGCGCAAATTAAGTCAGATTGATTTTATTCTAGGTGAGAGCTTGCTAATAACACTGAAAGGCACTATGAAGAGAGGTGCTGTTCACCCTGGTTGGCAGAATCCTCATCCAACATGAAATTGTTGCAGTTGAATATAGCACATTTACCCAGTCTGTGAAAGGTTTTCAAAAGCACACAGGAGATTAAAGTGTGTAAGTGCCAATGCCTTCAAGTGGTACTTGCTTTTGTGAATTTAATCCCGAGACTACAGTAAATATAATGAGACATACACACACACAAACAGTCTGAATTGCTATCTAGCTTTACACACGTTTGACAAGTCTTGCTTTTGTTTTAATCTGACTGATGCTGTAAGAAGAAAACAGACAAAAAACCCTGCTTTTTCAGATATTATCAAACTGAAAAATAACCTTCAGAATAATATTTAGCTTGATAGGGTCACTGATGCAAGTATTCTTAACTACTAAAAGAAAACAGCAGGTAGAAATCAACAGGTTAGTTTCTGTCTGAGAAGAGGCAAGTGAAGGGAGCTAACTGACCTAGACTAATCATCTCACCTAATGAATACCACTGCTGGCAGCCCATGAAAATGAATTCATAAGAAGGAATAGCATAGCCTAAAGCATGCAAACAAAAGTAAACTTCTAACATTGATTTGCATCAGAGTCCTCGGCCTATTTTCTAAAAATAATAATGTTGACTCCAGAAACCTAATCAAGTGTTATCAGTAGTTTATCAACAGAAAAGCTATTCATCTGAGAATGTTTTAGCAAGAAACAGCAGGAAAATCTAGAGGGAGTGAAATCTGGTTGCTAGTACAGAGAAAAAGCTACACAAATGCATGACTGTTCATGCCACAATAGTTCAGGCACTCCCTGGAAGTTTTGCAATAGCTGAGAAATCAAATTTCTGTGTAAATGCCTCTCTGTTGGCCATGTGGTTTTGTATTCCTGAGGTAAAAAACATTTTCCAGTGGCATTTTGCAGGCATTAAATCTGTCACCTGCGCATTGTCAGCTATTTTCAAGGCAGAGAGTCAGAAGGACTCTCCAGAACTGGCAAGCAGGCTGCTGTTCAGCAGTGACAGGAATTGCAAAGGGCATTGGGTTATGTCTTCAAGGTTTTCTCATGAATATGCATTTGAATGAAGCAATCTGTTCCCTACACACGCACACTTTGTGACTTGTTTTGTTATCATTCAGGAGCACGATACACCTCACCAAAGCTGCCACCCTATGGAGGCTGAGGAACCCTGTTTGGTGGGACACTTGCACATGAGCTGCCCACCCATGTCTGCGGGCATGAGTGCAAGAAGGAGCTGTGGGTACTCTGACTTTTAGGGGTCATTCAGTACATGCAGTGATGAATTTTGAGATGATAACTCTCAGTACCAGCTGTGTGGAAGCAGATCCAGACCCAAAATTATACCTCACCTTTATGTGCCTGAACATCCTCCCTCGTGCCGCAGTCCTCAGCCCAGTCCCCTGTTCCACACCACTGTGCTGCTTGTGCAGCATGGTGGCACACAATGCACGATGTCAAGGGCAGACATAGTCTAAGTGTAAGTCACGCTGGTGCACACAGGGCTGTTCTCCTGTTTTCCTGTGCACCAGCTGCACATTTATGCTGCATGTTTGAGCTAGAGCTCTGACTGTGCGTTGGCACTGAAGGAATGCTGTGCAGATGAAAAAAGGGATGTTCAGCACTTTGTGTTTGTTTCATCAAAATCTGCTTCTGTGCAGCAAAAAGAGAATTTGCCTTCTCACTGAATGCTTTCAGGATTTCCCTTACTCTTTTATTCTCTTTCTTTTTTCTTTGTTGCCAGTCCTAACCTTGAAGCTTTGGCAGCTATAAACTATAAATAGTATTGAAAGTTACTCATTTAAATTAGTCTTATTGAATACAAAGCTTGCAGGATTTCAACTGCAATGCACAGCACAAAATTAGGATAAGGGACTTTCAATTCAGAAAAGGGGCACTAACTCATGTACAATTGTAAGAATGGAGCAAATGTAGGTACCTCTTAATCTCTTTAACTATGAAAAGACAATTTACTTCTTTTGTATAGAAGTATATAGAATACGATACTTAATGTATGTTTTTTCCTTGTAAGCATCCAGACAGTGACAGTGGAAAAGCAGAAACAGAGGAGTTAATCATCCATCTTTTTGCTATGCAGTAGATGTCAATACTTTGTGTTCCATTCTATTAAAATCCCAGTGTCCCAGGCAATAACCTATCTTTCAATAAACACAGGTCTAATGTCCATTGAGATGTGAGCTAATGCAGAGTGGAAAATGACTTCTCTGTTTACCTACTTCCAAATTGTATTTTATCCCTTTTCATTTACTAGATAAAAACAATTGATTGCCTTAACTTATCCATTATAAAGAAAAAGCCTCTGTGGTCAGGGGAATACTGACAGCAGAATTCTAGTGGGAAAAAAAAAATGCTTTTCCCTCTTATACAATGGTTTTAATTTCTCTAAATACAATGCCTTCCAATTCACTTTTTAAATCCCAGATCCAAGAGATGTTTCACAGATTCTCCAGAGACTGTAGGTACCATATGTCAGAGGAAAGTTTAGAGGGCAAACTGCAAGATGTCTGATCAAACACTGAGATTTTTATTTTTAACTCTAAGACAAAATTCACACAGCACAGCTGTGATCCCTAAAGCCTGCCAATTGTCTTGCATAACTTGAACACATTGCAATGCCTCAGCACTTGCGACGTTGCCCAGGTATCCCCTAAAGACAACATTGCATTGTTTAGTTTTACATAACTGAATGGGAAATATCTAAGTAATTCATCATACGAGAAAAAGAGTGAGTGAGGAATGAAATACTCCAGCTCTTTGTCAGGCAACCACCTCCTTTCCCTGTCATTGTTCCCCCTCCACCCACCTTTTCTGCTGTAATTCTCTACCCACACCTTCCACCTCCTCCTTAATGCACTGTCATTATATATGCCCCTTCCACCTTTCCCACAGGAGCTCACTTTCCTCTATAGCAAATCCCTTTGCTCACCATGCTTTGCTAGTGTCTCCCACCAGTGTCCACTTCTTCCTCTTCCCCAGCTGCCGTAGCCCAAGAAGCAATGATTGCTGTTGGGTCTGCTCTGTACTTAAAGGAAATGTGTTGACTCCACAGCCTTGTGGCTGCCCAACCAAAAGGTCTAGTGGTGGTGCTTATTTTTGAGCTGCCTGGTGTTTTGCCAATGAAGTTTGCCTGTTTGTGTTAGCCTAATTATAGCCAGGGAAAGAGATGCGTGCTTCCATCAGCTACCAAATTACCCTCCAAGCTAGCACTGCCTCAAGGCTGTGCAGGACTGGGATGAGTTTTGTGATGAATTTTTGGGATGAAAATTTTTGTGATGACATTTTTGGGATGAATTATCTGATTATCCAAGATAAAACAAAACCCAATGCCATATTCCTACAAAGGTGACACGTGTACTCCATATGGTATTTAAGTGAGGACCAAGCACGTTTCCCATGTCCGGCTTGTTGGCAGCAAGTGCTCTTGAGGACCACCAAGGCCCTTGGTGCCAAAAGCAAACAGTTTTATGCCATCAAGACAACTGAGTTTGGCCACACCAGGAGGAGGATTAAAGGTACAGACATGCCACACAAATAAATATTTCATCGTGGCTTGTGTGCATGGTTTGAGCTATTTTAATGCATTTTGGAGAAATGCCACAGTATTCTGCTGGTCTGTCCTGTGTTGTAACTATTATAATTATTATCGTGATGTTACATTATTGCCATTATACTGTGAAGGCTTGTTGTGTTGTTTTTTTTTTTACATTTTTCATTACTTTAAATGTGGACTTGGCTCCCAAGTAAAAATGGCAATGGTTGAAAAGAAAAAGAAAAAAAAAAGAAAAAAAAGAAAATAATAATAATAAAAAAACAACACTACAACAATAAACATTGACATCATTTTGCCAAAAGCTGCAAAGTTCAGAAAGTCACTATACTTTGTGCTCTTGATGAGGCCAATGTGTCATTCCCTCAAGCACCCTCTCTCTGTGTCACATTAGTCCTGAAGGCTTCACTGGGAATATTTATGGTGGAAACTACTACTGAATGTGAGTAATAGTATCAGTTTGGCCTTTGTGAAAGAGCATTAAATCACAACGCACTGAGAAGGGGCAAGAGTTCTCAGGCTTATTTCAAGGGCTATATTTAGATATGCTTATTCAGACTTTTCTTATCAAATAATTAGACATCACAAGTAAAGGCAAACTAGCTTGTGAGAATAAAATAGGAATTCATTAAAACCTTTCCTGAGCTTCCAAAAAATAAAGGTTGATTTGGAGATCACTGAAGCCTGCACCTGATTGTAATGATTTAGTAATGGGGGAGGGGAAAGCATAAAAAAATCTGAACCTGTTACAATTTCTGCCCAATTTGTGGGCCAAAGAATTGAAGATAAAGACATTTACATGGATTTCTGTATCATCCCAGTATTGCAGAGGTGCAGTGGGACTGTAAAGTTAAGAAAAGTGTTTTACAGTCAGTACAGTCTCTTTTAAAATATATATTTTTTATAAAGAAAGGAAAAATCCTGACTAGACAGAGAGCTCAGAGAGGCTCCAGATTCCTATAGCTTAGACTATAAGCCAACAAAATAATGCTGTCATGGAAAATGCCAAAAGATGTAAATTTGTGGTAAGGGGATTGTCACTTGTAAAATAGTCAAGATGATTATTCTGCTGTACTTGACACTAGTTACGCTTAATTTGGGTGGCTACATTTCATTTTAGACACAAGGATAAATTGGCAGTTCAGAGGAGAATAACAAAAATGATGAAAAGGTTTGGAAAGAAAACCTACAAGATAAGGTTATGAAAATACAGTATAGGTGGTCTGGAACAAATGAAATGGCAGGAGGGAAGGGTTAGGTTAAATACAAACAAACTTTATAGCTTTTAGAAAAGTTCAGCCATAGAACAGGCTGCCAAAGAAGGTTTTAGACTCACCATCACTAGAGATACTAAAAGGCAGGAGACCATCTGTCAGGGAGAGTCCAGGGATAATTAAAAAAAAAAAAAGCGCTGTCACAATTTAGAAGTTGGGCTAAATAACCCATTCATGACTAGATTATAATGGACTAGAAGTGGCATGGGTACTCTTTTTAGGATAATTTCCTAGATATTTTCACTGTGAAGATTGCCTTGATCATATAAACCCAGCACAAGTCAATTATGTTGATTTCAGATGGGGAAGGATATTTGCATTTGAGTATTTACAGGGGATAGATATCTAAATATTAATGTAACCATAGCAAGAACGAACTCCTTTTTTTCCCCATAAAGCTTTGCTTATATGTATAGTGTGTACCTTAAAGATGATATTGAAAAAGATAAAATAAAATTATTCAGGTTAAGCCTGCAGTTTGTCATCTCTCTTAGTATTGCAAGCAAATAATGATTTTCATGTTTAAAAAGATTTTAGATCAGGTTGAAACTGGTCAGTAGTAAATGGTCAATAATGGATATAAAGCCATGACTGCTTTGCCATACTGTTATGGCACTGAGATGACACTAGAGTCTGAGCATCTCTTTTAGCCTCACAACAAACCATTGACTTTCAGGAGACACCTTAGCAAACTTCTCCATGCTGCAAGGCATCTGCTAGCTTGTGGGTTTTACTGACATATTAAGCAACCTAGCCCAAGTGGCCTTCAGAGGTGATTCAGCTGAACCGCTGTGACTTTGTTTTGGAAGTTTCCACAGTCAGCTGCCAGGTCTGAAATGGGAGCTGGCAGGTAATAACTGAGGGTAGCAGAAGGCACCTAAGATACCTCTCAGATGCAGAGGCCTCCGGTTCTGTCTAAATGAGAACACCACCACCTAGGGTGAGATGTGCACCACAGCCATGTCCCAGAAGTGGGTCATTATACAGCCTGCATGAGTAACACTTCCTCCCTCCTCCACACATATTCCTCAAACTTTGTTTTTTTTTGTGACCGAGGAACACACTCCAGCTGGTCTTCTGAGGTGGATGAGCAGGGACCATGACTGTAGGGATGGCTTCCATTCTTGCTTGGGAATGCCTCCACTCTGCAGCATTTTTCCACTGGATCCAATGGGACTAGTGTTTGGGAAACACTATATGACAGGTAGGTTTCACTGGGGTACATACATGTACATACCTTCTGGCAGCAGCCAGCTTTGCTTCAAAGAGCCCTTGTTTCCTTGTAGTCCTGAAACAAGCCAAATGTAAAGGCTCATTGTGAGAGACTGTGCACTGTTCTGGTGCTTTGTTTTGGGAGCAGGGGATGTGTAACATGGACATGGAAAGAACATCTATTCAGTGAACCCCCCCAAATTCCTGATTTTGAGGGTTCCCAGACTCTGTTGCTCAGCCACTTCAGGTCTGCGGTCAGTGCTGAGCCCAGTGGCGTGGCTGCGACAGAGCATGTGGCACACTGGGGAGAAGCTGGCAGAGAGCAGCTTGCAGCCTCAAATGAAACAATCAAACAAACAAAAAAAAATTACCTGAGCTGAATAAAAATCACCTTCAGATGATTCAGGGAGTTTCAGCAGAGCTCTCTTTTCAATCCTTTCCCAAATGCACTCCTCTTTTTCTCCAACAATTCCCTGCCTCCCTTCCCTCTCCATTTCATACTCCTGTAAATGGTTTCTCTGACATATTTGCACGGCTGCATATGACCATTGGTCTTTGGAACAATTTCAAGCAGGCTGGTGTACAAGCTGAAGTATTGCTCCTTGGCTGAAGCAGATTACTCAGCTGCTGCTGACATCCACTTCAATAAGCAGGCCTGGTGGAAACACTGCCCATCAGGGAACTCATCACACACTCCCCAGACCTGGTGGGGGTGATCTTTGCAGTCACTGAGGCACAAGACACAGCACCCATGACTCAGCTGTGTTGCCCTGTCCCCAGAGTGTCTCTGCCCCACCATGCAGACACAGAAGCTGGCCAAGGCTTGCTTTGATCTGCATGGCATGCAGCTTGGGTGACTAAGGGTGCATCAGGAAGGGGAGGTGAAGGACACATATTTATATAGGTCCTGTGACCTTCTGGTAGGCCAAAGGCCCACGGCCAGGCAGGGCAGGGCTGTGGGGAGCTGGAGCCCAACCCTGCTCCAGCCTCACTTGGGCAGGAGCAGACAGCCCTGGGCCTTGTGTGGTCCTGGGTTCTGGGCAGGTGGGAGAGCCCTAGGATGGGCAGGGACAGGCTTTTCATCATTTTTTTTTAGGGGATTTGTAAGGATGTTGCACAACCCGTGTTGTTGGAATTCCAGTGGCAAAAACCCACTCCTGAGAGAGCTGGACATACCATCCCACCCTTTGGCCTCCTGTTCCTTAACCAGTTATTTCGCTGCAAGGGGACCTTATCATTTATTCCAAGGCTCCTTAATTTAAGAGACCTTTTCTAAACTTTTTGAAAATCCAGATGCACCTGGGTTGCCATCAGCAACCACCAAAAGATTTGTGAATTACAACTGCTCTCAGGCCAGTGTTGCTCTATTATGGTTGTATGCCTAAGGCATACCATAGCTTCTGCAGAACCACCTAATAAAGACAGTTTTTATAAATCCACAAATACTCCTAGAACTCTTCCTAAAATCTGCTATTAATTTGCCACTGCTTATTCCCCTAGAATTGAGGTCAGTGCAAAGGAAGGGTTAAACAAGACAGCTGCTGTGTATCTGAGTTCCTGTAGAAGATGTGGGTGAATCTCACCCCATCCCAGCAATCGGTTATTATTCAATTTGTCAGTTTACTCCAAACTCTCTCCTACTGACTTTTCAGTTTGACAATGAATTCCTCAGGTTGATGCATTATAAAAAAGACCCCTGTTGTGGGAACCTCTGCTGTGAGCGTTAACGCAAGATTAATTTCTACTTTCTGCACGACCTCAGCTTGCCTGCATCCCCACAGTCCTTCAGTAGGCTACCAGTTTGAGGAGGGCTTGTAGAAAGTTTCATTTATAACTCTACATTCAGCAAGCTGCAGGCTTGCCTTTCTCTATTTAATTTGTTAGAAGTCATTTTTTCTTTTTTTTTTTTTCTTGGGCATTCCTGTTCTTTCTGATAGCAATTCTTTCCTTCTAATAGTCTCCTTTGCAGTTTAGCTCTATAGGCTATTTTCATGGTCCAGGCAACAATGTGAACAAAGAATTTCTAATGTTCAGGCAATTGTTCTGATCATTCAACCATAGGTTATTCTCTTTTGGGACAATCTGATAGGTAATTTGGAGCAGAAGCAGATGTGTCTGGGGAGGATGTAGGTGTACGTGGTGGGAGTGATAACCCTGTTTTCTGTAACATATACTGCTCTGAATAATCCTTCATATTACCCAGAGGAACTCATGGGATTTCAGCACAGATATCCACCTTATTTAAATCTTGCTTTTCATGACATGGTTACTGCCAGCTATGTAGTGCCAGTTAAATAGAGAGCTCAGTGAGTGTTTGGTAGTTAAAGACCCAAGTTAATGCCTGGAATGTGTAAATGTCCTCTTTTTCCCATCTTAGTGGAGCTCGTGGTTGAATCAAACTCCTTTCCTCACCTCAGTAACATGCAGAGAGGTCTTTGAAAAGCATGATTTAGTGACAAGAAAGGAAATTAAAAACCGCCACCTTGAATATGCATAAAGGATGAAAAGCAAGACTTGGGAGCAAGAAAGCTCTCCTCTTTTGGTAAGATGAGCTGAATCTGCGATGCAAACATTTTATAAAAAGGAAATTGTCTGGCAAGGGCAGCCACAATTAATATCATGCCAGTTCACTATTTTCTCATTATGTTTCACTGTATATTAAGACTGTATTTGTAAGATGTGCTCTGAACTTCACATTATAGAATAGCCCTGCTGCTGAAAGAGCTATAATTCATTTACTAACAGCCCTTGTTGCTGTGCTTCAATAATGTAATCGTTTTCGTTGTGTCCCAGCCATATGATTATTCCTGTTGTGTAGGAAATTTAAGTCCAAGGAATGTCAGATCAAATATAAAAGCCTAGTGCTTACCCATACTTTTTATTCAATTAAGTAGCCATTACAGAGCTCATGCTATTTCACATGACATAATGCAGAACGCAAATGTAGTCCTTTATTACAGACATATGTTCATTTAAACAAAATGGCAACAACACAATCCAAACCCATTACAATTTTTAAATTATTACGCTAAGGTGATTATTAGATGGTGAGCAGTCGCTGTGAAAGATAATTGGGGAATCTGTAGCCTCCAGAAACTACACTTTGAGAACAGCAGCAGTGTTGTTAGAGATTCATTTGTGAAATTCATAAATGCAGAGCAACAGTGATGCTAAAATGTGCTCCTGGAGTGGCAGCACTCAGTTGCAGCTTGGAGAACGCTGACTTCGCACGTGTTGTGCAGTGAGTCAGGCATATGGCCAGGGTCTGACAGACAAAGGTGCCTAAGGCAGGGTCTGGGCAGCACTTTGTGTCTTATTCCTAAACGAGGATTTTAAGCCCTGTCCATCCCTGCTCCATTTTGCTGTGTTTATTAAACACCTCACATGCTCTCTCTACACATTGCTTCTGCATTGCCCACAAAATCCGTCAGGCTTCCTATACCCAGTATTTGAGGGTGCCTCTTAACCAAGAGGGTACCAGAGCTCCTAACACCGACCATCACATTTTGGCTTCTCACTAAATTGTTGCTCAGTACCCTAAGTGCCTTAACCTGTGTAAATCTGAGGGCTTTCCCTCTGCAGTCCGGCTTTCACTCACAGCTCTACACCTTGTCAGTATCACTGCTATGGGGGGGGGGGTTCTCATGGGAAGTGATCACCACCAGCATATTATTTTTTTTTCCCTCTATGCTCACCCCTTACTGGTAGCTTCCAATTTATACAAGAGGCCTGATGATCTGTCCTGGTGATCAGAATATGCCTGCAGGAGGTGGGAGAGGAGGGAATGAATGCCTCCAGACAGCTGGGAATTATACCTAAACCTCTCACACCTGAAGCAATCTCAACTCCAGGCTGCTCAGTTAAGGGTAGGCAGGCTGCCACTGCTCAGCCAGCATGCCTGCTTCCACCAGCTTAGAGGTGAGGCTCATGCTGCTTTCTTGAAGAACTGCTATAAACACCAATCCTGCAGAAAACATGCCTGTCTCTGATTTCCCCAGGGATGAAGATGCCTATTGGTACCCCTAAACCTGCTGATGAAGCCGAGGATGGGATTTTTGACACGTATCTGTGCAGTGCATGCCCAAGTTGCTCCATCTAAATAGCTCCATTTGCTGAGTACAAGCTACTTTTAAAATCATTTCTGAACCTTCCCTGTGCACTATATAGGCAGCTAATTCCTGATCACGTCTGAAGCCAGGCAAGAAACTTACATAGGTTCAGTCTGGAATTGGTCTATTGCTCTTTTGCAGCAGGGAGAAAATTGAAATTGTTGTGGCTGTTTTCTATTAATCAGAAACTGGGCTAACACAGTGATAGAATAAGGGGCTCACACAAAATCACTTTAAATTACAAATAGCATAGGTAGAGACAGGGAGTCTTATGATTTATTCATCAAATACTGAAAATAATATGAAAAGACAGAGATGGCATAGAAATAGTTACTGATTATGTAGAGAGTGAACAGCTGCATCAAAAACAGTTTAGAGGATCAGTTTGTTATTTTACAAATAGAAAAAAAAAAAAGCTTTCTGGAATTTGATTTTGCTTTTTGTATTTTGCTTTTTTTTTTTTTTCTCCGTAAGTCAACGCACATCCAAGCTGGGCAATTTGAACATCATCATCCAAAGAGGGAGGAAAATGACAATTTCCTCACTTAAGCTACTTTATTGACATAATTACAAGACAAAAATAAAAGCTTATGGCTTCCTACACCTCTTCTCTTTGTGCCAGCTTCTGTCTGCAACTTTTTACTTTAAGCTCATTACAGAGAAGTAATTTTAGTGTCACATTTGGCTGGCAGCAGGAATTCTCCAAATGAGGTAAGCACGGCTGAGGCACGTGCTCTCATACCCTCAGCAAAAGCCTTGTAACATACGGTGCTGTTATGTCTCCAAGCTTTAAGTGAAGAGGAAAATAGGCATCTGGGCTGGGTTTATCTGTAACGCCGTGCTTGCTGGATTAATGTGAAAAGACAGATGAAGGCAGACACTTTAATTACTTCACCCTAACTTTTTATTACAACATCAAGTAAAATGGTGAGTTACAGAGTATAATGGGCGTGAAACACCTGGGATGAAGTCACACACAAGCTCATGGTTTGTTATCTGCCAATGGGGTTTTAAATATTGATCATTTCTGTACATGCATCTTTGTGTTATTTCTGATTTTCTTGATAAATCATTTCAGGATTACTTTGATTCAAGCTGTGAGGTAGCTACTAGGACTGGGACCCCGCTTTTTTCTTCTGGAATTTCCTGAACTGGGACTGTATCGCCACGGCCGCCCGCTCTGTCTCTGGTGCGTCCATGTCTATGTCAAATTCCTCTTGAACCTTCTTCTGTCCATCTGCCCAAGGAAAGCAAAACAAAACATCAGTATATTTTTCAAACAGAGATAATCACTGTGAATGCCCATGTGAAAAACCCTGTCCCTGTCTCCTTCACAAACATAGACATGATGATGGGGAGTATATTCAGAATGCCCTGGGACCAGTTTTGGCAAACATAGCTGATCAAATCCTCCTCTCTCCCCCAAACAGCAGCATCTCGGACTGCCTGTTTATAGTTATGCACTGAGGAGTGACATCCAAACAGTGCTCTGCTCAGCAGTTACTGAGCATCACCCTGACATCTGAGGAAGTCCTTCTCTGCCCGGCTAATTAACAGTGGGGGGCTGAGGGACCCTTCTGTGCCTCTAGCAGGCAGAAGTTACTTTCCCATCTTTACTTCAGAACAAAAGCACATTAGAATATTTTATATTACAGATAAAGACCCTATTCCATCTCCGGTGTTAGAGGAAGAGAGATTACTTCCTAAGGCTAATTTCCATCCTTTTCACTTGTTTCCTGCCTCATCCCTTTCAGCACGTAACGCTCTTCCCCTCTAAATCATTTATGTTCAATCTCTCTTTCTGCCACTGTGCTGCTCCCCTTCACTTCTCTCCAGGCTCGGTTATTGCCTTTCAGCCTTGATCTTTGGCTCCTTGCCTTCTTTTATTCCCAGTCCTCAGCTTTTTGTTCAATTGCATTCAATCTCCAAATGGACAGCCCAGCTGACTTGGCTGAATTTTGTTTCATCCACCTATGTGTTAAAAGTGCAGCTGTGGGAAAACTCCTGCCCTCATTGCAGAGATAACCCAAATCTACCTGGACTAGCAAGGAAAGAACACATATTCACTCCACCAATCTCATCATACCACTGCATTTCTCTCTTCTCTATGAAGTTGTTTGTTGAATTCATTTATATAGTTGTATGCCAGACCTGCAGTGAACGTCATGCTAAGAGTCTGCAGACAGCTCCACTTAAAGCAGGTGTGGGAATTCACCTATTTTAAACCATTTTACTTTTTTACTCTTGACATTAATACCTCAGGGATGCCTACCCCCAAGCACTGTTAATGTACATCACGAGAAACACTTTCAAATGTGTAATTAAAATGAAAAGAAACTTATTCCCTTCTCTTTTTCTCCTCACTAGAAAACAGGTAAAATTTTCCACTAGTAACACTGCATGATTTTAGCATGCGTCTTGCAGTATAGCATTCCTTGCTCTTCCTTCTTGTTATTATTTGGAACTCTTTTTTTTTTTTTTTTGGTCTATTTCCCATGATCAGAATCTACTTTGAACTTGGCAAATATTTTAAAGGAAAGGTTTTGGAATATTCTGTACTGATTTTAATTTAACTACCATAACCAAATAAACGCAGCTATGTTAATGTAAAAGATATGTCTGCTCAGTATTTTGTTTTATCTAAAAGAACACCTAAGAAATGTGAAAATAGAACAAGAAAAAGTCTGGAGAGGAAGAATAGCTTGAGACCTTATCGTAACTTTGATTACAAGGTATAAAGGTATAAAGGGAAGTGTAGTTATCAAAACTAAGACTTTATGGAAGAAAATGAATCGTACTAATATTGCAACAATCTTCTATAGCAATTCAATCCAGGAATCTCTACAGTTTGTGTAAGTGTTCACGCAACACAACCACGTTAAGTACAGAAATAAAATTATCACCTTATTCAGAAATGAATTCCTTGTGCTTGCAAGCTGTTGACACAGCCGAGGAGGAAAATGAACTCTCATATTAAAGGCATGATATAAGCTGAAACTTAGAGTGGCTTCTTAAAGAAACAGAAATGTCTGTACTAGTTCCTAAACTGATATCGATACCACAACAACATGCTTTGTGAAAATTTTCCCATTACCAGATACCATCTCCTCCACATTGCTGTGTATGCAACTACAGAAACCAAGATTATTTTTCAAATTTCAATATTAAAAGGAATCAGTATTTTCATAATGACATAGCAACATTTTGTTGGTATTTTGGGGGGCTGGTTTTGATTTGGTGTTTGTGGGTTGAAGGGAACTAAGACAAGTACTCACAACATTTTATATGGAAACAAATCCAAAAAAAAGGTACTTAGAACTCCTCCTGTGACAAACTAAGAATCTGCAGTCAGAACATGCATATATAGACTTTTCATCTGAAATTTTTGAGTAAAAAATATCAATAGCATGATCAGCTCTAACAGTAGCCACATTGTGATATCAGCAATAAGATAATAAAAACTGTTTTATTTTTCCATATGTCAAAATCTCTCTGTCATTAATAGGGGCCTATTTACTTAATGTTATTCTGAAGAGTATCATGTACAGATAAATATTCTTGATATATTTTATCAAAAAAATATACTAGCAATGAAATAATCATTTAATCAGCTTTGAAATTGATGAGACTCTTATCAATTTGCTTCATGATTTTTATTTCTGTTGTAACATTTTTACCTTTAGGTTAATCCCTAGCTCACTAGACACAGTACTCAGTCTCAACAGTGGAAAACAAAAGTGGAGTTTATGCATCAATTTAAGTTTGTCAGTATATAAATTCCTGTCATTTAGAAACGTCAATAGGGAAAGCTGTCTGGATGGATGAGTAGACACAATTGGTTTTGTATCACTTGATGAAATCTGGCTTGTACAACTCATGTCCTACAACAGCCTAGTCTTGGCAGTATGTTGCAGTAGTGACTCAGCAATCTTACCTTATGATCTTATAGACTCAAAAGAAGGGCATTTACTATTATTTTGCTGTAGAAATTAATCTTTTAATTTCTTTATAATTTATTTTTTTATCAGATAATATTTGCCTGATCAGAATCATCATTACTGCATTAAAATTAACTGTGCTACAATAACTCACCATACAACATGAAGATCTGTTTTACTTCCTTTTATTTTTGGGCCCATTCTTGTTGAAATCTAAGCCCAAAATCCTTACAAATTCTTTCTGTATCTCTGTTCTTCCAATTAATAAATAGGAACATTAGGACCCTTTGTTTTCAACCATGATTTAGAGTTATAGATTTAAAAAATTAACATTGGCTGAGACACTTACATGGCTAATTACGATTTTCATTGCTTGCTTATAGATGGTATGGAAAAATATAAATATATATATATAAAATGATCGCACATGCATAATGTACATTATAATACAACATGTATATCATCTAGACATAATGGATATGACATACCTGTTTTCTTACTCCCTATGTCCATCCTTATCTTTCTATAGGCATATATGTGTATATCCACATTTGAATATATAGAGAATGTAAGTGAATTTATAGAGAAATACACAGATTTGTTTAAAGAGTTTTAGGTCCCGTGTTAAAATTAAAATAGCTAGATGGGGTATTCCATAAATGGTGGGAGTGGATTGTCTTGCAGTTCTCCCCAAAACAGTTTCTATTGATGACTGTCAAAACACAGACACTTTAACAGATGGATTGTCAATCTGGAGAGAGAATGAAGCGGTGTACCTTCTTTGACTTTGTCTATGCTATGGGAAAAAAAAATCAGCTTTTAGCTTGAGTTGCTTTACTAAAAGTAGCCTAACGATTCAAAATATATCACACCCCACTAACTCCACTGCTTCTGCTTTACTGGATGGTCAAAGATAAAAGCAGAAGTTAAGAATTGACCCACTTAATTACAACAAAAACCCTGCCTGTACATGGGACTTGAACAGATTAGAGATGACCTCACTTCACCAGTTAAGAGTGACAAAGCCTTTTTTTACCCTTTTTACTATATATGCACTTATGCCACAGTAGCTTTACCCATCAGTAGCACTCATACATTTTAAACATTCAGGCTGCTGAATTTGTACGTTCAGATCATGGAATTTATGCAGAAAATTGACTGCAAGCCCATACAAATGTCCCTCTTTCATACACCATCTCTCACTCCTAGCTTTTCTTTCATAAGGGATCATTATCTTGGAAGTGATCTGCAAACCCGGACAATTTTCACCCTCCACAGGCCAGAGCATAGGCAAGCTCTTGCACAGAGTTTACAGTTGGACTTTTTTCTTTGTTTTTGTACCAGTTTGGGCCAACAATTCTGTTTGATAACAAGCCACCTTTATCTAAGCTACCTTTACAAAGTCATAAAGGTAGATCTGAATTCCCTCCCATCCCTGTCACACATTCACACTTTTGTTGATAACCACCCTTTCTAGACTAATTCAGGAGTAGATATTTCCATTTAGGTGGAAAACATAAAATTAGGAAAATGATAATTTTACACTTAGATGCAAATTCAACTTGGATATCAAAGGATCTCTGGTCTTCTTTCACAGGCCCACATGAGGAAAGTAAGATGAACAAGATTGTATTCAGTAGTCTTCAATTCACAAGGTAGTAATGATTTTGAGGGGTTCAGAAATTAAAAAGGTTGATAACCACTGGCCTGCACCTTCCACTTACTAAGGGGATTTGGTTTCATTAGCATAATTAAAAAAAAAAAATCCTAACCTTTCTCACCACACTTAGCTATTTCAAGGCTTTCCATGGAAGATTTCTTCAGACTTGGTACAAATTCCCTCTTCTAGATAGTGACTTCCACTTTTCTTATGAACGGGCCATAACAAACTAGTAGAGACTAGTCTATAAGAAACAGGGAGTCCTTTATACAAAGTGTCCCATATGGGTTCTGATCACCACCAACAGTGGAGGCGGAAAGAACAATCACAGCCCTTGTCACAGCGTGGCCATAAGAAAGGTCTATCATCTGCTGAGTTTTTCAAAATCATGTGCTTATTGTATTTGCCATGTCAGGCAAATCTGAGCTCTGGTGGAATGAACTCCAAGGAGTGCAACATGAACTTCTTGATGAGCCCCACCACTGTAATGAGCATTCATGCCCCAGCATACTACTTTGTAGGACTAAAGACTGAGACAACTTGCGCGGTTCAAATTTTACTTCTGTATATGCAATAGTCGTCCCAGCAGGAGAGCCTGAAACTGCATCTAATTTGCTGTTTTCCAAATCTAATATCCTGAAAGCTCATTTCACAGTGTTGCAAATGAAAAAGATCTATTTTAGCTCCATTTCTAGATGAAACATTAGAAAGCTCTCTGTAATCTGCCACAGTGCCTCATAATCCATTGCAAACATTGGATGGATAATGAAACTGCCTATAACAAGGAAAACGATCAAATCTTACATGTTCAAATCTACCCAGCAAACTCTGGAGAAATGTGGTGCAAGTGTAATTATTCACAAGTATGCCTTCAGCTATTTCTTTCACTTACTTTTTTACTATAAAGAAAAATGAACTATGACAACACTGGAAAAAGAAAACACTGCTTATTCCTTATGGGCCAAAAGCCTGAAGAAGTCTTTTGCAAACTTTGAATAAAGGGGTAAGAGATTAATGTTTCCTAGAAGTGTTCATTGATGGATGAAAGCTGGTTGGCTGGATTTGGGGGAAAAGAGGACTTGCTTTTTATACTCAGAATTCCTCCATCCTCCAGATGAAATAAAGATTGTTTGTCACTGCCTGGAAAAATATTCAGCATGAAAAATTGCATGGGCTGGAGTCTCTAAGTGGCATTTCACATCTTAAGTGCTATCCTCCGCCCCTGCTCACCCGGCCCACATCCAATAGGAATTACGGGACTATGCTGGAGACGGAATATACTCATAAAAACACCTCATTTTTCAGGGGGTAAACTGCAGCATTTGGAAAAAGACTAAGTGAAATGTGGGACAGAATCACAGTGCCCCGTAACATGCTGGAAGCAGTATTTTGCCTGAGGCAGGATCATTACCTCCCACTGTTCAAAAGATTATTCAAGCTGTGACAGTCTTTATGCCACCCTGATCCCGAGCTATTACACCAGGCTGCCCAATGAGGCAGAACAGTCCCTAATTAAAGAGGACCAAAATGGGCAGGAATCTCGTGGATATTGACATTCATGTGGAGCATTATTTTTATGTGATGGGAAGAGTCTTTTTTTTTTTTTTTTTTTCCACCAGGACTGCATAAAGCAACCAGCCAGCTACAGAAAACACGAGTGCTTAGGTGTATGGACAGCCACATTTTAGTCCATGTAACTGCCAGTTTGAAAGCCAAGAGCTGAGTGGTCATTCTCTCCCCTCTATATTCAACTGAGAGGTGAGGAAGAGAAAGATGGGGTCTTGTCTTCTCTTAGAGGGACAAAAAGGAGAGAGAGCTAGGGGAGTCAACCTAGTCTTTTCCTTCTCTGAAAGATGAGGAAAAATAACACCAAAACTGACCTAATGGCTGATGAAAGGAGACAGCCTACTTCTCAACAACAAAACCTCTCCAGTCAGTTGCCAGGGCCAAATTACACAGCAGTTGGCTCTGAGCCTTTGCTTTGGTCACCCAGCTGCTCCCAGGCAGGCTCTCACTTCACAAAGCATCTGAACAGATGGGAACGCTGGGGGAGTAGATGTTGCCCAAGCCCAGAAGAAAAAAGGAAGGTAGTACTGGCATGCAGAAGAAAGCCTTAATCTGCCATTGCCTCCTTTTACTGATTTATATCTTAACCTCTTCTTTTGTTGAATAAAATGTCAAATCGAGGCCTCTCTGAGATCATCAGCTCAGCCGCTACAGCTTGTTGCTCTCTGTGATATCAGGAACAAACATCTCCCAGATCTTCATAAGCATCTTCAGCATTGTACTGGTCCTACAACCTGGCTAGCCTAGTCTAAACAGCAACTGTTGAGGCAGGCTGCTGCAAGGGCTTTGCCTCAGCAACTCTCTGGTGATGGGATGATTCAAAGGGGATTTGCTTATACAAAGAGTCTGTTACAGCATGGTGGGCTGATGGAAGTTCATTATCACGGTACCTACGCGTGTTGACCTCCATGATATTGCTGGTATGATTCAATTCCTGTCACCTACAACTACTTACTGAACCAAGATCAGGATGTTATTGGTCTTTCAGTCAGCTCTGCCTGCCTTCTGAGGTAATATCTAGGTACAAATCACTTGGTGATAACATATTTCACATGCATGCTGCCAATGTCATGACACAAAGATATGAAATTTTGGTCTAACTTTTCTAGATTGATGGAGTAGTTTAGAGCCACTGGTTCTTGTGATTAATTGCTTTACAAAAATGCTAGCAGTAATGCCAACACAGTACCAGGCCTCTGTACAGTCAGTTACATGTGAGCTCTGTGGCCCCATCACCTCCTCAGCCATAGGAAGCACAATCCCTTCAGTCCTCTGAGCAGTGACCCTGCAGCTATGCAACTCTGCCTTCTTCCCCTTCCTATCCATGTCTGCACAACCATGTATCACTAACTGACTCATATAGATAATCCAACTCAAATGTTCAGCTACAGCATTTCTTAAGAACAGAAATTAGCTTCGGAATAACATCTTGATTTTCCTTCTTACTCATTAAAAATGCCTCAGGGTGAGGTATGCATTTTGTGACAAGGAAGGCATCACTACATTCATTCCTGTTTCTTCACTTCGTCATGAACTCAGACATTCAAGGGCCACCTTCCAAAGTCAAAGGCTTTCTGTTCTGTATCAGTAAACAGGCACTCAACAGTGAGGGAGGTTATGGGTTTATACAAAGGTGTTCATTTTTCACAGACAGTTATTTGAAGATGGTAGGTGCTGGAGAAGTACAGTGTCCACACAGCAATCATCTCTGCAACAAAGAGCAAACCTTGGAGCTCAGCAAGCTCCTTCAATTTCAAAAGCACACTATGAAGAAAAATAAAGGTTATCATTAGTAATCAAATTAAATGTAACAGCTATTTTTGTCTGAACCACACTGACCAGCCCCTTAAAGTCACTCAAAGCAAGCTAGAAAAGAATTAACATCCTTCTATTACACCGTAAATTACAATTTGGTATCAAGATGACTTCATTAGAAAATCATAATCCTTTCTTCTTCGAATTGACCTTTACTTTTGTAATACGTTGTTGTTATCTCAAGTTTGAAAAATTACTTTTGCTGTATAAAATAGTGGTTGTTCTTCTATAAATTTAAAATGTTATTTCAGCATGAGGCTTCTGAAGTGTCTGATTAATCCTTCTTTCCTAGCTCTAATAATGTGGCAGAGAAGAAATATTATTTCTGACATAAGATAAATGAAGTAGAGCAAAATTACGCATATTGGGGTAAAATATAATGAAACAGAAAGGAACAGTAATAAAATTCAATCTACAAAAATTGTATTTTCAAGTAATTCGTAGCAAACTACAGATAAATTGATTTTGCTCAACAGTTAATATGGAAGCAAATACTGTTTTTCTTTAAATGCTAATATTACTTAAACAATCATTCCTCACCTCCAAAATAATTTATGTAGCATTTACAGACTTTTAAAATGGCTTAAAAATGCGTAACTGATGCATAGATCAGTATGTAAATGTTAATGGGGATCTAAAAGGTATTCTGGCTATGAAAATATAAGCCATAACTCACATTCCCATGGGGAAATGAAACTTTGTGGAAGTTTGGCTAGGAACAGTGCAAATTAAAATGTCCATTTTAGCTGCATAATCTCATTAGCTCTCTCTAGTAGCTAAAGCTGCATCTGAGGAGTGCTAGACTGACTGCCAAATCCAACCGGAATCTCTGGAAGCTAAAATGAAGTGGTGCTGGGGACCAAGTGATGGCACAGCCATGACCCTGTGTCACTGCAGAATGATGCTCCACCAGCAGGGATGCCCTGAGTCCCATCCTTAAGGAAAGAGTGCCATGATTCTCCTCACAAATTCAGCCCAAAGTCTGCTTGAATGTGATCCCCAGTGTCCCATCACAGTCAAGTTTTAAAAATGAATTGTTATGATGTGGTTTTAATGTCTTGTGCAATTTCCAGTTCTCCCATCCTCAGTCAACACTGTGCCTTTAAGCAGCTTTGCTGTGGAAAGAGCTGCATTTCAGCAGCGTGTGAAGCAAACCGCCCTCTCGCCTCGCTAGTCAACAGCTTGATTAATATATGATCAGCAACTTCCCTATTATGGTAGCATTCAGGCGCTCCAAGTCCTACATGGGAGCCTTAATGTGGTAGGCGCTTACAATTGCAGAATGATAAATTATTCCCCCCTCCGCCACCCCTCAGCACTATGACCTTCCCCATAACATCCTCAGCTGCAAATGTTTAAAACAAAGGCTGGAGAACCTCCTAAAGGCTGCCACCCAGGCTGTGGCTACCTCAGCACACTACCCAGGGCCACAGGTCTAGCCCTGTTGATCCGAGCCGTGCTGCACCACTTGGCATCAGAGAAAAGGCTCTAGCCCATTTTATTTTCTAATAGAGATGTTGCCTCCAGCACTTCAAAAGGCTTTGTAGCTCTAGACCACTTGGGAACTGATTCAAAATGAGTTGGCACATGCTATTAATTGCATGAAGACCAACAATACCTGAGAGCCCTTGCAAGGAAAATGCAAAAGAGAGGTGTTCATCCTCAAACGTGACGCTGCCTCCTTTGTTACATAACAGCAGCACTTTCCAGGAATGTTTTTTGTTTTTTTTTTTTTTTAATCCTTCTCTCTTTGCAGTTTAGCTAGGGAATAAGCTCACAGAAATGGCAGTGTTCACAATATGCCACACAGAAGTAGCAAAAAGGGGGGCTCAAATTCATGCACTGCCAAAGTAAGACAAGCTGGGGAAGATGGCATAGGTTACAGAAGAAAACCTGTCAATCAGAAGAAGGAGGGGAGTCAATCAAATGAACCACGCTATGGAGTCAGAAGGTGTTTTTCTTCACACACAAAATGAAGGAAAAGGAAGAGGGTGATTTTGCCCTGCTCATCTTCCAAGTGTAAAACGAGGGCAGTTTCCGGGCATCATTGTATACCAGCAGAGATCTGCTAGCAACTAATGAGAGCTCCATTTTAAGTTTTCACAGTAACATTTACAAAAATTGTTAATTGGGAGCTTAGAAAGACACAGTGAGAAGAGATTCTCCTCTTGTAAAATTCATTGTCGTATTTTAATTATAATGTATTTAACTGCTTACGCAGCAGTGGGCAGTGTAAAGTGTAAAACTCTGAGCTTTGCCGTTTAACATTATACACTTAAGTGAAGGAGTCATTTCAGTACCTTTGTATCTTCTGTGCCTTATCACATGGTATCTAGAAATGCCTTGTAAATAAGATTAGCCGTAAGAAGCATTTACTTTATTGCAGAGATTAAATGCAAAAGAAATAAATTACGTCCAAACATTGTGACTTTTATTTGCACAAATACAGGCACTATTCTGGGTTGGTAATAGGATAATTACTTTGACACAGCCTCACCATGAAAAAGCCACTGCTTTAATACAAGTATGTACAGTGGTTTTTAACATCTTGCATTACATGGCAGCTTGGGGGTGCTTGGGCCATTCTCACAGTGTTGCAGGTACAAGTGGATATCATAAAGTTAAAAATGGCCCAGGAGGTATTTGGCGTCCTTTGGAGACAACTAAATTGTTGTGGAGTACCTGATCCAGCTCACAGAGTTGAACAGTCTTGCTCTAAGAGATTCTTTCAGGAGTGTATTTAGCAAAAGAGTTTGTTATCCCTCCATAAAACCAAACACATGCTAGTAGAGCCCCAGAGGTGTGATGGATATAAACTCCTGGAGCAACTCCAAGGTCACAGTCTGAGTAAAGAACAGCATACTCTGACAGACATGAATTTATCAAGAGACTCGGGCTTGTGCTGACTTCCACCATCACCCACCAGTAGACCTTACATACTCCTGCATCAGGTGGCTTTGTAACTTCTCTTCCAGCATCCACAAGCACAATCAGTGTGGTGCTGGACTGATGCAGTTTGGCCAGTAGTAGTCTTTTGCTGAATGTGCCATGTAGTGAAATTCTCTCACTAAAGGTACAGAATTTAAATTTCTCTGGCTCTCGAAAGCTGCTACCCAGATGTAGTTTTCCACCATAAAGCAAAGCAATTCTATTGCAGGAGAGTTCTAGGAAATTTCCACTGTTTTCTTTTGCTTGGGCTGTTATCTGAACAGAATCATTAATTTGAGTTTACTATGTCTCCACTGAACACAGAAAGCTGCATTATATGTTTATTTCCCCTGCAGGCTGGTTTGTTTGACTTTCTAAAGAAGAGAGGGGCACCTCAGGAGAATATATGATAGCACTGAAATAGACATAAGGGGGAGAAAAATGGAGATCTTGTGGCAATATGGCTCTGAAAGAGGATGAGAAGGAATTATATGCTGGAGGGTGTTGTCAGTGTACTGCAGGCTGTCTCACCCAGCAGCCATTTGGAAAGCCTTGTTACACATCATGCAGAAACTCATTAGGCCAAACATTCACAAAATGGATTCTAGATTAAAAGCTCTCTCTGACTCCTGAGCAGAATGCGCCTAACCTAACATGTAGTTGTTTACATCAGAGCTCATCAGCAGCTTGCTTTAGAAAGAAACCTACTGCCCACTGGAGAAAACAGACACTCAGAGGGTGCAATTCATCTGACCTACTTTAGGCATCCATTTTAGGATAGCATCGATCTCACCCTCAAATCCTCTTCCTATGTTACCTAGTTCTCTATCGGCTGCAAAGGGAGCTAGCTCATGGTGATGAGCTCCAATGTAGATATTGATACTTAATCAAATGGATCACATTCCCTGACTTTGAGATGTACATCAACTGTCAAGCTTCATATGGACAAACTTACTTGCTATTTCAAACAAAATTCCTTCTCATCAAATAAATTATTTAGACCTTAATGAACAGTACTTTGCTGAAACTGTAGCAGCTAAGAAAACTTATTTGCTTCAGGAAGGAAGACAGAATAAAGAGAAGTACTGCAAGCCTTCTCATACTACACTATCTGTGTTCTTCCATCCTACTGACAGTGAGCAGAGAACAGCTCACCTTCAACAGAGGGTCAAAATGAGCATTTGTCCCCTCTGCTGAGACTGCCAGTGAAGCTGTCAGTCATGCAACTGGTTTATCCTCTCATGATCCCTCAGGAGCTGACTGAACAGTCTGCATACATTCCTCTTCTTACAGCTAAATAGTTGAACAAAGAAAAAAAAATGTATCAGCATCTCTTGCCATCATTTCCATTAATTTCAAGAAGAGTGGATTGTTATTTTTTTGGATGCATGTGTTTCTGTGTGCTAGGGAGAGACTATTTCATGCACAAAATCCCTTTTTTTAAGTGTACATCATTAAGACTCCTTATATTTCCCTAATAAGGGATTACAGTTAACACCATGACAAGCAATATTGAATACTTCATAAGAACAAGCAGACAAATGACAGTTGCTGTGAGAACTATAATTGAATTTGCAAGTTTCTGCAAACACCAAATCTCTGCTCTGCTATTTAGCTAATGAGCCAAGTGATGGCTGCTGCCATTCTCCCGAAAAGTGGAGATGCTCACAAGGAACTTTGTTATACCAAGCACGTGTCAAAGGCAGCCACTGCTTGACTGCAGGGATGAGACCACATAAAGGAGAAGAAATAAAATGGGTGAGTCAGATGTGCTGGGGAAGACCTTCTTAAAGGTATTGCTAGCAGCACTTCACATTGCTGATCTGAGCCAAGGCAGGCCCTTACTGACATGAAGTCATCTGCATGGAGAACTCACAAAACTGTAGGGACCACTTCCCTGTGCATTTCCCCAAAACAAATCCTCTCTCCTTTCCTTCCTGGGTCCCATGCAGCATTTGTGGGTAAGAAGGAGGCATGGCTTCTGCACTGAAATCCTAGATGATGACCACTCAACTGAGAATTTGGATTTTACAGGGAAAGGATATATTTATGCTCTATAAATGTCAAATAACAGAAATTAATCCTTCATCACTCCTTAATGGAAGAAATAGACAAATATCATACATCATTTTTTATTCTTTTTTTAATTTTATTTTTGTTTGTTTCCTACTGTAGAAACCGATGCTAAAGTTAATAACATGACTATTATCTCTGAGACAGAACATAGCTCTGCTCTTCCACAGATTTCTTTTCATAGACTAATAGAAAAGACCTTACTGGCACATAGGACAATACTGTTAGGCATACGGGAGTAAAAAACGGCAATGAATAGATTCTCTGAAAGAGTGGGGAACAAATCAAGAAGGGCAAACTGTCCTTCTCAGCAGCTCACTCATTACTTATAGACAGTTACTGTACGGCGAGGCTGAAGCCTGGAATTCTAACAAGTCAATACCAAAGCTCTGTGGGATTTCTCATTCCTGACTTTAGTGTCTGTATTTATTGAGTGAGGACTGATGGTATAGGGTAATGCAATTTTCCAAGCTTTTTCAAAGTAGCAGAGATTAATGAGCAAGGTCGGGCACCAACAGCACAAGACAGTACTTCAAACCCTGCTTCTACTTTTTTTTTTTTTTTCCTTTGACCATACCATAAAAAAAAAGTAAAATTCCAAACCTTCGAGGTCCCAGGCACTGAATCAGCAACATCCTTTTTTGAGCTTGATGCTATTTCAGACACAGGGTAGAGGGGTTGTTCTCCCATTAGAACACAGTTATGTGTTCTGACAAGCATCTAACTAATACGTAGATCATTAAGGCCAGGTTGCAGTGGGCTTATTGTAATCATACAGACATTTCTTTTTTTTTATATTGGTAGAAGCAAGCACGGTTTTCCAATAAAGTCCCTGTGAAAAGAGAAGGTAAGCCCGTATTTGTAGCATTTTATATATATCAGGAGATTGTGGAGCAGGGAGGGTAAAATGTTCTCATTTTCCTGACAGATGGTCCACTTAACAAACCAACGCAGTACACTGAGGACACAAGGAAAGGTTGTACGTGCCTAAAGCACAGTGCATTCCTGAGCTGCCAATAAAGCAGTGGCTATGAAGTACTACACTGGCCCGCAATCAAAGCTATTTCCCAGCCCTCAGAGCTGTAGCTAAAGACTTCTGTCACCCAGAGTATTCCCTGCCTCCTTCTCCAGGAGGGGCTGTCCTCCCTTTTCTCCTTCCCATTCTCATCCAGCAGCACCCCCTTTTGCCTGGCAGTCCCAGCTAAAAGGGTTAAAGCACGACCACCCTACTAGAGTACCCTTTGTGTAGCCCCATTCGTCTTTACAGAGTCTTTATATACATGTAGGAGACTGAGACAACAACTGTGATCTGTCTGGGACTGCTTTTGTCCCCCCTACATATAGATCTCTGCCTTGTGCTGAAAGGATCTACAGCCACAGCAACATGGGGAAAGGGCATTAAGCTGTGCACAGATTTCAGCAGGTGGTCACTGCACATGCTCATTCATTCAGGGGGGACACACACACTTTGATTTTTACTTGTTTTTTAATAAAAATATTCACATATTGGAGGGAGGCATGATCAGGTATCTCAAGCATAATTAAAACAAAAAACCAAACAATATCAACAAAAAAAAAATCCAGGCAATGAACTGGGAAGCGCTAGCACAGTAAACCTCTGCAAGGTTCAAAAATAAATTATTTGCTATAAATTTATACTAAATGTTTTACAACCTTGTGGATTCATAAAGTCTCCCTGCAACTCAGTAGGTGATGGTGGAGTTTGCTTTTTAATATAAAATGTTTTAAATTAAAAAGAAAACAAAAAAAAAGTTTACTGAGGTAAGATTGGACAACAAGAAGGCTTCCCATTCTGTCTACCTCTCTTTTCACCTCACTAAGTTTTCACCTGATGCCTTTTAACAACTGCTATTTAAAAACAATTTTATCAGGAAGAGTAGGCATTGATTTAACAAAGTGCAGCAATTGCAATTAGACAGTTATTAAGCCCAGTGCCAGATAGTCTAAATGACGTGAAAATCTAACTGAGGCCAGGGAATTAAGGTTTCCCTCCTGCTTAAGTTGTGTGTTTATTGCACACATAAAGTTATCATGAAAGAATATTAAGGTTATAAAGTTGAACACAAAAAAGTTAGTAAATGACAAACTACAGTGCAATTAATTCAGTTCATTTTGCATAGATTATTTTAATTCCGGAAAATTCTGTTTGAAATTCTTGACTTTGCAACCTCTGTAGTCTTAGGAGCATGTGTTTCCCAGATTTAAAGAAAAAATATATATATTCTGCTGCAACATATGGACACCCACACGGCTCGTCAGCATGACTGCTTGGAACTGTTAGATCCACCCCACGGACCTCTTGTTTTAATGAAGTAGCTGACAGCAGCAGTAGGTTGCTGTCCTCTACTTGAGTCAGCAGCAAATGGGATGAGTTGTGTGTTTTGCCACCAGTTTTCATGTGGCAAACAGGAAAGGAACAATGAGACGATGAAGGATATGGGCATCAGAGACAGAGACTTCCTCACTTAATGATGACTTCAGATGTGGTGGCCCTTTTTGTTCTACCTCTTGCATAACTCAGGCCTAGCCCCATATCTTCCCCAGCCTAGATGCTCATTATGGTTCCCAGTAGATCTCAATAATGCTTTATCTGGTTAGTCTTTGTCCCCACAACTGTACTAGGGCATGCCCTATCCTCAGAACTCCATCCTGGCCCATTCCCACACCAGCTGGCTGTTGGTCTCCTCCAGTTCTCTCATCCTATTCCATATTCCTCCCTCCCAGTCCAAGTTTCCATTCACAAGTACCAATCCCTCCCTAATATTCTGGGGTTGTAATTTCCTGACAAGACTTACTGAACTCCTTCATCAATACATCCTTTGACCTTCCTTCTCTATCTTTTATCCTCTCTGGATTCAAGGGAGAAGTTACCTTTCCTCCTAAGCGACTGTGGTGTCTTGGGAACAGCATGCTCTCAGTTCCAGTTCCTGGGCAAAGTCTAGCTTACAGAAGCAATCAGCAGCAATTAAACTGTAATTTCCTCAAGCCCTCCAAAGACAGCAATGGTTTAGTTGTCTTGGTGTGTAGTATTTGGCTCAGTAATGTTGAGTTTTCATTAAAAAAAAATTAACTGCTTCACCAAACGCATGCAAACGCAAGGCTCATCTTTCCAAGTATTTGTAACTTGGCAACGTTTGAAGATAGAAAAGTCACATCCCAGATGGTAAATCTTAAGTTTCTGTTGAAAATGACAAGGGCTCAGAACAATCCGAAAAAAAAGGCCACCAGAAATTGTTTTTAATTGGTAGACATTCTAGTATTTTGTTCAAGCCTCATTTCTGGAAACAACTGGAATGACTTTGCTGAACCCTTCCAAAATAATTCTGCTTGAGGCAAGCAATCAACATGACAAATTTTAGCAAAATTTTGGCAAGGCTATATACAACTGAAAAGTGAGCTTTTATCCAGCAGAGTTCAGCAGTTCTGTGAATAGACCTTGCCACCAGTCCAGAAAATAACAAACAAAATAAGAGTATATAAAGAGAGTAAAATGTCGCAAATTAAACAAAGTAAAGATAAAAGTTACAGAGAGCTGGAAAATCTTTAAATGGGCCAAAAATGGAATGTGATTTTTTTTTTTTTTGAGAATTGACAATGATTCCATGAAGTTTTAACCTCAGAAAAAAAATAGAAAATAGTTTGCAACTTAGAATGATTACACAGAAGGCAGAAGTTAATCAAAGCTCTCCCTTATACATTTTGTGTTTGAGGATTTCTCTAGCACTTAACTCTGCTGCTTATTTGAAACTTGTATACAAAACACTTTCCCTTGTATGAATTTAAGCTTTGACAAATACTTTTTGAGTTCTGCTTGGATTTACAAACATGGCAGATTGTCAATAAAACCAATCAAAACCAGAATCTCAGCTGACACACACAGTTGACCAACCACAGATCATCACCTGAGCCCATGTTTATTTAATCTGTATAAATGTATTTTTACTTCCCCTGTTTCTGAGGATTACAAGGCCCATAAGCTTACAATGTCAATATCTAGAACAACTAGAAATTTTTTGCATTTCCTCTGCATCAGAGAACACAAGCTGGGCTAGTGCAATATCGAATTTAAGCTAGGACATAAGTCACTGACTGGCACCTCAAGTGTTGGCATATGCAGAATGCAGTATATGCAGTATATAGCACACCCCAGAACTAGTCCCCATTGCTCTACCTAAAACCCACCTCGTTTTCTATACTGCTTGAATTTCAGACCTGAGTGTAAAGAAGGCAAATATTTTTTTCTCTTTTCTTCAGGAAACCAAGTATTTACTCCTCCTTTCCTTCCTTCCCAAGCTGACAAGGATGAAAAGAGAGGACAATTGGAAGTGCTCTTGTTTATAACCTTCCAGTTTTAAAGACTGCTTTGCCTCTTCCTTAAACGTGATACTCTTCTTCCAGATAATTCTTTCCTGTCTACCCACCTGGGCCCTGCTTAAATCCAGTTTGGGAAACAGTAAATGTTTTGTGAGAGTGAAGAGAAATAACAGGATGAGGTGCAACCATGACTCCAAATTAGAGCATTAGTCAATTACCCTCTTCTGATGAATGTATGTTCCTCACCACAGACCCACATAGGAAGTTTGCCTGGTAAAATAAGGAGAGGGTAAATTAGGCAGCTAGAGGAAGAAGTAACACTTGACCTAGCTGTGCTGCAGACAAGAAATTCCCTGGCGAGAAGAAAAGAATGAGGAATGAGACAGAAAACACAGTCTCCCTCTCACAGGGAGACAGTAAGAAAGTATGCCAGGAAAGAAACAGCTTGCAGAAAAGATGAAAGGGAAACTTCAGCTTTTATGGAGATGGGAATAAAATAAGGAATAACTAACTCGACCCACCACAGCAGCATGGCCTGCCTAGCAGTGGGACCAGTAGCTTGGAATCATACCAGGACATCCCACTGCATCAGAGGCTTCACCCCACTCTCATGGGCACTCTCATGTTCCCTGTGAGAATAAGGGGACATACTGGCAGAAAGGTATCTACTTACACAAGACAATGACTGGTAAAAAGCTTCAGGGTAGTGAAAGCTTCCAGGACCTTGTGTAAACCAGCAGGAATCACTGAAGCCAGCACATCTGTGGCAATTTGCACCAACCGAGGATCTATCTGATCCTGCTTTCTGTTGCCTACCTCAGTCTATGCAACCTCTTCTGACTAGTAGAACATTTTTGTTTTTCCAAATTGATCACTTTCCTCTGAAGCATGCCTCTGCCAAGGGGGAAACAAAACACCTTTTCTTTTCTTGGACTGACTGAACTGAAATTCTACATTGTTTTTCTTTGTTTTGTTTTTTTCTTTTTGGCATGCTTGGTCAAGCATAACAACTGTTTTGTCATATCCAGGCAGCATCATTTACAACAACAAAAGGTATCCCAGACACTTGAAGAGGAGGCTAACAGCTCTAGCCAGATCACTCTCTAACTCAGCAATTACACTGAAATGTTAAGTTGTGATGAACAACAGTGGAAGCAGTACCCAGCCTCCTGCTTCTAGGCCAGAAACCTCACAACCACACAGCAGAATGGACCCAGCTGCTCTCTATCTCAGCTCAGGTTAATTAGATGCTAGTTTCTATTCTGAAAGTTCAGTCAAGAGATATGCCCTTAAATATGCTGCATGGTACTATTTAATCCTGGAGAAAACTACTTACAGGCTTAGGAATTACTGTGATCTCCTAAGAGTTGTGTGAAGTCATATTTATGGTAGTTACACCATCTTTCCATACCAAGTTTCAAGTAAATTTGGATCTATTTATACTTTGGAGAGGAAAATAATCACTTCTTAGTGATAATGCATCATGCCCACTCCAAAAATAATGACAGCTTTGGTTGTGCTTGCATTTAGGTTCATTAAAACCTGAAATTCAGAACCAAATGCATTGAGAATTAGAAGTTCACACAAACATGTATAGAGGAGAAACTACAAAGAAACTCCAGTATCCCTTAATGTAACTGACCACTGATTTTTGTGTGCGGCACTTTCTGCCGTGAGAAGAAAAAGACAAACAGAAAAAAAATATGTTTTCTAACTTGAATTTACTTTGGACTTCAGCCAGTCCACCATGTAATAAAGAAAATGCTATTGTTAGCAGCAATAATCTAAAAGGGATGAATAAACACCAGAATTCTACAGTAATGTTGTTGCACCTGAGAACAACCTCTAGATTGCATTGCTCACAAGGCCTGCCTGTGGCATGTCAGGTATGGAGAGAATAGCTAAAAAATAGTTTCTTTTTGAGGCTCTTCTGTAATGGGATGGCTTTTAGCTGAAAGACCCCAGAGGACTCCATCTTATGACTCAGTCTCTTACTTTTTATTTATGTGGTCCCTCATTTGACAACCATAAATACTTCAAAGACAGCTATGATGCTTTTCTCTAGCATAGGGCTTGAAAGAGGTCCAATAGTCATTGCAGGCTAGGTGCATCAGACCTCCTGCATGTGGGCAGAGGAGCTCCAAGTCACGCACCTGGTCCCACTGGGCTTGTCTGCCAGTGTGCTGGCAGTACTGTTTATGGATCCTTAATCTCCAGAGCTCTTTGCACTGGAGTCTAGCAGAGCTATTTCCTTCTCCTGAATTCAATAGAGAAAGGAACTTAAGCCAAGGGCTTAAGTTTGTCTGAGATGAGATAAAGTGGTGCTTATTGATAGAATGACTCATGACTGATTGGCAAAGCCTGTGTCTGTGCCCTCCACCGACAGCATCTGTCACCCACTGATAAAGAGGTCCCAAACCACACATTTTCCATCTGCCTTCCTACCCTCTTGTATAAGAGAAGCCAGGAATGTGGTGGTTTTTTTTTTCAACTTCTGCTAAGTAGCACAACATGTCTTTGCCACCCAGAGGCAGACCTCACAAGAGATATTCAGGGTTTAGTTATGAATAGATCCATTGTAAAGGTCACCAAGAAATTTTTGCTAGTGAAAAATCCTGCTGTCTGCTTTATGAACAAAATCATTAGATGAGATCATACTACACCTGTGCTCTGCACTGTCTGCTAATAATTAGTCTGCTGGCTGCTAGACCAGGAGGTAGCTGCTCCAGGATGCCCAACAGCCTTGAATCCAGCTGCTTCAGGCTCTGTCTAGATTTCTTTCCCTGGTTATCTGAGGTGAGGGGGAAAGGGAATATCTGGTTCTCATTTGTGCTGTGTAAACCAGTATGGGGAGTACGTGCATCCCCATCATACCCCAAGATGGAGCCCAGACATAAGTGAAGCTCTGCTATTACACGTGCACTTCAACATCAGCATCTTTTCTCAGAGGTACCACACCCGATACTCTACATCATCCTGAGCGTTCAGTCAGTGAAATCCAAGGCAAGAAGAGTAAGCGTATCTTCAAGCTATATTAATCTCTCCCCTCCTACCCTTCTGTTTAGTTGTACCACATCTGCCATAAACCAGAGAATCCAACCGAAAAATTTCTCCATGATTAATTTTTGCTTCCTGTCTTAAAAACAGACAGACTCTCTCTGCAGTGGCTACAGGGACCTCAGCCCCAAAGCCTAAAGGCAAACATCCCTTTACCTAAACTTAATGGTAAGTATCAGTTTCAGAACATCTGTCATTTGGTCTGAGTTTAGATGTTTTTATTTTAATCTGAGAGATGTCACATGCCCTCAGTGGTGATACTGTACAGACAGGGCAGTATTGGGTGCAATATTGAGGGTCGGTACTGCCTGGCCCTACACCCTCACCCTGAAATGGGGTGAAGCCCTGGTGTAATTGCAGTAGATGCAAGAGTGCCCCTTCATCTCCACTCTGCCTCCCTCCCCATGGGAGTGACACAATGCAAATAGCAGCTTATGGACTGCCACTAAAACAAGGCCTATGCTGCTGTGCGTAGAGGAAAGGATGGAGGGGTGGACTAGTGTCCTCTTCATATCTAAGCACCTTTTGGCCTGAAGTATATATTTAAAATCTCTAAATTGATGAAGTCAGAAAAATAATAATGGAAGGTTCTGCCAATCGTAATGAGAATTAAATTATATTATCAACTCTGAAATAGAAAATTATTAGTAAAAATCATTTACATAGCTGGAGAAATCAGCACGTATATCAAGCAGACAGAATGAACAGGACAAGCCCTTAAAAAATACACAAGTAAAGAGCTGATCAAGGCTAACCTAAACTGTAACCTACAGAGATAAAAGTCGTAGTATATCAGAAGTTAATGCACCATCATTGTGCAATCCAACTAAAGATGCTCAGACAAGGGACTCTGTCCTACACTTTGTGTCTGAAAGAGACAATTGTTGCAATATATTCTCAAGAAGGAAAGCTTCTGAAATATCTATGTAAGTAGAAATGACTTGGAGTAAAAAGGTCATTAGCAATGCAAAAGGCTAACTCTTAGCTGTTGGTCTGGCTATCAGCATGAGATCTGTAACTAAGATTAGAAACTGTGGAGCCAGGATAGTTACTGTTAGATTAGTACAGACACGTAATGAATTCCAAAATCCTACAATAAGGTATTGTTTTTCTGGCTATTAGCCCGGATTTTAATTAGTTCCCACTAATGAATACATTTGTACATGTCCATTCTTTATTGGCAGCTTTTAGAGGAGCTGGTAAATTGGTCGCTGTGGAGTGCCAGTGTTTCACTAATACCTAACAAATAATTAATGCTTTCTCTACCTAGAGTCAACCAGCAGTCTTGGGGTTTCTTTGGCATAAATTAGAATGAAAGATGATATACTCAAAATGCAGTTAGAGTGCTCATTCATCAGCTGCTGTTAAATAATGTTACTGCGAGACCCTGGAAGTGCTGAGAGCTGAGTTCCAGTCTCTGGTCTACCCGCACCATCTCCCAGGAGCTGCCAGAGCACCCTGCCCTATTTTCCACTGCAACTCTTGAAATGCCTTTTCCGTATCTGCTGCTATTTAAGTTTTTTCTTTTCTTGAAAATTCCTCCTTGGAAATATGTATTTTTCTCAGTCCTTCCTATTCCTAACACTGTGCAGACTGGGGAAAAAAATGAACCAAGTGTGCTTGACCAAAGCAAATGCTTTCAGATCCAGTATCTTAGCTAACAAAGACCTCGAGCCAGGAAATATTTGTATGTTTTCACATCCAGATTTCCAAACTGAATATTGCTGGAAGAGCTTGCATGAAGAAGCTAACATCATCCAGATCTAAATAAGGATGAATTGTTTGAGATGGGATTGAAGAGAAATTAAATGCCCAGGTCCAAAACTGTCATTCTGAAAAACCCTGGTTAGCATCCACTTAATTCCAGAGACACATGGGCTCTGTAGTATTATTCACAGATTCCTCATCCCTGACACGGTTGAGCAAGTCAGAAGACATTTAATACCTAAATCAGATTAGGATCTCTGAACACCCAGCTCTCTAGAGAAGCTCATTCTAATAGTGTCATGTCACAGAAGAATCTGTTTCTCTCTGACGACAATAAATGGAGCTTTAGGTCTCTCACACATGTACATGTTTATAGCCAGGCAAGAGGAATTCAACCCCTAACTTCTAGAGAGGAAAAGAGTTTACTGTTAATTGACTCTAATGGCTCCGATTCAGCATAGGAACCCTAGAAATAATGGCCTGAAAAAAAATCTCTTGCATTGTATGGGGAATCTAGGTATTTTATACAAGGTCCTGGAATCCACTCTGAGTGCCAGGACTGGAGGTGTAGTGTTGCACTGGTTCACACTGTAGTGTCAAAGTCACTTTTGTAGCCTTAACTACTTTGTTCTGGTAACTCGTTCAGCTAAGGACCAAACTTTAATCATGCCTGTAACACTCCTGCTGCTCTACATTCTACTGCCTGCTTGCATAAAGGAGCCTGATAATTCCAAATTGCAAGCTAATTTTGGAGCATCAAGTTAAATGTATTAAGAAAGCCGTGTGCTATAAATTAAAATCTTAAAAACCTTCAGAAGAAAATGATTAATACTTTATTGAACTAGTCATATGCAAGGAACTCATAAGTGGAAAAGCATTTTCATTTCATTTGCAAAACCAAGTCTTCTGGAAAAGAAAAACAACAGAACAAAACAAAAATCTATCATATGAAGTAAGGCAGATAATTTGTAGTCAAAAAGAAAAGTGATGTTTCCATAACAGTAAATTCTGGTAACCTCTGTTGTGCATTGATTGTGCTCCTCTTTCATTTTTTTTGCTTCCATTTAATTAAAAAGTCATGCTGCTGAGCTACATCCACCTCTTGTGGCCTTTTAATCACCTCTTGTTACAGTTTGGGAACATGGAGAGAGAGATCTGTAACTTGCCATCAGTCTAGCTCCATGGGCTTGCAGTGTAAATACGATAGTTTTCATATGCCATTGATTCTAATGCTGATACTACACCAAACCATCCTTGGTGATGTACGGATAGATTCATTTCAGAGATAACGTTATTGGTTTTCCTAGGGTTATCTAGGAACAAGCTTGACCTCTGCCCTTCATTTGGGTCCCTATCAGCAGCAAAAGCAGAACTAAATGTTCCACTTCTAAGAGTATTGATGACAGCACGGTTTCAGATGAGTACTCATTTGTGGAAGCAAGCCAGTGCACGTCAGCTACGTGCCAGTCATGGAAAGAGGTCTCATTCTCCCTGGTGCATAGTCAGACAGAGCACTGATAATTACAGACTGATTTCCAAAAGAAATATGGCACTTGTCAAAGGCATAATTTCAGTTCTGCCTTTCCTCATTAACACTTGACGGGAACTCCAGCATATTTATGAGCAATCTAAAAGGCAAAAACCACCAGCATCACCAAAGCTTTTGTAGTATTTTTTCTTAATTTACGACCTTTGTTTTGTGGGATTTTTTTTTCCCCTTAGTGCCCTATCCTGATCTTTACACACCGGCTTCTCAGAAAGGATTAGAGCTCCTACCACCTTTCAGGTGCTCAAATGCCCACTGAAATGCAAGAATTAGACACCCCCTGTGTGCCTGAATGCTGGATCCAACTCACATTGTCATTGTGGCAATGACAAAGGAACCAAGACAAAATTTTTCCAAAGAGGAAAGTGGTGGGCATCAGCTAAGGAAGGAAACTAGAAGTCAGAAAGTCCAAATTCTGAATGTATGAGAAGACAAGGGCACAGTTAGTGCAAACATTTCAAAACCAGAGGATGCAGGAACATACCAAGACCCTTGTAGTATCTTGAAGAGGCTTGGGTCTGGGACTTACACAGTGCTGTAAGGGCTCCCTTCTTTCAGACAATTTCACTGTTCCTCCATGTCCTCACCCAGCTAGGCTTATTTGACATTATATACGCTTTCTTGGAGTATGTGCACAACAACTAACACAAAAGAAACAATATCCACTAGTAATTATTGAAACTAAGTCACCAGTGCGCATAATTCATGATTATTTCCTTGGGCTACTTCCAACCTCGGTGCTGCAGGATGGCTGCATCTCTACTGATTTCTACCTACTGCAAACACCGTGCAAAGGACCAGACTGTATTAGTGACCATAAGTATATGCTTATGTACATGTGTATATTTCACAATTCAGAAATGCAGCTGTATTTTTGAGTGTACTCAGTTTGAGAACATCACATGTAATCAGGCACACACGCAAGTCTCCCGGTTTGTATGTAGGCACTGTGTGCACAACAAAGATCCCATAAATTAATCAAGTTATTCTTGTAACAAGCTGGAAAGAAAGAGATGGACTGAGACAGAAATTGTTATTGTTATCTCTATTTTTAAATACTTGGAAGGCACTCTGTTACTATGGTGGTGAGGACCATATAAGTACCTACACAGATTCACTTGTGGCAGGAGTGTTAAGCGTGAGGGTTTTTCCATCTCAAAGGTGCCAGCTAGCTGGGGACTGAAGGGGCCTCTAAGGGAAAAAAAGGGAGAAATCTATTTTGAAATCATTTTATATTTTTCAGTCTTTTAAAAGAACTTAGAAAACTGAAATAGTTCTTATATGGTTGTGCTGTTTTGCTTTTTTTTTTTCCCTTCCCTAGGGAACTTCTGCATTTAATTTGCTTTCCTGGTACTCTTTCATTGGATAGGAAACCATTCTTTTTCTCTTCAGTGCAATTCTTTTAGGAGAAAAAAAAAATACAAAAATATAAGGGAAAAAAAATCTCTAAAAAAAAACAGACGTCATGGCAGAAAGAAGCTGCATAACTACCCTTATGTATCAACATACACGCAGACGTGCTTGTGCATAATGCTATATTCTTTGTGTCAGGAGATGGACTTATTTGGTAGTCATGAGTGGTTATAAATGATACACAAAATGAAAACTACCAGGCAAAGTCCAAAGACTTTGCCTGACTGCATGAGCACAGCTGGCTCCGTTAATTGCTGAAACTTTTAACAAGATGCTTTGAGAAACATTTAAAAATGAAAGTTCCTGCTTACCAGTTAAAGTGCAGCAGTAATACATGGTGCGACACCAGACATGTCGGATAACAGAAGAACAAGAATAGCATCTCGTCTCTCACAAGCATTATTTAAGTTTCAGTCAGGTATATTCATTACTTTGAACTCCACCAGACAATTCTCCCCAGGAAACCAGATGGCCAAATGTGTGTGTGCAGACATGTGGGGGTAGGTGAAGTTTCAGTATGGAAGGTGTTTAGTTTATCAAAAACACATAAAACATTGTTGTTTTGAAGTTTTTGTTGCTAGAAAAACATCAGAAGTTGTTGATGTGATTTTTTTTTGTGAACTATTCTTGTTAACACTGCTCCAGATAAATAAGCACGCAGCATTACTCTGGAGAGAACTTATACTAATCCCTGGCCTCAAGAAATGGAAATTCACCTAGGAGAGGAAATGAAGTTCATGTATAATTCCCCTCTTTTCCTTTCAGTGCCTTCTCTAGGGAAGATCTGTGAACAATCTGAGAGCCTTGTTATTAAAGGCTAAATCTGTCTTTAGCTGAGACACATCAGCTGCCTGAGGAGATGAGTGGACTCCTGGATACGCGGACCAGGCTGGACAAAGGAGGAGACACAGGCCAGGAGAGGACCTGAGACATAATTGGTTTGGTTCTGGCTACACCTTATGCGTGGCTGTCCCCAGGAAATTGCCTGAAATTCAGTGGGTAAGGCTGCCTGTGTAGCTATGCCTTTGAGATGGGATTCATCCAGAACTACTTAACTTTCTTCTGCCAGTTAACTCATCTGAAACGCCCTCAGCTATGGATCATGGCATTGAGTTCACACAGGATTTTTACACCTTCATCTGAGCCTGAGTGATCTGTACATGATGAAATGCAAGTTACGTAACTATGCAAAGGGTTCATACACTTGTATTTAGGCTCTGTGAAGGTGTTACATTATTTGATGGCTGCATATACATCAAGGAATGTTGCTGAGACACAGACTTCCTATTTTAAGAGATGGGGGCTGAGATATGGCAAATACTTCTCCTCTCACACTTCCTAAATCCCCACCGGAACCAGGTGGGTTTTATGACAAAATTTGACTCAGGGCATAGATGGAAAGAAAAGGGGGAGCGGGACAGAATTGCTGGCAGGGAAATCATATTCTGTGAAGCATTCCTTTCAAGGGGCAGAAGTATTTTAGCAGAGTACCATAGTGAAGAGAGTTAAGAGGACAAGGCCATTTCCTCACAACACTCAATATAATATCCAGGAAAACTCAGTATTAGTTCCATATAATAGTACCCTTCTTAACTTCTGGTTAATGCTATGGCAGTTGAGATATCAGAGAGAGAGAGAAAAGCAGTCTGGAAAGGTTTTGTTGTTGCTGGAGGTGACCTGTTTGTTTTTGTTTGTTTTAAATTGAGCAGTTCCTTGCAAGACCTATTTTGTCTTTTGCCACACAAGTCATATTCTGTGGGAAAAAGAAAATGCATGAGGCATTGCAATGTTACAGCTCAGTCACTGTCCTTCCCTGTGACTAAGGAATGTGACCTCTAGACCTGGGTGGATATAGCAAACCATGTTCCATGAGCACATTTTAATATTTATACAAATTAGCCTCATGTGTTCCCTTCCTTTTTTCCACAAGTTCATTCATAGGGCTGTTCCCAAAACCAGTATATTTTTAAATGGTCATCTGAGAATATTAGTGGAAAATTGATTTTGAGTTCTTAAACAAATATTTATATTAAAGCATACTACAATAATGATGCTGGGCTCTGGCCAGGAATTAAAGCTCTGTTGATCTAAGAACTCCACATAAATAACTACGAAGATAATTATTTACTCTGCTGGACCTATCAGGTTTCTTTACTCCTCTACATGCACTGTGCACAAAGTACAGAATTTCCCAAATTCCTTGAACAGATAAAGTTGGTGAATGCACAGTTGACTACCCTGCAAGATGCAAAAGCACAAGAGCTTACTAATGAGATATCTCTATCCCAACACACACAATTCTTTACAGTTACCGTACATGTTTTCTAGAAGCATTGAGATTTAAGTGAGTTCGGACGCCTCCATTTTAGATGTAAAGGAGAAAGATAAGGAAACAACGGAGTTCATAAAGTAAATTCTTACACAGACCCAACCCATGGTGTACCCTAGGGAGAGGAAGAAATCCAGAGCATTTATTCATTTATAGTTTTCTGATCACCCGAAGCCAAGATCATGTACTCACAGGACAAGTGCTTGAGAACAGAGTAGAAACTGAAAAGAACGGCTTCAGATTTTTGGGCACAACTGACCATCTTGTCTTTACTGCATAGGCCTAATCCACCGTGACATGCAACTTAATGCAAAACATTTCATTTTCATTTCATTTAGACACAGGAAGTTTTAGAATTAATCATGTCAAAAACATATTTTTTATTGCAAATATTCATATTGCTGAATGATAGATCTAATATTCTGAGAAAATGATTCATAGCTAATAGTCACATCTTATGTACTTTCAGAAGAAGTCTACTAATAGGAAAAGGGGTGATTCTAAATCTGAAGACAAAAATAATTGGTTCTGATCCAGCCATTACCCTGCTAGATGTGCTAGACTGTTAAAAGTAGATTGCATGATACCAGCTTGCAAGTTATGTAGGATAAATGAAGGAGAATGCAAAACAAAATGAGAAGTGACAGATGTTAACTTACAAAGAAACTTTGTGATATTGCCAAGGCAGTAAGAACAGGAAGGTAGAAACATCTTGTTTTCATTTAGAATGCATTTGCAAACATGATGGGCCAGATTAGTCAAGCCAGGTAAGCAAAAAAAGAAATTCCAGCATCTTATCCCATGCAGATTCTGTTGGAGTAAGCCAGATTCATAACAGAAGGGGCATGTGGGGATAGTACTGCTGGGTTCCCTTTGGATTTTTGACCATAGACAACAGCATTGTGTAATAGCATTTCCAAGTTCATAATGACACAACATGACTTAGCTTTCAGATAGACTAAGGTCCATCAAGACCCTGTGAGGTTTATGGTAGCTATACTTATATAGCTCCTATGTACAAGTTTCTATATAGGTGCTTCCATATGCATACTGCTAATATGCATTCCATATGCATTACTGCTAATTATGATGTACTAGGGTGGTGTTCTTTGTAAGAATAGTCCTTCAACTAGCTCTTGCCCAGGAAAGCTAGTTTATATAATTTACTCCTAATAATATTTTTGTTCTTTCCACTCTGACAACAGAATGAGATTATATACACTTTCCTCAGAGCAATATAGTACTTTATTGGATGGAAAAGCTACTCAGCATTGTACAGTGCCCATTGAAGTTGTCAGAAGCTTTTCCACTGACTTCACTAGCCGTTTCCAAGACACTGATGTACCATGATAGCACACTGTAATGCAATAGTTGTTCCTCCTTAGGAAGAAATGAATCATCATCTTGTCTTGATCATAAACCTGTAAGAGGACAAACTACAACTTGTTTAAAAGGTCAGGACAGACAAAAGTCAATGAGAGTTTTGCTGTTAGCCTTCAGTGTCAGTGAAACTTGCTTCATCCCAAGTGATTATTCAGTAGTTATAATCCAGATGTATCTTCAAGAACTACTGGCTTGTTGCTGCATAAAAACGGGAAGATACACTAGTGTATACTATACAAAATACAGTGGAGGTCTGCTAATGCCCAGTGCTCTGAAAGAGAAGAGGGATGCTACCACTTTGCAGTCTGGAAGAGGATTCAAGAAGGCAGCTGAAGGAAAATACTGCTGATAAGTGAAGGTCCCATACAGTATAGGCACATTGTATTCATCAACATAACCAGTACAGTTCAGGTACCGATTTTCTTCTCCTGTTATCACAAACTCTTACATCTGCTCCACACAATACTGGCTTTTCTGAAGCTCAGTCTTTCCCACCGCACATCCCCCTAGGTCAACAAGCAAGGATAACAAAACAAGGCAGTGCCAATTCAGTAGAAGCATTTTGTGCGTGACAAACACAAAATCTTGCTGGAAGCAAGATTAAGAGAGGCCATTGCTGTGGTCATAAGAAATAAATATGACTAAGGATATAGTGTTGCTCCCTAACAAAGGTCAAACAAGAGCATGCATTCATAAACGTCTACCAAACTGACCACTGATATAAAAGAAGTCTTCATAGACTTGATTTCCCTAAATGCTTCACAGTGACAGCAGTGCCATATATGTCTTCAAAGAAGGAGAGTACTGATTGTAATGGTCATTGTTTTTATTTTCTCCAGTTTTGACTCAGCCTAGAGATGGAGCCAAAATTAATTTTCCATAAACAGTGTCTCCACTGTGTGAATGAATAACCCTGAAAACAACTGAGCATCATTATTTGTTGTTAGAGCTAGCTTTCAGTAGCTTTTCCTGATCTAGTAATCAAAACCAAGGACAGTGAGTGACCAGATCACTTCAACTTTGCAAACGGTTTCATAGCATGACTCCTTATTTTAGACTAAAATCAAAGGGGATTTGGTTTCTTCTTCCCCACCCCCTTTTCAACAAGAGGGAAAGTTTCATTTTGACAGAGAAATGAACATCAGAAGTGCCTGATAATAATGGCCACAATAGAAATTTAAGACATACACAAATCGCAGAGTTCTGGCCAAAAAACATGTTATGGAGGATTTATATTGTGCAAGTAGGTTTAAAGCACATCCCAATTTCCAGAGGAATAAATCACTTTTGCTTGAGTTCTAACTACACACAGCTAATAAGTGCAAAGAGCTATACGTTTTCTGCTTCTTTGATATGTAATCCAACCTCAGGTTGAAAGTTCTGATTCTACTTCATGCAAGCATGTGGATTTTGGAGAACAGAAGACTGTTCCACCTCCCCTGTTACTCCTCTATTTTAAGTAGGTGACAGGGCTTTTTTGGTTTTAACTTCATTATAAAAAACAATAGACATCTATTTGTCCAAAATTCAGTGTGCATCTGCTTGTCTATATTATACATAAAACAGTGTGCATCTGCTTGTCTACTATACATGAAACTATGCTACAACTAACTAGAATCATATATTTGTGAATTAGTAATACAGTCCTTTCTCAGTCAAAATTCTCCTTAAGAAAAAAAAAAAAAAAAAAAAAGAACTTGCCTCTTAAAGGCTGCAGGATCAGTAAATCTTAGCTAAATTTGACAACAGGACGATTTTATTTGTAAAGAAATTCAACGTAAATGAGCTCAGTTCATAATGTGCTCTAACAGTAAGAGAAAAACATGCTTTCCATGCTGCCCAAACGGCTGGCATAATTTTGCTGCTTTTCTTTCCTGTTAACTTCAGAATGCAAATAGCTTTGCTGTCAGGGTACATTTGTTCCCACTAATTCAAGACACTATAACAAGCCAAAATATTTATTTCTTTTTTCCAGTCTTTAATTTGTATTTTATCACATTGGGAACATCGTTGACTGATTTCATTTACTGTAGCGTTATGCAAACAACCCTTATGGGAAAGTCACCTCTCTGTAGTAGGAAAACTAAGCATAAAGAAGACTGATGATGTTTCAGGATGTGTTGCCTCAGAGGGCCCAAAGATTCTGTTCAGACCAACACAAAGGCCAAAGTGCATATCCAAAACAACTGCTCACAAATCTCATCCCAGAAAACCCTCAGCTCTTCAGAAAAGAGGCTTACATTTCTCCTGCTTTTCACTAGAGAAGACAGACTACCAGAACATATTTTCTCTTGATTAGGACTGGATGATCAAACAGAAGCAAACAGAGTATTTATATAGCTCAATCCTCATCCTGTTCATGAATGTCTACAAACTAATGTTGCATCATATTCGGCTGAGTCTATAATTAAAGCTGATCAAAATGTTTTCCTTCGAAAAATGTTTCTGATGGTAATTGGATTTTAATCAAGTGATCATTTGTATGTAAAGTGTTTCTGCCTCCTATAGGAAATAAGATTAGTTCTCAACTAAATAACAATTGTCTCCACTGAAAATTGTTTGATTTTCTTCTTTCTTAGAAAAAAAAAATCCAATTAGAATTGATTGTGTCATTTATGGGGCAGAAATTGATCCCTACCTGCCTCTTTGTTAGAGGCCAAAAAAAGCAACAAATCACCTCTTATAACAGCAGAGCACACATCTGGATTCACCCAACTATGTGGAATGCTGAAGTTAGCAGCCTATTTGCCATATGGTCCCTCCCTGTGAGCGGCTCCATCCATTGCCTCTCTCTATCAACTCTCAAATGAGCCTGTGCAAGTGGCTTCTAACCTTGGTAGCTCAGTTATCGGCTAAAATTAGGTGGGAGAATGAGACAACAAAAACTATGTAAGTCCTCATAATTCATTTATTTCTGCACACCTTCCCCATTCAGATAGCAACAGCTCATAGTATTGAACCTAATCTCTTGTGTTCTTTTTTCACATACCAAGCAGTTTTTTGTTCTAGCCTCATTTGTATCTGCACTGTCTTATACAGAGTCCTTTGGTTTACCATAGCACGAGCCCATAATCAAGTCTCTTCTTAAATACTTGACTTGAATATACAAAGGACACAATCCCACTAAGTCCTTCTAGTTTTTCAAACACATGCAAGAGATAACAGAAAAAACAAGGCTGATGCTGTCTGACATCTGTCATTACAGTAAAACCAAATTTTGACTCATTTTGGCTTTATATTCTCCATCAAGAAATATAGTCTACCCTTACCGTTCTCACCAGATGTCTTGTCTTTTCCATTTGTAGCTCCAGTTCCTTGTCTCTGGTAGAGGAGAAAAAAAAAAAAAAAAAAAAGTGGTTAGAAGAAATCTGGATGTGCATTTTCCCCGTGGAGTTACTAGCAGTTACAGCCTGATTTTTCTTCAATACCTCGGATAGTCACTCAACCCCATATAATGCTGCTTTGAAAAACCACCAGCCAGAACAGAATGCTTGGTACCACCAAGCACAGCTGTATAACCATGCATGGAACTGTACACAATTAGCACCTGTTAACGATGGGCTACGTGTAGTCAAATGCAAGGGTATGGACTGCAGTAGGACATTCCCACAGGTCTCTGCCATGCCTCCATTACCATGTTTCTTTTGATCAGACCTTGGTCAGAAGACTTGCATTTCCCTTTTTGTCCAGAAGCAGAGATCGAACTTTCCACTTGAATTCACTAGGTTAAAGGAACAGCCTCACCACTTTCCATGAAGCAAACCTTGATGTAAGTCTTGTTACTAAGTGACAAGTGGCAAATACCAGTACAGCCCAAACAGACACTCACAGAGGCAAAGCTGCATCAGTGTGGTTACACTTCTGTAATTTATTAGCTTAGGAATGGCTACCCAATGAAAATTATGCTGCATCCCCCAGAGACTGCCTCTTGCAGGTGGAATTAAGGTACTTTAGCAAACTAGTACGGTAAAATTTGCATTTCTTATGCAAAATTATTCATACTTGGGTATATTACAGAAACGGATTAAAGAATCCATCCTCTAGGGCTGTCCATGTGGAGAAAAAAAAAAAAAAAAAGGAATATTCACAGAGAATAAATCCAGCTGCATTCAGAGGCAGCACATTTTCATGTATCAGGGAAGTTAACAACTGCAGCTGCACTGCAAACCAAATGGTTTGTGTCAAAATATGGACGGTCATATTCATTCTGCTATGAAAAATCATACAGGCATACTTATCCTTTGGTATTTACTCTAGAATAGCTGGTTAAAACCTCCTCTACTGATCTGCTTTCTGTCCTTCATCTCCCATGGAGGTTGAATTTTCAGGGTATTCTGTGATAATCATGGCATAAGTGCAAAATCTTCCCACTCTTAGCTCTTATTAAGAAAGCCAGAAGGAGAAAGAAGTTCTTGTTATCCTCCCGAAGGGGTTGAAAAGAGCTACAGATGGTCTCTCATGCATCTACATGCCTATGGTGGGGTTTCTCATCTTCCTCCCTGTAGCAGACTCCAGTGCATGTCTCTGCTCCACTGCCTTTGCCTCTTATCTCACACTGTGCAATGAGACAGAATCCCTCCAGAAAACAACTCTGAGTCCATCATCACAGCTACTGGCTCCCCATGCAATGGAAATATATTTTTGTTTCTTTCTGGAGCCCTAGAGCCTACGACAGCAGAGAAAACTTAGCCAATAATGCCAAAGAATGGTGTGATATGGAAGTGATAAATATTTTATTTGTATAAAAGTATAAATTAAGAACAGCCAGAAGTCAATAAATCCACCCAGAAAACAATTTTGCTAAAGACGTTAACATTTATGCTTTTATTTGAAGTTTGATTAATATTCCAATATTTCAGTTTCAATCCATATCTCAACCCAGATTTCATCACGCGAATTTACCATGACTTCCTAAAAAATAATATAACAGATTTTTACTATCTAAAAAATGGTAACTACATTGCCTTTTTTTTTTAATTTATTTTGAAATGCTTTTTTCAGGTTGTCTGTCCTCCTGAGTGTTTCTGGCTGTGCTGCTTAGCTGTTATGAAGGCTTCTCTTTCCTCCCTAGGCTATACCTGTCAGGGTTGGTCTGCTGTTATGGAGTGCTGGAATATGGATGCACGCATTTTGTGTCTCAGGATTTCCCCTCTGGGAGAGGGGAAAGTTCTCATAAAGAAAGCAAATGAAATCTCAGCTTCAGTCGATAAAAAAAATTTCTATTCATAAGGTCAATATTGTTTTGTAAGCTTGAAATCAGTCTAAACACACTACAGCCCTTTGTTTGGAGGCCATCGGACATATGGAGAACGACGCCCAAAAGTCTGTTGAACAAGCTTCTGAAAGCTTTTCCTTCTCTGCCACATACATATTTATTTCTATCTATAAGCTCTGTGCTGTTTTCCAAGTGAGTGCAACACATCTGAAAGCAAGAATCCGTTTCTTGTTAACAAGGCGTTGCAACTGTTATGAAAAAGCCATATACAGCATGGTCATTCACCTGTAAAGCCTTTTGCCTTTTGTTTCTCTACGTTCAGTGGACCTGTTCTTTAAAAAACAATTTCAAGATGCTGATACTACTAGCACCTGGAGCCTCTTGCTCCTTTCATCACCTTTCCTGATGCTACCACAGGCTGCAAAACAAGGCTTAGATTTTTAAAGTCATCCAAAGCACAGGAGGACTGAACACGAGGAGGAGTTGCTGGGGGTATTTTCAAGAACCAATGGATGAAAACCCTTCAAAAGCTGGTATAACTTATATTGTCCTCAGACCCAAGAGACCAAATTAAAAACACTGAAATACAAGAAAAGCAATATTTATTTGTTTTGTTTTGTTCTGTTTTTTCTGGTTTTGTTTTTAAACAGGCAACCTCCAAGTTGTAGATCATATTTTTAAAAGCTAAAAGCAGTCTGATTCTTCTGTTTTGTATAACTTGTATCCAGCTTCCCTCATTCAAAGCTTCTAAAATTTTCTAGATCCTCTAAGGCAAGCACTAGGACAGAAACACTGAAGAAACTGTCCATTAGGTATGAAAAAAGAAACATCAGAGCCAAAACGAACATGAGGGCAAAAACATAATGATTATCCACTAAAACGGGATAAACAATTTTGTTGCTGTGTTGCGTAGGAGGAAACATAGTTTATGACTGCTTGGGGCTATATTAATTTTTAACTCAGCGGTTTTGCAGAACATCAAAGGCACATCGTTAAAAATGTCTCCAGAATCAAAGTCACTCCCAATTTGTCAGAAGAGGAAGGAAGAAGGGCTCCTGCCATATGCCAAAAGCCACAGCAAGAGAAGAACAGCTTTACTTTCCTGATAAATTCTCATTGCTATGCACAACAGCTAGATAATGTTGTATAACAACTACACAAATTAGTCCCCTAGGTGTACAAACTAAGGTCAACATCGAGTTTTCAGCCAGAAGGACTTCTCAATAAGAAAGTTAAATTACTGCAGTAGAGTTTTCAATTCATTCTTCTAACCCATCCTGCACTCCCCAGCCTAATTTTTGATTTTTATCTTATAACACTCCCTTCTCGTCTTGAAATTTCCTGACCTTTTCAGTTAGGCTTCAGCACCTCAGCATTAGGGATTGAATCCAGGTGTTGATTACTAAGTTTCCTGGTGGAGAAGGACTGTTTGTTTTTTGATGAGCTGCAGAAAGCCCAAGATCAGGGAGGTGAAATTGCCAGAAGCCCTGACAAATGGGGCTTTACAGTAATAACATTATTCTACTTTTTCATCCCAGTGCAGGGACAATAAGATATAGCATGCTGTATCCCAGCAAAGCAGTGGCTGCAGATTTTTAGATGTATTTTATTTCTACATTGAAGTAAAAAGAGCATGCAAAAGTAAAATTAAAAGACTAAAAACAGGGGAAAGGTTTTGTAAAGTTAATATCTGAAATGGCCAGTGTGGCCTCGACTCAGGATAAAAATAATTAATTTCACCGACATATGAACTATGTTATTAGGATGTTCTGTTCTCATTGACTAAAGGGACAGCAGTGAAATCTGTGTATATCCTAAGCTTTTAAGCCTCATTTTGCTACCAGGTCCATCTCTAACACAAAAGTCATTAGGTGTGTGACAGAAGGAAATACATGTTAGTACAATACAGCACAAAAGCGTCTGTCAGGGGTCAGTCAGCAAGGAAGAATTTAATCCGCACTACCATCACCACCATCTGTTCTCCCTACAGAATCCTCTGGAAAATGTATAAATTGTACCCTAACTATTTCATCAGCGTCTTTTTTCATAGCCTTCTGCTTTAATCAATGAGTTCAGCTGCTTTAGCATCAGAATGAAAAAGAGTACTGAAAAACACACTTTAGAAAATTTACAAAGTTTGTGACTTTTCTGCAAATAAAAATGTCATGTTAAGTATCTGCTTAAGGACTTTCCATGTTTTCCGTCTAAGTACAGCTTGTAATTTTCCTAGTCTTCAGCAGAATGAGGTAACAGCAATTGATAACCTGCTGTATTTCAGAACTAAATATTTCCTGTACAGTACCTTGAATTATTACAGTTGGTGTGGACTTCTTCCAGGAATGAAGGAAAACAAAGCTCTTTCAAGCTCTTGCAAAGAACTACTCTATGTCAGAAACTAGATGAAGACCCAGAATTTAAGTATGGGCAAGAATCAAGCAGTTACGACCTGGAACAGGTAGAGATACACTCTGCAGTATTTGGAATTTATATAACTAATTAGGTTACATTGTTATTTACTGGAGATTTCTGGTTTGTTGTGTTTGACAGCCTTTTTAGGGTCATATACTGGCTTGAAACTATAGCACTCAGCGTTTGCACATTTAGGTGTGAGAAACATCATTCTTTGCCACTCTTAACCATACCTCGGAAAATTATTGCTAATAAGGACAAAAGATATTACTGTTTAAGTTAAAAAGTTGAGAATAGGAAAAAAAAGATGCTTCTGTGACGGTTTCTGTTTACCAAAGTTCCCAAGGGATATCTGGCCTCTTAGTAATGGGGCCCAAACTGCAGTGACACTTCTTTATTTTTATTTTATTTTTTTTTTTTGGGGGGGGGGGGGAGGAGGGAAGGAGTTATGTATCAAAGAGCATAAAAATGAACAACTGGGTGAGCAATACAAGGTGCATTACTGGAGAGCCATGCACAGACTCTACTGTCACACTCATTATCTCCAATTTTAAGTCTCCAAAACTAGTCTGTAGTATATCCAGGTGGTAAATCTCAAACAAACTGCTGTGGCAGTACAAGTTCATTCACGTCTGTAACAGCTAATCACCAAAAAACACTTACAAGCAGAATTGAAGAGTCCCAGAGAAGCTTGAATATCATTATGAAAACTGCAGTAGAAGTTAAGTAAACTTTCCTCACTTGTCCCTAACAAGTTTCTCCCACTTTTTTTCCCCACTACAGACCTTGTACTGAATATTTATGAGATGAAAGCATCCTTCAAAGCCCACATTTAAGGTAACGGCACCAAGTACAGAACATCCAGCCAATATTTTGTCTGAATGAGGGGTGAGTCTGATGACTTCTTACACATCTTTGCAAGAAATCACAGATCATACCTTTTGTGCACTTGACAGACTAGAAAAAGATTTATCAAGACAGGCTTCAGTACAGAGCAGTCCACTCCTTTTTTATGACCAACAGTTTCTGGTAAAAGTGACTTTCTGGAGACTACCACTTTTTCCTGGGTGCTCACACCCTAAGATCTCAGTTCTTTGTGCAAGAGTAGAAACCCACATAGCACTTTCTCCACGTGTCCCTTTACACAATGGGAATTCTCTATGGGTTGCTTTCTGGCTCCTGTGTTGCCTGGGCAGCATAATATTGTCGGAGCAGGAGTGCCAGAATCCATCTTTCAATACCGGCTGTCAAAATTAAATGATCCCTGGCACCCTGACTATTTCTGTTATTATCTTCATGGGTCAAGCAGTGTCGTACTTGACTAGCTCTTGATTGTCCTTAATTTTATTAAGGATCCCCTATAGCTTTTTTTATACATTAAAACCCCACAAGTGGTCTGGGATGAACCGATGTGATTCACGCTGCAGGAGCTAAAAATTAGCATGTGAGCAGTAATGGTTTTCTATAACTTTTGTAGTCACTAACAGCACATGAACATGCACACACATGCACACAGACATCCTAGCAAACAAGAAAATAGTCCTCAGAAATTAACAACACAGCTGTGGATAACTAGAGATGAACCGGGTGCTGCATTTTCCTGGGAAGGGGGACACACAGGCTTAAGCACTGCCAATGTGCCAATCCAGAGCTCCCGTAGGACAGCACAGGGAGGCATGCTGGTGGAGGTCCTGGCTCTCCTCTTGAACCACTGGACAGACAGCCAGGCACAGAAAAGCAATGGGAACTGAAAGATTGGGCCAGAGAGATGCTTTTTGGCTTAGAAAAGCCCTCAGAAAAGGCACGTCTAAAGCATGTGGACAGCAGAGCAGGAGCACACTTCCAGGGCAAAGAGGGATGCAGCTAAAGAAGGCAGGCAGAGCATCACTGCCTGGGATGCAGGAACCCACTTACAGTGCTGTATTTATAGATCCTAATAGCGCAGAGGAGAACTTTCCCCGTGCCCCACTTTCACCAACACTGCACTGCAATTTATAAATCAACACAGGGAGAACCTGCTGATTTTGTATTCAAATTCAATATAATGTTCTAAACAGAGTATTTTCACCAACACCAAACGTAATCAACATAATTAGCAAAAATGGTAGCTTGCTTAATATTTAGGTTATTAGCATATCTTGAATTAAAACATTATTCAGCAGGTATTTCTCCAAAGACATTGTAATCACTTTTTTTTTTTTTTTTTTTTCAGAGGCAGGGATTAATGGGATCTTTGAAGTTAATTTTGAAAGCAGCTGCAAGAATGTATTTTCCAAATCCTGTTAATTACCGTGCCAGCCATGAGAAGTAATCCCTCATTTTTTTCTGCAGGAAACACAGGGCTTGATCCTGCAAGGCTTATTTACTGGGGTAACCCACATGTGGACAAGTACTTGTCTTTACTTCAGCAGCATTACTTGCTTTAGTACGAGTTAGAATCTCACTGCAGTACTGTGAGATACCTAAACTTCACATTAGGTTTTGTCAAGCAAAGGGTAAACAGAGTAAAATTAACTGTGGAATAAGCCTTCAAACACCAATTGCCAAAAAATTACCTCAGCTCTCATTTGGACAAGGCTGGTACAGCCCATATCCTAATTACCCTGCAAATTGATAAAGAGGAAACATCAAGGTGACCCAAGAGGAATATTTCAATTACCTAAAAGTAGATTGATTAAGCTGAGTGATATAAATGAAAAATGACTGAGGTTTTTAAGGTGGTCCCTTCTTTTTTTTTTTTTTTTCTCCTATTATTTCTTATCTACTGGTAGCATCAGATTTGGTACCGTGGTTCTAGAAAGGGCTGTTTTGGGCAGGAAACCAGTCTTGAGAATTTCCACTTCTCCGTTTGACCCAATCCAGCCACACTTCTCCATCCCCAAGACCTCATTTGTCTGGACACAAGTGTTTGCAAGGTCATACAGAAAACAGCAGCAGTACGATTATTGCAGTGAAAGGTTAAGATTTCTGCAGAGCTGTGCTGAAAACAAACATTGAAATGATGCAGCTGAAATAAATAAATAAATATAGAGCTTAATTGTCTCTTTCGATCACTTCAGTAATGTAATTGACATCTCCCACCCACAGCTGTTTCAGTCCAACAGAACAGGCAACAGCCTGCAACGTGGGGAGAGAGCACTGCAATTTAGCTCTGGGAACCAAAAATCTGAGCAGGTCAGTGCTTCCTTCTGAGTACTAAACCATACCTTGCTTTGAAACATTCAAGAAACTTTTTCTCAATTTCTCTAAAGCACAGTGGGAACCACTATAATCTTAGGCTGCTGGCTACAGGGGGACAAAGATGTAATACCCCTAGCTCAAAAATGAGGGAGTACAGCGGGAAGGCAGCAGAATTTCAGTCTTGTGAGCAGAGCTGGAAGGTACCTCTGTTAGTCCCTGGCCCCTACGTACAACCCAAGGAGAACACTAGCAAATTCTATGCCAAGCCAAGTCCTGCAAGCCTCCAAGGGCAGAGAATCCAAACCCTTTCTGGGTGACCTGTTTCAGCACTGCTGGGAAAACATCTCTTTACATCCTACAAGGATTTGGGCAGTTACTTTTATTCTGAGCTGGGTTTCTCCTAAAGAGCTGGACTGTAGATGAATCAAAAATTATTGGTAAGAAGGATTTGGAAGCCATGGTGTTCTAATCAAAAAATGGTTTGGAGTCATTAACATTTTTAAATATTAAATTATTTTAGTGTTCCTGATGTGAAATGTTTTGTTTGCTGCATAGATCCCCCAAAATTTAATCACTGGTCAGCTCAACGTGGATCTGCATCTCCCTGTGATGTTGCATTACCTCCTAGAAACCTCTACCTGGCAAGGGAACAAAACATAGAGCAACAGAAGTACCTGAAGGGCTGCATCCATGCAGCCAGTCAGTACCAAAACAGCTCCCAGACAGAAGCATTCTAGTCGTGTTCAAATAGCTTGCCTCTGCTGCAAGCCTCGGCTGTCTGTGCAGGCAGAGCAGACAGATAATGGCAGCTGACTGTGGCACTTGATTAGGAGCAATTCAGAACCTTGGGGATCAAGTGTTTGGATTCAGAAGGGATCCTGGGTACCCTTTAATATTAGCATCCCTGGATAGGAAGAGTGCCCGAAACCAATTAAGGGGTCAGGCTCCTTGCTCAGGCATGATATAACTGATTATGGATGGTGTGTTTGTTTTTTTTCTTTTTTTTCTTACAAGTATTTACTTTATATTTCATTCTTCCAAACCTTTCTGAAATTCAGGGTAATTTAATTCACTGAGATACAAGCCCAGCTGTAATTGAGTTAGAGGCTGTCTTCAAGGGACAGCTTGGTTATTAATGGCAAAAGTCTGCGCTGACAAATTGCTTCATATCTGATCATATCGACTTTAACATTATTAAAACAGACTGTGTGTGCATCTCCCCAGCCTGCAGAAGTTCTGGTCTTTTTGCTGTTGGCTTTTTTATTTCCAGCTGTACAGTTCAAACCAAATTTGTTCTCTCTTTCCATTTCCCTATATATTTCAGAGGTAAACAGATGTTACTACAGCCTTATTACAGATGTTATTACAGCCTGCTAGAGCTGGCCAGCTGGGTTTTGACAAGGTATTCATTACGGCAGCTTCCAGTTGCCACACAAAGCAACTTTCTGCCCCTACCGTAAGGCAAATCCTTCTGATTTTTCAAGACGACAGCAAGAGGAAGCACCATGGACGTTTATGCATCGCTTTACCCCCCGGGGCGGCCTGCGTGGTCACAGACAGCTACCACAAGCATCCCCAGAGCCATTTGCTGTTCCAGCAGCGGGGAAATCACCAGACACGGATGGAGAGCACGCAGCAGCCTTGGCAGCACACCCTGCCCAGGGGCCGGCCGCACAGAGGGATGACGCAGACCTGTTATCTTTGGCCCCGTGCCACCAGGGGATCCCTGCACAGGGAACCCTGAATTGGCAGCTGAAGCAGCCTTTAAATTGGGCCGTGCTCAATGGAGGATTTGTCCCACATTGTTCATACCCGTATGGAAACAGGCCCTCTGAGACTTTGGGGGAGCTGCTTTGTTCAAGCGCGATACAGCTCAGAACAAAGCTGCCTTGGCACCATGAGCCTAAACAGCAGCCAAGTGATTAGAAATAAACCCACCACACTAAGAAGGAGAACGAACAGGGTGATGCACAAGGTCACTTTGATTGCCAAGCGTCAGGGACAGCAATCATACGTGTTCATCCACAGAAAGCAGAAAAAAAAAAAAAAAAACCTAGATCACTAGTTCTGTCCAAGAGCTGGCTGGAAAATCAGGATTTCCACAGATCAGAAGTTCCCATGACCCTGCATCTGCTCAGTGAAATTGATGCTACTATCAGCTTCATTATTAATAGCAGCAGAGAAATTAAGAAAGCAATTTTCAGTGTAGCTGTAGGTAGTTCCCAAGCTCATCTGCTCCAGGACTAAATGTTCTCCAGCTCCTGTAGTGCCCTAGCCTTGGAATGAGTCCAGGGGAAATCACCGAACCACAGGATGATTTAGGTAGGAAGGGACCTTAAGGATCACCCAGTTCCAGTCCCCCTGCCGTGGGCAGGAACACCTTCCACTGGATCAGGTTGCCCAAAGCCCCATCCAGCCTGGCCTTCAACACCTCCAGGGACGGGGCATCCACAGCTCCTCTGGGCAGCCTGTGCCAGTGCCTCACCAGCCTCTGAGTGAAGAATTGCTTCCTAATATCTAACGCAAGCCTACCCTCTTCTAGTTTAATGACATTACTCCTTTTCCTGTCACTGCACTCCCTGATAAAGAGTCCCTCCTCAGCTTTCCTGCAGGCCCCCTTTAGGTACTGGAAGGCTGCTGTAAGGTCTCCCCAGAGCCTTCTCTTTTCCAGGCTGAACAACCCCAACTCCCTCAGCCTGTCTTCACAGGAGAGGTGCCCCAGCCCTCTGATCATCCTCATGGCCCTCCTCTGGACTTGTTCCAAGAGGTCCATGTCCTTCTTGTGCTGGGGCCCCAACTGTACTCACCTGCTCCAAGTGGGGTCTCATGAGGGCAGAGCAGAGGGGCAGAATCCCTTCCCTTGCCCTGCTGGCCACGCTGCTTTTGATGCAGCCCAGGATACAGTTGGCTTTCTGGACTGCAAGTGCATATTGCTGGCTCACATCCACTTTTTCAAATCTGGCCAGACAGATTCACCAAAAGCTTCCCCACCACATTGTTTCAAACACCCCCCTCTACAGTACTGCTACTTCCAATGCAAGTTCAATGAAAATTTGCATTTTCTCCACCTCAAATAGTTATCTGTCACTCCATCATCAGTCCCCCATTATGTACCAAGGTCCATTCTGCAGTTTGTGCCTTGCATATGAAGTGGAAGAACAATGTTACCCAACTAGACGTTTTCACCTTACTAACACAAAGACATGACAACCGATCGTACAAAGACATTAAAAAGAGGACTTTAATGTGCTCCTCCAGGAAATAAAGCCATGCATTCATTGTTAATATCCTAACAGACACATCCTGTGACTAGATAGAAAATACATTCCTTAGAGAAGTTTCGTGCAGAAAGCAGATTACAACACTCATTTAGATCCAGCTTTGCGCTGTCTGACACACTGCAGTCTGACAAAAACATCTATTAATTTAAGTCTTACATGACATGACCACAAAAGATAGTTAGAATTGAGATTTGCAAGATTTATTTTTTTGCATTTCACACTATTACTGCTAGATACTTAGCTAACTATGTTTTTGCATCTGTAGATCTGTGTCATAAGCCCAGCTCCAGGATGTGCACCAAGTGCACCAAGCTTTCAGCCAAAGCAAGCAATACAAGGCAGAACTAAGAAATCACTGCACCAACTCCTGCAATCTTACGTGAGAGCTTCCTTTGGCTTGGCTTGGATGCCAGTGCTGTCCCATAGCTTGGGAAATGAGCTGAAGTGATAGCTAGCCACGTCTGACTGGACAATTAAAATCGGCATGAAGTTGGCCTGCCTTAGGCATTTGGCTGACCTGCTTAAACTGCAGCACACGTGTGCTGGCACATGCATTTCAAAAGTGTGCCAAGCCAACAATGTGCTTGCTCTCTTTTCTATTGCTGAGTTACCTGTCAGATCTGAGTGGAGTAGTGATACGTATGGAGTAGCTATGAAGCTTCATGTTTTATTTTTCCACCATTTCCAGAAAGCTGTCTGCCTAGCCTAATTTGTAGCAGTTTCCATCTTCTATCTCCCTTCACCTCACATTTCACTAATACATGTTAGGAATTCAAGGAATTGGCTTTCAGTGTTGCTCAGATTTCTTTCCTGAACATCACACAGTATCTCAAGCTCTAATAAAAGACATGGTACAGAGTATTTCAACTAGTGTTGAAATTCTGCTTTAAAATTCGATATGCAGAATATTCAGTAATTTAAACTAAAAATAGTTTAATCATTGGGATTTAAAAGAGAAGCATATTTGCTGCAGTGGGAAGGTAGAGACAGCAGTAGTCTCATTACTTATACCATTAGAAGTAGAGAATAAAAAGCATGAGAAATCAGATGAAAGGCATGCTTGTGATCTTTATAAGAATTGTTTTTCTGTCTCTGTACCTGTCCCCTACTGCTCCACCCGAAACTGTCATGTTTTAATATTTAGCTAGGTGTTACACATTTTGGCTTATCTCAGGCCAGCCTCTCTCCCTCACAAGATAGCACTGCAGCTACCTCCTGATGTCTACTCTCACCTTGTCTGATTTAGTGGTGAGTCCCTTCTAAATATAAGCCTACCTTGCACATCCAAACCCCAGTGCCCCCACCCTCTAGCAGAAGAGGACACTCCTTCCTCTCTTCAACACAACTTCACCCTAGAGCTTACTGAGGGCTTTGCTGAAACACACACTGCTTCTTTGTAGAGCTGGTCATGTAAAGCAGTATGTGGGTAGTAGGTCTGGTCAGACTTGAATCAGCTGAATACATCTGGCTTGGAAACGCTAATCCACTAAGGATAAACTTTTTGTGGGAAAGTATTACCCTATCTATAAAAAGATCCTCAGAAATCACCGGTCTTCCTTCATCTCCTGCATGTTATTAGGAAAAGGTCCAATCTCACTAAAATCCTCAAGGAATCAAAGATGCCTTCAGATCTATTCAGCTTTTTCTCATCTACTTTATACCCATCGTACACCTGCACCAACTTAGGAGTTAGTTATCATGATCTTGATAATCTTTTCCTTGAAATTTATCTTCTGTAGTCAGAATGCCACCAACTCCAGTCTCAGTGCTTGGTAATCCCTCTAGTGTTAGATTTGTAGAGAACAAAGCACCGTCAAGGCAGATTAATGGCCATGATATCTCCTATCTTGGAAAACTTATTTTGGATGTCTCGGGGTAGATGCAGATGAAAAGCATCCCCAGGCAGTACCAGCAGCAGGTACTGTCTGCTTTCCAGTGCTCTCTCCAGGGGTTTTGAAGCTGTGCAAGTCCCTAATTTCCCTGAAATTACTCTTCCACCCCCTACAAAACTAAGGCACTTTCTATCAAATGCTGCTTCTCATGTGAGATGCTGGAACTTTTCAGCTGTCTCACCAATTCACTTGGACAGAGCCTACTAACTGTTGGCAAGATTAACAAACTCAAGCACAACACTGCCCTGAGAGCTGTCCTGTTTCTATGGATAGGTCTGGTCAGCATTTACTTGGGTGTTTCTGATCTGCACCTTTTTGGTGATGACAGAAGGCACCTAAAATCCCTACGAATGCATCTACATCAGCATACAGCTAGCCAGGATCCCTGCAGGTCTTCGCTCTTCTCCATTTTTAGGACAGCTGTGTTGTGTGGTGATCCTACACATAACATACCCCTGCTCTCACACCCAACAGCATACAGCCTTTGAGTTTAGGCCATTATAGCCTGAACATTTGTTTCCCTATATCTGGTTCTGCTACTGCATTTTCCTGGTCCTGCTGGCACTATCAGGCAGCTGGCTCCATGCTGCAGCTAGAATAAAACCAGCCAGCATAAGAGCAGCAAATAAGGGCGGTAACAAAGCAGCTTGCACCTCCTCTCCACCAGGCACTTGGGCACCAAGACCCTGTTTGTGACACTAAATACACAATTGCTTGCACACACTTTGCCATAGCTAGTGCTCTCTCCACACCCGATGACCCAGCACAACCCTCCTCACCCGTTTGCTGTCTCTAATCTGGGAATCTCTGAAGTCAGAAGGAAACCACCTTTAACAGCATTTTTGCCCCCCTCCCCTCCCCTTTATTTTTTACTTTCAGCTTTAACAATAGATCCCCAGCACCATTCTGCCTGCTGTCACTGTACTCACAGTACCAGCTACACCTCTGCTCCGGGTCACGTTTCATGCACTGCATACTAAGGTGGTAACGTGGGAATGCTCAGTGTCTGTAAAACAATACTTTTCAAGAGGAAAGACAATTCAGCTGTAACTAGCATTCAAGGCATGTAGGCAGACAATTTTCACTTCTGACTAAAGTTGTGCTTTTTCCTCCGAGTTCCATGTTGGTGCATAAATGAGGCTGTATGCCATGGTTATGAATGGAGCAGATGAGAAAGCACCAGCTGAACTTGGCCTAGGTGATACTTGCACAGATTCCCCACATGGAGACCTCCCCCTGGGATCAGGCTAGGGACATGGAGTGGGGATAAACTGTGACACCCCCCAACTCCTGTCATTAAAAACAAGTTTTGCAATTGCAGTTCTTTTGTAGTTACTTGCTCTGCCCTTACTCCATGAAGGTTGCCATTCATTTTCCTAACACAAGACAAGTAGGCTGTATGATCTCTCTTGCATCAGTTTCCATAAGAGAAATAATGAATAATTGTCACTATTAAAAGTAGAAGGGAAGAAAGATGTTAGTTATTTTTACCTGGTTTCTGTTTATTTAGCATGTCTATTTTTGTTAAACCAGTGTCCAAACAACTGAGAAAAACATGGAACACCTTTTCTTAGAAAAAGTAGGCTGTTACTCATCCTCATTATTCTCTGCAAGGCGTAGGATCCTTTTAAGTGCTACATGGCTCTGTGATTTTAAGGCTCTGTTGCAACTGACAGGATGAAGGAAGGCATAGCTTTCCTGTGATGCACACAGCCTTCTCCCAGTCCTCTTCAGCCAAGAAGTGGGTGTCTCGTGATTTGCATACCCTGTGTCTAGGTCTAGCCACTCTATTACAAGTTCTTTGGTAGTGTAGTTATAGAGAAGAGAAAACCTGTAAACAATGAGACATCTTCCAAGTCATCTCTAAGGAAAAAAAAAAAAAAGCAAGAGAGACAATAGCAAACATTGGCCTGGAAATGAAGTATTTTATTAAAGTCAGTAATGAAATATCCAGCAAGCTTTGATAGCAGTTAGCTTCCGCAGGGACAGTGGTGGTCTACTACCATATGACACGGGGTCATCATGAGCATGATCCAGTGCAGAAACTGTTGGAAGATGATTCTTGTAAACTGGCCAATATATTAGATTTAGGGACATCTGACTAGAAAGTAATATGCTTTTGCAGCCTGGAACAATACTCTATTAATCTTCATGCTGAAGTGCTGGATGGAGCTTTCCCATTCTACAAATGCAGCAGTTTTTAAGTTACTCTTACAAGGAAATATGATCTGAAGCATGCTTCCAAAGCTAACTGTCCTTTATTAGAGCATTGTTTTAATCTGTTGGCATTACACACATTGCAAGAATACTAACATGATTCTTTCTAAGGAGTGCATCTGCCAGCTTCACCAAATTAAGGAGATTAACTTCCAACCTCATTTCTAAGTGCTATTTTAGAAAATGCCTTATCCCACTGAATCCACTCTGATGGAAGGAGTGGGCAAAATGACAGATAAAAACTTATTGTTCTCCCTTCTTCCTCCTCTCTTGAGCTGCAATTCACCACCCAGCTAATAAATAGATCTGAGCTAAAATTAAAAACTGATGTTCATGCGCCTTCCCTATCCCACCCCCATCCTACAACAGCTGCAGAGTTTCCTCCTCAACCCTGCCGTGCTCTTGCTGCGCTTCAGAGCTATGCAGCTGTGTAGCTGTTGTGGTTATACCCTCAGTGAAGCTGGCAGTTTAACAGCTGGGGGTCTCCACACTATCTGAAAAAAATACATACAGAAGGGTGTCATCTTCCCACACACACCACGGAAGTCTAGCTTGCTCAGATACCCCGCAGGACTGCAAGCACCTCAGAAGAGAACAATAGCTGCTTTAACTAACATGGCATATTGTCCCCCTACAAACACAAGTTTTGGGATTTACTGCTATCAGGATTACTGGTGCTACAATCTTCACTTCAGTATTTAAATGCATCTGGTCCCAAAACCCAAGACCCCACAAGTCTTCCACCATTTCAATGGAATATATTAAGCCACATCCAGGAGAGCAATCTATGAAGTTTTCCCACTTAACTACCTGATCCAGCTACAGTTTCAGGCAGAAACCTCCACGTCTGCCTAGTGTTTCATTCTTGGCCACATTCCTCTCCTTCTGTAACAGCCTCTTGGCGAGAGTGCTTGTCTGGAGGGATGGAAACATACTCCAGGTTCTCCCTCAACCTGGAAGGAAGCAGACACCCTATGCTGCTCCGCCAAACTGGGGGCATGCCCACACCACCAGTTTTGAAGACAGCCACAGAAACTGCCTTGGTGGCAAGTGCCTCTTCCCACCCCAAAGGTGGGTGAAGCTCAGATTTCAAAGAAGTCTTTGACCCCTGTGTAATGGCACATCGCGTTTCCAGTGATGCCTCCGTCTTTGCTGATTTGACTGCCTGGGTACCTACCTGAAGGTTATCCAACCACCAAAATACACAAATTAAGTGCTTGGAGCTGCAGATGTGAGCCATTAGGCACATCCCATGAGATCTGAACTGACAACTGATGAGCCAGAAATACCCTGCACATCCCCATCACAGGTCACACAACCACGCACCCTTTGTGATCCTTTAGGAGGTGGACACAACGCAGCACTTGGTGCAGAATTCAAGAGCCCAGAGGGAATGTAAGACAACACAAAGGAGCTTGCTGCACGTCAAGGAGATGTACAAGCTGGGGTTGTCTGTATTCAAAGTGTGACAAAAAAGCATTTACACATGGATCAAGTCCCCAGCTGAGAGAGAGTGAGACTTATGAATTACATGTGCCCAGTGAATTGTACATGCCCCATTGCTTGGTGTCTGCTCCAGAAGACAAGCTGGAATATTCTTGCTGCTCTCTGGTAGAGAGACTGCTCCCCAGATATTCAGAGTTGCTGTCTCAAACCCTGCCTTAGGTGGGCACGTCAGCACCCTGGCAATCAGCAGAGCACTTCTGTCAGGTTGTGTAAGGCTTTTCCAAGGCATGTTCTTCCCCTAAGCCATGGGTGCCTGGGGCATGCGCTGATTAGGTATTTTTCCTGGATGGGTCTCCTGAAGCTAGGCACACAGATGATACATCGATGCTGAACTCTGCCCCTGCCCCAAGAATACCACTGCAACTCTTTAATTCTTAGGAAACACTTTAATATCAACAGGAAATAAATTCATCCAACAAGGCAGTCTTGTTACATGCGCTTCATCCCTAAACCACAGGCACAGCATCCAGGGCTGTTAACACCATATCACTTGCATGTGCTCCTTCCCAAGTCCAGATCCGACTCCAGAAGCCAGAGCCATTCAGTGAAGGAGGCAGGTGTGGCAATGAATGTTGTAAAAATGTTTGTGTGAAGTTGTAAAAATGCTTCTTGTGAGCCTTCATGTGAGAGGCACTGTCACCATGACCAGGCATCATATCCAGATCATCAGATAATTAAAATCACAGATAAGATGACAGGATTCATTGAGGTGAATCAAGCTAATGCCACTGTTGAGTCTAGACGCTCACTGGTGGTTGTGAATAGTGATTCGACATTCTTCTATCAACCCAGTACCCAAGATCACTTGCTCCAGTTCATCCTAAGCAACCGGAGATCTTTAATGGAAGTGCTGCACCTGTCTCCTAGATGCTCACTGACAGTAGCTGACATTTTACAGCATTGCCGTTCTCTCTAGGCTCATTAAAGATGAAGGAAAACACCTACAGACCTAGAGAAAAGGCTCCTCAGTTATCTGAGGACAGATTTTCCAAGTTACTTCATTAAGCACTGAAATGCATTTTTAGATGTTGAAGTTTGAGAAGCTTCCATGCAGCTAAGTGAACCATCTCCAGTTCACACCAAGATGCATCTAGCACTAAATATGTTTGGACACTTGCACAGTATTACTAGGTAAGCCCTTATACCTCAGCTTCCCTGGAACTATTTACAGTGCCAGAGCTTTGCCCGGCAGTCAGAGCATTTTAAACATTCAGACAAACTGCAGATGAAGTTGAAGTGTGGTTGTTGTTTTTATTTTCCTGTAGAAGAAAATTGTCCATCAGTTCTGAAAGGAGTTAGCTGCTAAAAAATAAAGTACTATAGTCAGATTAACAGCTGCTTTTTAATCTTTCTTCATCAGGAGACTGGTAATCACCGTCCATAAAGAGGAAATAAGTTAATTTAGCTGGAGGCAGTAAAATAAGAAACCATGCAAAGTCTCAGCAAGTAACTTCCAAGGGATCTGAAAGCTCCCTTCAGAGGCTTCTACAACTGCATTTTAAGTTCCACTCAAATCCTAACAGTTATTAGCACAAGCAAAAACCTTCTCACCATCTCAGCACCACTTTCAGATAATCTTTCCATGGCTCCAGAGGAACCCTTTTTAATCACTGTCCTCAGATTTTCTGACAGATTAGGACAGAGAAAAATCAAAATATTTTTCAGTTACAGCATTACAAGCAAAATCCACCAAAACCCCCATCAAAATACAGCAAACAGATGTCTAAGGAGCTTCTGCTGATCTTTTTTTGCCTCAGTATTCAAGCAGTCTTTCATACTGAGGTGGTTTGGACCAGTCCAGTTGCTTTCCCCTGCCCTTTAGAAACAGAATGGTCTTTTGAGTTAACAGCTGGCAGGCAAGCAACAGCAAGGAAGCTTTTCTTCACTGGAGCTGTGGGCGATAAACACTCCAATGTTATCTGTTGAATGACAGTGACGGTAGGACTGAAGACACTGACTGCACTCTTAAGTGTCATCTGTATGGGGCTTAGTGCTGCACCAGAGACATCATTTCTGGCTCTGGAGGTGTGCTGGGAATACTATTCTGTTAGGCACTGGGAAGTGCATTATGAATAGACAGCCCCTGTGCTGGGACTAGCAGCAATCTTGATGCTTATTGGGACTTACCTTGCAAAAGGAAGCGACATAACTCGAATTATCAAAGGGTAATCACTGAGCAAATACAGCCAGGCACAGGACTATAACCTAACTGTGCCTTGCACAGTTGCAGCAAGCACAGCAGCATCACGCTACCATTCCTCTTCAGATTTTTTTTTCCCCCAAAAAGCTGTCTTAAAGGAGTAGCCAACAGACGTGGCAAGAGTATAGTTACTTTAAAATCCTACTGCATGAACCCTATCCAGCTGACTCAAATGCAGCCAGGAGCAAGGAGAGGTCACGGAAAGCGTGCTGCATTACACCTGGACTCTCTGATCTCTGCAAGCAGCAGAAAAGCATGGTGAGGATTTCCTCCACGTTCCCCATTTAGCCTGACCTGCAGACCAAAAGGTAAGCTGCTCCTCACAAATCTCTTAGCCGGAGACCACGCTGCCACACTGCTCTCCATCTGCCTCAGGTTTACTCTTCGAGTCACTTACCTAAAAATACACCGAGTGTAACATCTGCACGGTAAGTACAGCCTGAACTTACTTGGCGTTGCTTTTTGCTTTCTGCAGGTTGCTAGGAAAGGAATATCCATTTGTTAAAGCAGCAGCAGGTCTCCTAGGGCAGGAGCTAGCCCCCAGAAATAGGTGCTGGATAAGGTGTAATTGTAGGTATCTCTCCTGATCCCCCCCAGAAAGGTGCACTAGAGAATTTGGGATTCCGCTAGCTGCCTCTGCCAGGCATCTGATCCACTGACTGTCAAGTAGCCATCCTGCCTGCATACACTTTTAAGAAAAAACACTAGTTTGCCCCAAGAATGCTTCCACTGAAAGGAAAAAAGCATGACATTTTTCAGCTTATTTATTTACAAACACGCCACCAGTTCTTTCACTCCTGGCACTGTTTGCATTTTTTCCCCTTAATTATAACCCTCCCCAGGACAACATTTACAAAGTTTGCACCAGCCACAAGCCGGGCATTTTTCCTCCATCACCCCACACAACTTACTCCCCACGCAAAGCCATAACCGCACCTTTTAAAGTACGGTTTTTTGTGGTTTTTTTTGCTAAGTTATCGCCCAGCGGTGCACATGCTCCTTCAAAGCATGAAGCACTGCACCGCTTCGTGCCTTGAAGGCGCACAGACACCTGTGGAGGCTCACTCACGAAGGGCTTCATCCCCCACAGCCGCGCACAGCCCGCACCCGACCCCTCCGGCCGCTCACCCACCTCGCTCATCTCGCCCGCGCCCCGCCGGCAGCACCCGCCCCGCACCGCGCCACGCCAAGCGCCCGCCGCCCCGCGCCGCCCTTTAAGAAGCGGCGCCGCGCGCCCGGCCCGCCCGGCCACAGCCAATGAGCGCCGCGCCCCGCGCCGAGCCCCCCTGCGCCCCCTCCCCTCCGCATCTCCCCCCTCCCACCCCCCCCGCCGCCATTTCGAGGGGCCGCGGCGCCCCCTGGTGGAGGCGGGGAGGGCGGGACAAAATGGCGGCGGGTGGAGAGGCTGGGGCTGGGACATGGGACATGGGACATGGGACATGGGACATGGGACATGGGACATGGGACTGGGGCAGTTTGCTCGCCGTCCTCAAGACGGGTCTCGAAGCTGGGGCTGCTGGCTTGGTGCCTGCCAGGCGCAGAGGGAGGCGAGGGGTGAGCTCCCCAGCCCGTGTGGCGGAGTGCCCTGATAATAATGTTAACTCCTCTCTGAGGTGAAGCGAGGAAAGTTTCAGGGCGCTGCGCTTCTCACCCGACTTTGTCCTCTCTTACGGCAGAGCTGGGTCAGCCACGGTGCGAGCCCCGCTGCCGTCGCTCTCAAAACCTTCACTGTTACTTCCTCGGGCTGCTTGCTAAAGAAGATGGAAAAGAGTGCTTTCGATAATTTTCTCAGAAAAAAAAAAATAAGTAAAACAAAACTTTGGAAATTATGCAGTTCCACTCCTGCATCCATCTTTTGATGGAGCACAATTACTATATTTGGCAATACACATTTCAGATGCTCTGACTCATGTATCTGTGAAGAAATATAGATTCAATTTGCTCTGGGAATGCACTCAACTCCCTCAAATTTCTCTCAAATCGATAAAAAGAAAAAAAGAAAAAAAAAAAGTTAAAGTGGCATTTTGGAGAGCCCTGGATTGCCAACCTTAGCACACCCAGGTTTTTTTACATTGCAGTAGCCTCTTCATCACAACCCATATCCAGAGCTGGCCTTGACGAAGGCAGCAGAAGAAATGTGGTGAGACCTTCCTGGAGGCCACCTTTACCTTTCACCACGCTACCTGCAGAAGCTCCGAGGCTGCAGGTTGTCCTTTGTGCACAGGATGGGGGACACGCGAGCCTTTGTACATCCATTCACTTAGACTGATAAATGTCTTTTCGTACAAACTGGCTGCCCAGACTTCTGGGCAGGAATTAAATGCTCAATTTTGATTTATCCATGCTCTGGAGAAACTTACTATTTCCCAGCAAGGTAAAAGCCATTGTAGCTCTTCTCAGTCGCAGAGTCGATTCCTAATCTCAGGCAGCCATCAGGGCTGTCACTGTCTTAATTCTCAGTGAGGTTACCTGGGATCCCAGTCTTACAGGGAAGCAGAACTACGTCAATCTCTGCAGCATCGATCCAGCACCAGGTCGAGAGCTTTCTTTTGCCCTGTTAAACACAGTGGCGCATTTGCAGTTTGTGTAGTTTCTCGACAGGTATTCGATCTTCTTTAACTTGAGCCCGTGATGTGTTTGCGGCTATTCATGTTCTTTAAAAGAAAAGGTTCACAGCATGAGGTATTTTGAGAAGAATCACCTCACCAAATGAATGGATAAATCCTTCCATTGACAACTGGGGATCACAATGCTGCAGGATCCATTTTCTTTTTTTTTTTTTTTTTTTTTTTTTTTAATTTTTTTTGAGGCTTTCTCAGGTTACTGGCTGTAGCAAATGAGGGGGAAGACCCTATTTAAATTATCATCGTCAATCTTCTTTTATTATATTAATTTCACCAGGACTTCCACTGGCATCTGGCATTTAACAAAATTGATATTAATTGCCCTGCATCTTGGAGCAAGTGGACCAAGTAGGCAATAAGCATGATAAGAGTTCATTACATGAGTAGCAGTTTGTTCTGCAGCTTCAGAAGTGTTAGTACACTGTGAGGACACAAAGTGAAAATGATGAAGTTCACCCCCTGAAGCAGATTTGTATTATGTGACAATGTTTTCCAGTGAAAAGTAATCATTGGCACATTGCATTAGTATTTGTATTCTGACTAGAGTGCCGTTGGTCTGTGAGCTTATGGGTACAAGGCACAATGCGAACAAAAAATTCCCAAAAGGTTACTTCTGACCAAAGAGCTCACAAACACATGGTAGGCGATATAGACAGCTGAGAGAAAATCTTTTCAGCTTCCACTGACACTGCTAGGAGCCCTTTTAGTTGCAGAAAAATAAAGCTGGGTCTGAAATCTTCTTGCTGCTTACTGTAGTGAAGAGAAAAAGAAAAAAAAAAAAAAAAAGACAGGAGCATGGCGCAGCCTCCTTTTGTATTGTGCCCAAACAAAATTCATTTCTTTCCCCTCCACATATTTGCTCATCCGATCCCACAAAATCACACCAAGGGGTAGCAGGATGATGAGGTGGGTCATATACACAAAGGCCACCACATGTCCTCCCTGGGTACAGCCACCAGCCACAGTGGTTGCCAGTTAGCCAGCTGGGTTGCAAGTAGTCTGTGCTCATTTTGTAACTGCATGTGTAATGTGTGCTGGTGAAATATAACATAAAAATTTAATTTCTGTCCGAGAGCTGGTCTCTCCATCATCGAAACAGATGTGTCAGATTCAAGCAGAAAAGCCCGGAGTTATAGTTCAGGCTGTACTCCACTGTGCACAGGGAAGCATGCTAACAGGGAAGGCACTTTCCACCAGATTCAGCATAGGAACATACAGTGTTTTTCTTTTCTGACCTGTGTCAAGGAGTTTCCAGGCTCCAAGAGGGGCATCCTGCAGAGCACACGGAGCTTTACCCAGGAAAGCCCAGAGGTCCCAGTTCAGGGCATGAGTCGATGTGAGCTGGCGTTTTGAGGAATGAGTTGACTAGATTATCTAGCAGGAGACGTGGAGGAGGGTGGCAGTCCCTCGCTTCTCAGGTCACTGTGTTAAATTGCAGTTCATAGCCAGGTGCCAAGCTTGCTCTTTGCAAATACAGCACTCTTCTTCCACAGCAGTGATACTGAGGGGGATGGCAATGTCCTCCATGTGATAGCTCCCTGTTTTGGGGACAGCTTGCATGTACTGTGGCGTGCAGTCCCAGTATATGGTGCACCAGCTGTGCTCCTGTTCTCTCTCTCCCTCTGAACAAGTCTTGTCCCTGCCTCCTGAATTTGCTTTTCATACCCTGGAGAAAACTTCCACTGCCAACCAAAGCAATCTAGATATAAACTGGGGGTTGAAACACAATGTGCCTCTCTTAGTTCTTAGTGTGGCACTGCTGAACTTCACAGCACTTGGACATACGCTCACACAGACGCACAGATCCACCCTAATCCCAGGTGCGACCTGAGTTTGTACTTGTTCATTTATGAGCCAGCTTAGTTTGACATATCTCTTGCTCTGGAAAGCATAGAATTATGGAATCACGTAGGCTGGAAAAAACCTCTACGATCATCTAGTCCAACCCTTAAATGCAGCAGCAAGTTGAAATTTCTTAGAATAAAGATACCCCTAATATTCTTTTTCATTTGTGTTCTGTCATTTATACTATCTGATGGCACCAGGTTTTAGTTTTGAGTTTTTTAAGTTTTCAGGCTTCACTGACAGCCCTTCTAGCCTCCGGCAATACTTTACCTTAAAGGTGCCCCAAAGCTCAGCTTTTACTAAAGTGCACTGCCAAGTAGTGACACTTCTAAATAGAGAAAATGTTCTAAGCTATTCTATCTTCCAGAGCCGTTATATTCTGAAAATTGACTATTAAAATACCACCTTCTTGTTCATCATGTCTGCACCTGCTATGCATTCAATCTTGTCTGCTGGCATATGACTACAATTTTACTGCCTCTTACTCCCACTTACCTGAAAGAATTAACACAGAGAAGAGCATCCAAGCTGGCTTCTGAAGCAGAAATGCTCACAGACTTCCCAGGAGTTTCACCTGTGCAAGAAGACTGAAGATGGCTCTTCTCTTCAAGTGTGAATGAGGCCTGCTTGGAGAACCATATGCTCCACATATGTAACAAAACAAGTGATTGTAGGCTCGGTCTTTGTCTGTGGCAATGCCATGTAGCTGCACAGTCTTGCTTCACTTCAAACCCCACCACTGGAAGTGCCCAGGAAGTGGGGTGGCTTTATTTAAAGTATGGCTAGCTGCAGGATCACTCCAGAAGAAACAGCAATAGAAAACACAGGGGAAGATAACTTCTCAGGCTGTTCTATTTTTCAGTCAAAATTTGATTCAAATCAAATCATCTCCCACCCCCCAAAAAAAATCAATATGAAAATATGACTGTGCCTTGAAAGGTGTTCCATATTCCGCTGGTGCTAAAATAGATTTGAATTTTGATTGTGACTGCAGAAACTGAAGTTTCTAAGTGCTCGAAATTGGTACACTGAAGTGAAACTCATGCCTCTTTCTCTTTTTCGTTTTATGAATTTTTCAAGAGGTGGGTAGAACAACTTTACACGAACTTTCAGAAAAGGAAATCTGCGTTGCAGCTGAAATCAAGGATTCTGATTTGAAGTGGCAAGGTTTTGTTTCAGAAAGAAGTGCATTTGAATAGTGGAAAACAGAAGGGAATCTGGAACGTGACCTTATTACAGAGAACATGCTGTAATTATTGGCTTTGGTATGCTCCTTGATAGCAATAGATTTAACAAGCATAGTCCTAGACCGTGTGACTGGTCGTTCATACATAATCAGCTAATTTGCCCAACTAAAAAATTGCAAATGTAGAATAAAAGCACTTTCCACAGGCTTAGCTCCCATTAGTATGCCTTCTTACCTTTTAATTAAGGAGGCAATGGCTGTGGGTAGTTGAGGAACAAAATACCTTTGAAGATCTGGGCCTTAGGGCCTTTGTTACAATCTAACCTTTGTTCCCATGCGAGAGCAATGAGTCAATGGTTCAAACAAAATCTTACCGCTGTCGGTGTCGCAAGAATAATTTCAAATATAATCTTGAAAAATTGAGTCTTTTCTCCAGAGATTTGCATGACATGACTTACTGTACAGTATGAGTCATCTTCTATCCTTAAAAAAAAAAAAAAAAAGCAATACCCAAATATAAGTGTCAATTCTCCAGTCTGGATAAAGAATTTTGAGGGATGCAATTCCTAGAAGGGTCCTGAACTTTGGTGTAAAGAAAGCCACTCTCTCAGTTTAAGTCAAATTCCTGAAACCTTTCAAAGCCTGAAGTGTGCTGTGGGTTTTGACTCTTCTACTGGCTTTTGATTTGCTGAGGAGAAAGGATATGAAAATGTATAGCATTCAGGTGTTACTTGGCACTTACCCATGGCAGTTAACTTTTTAATTAAATGGTAAAAAGACATATTAATTATCAGTTAACAATTTTCAATCTCTATACAGACAAAGGAATTAATGTGATTAAAAAGATCCACAACAATTACAGTTTGCAGTGTGGAGAGAGAAGGAAGTTTAAAGCATACCTCCTTCCCTTACTTTAGTGACTTTGGAGAAATTAAGGTTAAGGGCAAACTTCTGGTGTTTTCTGTGCCCTTTAGATTAAACAAGCAAAGTAAAAATTCGAATGGGTCCCCCTAAAATTCTCAGTAGTGTCTTACAAAAATGAAGGATTTTGTTCCAATACAAGCTGAGAGCATTAGGCGTTCCATATATCTGTTCATATATGAATTTAGACAGCAAATGTCAAGGTGAGGTGAGATAAGACATCTAGGAGGGTATTATTGGTCCTGGGCTGTTGCATGGGAGCCAGAGTTCAGGGATCCCTTATCTGCGCTAAATCCCTGTTCTGCGCAGAGGATGGATCTAGAAGGCTCCCAGCTTCAGAAGGGCTGAAGTACATTGCAAAGGTAACCAGTGCCAGTGTTCACCTCTGCTCGAAGCTCAGAGATTATAGTCTTCTCTCCCACCAGAAAGCTGGTTTCACCAAAAATGAAAGGCAGTGCTAGTGCTCTAAGACCCCCCTCCGCTGTGCACCACACAGCAATGCTACAGTGATTGCCAGATCCACTGGATTCCTTGTTCTTGTTCTCTATCGTGGCATGGTGCTGAACTGCAGAAGGGTTTCTGTCCTGTTTGCTTTTCATCTTTAGACAGAGCAGAGGCTTCAAAACAACCTCTGATCTTTGTGTCACAGCACTCCCAAGTATTGTCAGACATTTTACAGGAAAAAAAAAAAAAAAAAAAAAGTCAAGACATCCAAACTCTTTCTTTCCACTTGCCCTAGAAACATTTTAGTGCTGTATTGATAGTAATTATATATAACATATTCCAGTAAAAGGAATTTAAAGTCACCAGGTCAAGCGATCCATAATTGGTGGTTGCCAAAATGAAGATCCCAGTGCAAATGTATTCCAGCTCTGCTCTTACCTCACACAAACACAAATTGGGGTTTTTCATGTTCTCAGGGGGCAGGGGCCTGCCTCTGCTGGGCAGGATGCTCCAGCTTAGGGCATGAATCAAGAGCAAATAGTTAGATGGAGAGGGAAAAGTTTGTCATGTTTGGGCTCATGCAAAAGAAGATCAATAAAAAGAAGAAAGATTTGTCTCTGTTGCATAGCATCTTTTCTGATGTATTTATAGATATCTGAAGTTTCGGAGTTCTCAGCCTCAGCTTCTGGTGCCTTTTTACCCTTATGTACCTGGTTTAGAAATGGAGCTAATTAAAATTACCTGTATAAGAGTTTGGCTGGAGGTAGGAAGCTGGATATAGATAATTTCACAGACTGGTTTGGGTTGGCAGGGACACCTCCCACCAGACCAGGTTGCTCAAAGCCCTATCCAGCCTGGCCTTGAACACCTCCAGGGATCCACAACAAATATGGACTCGATTATCCAAAGGTCTCTCTTAGTCCTATTTCCTACCTTCAGCTTATTCACGAAATAAGATCCGTTCCACTTATCAAAGTAAGAATATTTAGTTACCATTCAGAAAGGGAGCAGGTCAAAGAAAAAGTAGGATCAGCACTTTTTTGATTTCTGAGCCATGAAGTGAGACAACAAACCAAGATAAATTGCACTGGCTTCTAGAAATATCCATTTAGCAACAGGCATAGTCAGAGATATGAAAACAAGCACTTTAACATAGCCTGTTCTGTGTCACTGAGTTAAATCTCTCCTTATAGCAATGGTTAGTTTGCTGAGAGGAGTATGAGGGGGGGAAGGGAAAGAAGACATAAAATCTGAGAGAAGAAAACAGCTATGCGTGTTCAGCATCTGAAGACCTAACCAGATGAGTAGCTCTGATGAGCTACCAGTATGAGTAACCAGATGAGCAGATGTGGCTCATTTGACTGAATCTTTTTTTAATGAAATTATTTGGGTTTGGTTTAGTTTTCTTAGAAATGTTAAAATAGAGATGGAAATAAAAGCAACTAACAGCAAACTAATGGGAATGAATTACTTCTCACCAAAAGCATCTCACTTTTAAAAGAGAAGAAATGCTTAGATCTGTTTCCTTCATCTTTCTTCTACAATGTTCCTGTTATCAATAATAATGCCTCGTTCTTCCATTTACTATGGGCTAGTGGTGACATTTCAGTTGAATGGCTGATGACTTTTTGGAGGGCCTTGTCTACCTTCCACACCTGCTAGAAAGCGCTCTCTCTCTGACCCAGTATCTCTAATTGAGGTGTTGCTAAGTAGAGGTTCTTGTAAAGGTCAACGTAACTCTAAAATAGATCCGTGAACACAAAAGAGACGTGGTTCTCTGTCCTGACTCACCACAGTGCCATTTTATTCAGCACAGAGTTTTCCTCGGCGGCATTTCCAAAGCACAGAAGGAAGAACAATGGCAAGCTTGGAGGGCTGAGCCCTTGGGGATCTCTCTGCAGACCGTGAGAGGACAAGTTTCCCTCCAGGAATTTCAGGACACCAGTGACCGCCTAGATTTGCATCCCAGCAGAGCATCTCTCTTTTGCTCTCTCTCCCCCTCCTTTAACTTTCTAGTTAGCTAAGGGAAAAAAAAAAAAAAAAAAAAAAAAAAAAAAAAAAAAAAAAAACCTCAAGCTTTTTTTTTTTTTCTTTTATCTTTTATCTTTTTTTTTTTTTCAGCTATTGTGGCTGTTCCCTTAGGGACTGGCACAGAAACCCTTCCCCTAAAAGATGAAAAACTTCTACAGATGGCAATGGGAGAGGGTGAGAAGAAGGCCAAGTCATGGGATCTGCCAATTCCAGCCTCACGGTCTGGGTAACCGGCACTGTGCAGTTTCTACAAACTTTGTTTCTTATCCTCCCTCATAAAAATGCAAGCTAGGTCACATGTAGCTTGTTCAACACTTGCTGCTGCACAGAAATTAAAAATAGCTGCCTCGTGTTACTTAGCACTAGGAAAAAAGCACCCTTAGATTTAATGCATTCTCCTGTAGTTCGTCCCTGGGCGGCTGCGGTGCGATGAAGTATGGAAGGGTCTGGCATTAACCCCGGGACACTGTGATTTGACAAAAACAAAAGCCCAGTGTCCCTTACATCTTAAATTACCAGGAAAAAAAATACAATTGTTTTAAGACAATTAGAAGCAGGTTATGTTCTTCAGTGGACTTGGCAGAGTGGCAGGGTACTAATATGCAAACTGACTCTTTTCCCAGCTGTAAAATTCAGTAATAGTCCTGTATTTACATTTTTACAGGCATTTTGTTTTTATGAATAATTAGTAGATCTGTTTATAGAAATTACTAGGAGTTTCTGAAGGTCAGTGGAATCTAAACCCAGGTTCTCTTAAATATTTAGTTTATCATCTCTTTGTATTTAAAGCTTCAGAAGCTGAAACTTTAATGACTTTATGTAACTGTAGAGCTCACCTGATATTGAGGAAAGGTATTAAATAACATATCTCTTACCCAGGGAGGGCCAAAAAACTTGCTAACTGCTTTTACAGAGGGCATTGCCATTTTGGTGAGCAGAAACCTACCTTGCTTCTTGTTTCAAAGGGTTTCACAGAAGTGCCCCTCAGTGTATCCCTGGAGGCCACAGCACTTCCAGGGCTTTGAGGCATGCCCGAGCTGTATGGGAGGCAGGAAACCTCCCAACCCAGGTCCTGAGGGCAAGGGCTGCCAAATATTGGTCCTGGGTGTGGTGAGAAAACCCTGCTGCTCCTGCCTAGCCTGTGGTTTGATTCAGTGTCCTTAATGAATCCTGGAGCTTCACTTCCCAATGGGGCTTGTTGTTGTTGTTCACTTTTGAGAGCTCAGCGTGGCGAGGCACTGATCAGGAGTGAGAGGCAGGTGAAAGAACACTTCATACATACCCTCGAGCTCTCGGCTGGTACTCACTAATACCTCATTAAGCAGGATGGTTAATTGAGCTCTCTGTTCTGCATCCATAAACAGTTTGCTACTTATCTGCTTAGACCACATTTAAATTCGGTATTAAAAAGCAGCGAGAAAATACTATCGCTGCCCTATGGACAGCATATCAGCAATACATGGGGTTCAATGGGAAAAGGCAATTATGATCAGTATTAAACTAGAAAGCAAGTCCTGCATGACTGACTCTAGGGAGAGTTGTTAGCAGAATACACCAGCATCTTGCCTCAGTCGCTCCAGAGGATCTTCGGTGTACTGTCTGAACAAAATGGTTTCAAATGAGCAAGGTTTGATTTACAACAGCAAAGACATGACAGTCGGCTTCTTTCTGCTTTCTGCTGCTGAAATGTGCTTCTCCCTCCCCTTCCTTGCTCACTTTCTTCCCTCCGTGCTGCAAAAGAGGAGGAACTATTTTGGACTGTTACTAAAAGCTTGGGCAGAACGCATTTCTTGTTTGTTTCAATTAATATAATGTAAAAAGATGGGCAAGTACGTAAACATACCAAGTCGAGCCCATTTCCGTATTAGATGTTTATTCCCCTTGTTCCAGTTTATGCATTTCTAATTCACAGAAGTGCATGACTGATGCCTAGAGAACAAAGTAACCATTATGTCCTTTTGAGTTTTCATATTATAAATTATCTTGGCCATAAAGTACATTCAAAAATGTACCTGACTGATGAGAATTGCTGTGCTGTGTGCACTGAAATGCCAATTCTAACCCAGGGGGAGGAATCATTAATTGGGGTAATGAAATTGAAAGCATGATAATAGATGTAACCTTAAATTGTTGATTATGCCAATTGACCTTTTTGTAAGATCACTACGCCTTCATAAAGTCCTCTTCCTCCTTCACAAGAAAAAAAGCCGGCAACCCTGTGCTAGAAATTTTATTCATTTGACAACATTTTGTGAAGCAGAAAACACAGCAAAAGGAGCAAACCGAGTTCAGTGAACTCTTACCTATGCGGTCTCCAGCATAACATCAGCTCAGGCAGCGCGAGCTGAATGCTCTGCACTGTGCATCTACAGTAGGGAAAAAATAGCATAGCTACAGTCTAGCACTTGCATGCAAATAGTTGCAATTATAGGCTATTTAGTTGGTGTTTCGAGTTAAGCTGGTCAATGACCCATGAGCACGTCTGGGAGCAGTGCTCCCCTGGAAGACTAAACATACAGAAAACACGAGGCAGCGTGCGCTGTCACTCCCTTGCCCGCTGTCAGCCTTGGCCATTAAGCAGCTACAAAGGGCACAAAGGACATAGGTGTCTGCTAAGCAAATCTTGGCCAGCAGCAAAATTAACAAGTAGGAGCAGAGTGACTTTAGTTGTGTGCTGTCGGTAACCGTAGCTCGTGGCTCTTCTTACAGCTTCCATTTCAGGGCATCATCACTGGCTTCATAATCGTCTGGCTTTAATTGTGTCTACCTCCGCTCTGTTAAAAGGAATTAGCTGTTGAAATTAAGGAAGCTAAGGCTTTGTAACTTATTAGCTGTGAAGCTGCTGAGCATAGCAAGAGATGAAAGGAAACCTCCCGGAGTTTGTTGGATGATCTTCCCAACACACGTTAGAAAGTCTTCATTAATTATTGGTGATGGGGTTCATTGCAATAATTGAGGAGCATCTGCAATGCAGGGCAAAACTTGTCAGCAGCCTGGCCACTGAGGGTAAAGAAATACAGATGTCCTTCCTTGGTATTTCCACAGTGCCATGTGGCACCTGCAGCGCTTCATAGGTGGCTGAGCAGCACCGGGGCTCCTGATTAAACCCATGGTGCCAGGAGAGGTGACAGCAAACTGAGGGCAGAGACGGAGAGAAGAAATCTGCAAGTGAGGTTTCTGGACACATGCAATTTTCTTCAGGCATCTGTTTAGGGCCAGCACTACGGCATGACAGGAGTGAGGGGCTGCACCGATACACACAGGTTGCTCAGAGAGCACAGATTAATAAAGACAAATGGCTTGTCTCGTCCTTCCCTCCATGAGCACGTGGCAAGCTGTTTGTGCTCCCGTGCTGCGTGACAAAGTGGGTGGCTGCCCAGCTTGGAGAATCCACCAGGCTAATTTTCAAGCAGGAGCCGCTGCCCTGCCACTCTTTGGCTGTCGACTGGCCGTCTTCACGGTGGTTACTGGCTTCTGCATCAATGCTGCAACATGCAAGAGAAGTGCTGAGACAAACCCGTGGGGCTACTTGGTTACCACATGGAGTACTTTTTAACAAATCGTATGGCTTTGTGGTAAAACCAAGTAGATGTGTTGCCTCATCAAGGGAGATCCATTGCCTGTTGTTTGGAAGGACTGTCAGGAAACATCTAAATGATGCCCCGTGTCTCTGAAGAGTGATATGAAGCAGCCCCAACACCTGGCAGCTCAACGCCCCTTGGGAATCGCTGCTGACCTGGGAAAGCAAAATGCAGCCTGACACCATCCCTGAGAGCCTGCCAGCCATGGAGCAGGGGGTCTGACTCCCAGATCTCCCTTTGCCCTTACACGTTAGGTCTAAAATGAGTGGTAGTGACATTGGTGTGTGCAGCAGAAGGACCCGGGGAGTGTGTAAGCACATGGACCAAGCCAGTGGAGCTGAGACCACGGCAACTGTATCCAGCTGTGAAGTCACTGGGATGAAGGGGATCGATAGCACAGCTGAGCCGATCCAAGGTCAGAGCAGCCCCTGGGCTGTCTGTGCCGAGAAGCTAATGAGATGGAGGCAGAACAAAGATGGCTCTGGTTGGCTTCTCGAGTAAAAACATCTTGATATTGTTTTCCCTGGATTTTGGCATTCTTTCCCCAAAACAAAAACAAACAGAGTGTTTTGCTGGAACGTTATTTGAGAAAAAGCACTTAGTGCCCTCATTTGAGGGAGTGATCATACCACAGTAGCAAATAAGCAGCATAAATAGCATCTGTGTGACATGAGTTCTGATATGAGGGAGAATGCTGAAATTCACTCTGAACCGAGAGAGAATAATCTATTGTATAGCTTCTGAGCCAGCAAATATCCACGCTTGTTTAAATGAATAGCTGTGCTAACCTAGTATAAACCATCAGTGATTTCTAGGATCGTGTAAAAGAGCTGTTAGCAACCCGCATCTCCTTGTCCTCACTCCACCAATAACATGCTGTTTTATTTCCTCTTTATTGACAAGCTTTCACTTCCATGTTGAGTTAATCTTACCATCTTCTTTCTCTAATTGGTTACATCTGTTTAATCTAATAGGTTACATTGGTTAAGCTAAATATCTTGGGCTTGGAGGGGCTGAGTATTTGGGAAGCCAGCTCAAGCTTTTTTATGCTCTCTGCCTTTTCCATCACCTTGGTGAATTTAAGAAATCAGTGACTGGCTGCCTTTTACCATCACAGTGGAAATGCCCTCGGTTGCCTCTCCAGTTTTTCCCAACAGCAATTTAGGAAGGTCAGTTTAAGTTTACATAGTGTCCTCCTGACATCCTAGTGGGTGCGATGATTGAAATATGCGGGCATCAGCATCCGTGCATAGGCAGGACAGAGCATGCAGGTAGGGGATGGGTGTTTTATTCGATCAGCTGGCATCACTGGCAATACTAGACAAGCTTTCTGACATGCAAGCCCTTCCTTAGGTCTGAAATAGAAGCAGCAATTTGCGAAGCTAAATACAAGCTGAGAACAAATGCTCAGATGTTAATTAGATACGTATCAATTAGCCCTTTGTTTAAAGAAAAGATATTCGGTAACTGTGGAGGAAAAAAAGGATGGTAGAGAGGGAGGAAAGTGAGAGACAGTGAAAGTTTAGAAAGTTAAAGAAAGCTACTTATCACCTAGGGGGGGGAAGAGACAGCTAGTTCACAGCCTGGGGAACAAGAGTGGATCGTGGTGAGTAGGAGGAGAGTATAATCATGACAGTCACATCTACCGAGAGCGTGCGCCTCCGTGTCAAGGGGCTCTACGAATTTCTCTGCTCAGCCTCTTCTGTAGCACAGACTTTTGGAGAATGATCTGAAAAAGAGCACTAAAATGCCAAAGATGTTTTGTGGGAAGTGTTCCCCTATTGGCAGCTAGAGTAATCTTTCAGTTACAGGTTGGCCATGAGAGACCATTCTGGAGCATACAGATTGCTTAGTTTTACTATACAGGTACCATGAGGCCACTGGATTAATTTTATTGTATTTCTGGGATCGCAGGTGTGGGATTTAGAGAAATTCGGGAGGGAGAGTTACGAGGTGGGCCCCACTTTGGGTGGGCAGAGGAAGATGAATTTTATGCAACACTTTGAGGGGACCATACTCTGGTTTCAGGGGTGCTTGTAAGAAGCTGTGCTCTTCCAGATGATGTCCATCCTTGTGAGGAAAGAGATAGCCAGGCTGGCTGACTGGCAAGCAAGGAGTACCCACCTGGGATGCCCAGGTACTTGACTGAGAGTGGTCTATTGTAGGTTTGCAACAGCATGTATTATATATACTGCCGAAGAAATATCAAAAAATAGCAGCTCTATTCAGTCAAACCAGTAAGAAACCAAATGTTTGGTCAATATTGTGCGTACCCTTTCCTAGGAGTGCATCTGTTGATTGTGTTCACCCCACATGAGGTGCTTTTTCATTGTAAAAAGAAACCTTCACGTGGAGCCAGTGTTATTTTTAAGTGGCTTTCTCTTCAGGTAGCCTGAATTCTCTGTGAATTATAAAACTGGAGGGACAACTTTAGGAAACCTTGCCGCAGAATGAAATGCTGGATATCTGTGATGCATTTTTTTCATCATACACACAAGTGGAATTCAAATCAGAACATTTTGTAAGGGAACGTGGAAGGGTTGTATACGATCAAACTGTGCACACAGCCTGTGAGCAGTAAAAAACTAGGTACTTCTAGATTACTAAAATGTCCCCCAAGTCATAATTATAAATCAAGATGCATGTGTTCAAAAGATTGGTGTCTCCATAAAGTGCCCGAAATTCAATATTTTTAGCCTACTCTGTCTTCTGAAAGTGCCTGCATATTTTATATTCCCTGAGTGCTAAAAATTGTCTCTGTATTTTATGTATTGTTGTTTGTAGAGCTCTATTTGCAAACATAACTAACAGCTAGTACTGGAGATGATATACAGGCTGTATAGAATGCCTGAGGAAAACAAATCTGGAAGCATACAAACGCTGGAACCTTCCAACTATATATTTCAAGGACACTATAAGAATTTTTAACCTCATGCTAATTCTGTTAAGAGTATACCATAGCTGTGTGGGATGCTTCCTTGTAGCTCACAGGAAGGAAAACTGCTCCAGACTGTTTATCAGGCATGTTTCCATGGTTGTTGTACCTATAGATGCAAAAAAAAAAAAAAAAAAAAAAAAAAAAACACCCACTTGCCATAGTCATCGAGGTGTGCAGTCAGTGAGGTGTAGTTCCTGTAGATGCTGTGTGTTATCCACTGGAAATCATCTGCTGGCGAATGGTCCCTGGGGCAGACGTAGCACTCTGAAGCAAGGTGCACAGTTGGAGGGCCCCAGACATCTGATTGCAACAGCTCAGAGCTGTCAGGGGGAAAGGGGCTCCCACACAATTCCCAGATGAGAGATCTGACATCGGTTCATTCATTCAACAGCAGTGCTGGGAGGTGCATTGGCCCAACCACAGCCTAAAAAATGATTTGGGAAGCACTCCTGGTGTCCTCCAAGGAGCCTCAAGTACCAGGTAGCATGTCATGGAAGTCTCCATGAGGACTCGTCAGCATGGATGGCACCATGGTGTTGACACAGGAGTCCCTCTTTTGGCTCACAGCATGTGTCCTCTTGCTGCTGTCCTCAACGCAACCATTTTTTATTATTGTGGAAGGATACAGATTAAATGGAGAAAAAAAAATTGTCTTCAGTTCAAGGTTGGCTACGTTAATGTGGTACCAAAAAATATCAAAGCTAAGCTTGAAATCGAGGACTCAGAGATAAGCAACACAGTCTGTTTTGATTCCTTTTTAAAATGCATTCTAATGAACAAACACTTTCAGGAGGAAAACAACTGCTTCCATCCAGTTTTCATTTCTGTACTGCACAGTTACTCTTCTGATGAGAGGAGGCTCGCTAACCATGCATGTGCACAGAAAACCAAAGGTCTGTGGCTTTTACCCCCAGGTCACAGGCTGGTGTTACCCTTGGCCCATCTATCTTGTGCAATGGGTATTTCTGTAATAAAGTGGATTTTTGTTGGTTTTTAGGCTACACTGAGCTGCATGAGCAACTGGGAGATGTCAGCAATACCAATACTCATACCCAAATATGACAGATCTTTCTCTCAATGTATGGCCATGTCAAAGAAAAAACAGATATTCCATAGTGTAAATTACTTATATTTTCTCCGTATAACACTATTATTTACATTTACATAACATGTTTTTGGTACAGTTACATTCAAAGGGAATACATTTCAAAGCTCCTCCTTAACCAAACAAGACAGAAACAGTGGAGATGGACAGAATCTGAAAGAGCTTTGGATATGATTGCACATGGCAGATGATGAATTAGTCCCAGCGCTTGTTCTGACAGACTGAATGAAAATGTGACTAGCAGTGCAAAATCCGTCACAATTTAATGAGATCCTAAATGCTAAACATGCAAAATAACATTTTTTTTCCTGAGATTAGGTTTCAAATATCTTATTTTCATTGCACAGATTATCACTGAGATGCAGCAACTTCTTTCAGCATTCAAAGAGCACCTGCATTGGTTCATACAAAAGATTAGCATGCAAAACGCTGAATAATTCAGAATGCCTTGAGTGGGTAGAAGGATGAGCACACTGGAAAAGAACCTGTTTTTCTGAAAGAAGTTTGTCTTTGCATTAAAAAAAAAATAACATGTTTAAGCATTTTTTTTTTTAATGAAACCATAGTTTTCAGATTGGGAACAGCCACCCTTTGTTGTGACCCACATCATGTGGCTGCCAAACTCAGCCCACAAGTAGAAGAGAGACATAAAGCATTCAAGCAGCAACTCTTAAAAGTCAGGATTTTCAAATCCATATTTTTCAGCTCAAGATTTTTGCCTTTCAGTCAAAACAGAATTTTTGGCACATGGGTAATTGCTTTTTATTTAACACTGGAACAACGTTTTTAAGACAAATACTTCTAACAAAACAATGTATTGATTTTTTTTAAAAAGAATCACTTCTGATCCACAGGTAGTTTTGTTAGAAATGTTGAAATAGCCCTGATGGGAACTTCTCTTGGTTTTATTACAGAACAGAAACTGAAAAATGTGGTTGATCTATGAGCTTGAGATGATCAGCTGTATGCAAATTTTAAAAAAGCAATAGATAGTTTATTAACCAGTATTCTTCTGAGCTAATCAATCACTAGCAGTTCTAGTCCTTGAACTTGCTGTGGATAACCTGATATTTCTGTCTGATAGGAGTTTTGGTGATTCCTTCGAGATCCAAACCAGATTCTTGTTGTTGTAGAGTCCCATCAAACTCATTGTCTCTGAATTTAAGGCTGCCATTTGTGTCCATTATTTTGCTGAGCTATCATATACTACATTGTAGAGGTTACAATTTAATTTCATTGCATGATAAATAAACACAAAAATAATCTATAAATTAAGAGAACTGGTGGTGACCTTTATTGGTCACAGGAAGCCGTCCAAGTATAAAATGCAGCTGACAGATGAATTTCCAGAAGTCCATTCTAAACATGTGTCACATTTCTAATTTTCTTTGGGCTGACCAGATGATCAGTACGCTTTTGAGGCTGCCCCTAGGACAGAATGAAAGCAGTTACAGAACTAAAAGAAATGCTAGAAAAGCAGTCCCACAAGGGTCCTCAAGAGGTTACCTGCCACCCCTCACCCCAAAGCATTATGAAAAAATTAAATCTATCATCAGCAACCCACTCAGAATCTAAATACAAAGAAAAGGAGGAACGGCAGAATAAAACCAAAAAAAAAAAAAAAAAAAGAGCTTATATAAGTCTCACGTGCATACACCGATGGCAATTTTGGGAATTCATTAATTGGTCTTATGCTATCTAAGAACTTGTGTGCTCTGCAGTCCTTATTGTTCCAAGCAAAAGATTTTGTTGGGCATTTCCCCTCCAGTTTTCTTAAAGAAACTAACCCATAAGCTGTAATAAAAAGTTAACATCTGACATTGCTTTCCTAATACACTGGAAATTGCAACAATAAGCATGCCAATATTTCATACACCCGAAAGAACATTCACAACATCTCCATGTTTATCTAAGGCTGGCTTTTTTTTAAAGTTCCCATGGTTAGCATCATTCTGCTTCCACCGACAGCAGTGTTTTCAAGCTGACCCCAGTGAGATCAGCTCGGCAGTTCTGAAAACGCTGCCTTCGTTTGAAATCAGTGCTGTGGGTTTCCAGTCCCAATTACTTTCATGCTTCTGCTGCTGGCTACTGTTCCTTGCATTTTCCCACCTGGTCGCAGTCCCTTGCGCATTAATGGAAATTTCACTTTTCTTCACAGCCGAAATTTTTATCAAGCCTGAGCTGGTTCCCAACTATTGACCAAACTTCCTATAGTTTGTTTCTCAATTATTAATCATGTACAGCCTGTATTGCCTTGGTATTCTTCCAGTATGAAACATCATGAATAATGTATTTGGTACCTCTACGTTATTGAATAAGCCGTAGAGGAAAATGTTAGATAACAAATGTGGACAACATTTCTCTGGTATTTAATGAGTCCCAGCACCTCAAGGAAAACCATGGGATAAATATAACTATCCTAGAAACATTTCATAAGACAGATGCCTTCTGTTCTAAACACAACTCTGTTCGCTCCCCTCCCCCCTCTTTTTTTTGTTGCAAGAACATGCTGCTGTTTTCCAAATTTACCCTCCTTTACTGTTTATTTCAGCAGAGAGGAGCGGTGCTCTGGGAAGTAACAGGATTGCCTGTCTCTGCTCAAAAGACCTTTTCCAAGATCTCTCTGCTGCTCTTAATTTCTTATAGTTCAGCCATAGCCCAAAGACCTTAGTGGTGCTCAACAGAGACATCACTCATTCATTTCCAGAGCACGTGAGAAGTTTCCTCTGGCCTGTGTTACCCTGGAGATTAATATATGATGCGATTTTCTCCGTTTAGTGCAGAACAGTTACTTGGCATTTCCTGGTCCTTCAGTTACAGGTCTGCTAAGGCTGGCATTCTCACTAGGGCAGAGGTTTTGAGATGCTCTCTGCCACCGCTCCTTCAAAAAATTAACACGTTTACAAGTAGAGTGGAACAACAGAAAAAGAACAGCTGGAAAAAGCTGAAGGCAAGTGCTGTATTTGTGGAAAGCAAGCATTCCCAGATACTCTACATTGTCCTTTGAGTATAAAGTATACTGAACTAGTTCGCATGCCAAGTAACTGGAAAATTGCAGAGGGAGTCCAAGAGCTCCTCACTGAACACTGTCTCTGAAAATTCCTGGCATAGGTAATTATTTGAATCCCATGCTTCACTAAATATGGGGGTGGGAATACTTTGAAGAATTTGTTGTACAAAAATATTCTTGCACCTGGATTTACAGAAGGAACAAAGACACTAACCAGGAAGGTCATCAGGTAATGCTGATGAAAGGGGCAGAATTTATGGCCACTAGGAGACCATACTACAGAAGATCCTGTTTTGTGTGTGCTTATGAATAGGAGGCAGCCTGAGGACTTGCACCAGCTGGGGCTAAACAGCACTATTCATTCCTATCTGATAGCACTTGGGAAAATGTAACCCCTGCATTCCTCTTTTGCCTTAAAAATATCATCTGCAAGACTGAGCCTTCCAGTCCATTCGTTGTCGTGCCATTTCTTCTCACCACCAAAGAAGGAGCCAAGCAGCAAGTTTGCTGCTGGGGTGGGGACTGTGCCCACAATGGACCTGGTTCCTCTCTGTCCTGCTTCATCTTGCATTGTTACCTGCTTTTGAGCAAATGCTCCATGTTACTTATATTTTATTCTCACTGTGCTGTGATATCAATTAATGAAGAATTTCATGAATTCCAATCAATTCATGCTGGCTACTGTCCCATTTTCTGTGGAGCTTTCTCTGAAGTAGAATAGCCTCACAGAGGTTGCAGTTAACTATGTATAACTTTGCTGAAATTGGGGCTGCTGGTTCACTGACCTAAACTTCACTTTCTGATGCTGTGGAAGATCTCAAATAGAATGCATTATAAATGCAAAATACAAAGGAGTAGGATGACAAGAACCATTTCATATTTAAACCTTTGTATTTCAAGACCTGCCTGTTGACTGCCATTCTGCCCCAGATGCCTTTTTATAAGGATTAGTATAAAGGGACTATTACACCAGGAAAAGCGTTGTATGGTTTGGTGGTTTGGTTGGGGAAACAGATGCCCAGATCCTTCCATCTCTTTCAGCAATTCCAGCAATGCATGGGTGAATCAGAGGACAAAATGAGTGTGTGTATCAGCTGATTGCAGGGTTGAATCCTTCAGTCAATGAAGAAAGGACTTCTGCGACTGCAAGCATGTTGTAGTCATTTGTGCAACCCATATGACATCAGTGATATGAATGATGAACACACATCTGGCATTATGAAACAGGGCTCTGATCTCTAAATTGATTTGACAGATGGCAGCTCCTCAGACACTGACGCTGTGGAAATGTGTGACAAGCTGAAGGCTTTGCCTGCTATTAGCCAGCCAAAAAAAAAAATCCAAGTCTAACTGCATTAGAACAAATTGCTGAAATTAATGTGGTAGGAGTACTTCCAAATGTGTCTGCGTGCATCACACATTCTGCTAACTGCTAGAACAAAAAATCATGGAGGCACAGCTTTCTGAAGGTTATTTTTCCCCCTTCCCTCAGTTTTTAATTCTCTTTCTAAATTCACTTCATTTACAGGAAAACACCCACCCAAAAACTCTGGATACCCTCAAAATATTTTAGATACACCCTTGCTTCAAATAGCAAACCAGTTCCATCCTGTCAGCTCTTAGTACACTCAGCACATTTCCCTGTCCATCAACAGACACACAAACTGGCAATTCCTTCGTACTTCTTTGTCGTTTATTCCCACCCATGGAGCTTCACCGCTCCCCTTCTGCCACAGACACTTGGAAAAAATTATGCTTCAGTCTTCAAGCTGCACCTGCCTTTCCACATCTGTATCATCAATATTTATTACTCTCTTAATCAAGGTATGCTGACCAATGAATGTCATAACATGACATATTCTATAGTACATTTCACCAGTAAGGGTAAAATTATTTGCTGTCATCGGTTTATATTTCTGTTTTATTAGTCTTTTAATTTGATTTTGATGGCTTAATTTTTCTTCTCAAACAATCCACGGAGTCAGAGCAGTTATATACAACGCAATAAATGTAGCTACAATCCATCACTCATTACCTCCTCGGTATAAAACCACAACCACAACCACAGCTACATAATATTTGCAGTTTATAGAGTGTCATTTGGAGTAGTTAAGGAGAAAAATAGATCCGTCCCCATTAATAGTGACTCAGTCTGGACTGAAGAGTGTGGCTGTGGTGGTCAATCCAAGCCTTGGCTAGCTCTGCTGAAGTCAGCTGAATTACAGCACGGATGAGCCTGTCCCACTGTAAACGAGCACTCCCTTTAACAAAATAGTCTGTTTTATCACAGACACTTATGGCATATTAAATGGACTATTTATGGTTCTTGTGTAGGAGACTGTGCAGTCCTGCAAGACCCTGAGTCTCTAGAGCTCCTTTGGTAGCAGTGGGACTTGCAAAATGTCCATTCCTCTGAGGTGGCCCTATGGCCCTTGCTCAGGCTAAGCTGCTCATGGGGCTACCCCAAAATCTGCCAGAGCCAGGATAAGGATCCCCCACACTGCACTTGGGTTTTGGAAGAAGCTCTGTGTAGTGGGTTAGGGCGTATGAAACAGCCCCCCAGGCACTTGGCCTGCAGCTTAGCCCTGGGACTGGGAGCAAGGATCACTCTCCTGCCATTGCTGACGGTAACAAAATATGCAATTAAGCAGCAGCCAGTAACTCTACTCTCCATTTGACCTTTTCTTGGTTAATGTAATCAAAAAGAGGACCTTCCAGCACCCCTGACTGATGCTCCTGGCCTCCTCTTCTAGTGGTGGGTAATTTTTTCCTCAGCTCAATAATTTAGTTCGATATTCCTCATTTTTTTTAATGTCTAGCACGTCTTTTTTTTCTTTTTTCTTTTTTTCTTTTTTTTTTTTTCCCTCCTCCTTCACTTAGGCATTACTTTTCCCTGAGATGACTTGCCAGATCTTTTGTTCATGTTGTGAATTTATCAGTGCAGTTACCGGACAACATTTATCTTCTGTGAATATTTTGCTTTAGTTTCTGACTCAGTGAGTTTGATTGGCCCATAGCTGACCACCTACATGAATTTCTGTTGTCACTTTTTACTGTGAGACCCAGCAGGTGTTTCAGGCTTTGTTGACCATGTTGGGTCAATGAGCAAAGACTTCTGAGGAATTGAAATCTTTGATACAGAGTCCCCATTAATCTCTCAAATCATTTAAAATTGGATCCTTTTACATATGGAACAAAAGGTATCGAATTTAGAGCTGATACCCTCAGAGACCCAGGGAGATTTCTAATGCCTTCAGTCTGTGCTGGTGGAGCTTATACAAGCTGAAACTTCCCATCTAGCTGTAGTGAGGTGGGGGTTGGCCTGTTCTCCCACGTGCCTGGTGACAGGACGAGGGGGAACGGGCTAAAGTTGCACCAGGGGAGTTTTAGGTTAGATGTTAGGAAGAATTTCTTTACTGAAAGGGTTGTTAGGCATTGGAACAGGCTGCCCAGGGAGGTGGTGGAGTCACCATCCCTGGAAGTCTTTAAAAGACGTTTAGATGTAGAGCTTAGGGATATGGTTTAGTGGGGACTGTTAGGGTTAGGTCAGAGGTTGGACTCGATGATCTTGAGGTCTCTTCCAACCTAGAAATTCTGTGATTCTGTGATTCTGTGATCTAGTTTTCTCCCGGCAGTGGGGGAAACGTACTGTGTAGCAGGTATGTTTTCCCTTGCCCAGTCAAAATACAGTTGAAAAATTTTCATTCACCACGATTGCCCTGCTTTCCATCTTGTCCCCATATCCATGAGTTTCTTCTAATTTTAATTCTGAATTCCATTCAAATTTTGCCCATTTGGCCCTCTTTTCTGGCCTTGTAGTTGTGGTGAATCCCAATACCACATAGTTCCAAGGAAGCCAGCTACAGAAATCTTAAGTTCACCTTGCAGAGAGGGAGAGACAAAAATTTAGGTCTTCAGTCTCCGTGACTCTTCCCATCAGTAGCTGGGTTCCTTGTTCCCTCCCCACACTGCTCCTGAGGGAGAACCTGGGCTCTTCGCTTCTTACTGACCCCCATGGAAGCACCACAAAGGTGTTAGCTCATTTTTCCTGATTACCCAGGAGAGAGAATGGTAACTTGCTGGAGTCCACCACTATACAGACTCCTTGACTGCAGAAAATTGTTTGAGCAACCCCTCTTTGTCCTGGTTCTCACTGGTTCTCCCTCCATTTCTCATTAAAAAAATCAAAAAAAAAATAAAAAATCCCCAAATCCTTTGGGAATATTTCCAGGATCCATATGGGGAAAGGGAACTGAGAAACACAACTTATCAGCAAACAGTTAAATGGCTTGCCACCTGATTTCTGCTGATTGACAAAAAATGTGTTATAATGAAGGAGCACCACAATGTTTATTATGCAATATATTGGCTACAGTGGTGATTGAACTTTATTAAAATGCATCCAGTAACTCACCTCTTTGTCAGAAAAGAGAGCTTTTGCATTTATCAGGGAAGGTTATGAATGTAAAAGACAAAAACACTGTATGTTGCCTGGGAAATGTTTCACTATGTTTCTATATAATCCCATAAACCTAAATCATGAACTGTAAATCCACAATTTTAGGTAAAACATTCATCAGACAATATTTGCATTTCCTTTATCAGCTCCTGTATGTACAAGATGGTGTCATCACAAAATGCTGAGAAGCCCTTTCACACTGAGAAGTAGTTTTTGTTTACGAGCCAATTTTAGATTGCTAAATATTCCTTCAACATATTAAAAAATATATAAAAATATTTTTCACCTGCAAATTATCTCTCGATATCTTTCAAAAATCTGCATGCAGTTACCAAAGCAACTAGAAGCCACCTTAGCAGACTAGTACCAAATATTGCCCAGGAACAAGTGGTTTAACAGAAATGGTTCAACTCTATGCTGTGTCCCTCTGATGGGTATCAAAGTTTCCCTAGATATTCAGCTGCAAAGACCTCCTAGGCCATCCTACCCAGCATCTGACATAGAGGGCTGCACCTTTGTGTTTCAGTTTCATGTTTCAACCCTCAGCTGTGTTGAGCATGCTTTTCAGCTTCGCATTTATAATATTTTGTTTAACAAGTAATTAATGTCAAACATAATAACTACCAGCTACAGATACATCATTATCATTCCTATTATATTTACTGTTATTATTGTGATCATTGCTTTAATCATCGATTGAGTACTTCCTAAATTTTATTGTGTGCTGCAAGAACAAGACATACTCTGCTATGATTTATATGCAATGTCATCTCAAGACAGATTTCTGCATTGCACATGTTGAAACATATCTTCAGAAATAAATGAGTTATCGCTGTGTTGAATGGTGAACTTGGTACTGCTATTTTCCCAAGAGAATATTGGCAAAAAAAAAAAAATCATGAAGATGTTAAATGTATTTTATAAATGTATGGCATAAATTAAGATCCATGTTGCTGTTGTGCAAGAAGCTGAGAGCCTACCACCATGCTTCAGAATAGAGGCAGATGAGGATGAAAGAAGTAGAGGAATAAATACTGAGCCCTGCTTCTTTATGCTTTTTGTCTTGTGGAAAGGGGACAAAAAATGAGAGTAGACTGGATGTTGGTTCCTTGCTTCCCCTTCCATCATTTACTGCTGAGATGCCAAAGGTCTCTTAGATTGGTGCTAAGCTCCTGACTGAAGAAACTTCTGCAGTATGGAAGTGCAATTGGAAAATGCAATCTTTAAATTATCCAGAGAAAAAGCTCTTTTACTGACTGCATCTGCACTGGATTTTGTTTGTAAAGGAACATCAAGCGCCACATTCAATGGTGCCTCCATCTCAAATCCACAGCTTGTCTAGTCTGGAGACTGGTGAGAAAAAAAAAACAAACATTGCAGACATCTACTTTTGCGGCAGTACATGTGTAACAGCTGTCCAGCATTATTACACACCTGGAGCAAAGCAAACCTCCATATTAATGGCTTAATGTATGCAGAGGCAAATTCTCAAAAGCTGAGCCAGAGTTATTCTGTCTGGTGAGGGTGGAAGATGTAATTAGTGGTATCAAGTGGGCTGGTCAGAGAGAAGGTGACTTTTTAATCCTGGGAATGATGAGAAGGCTTTTTCCTATGGTAACACCGTCCTAGTCAGGGCTACCGACTGTGCTGGGAGAAAGTCCCTGCTGACATTTGGAGGAAGAAAAATATGAGCAGCAATGGAAATGAAAAAGCAGACACAGACTGAGGAGGAACAGTCTGTGACTCTATAACTTTAGGCTAGGAGGTGGGGAGAAAGATGTAACAGGAATCTGGGGAGAACAGATGGTGGCTAAAGCATTATTAGACATTTCTTCCAAATATCCGGGGTGTCTGTTTCTCCCCCACTTCCCACCCCCTAATAAATCAATCTAAACGCAAGACTAAAACACAAGGCATGCATCATTATAAACAGAAAATTCAGGAATGCTTAAGGGATCATTCCACTTATCCAATTACAGCTGTAATTGAGTTTTAAAATCTACATCCACCCAAAATCTATGTTTGGTTAAAGTACAATATGCACTGTGTGGAAAAAAAATAATAATAAAAATAAATAATTACAATTACCTTTTGTGCAGACCTGGTTTGTAAATCTGCATCACGGACAGTGAACTTTGTAGACATTGGAGGAGGAGGGACAATTCCTGTAATAAGAATATACAAAATTACTGTTATTCAGTATCCACGATAGTATAACCACGTATAGTATAACCACAAGCCATTCAGGAATACAGCTAAATATGCTTTAATATTGTCAGCCAAACACTAGTTAATGAATATGAAAGAAGCCTATCTAGAAGCCAGCAGAATAAATTTGTCTGGGTTTATCTTAGTTTTCCTTTTATTTTTTGAACCTGCTACATTTTACAATACCACATGCTCTTGAAATCTTTCCACTGTATTTATTTCTTCACAATTTATTTGTTAGAGAGACAAGGGTATATGCCTGGATTATAGACTCTGCACAATAATTTTATGCCATTAAGTGTTTGATTAAACGTTTTGATAATAATGCAGTTCTAAACGCAAGTGCTGGGTAAAGCTTTGGTGGAGACTTACATTTGCTTTTGAAGAGGCTTTGTGCTTAAGGACTAGAATTTATAATGCCTTAGTCATTTATCAGGAAAATCATAATTCACTGACATATTTTTATTAATGAAGTCAGCAATGTGAGGAAAAGGACTGTAAAGGATGGTTGCTCAACTGTTTTCACGTGGAAAACATAAGCCATTTAAAAACAAGCTTTCTTCCAACCCCTGCCCCCCTACCTGTCTGTATTTTCTACCCTGTCATGGCTCTGCAGTCACTGTGCAGTAACTATTCTATAGAGACCACAGATAAATAAAATTCATAAGAACCATTGCTGTAAAATGTAATTGTAAGCCTGGTTTCTTACGGAAATTAATAATATCTGCTTATGCTCACTGTGGATGCGAATCTCCACCCACTTCAGTAACTCAATAACATTTGAACTTATTGAAGAGTCTCAGAAATTTTGATATACTCAAAGTCTTTCAAGTCAACAGGTGAGACTGGAAACTGGGCATCATTGCTTCTCTTTTTCATGGAATTCCTTGGGGGAAAGGAGCGGAAGAAAAGACATGTATAAAGACGTTCTTGCTCTGTTATGTGTCTTGTTATGGTATAACTGCTGGAGACAATGCGTTATGCTACTCAGCACAACAAATGGATGCATTCTTTTACCCATGGCTATATCATTCCCCAAGAAAATGGAAACACTCTCTGAAAGTAAGGTGAGGATAGTGATATGATATCCTGAAATATCATTACCAAAGGGAATACTTTGGACAATAACGTTGCACAGATGAACCTTGCAATAACTTATATAATTAATTAACAAAAATATTATTATTTTTCAGTTGCAGGAAAAAGCTACTAACAAAACAACAAAAAAATAAAAAATAAAAAAATAAAAAGCTAATAATGAATGAGCATTAAAACCTTCAGAGATTCAGCTGTAGTCAGGGATGTAGCACAAGTCCCAGGAGCTAACTGAAGGAAAAGAGCTTCCTCAAAATGTCAATTGTCATGTCTCCTGTGTTTCCTGTGGATGTCTTTTTCATTTTATTTATTTATTTTTTAATTCATTTTTTGTTTGGTTGGTTTATGTTTTGTTGCTTTGCTTTGTTTTTTGTTTTTCAGTCCAATGTGCAAAATGTTGCCTAAATCAACAATCATATGATAGTCCAGTACTGGCCCTCAAAGGTATTTGGAAGAACAAAGTCGTTAAAAACAAAACAAACAAACAAAAAAAAACCCGCATAATTACAAGTAAATTCAGCTCCAAACAACTTGGATGTTTTCTCAATGCTTTTGAAGGACTGTACTCTAGATGATCCAAAATTTTATGAGAACAAGTCCTTCATAAGGTGTTGTGGAATCTTGTTCTTTAATTACATGATGCGTTATCCAAACACTTGTGTGCCTGTGTTGAAAAACAGCTTGACGATATGCAATTCACTCACTAGGGATTCGTCCTGTGTGCTGTGGTTCCTCTGGAATGTATCCCTCATTTTCACTACCATTCCTTTGCCCATTTTTTGCATGGCCATCTGTTTTCTTTGTAGCTGAAATTTTCCTAGGGAAAAAAAAATACTGTCATTAGAACTTCATTATGATATGAGAACTCTTGGGTAGTAGGCATCAGAGAAAATATTATATGTCCCACTTTTGAAAAAAATACAGAATACATCTGGGCCTTCCAAATATTCAGCTACTGCAAATCTCGTCCTATATAAATACTGCCTATGAAGTTCTGGATAGAAAGTTTCCATCAGCTCTTTTACAAGCAAGAAGGAAAATAGAGTAAGCAATCTTCTCAGAGTGAAGACTCTGTTCCAGATCACAAGCTTTGTAGGAAATTAATTTTTATCTCTAATTCTGAATTACAGGATAGTAAGTGTCCCAATAAGGGAATACCAGTCAAGTCATCTACAGCAACTCATCATTTTTGACTGAACCCACCCAACTGCAATAAGAAAGCATGCCAGCTCACATCTACACAGTTTGGCTCTCAGGTGATTTACCTGTACACCCCAGAGTTAATTTACTGTGCACATGAACACAGTCACAAAGAAGTTGATAGAACTTCTTTGGTTAAAGTTACGCATCTCTGAACTTGCAAAGGTCCTGCAGAGCTACACACTGAGTAAAGAGGGCATTTTTACTCAAAACTTATGGTAGGAAAAACACTACTATTCATTTGTTCTAACCACAGATTCCTCTCTGGGATGATCCCAGGTCCATTTTTGCCCAGCTCTATAGCATGGCCAGCATAAATTGATGGCAGGACTATGATGATCCAGGGACTTGTAGGGAAAGATGGAAATATTCTCGGTTAGCAGTACTTGTGGAAACTGTTGCATCGACTTATTTATGTTCAGTAAGAATCACTTTACAGGTCTGTAGAGCTTCAGATGAGTATTTCTGATGCGCACGGAAGTCTGACTATCCAGCTGTGACTATATGGTTGCTTTTTTTAGGAGATAAACATGTTAAATATCACAAAGAAACCCGTCATGGTTGATAGGAGATAGCAATTGTTTAGGAGTACTACCTCCACAAGACGGTCTTCAGTCTATTTTATCTGATCCTTAGGTCTCAACAAATCCAGCATTGTAGCCAAGCCAAAATCAGTTACAAAAAAGTGTGGGAGGTACAGAAAAATAACCAGCCAAGTTAAAAATAAATGTTGTAGGAATCAAAACAATATATCTTTAGTCTCACTGTTTCTTCACTACTACCTCAACATAGCTTGCACAATCTGGACAGTCATTATTCTTTTTACTGCAGGTAGGTTCCCCCAAGGAAAAAAAAAAAAAAAAAACACTAAGCCTTTGTGCAACTGTCAACACTGACTTGTCCCAGCTAATCCATAAAGCCTGGACTCAGCCCAGTGCTTAAGCACGTTCTTTACCTTTTGCTTAACTCTCAGGCTGTAAGCAACTTCTACAAAGCTGGAATGACAACTCATGATTCAAGTTAATGGGAAAATAGGAGCTTTACTGTACTAAGATTTTTTCATGAATATTTGCTCTAGACCAGATTCAAAGACATAGGGAAAAAGTAATGCTAAGCCCTCCTCTGGGTCTGTTTGTGTTGCCTGTAAGAAGGTACTGTGCAGACCCTCCAGGGGCAGCACCAGCAAGGCAAGGCCCTGGAAAGGGCATGGACCTGGCCATAGCAGTCCCTGCGGCTGGGTAAATGCCTCCCTGAATGTACAATTGATTTTGTCATAGCAGGATTGACCCTTGCAAAGGGCTTGTGGCACAGCCAGGTCAGAATCGAAGCAAAAAGGTTTTGTAGTGTTGTATTCATACCAAAACCGATATGCAAGTTGCACTTGCTTTTGACCTCCCGTTCCCTGCTTATGTAGTCTTGCCCTATTTATGTAGCTGCACTTGGTAAAATGATCGATTAAGCATCATAAACTAAGAAGTCACATGGAAGCTTACCGGCATGGCATGGTAGGATTAGCATTGTTTCCTCCGGAGAAAACAGTATTGTTTTTATTTTATTTCATGTCCAAAAATAGTGTATAAGTGGAAATCTGCCAACAGACCTTTATAAAATTTCCCCACAAGAGGCCGTTAATGAAGCTAGGTATTACCAAAATGAGAGGCAAGGTGTTGTAACGTTTTGTAAACTCATTAAGAGACAGGGAGGTAAATGCCCTGCAAGCACAAGCTGTGCATGAATTTACACTGCTTCCTAGCAGCTTAGAAAAGTAACTCTGGTAACCTCACTGACATTGCTGTTAGAGCTGCACTACTGATAATGGATAGGACCTTAATACTCACACCCATCAACTCAGGATTTTTAACATTTTTCAACTCCGTGCAATGACGTACCAACAGCTTGGTATTCAAGCACGCCTGGTAATCACTTGATTAAGTGTCGACACTCACCAGCGGGGCAGCTTATTATATTTTATGTTTTGTTTAATTTTATTTTGTTTAGTTTTATTTTACTTTATTTTATTTATTTTGTTTTGTTATGTTTTGTTTTATTTTATTATTTTATTTGCCTGCCAATCTGCAGCGGAGCCCCGGGCCCCGCTGCTGGGCTCACAGTGACCTCCTGTGGACGTGCTGGCAAACGCCCGGGACCCAGAGGCAGGCAGCCTGCTGTTCACACCTTATTCAGCTTACCTTGCTTCACTTTCGTACGTGGATCCTGGGGGGAAAAAGAAAAATTTATTTAAAATGCTGGAAAATAAAACACGACCTACTAGAGAGCTCGTCTCAGAGCGTGCACTGTGCTCCAGCTACCACGGGAGCATCTCCCCTCATTTCCAGGACTGTGCAATAGCCCCACAGGACAGCTTACAAAGAAACTGGAAATCAGGATCACGGCCCTTAAGATAGGTTTCAACAAAGAACTTCAAGACAGGAACAAAACGTCATTGGAAGTTAACGCGCTCCTGAAATGCCCTTGTAGTTAACACGAGTGGCAAAACTCTGTGCCACGGACTACTTTGGGACCGAGTTATAGGAGAAAGCAAGGTGAGAGTAGGGAGCATCTTATGCTGGTCATGGTTAAGGGCATGATCAGCCTGCTTGCATTTCTGCTTACAGGTCTTTGCACTACACAAGGACTGTCATAAGTTGTAGATTTATATCTAATTTAAGGTACTTTTTAATGTATAGGCCAATTGTGAAGGTCCACTTACCTTTCTTTAGGCAGCAGCAGCGTACGACAACCACAATAATAATGACCAGGAGAATAAAACCAACAATTGAAAACACGACTGCAAGTGCAATAACCCATGTGCTTATGCTGTCTTCACTGTAACCATTTTCTGTTAAATTAAATGGATAAATATTGTTTCATCAGAATGGATAAATATTGTTTTATCAGAGTCTCAAAACATTGTTTTCAAAATATTTAACTTTTCTGTGAAAGCCTATTAACTACTTCTTGACTATTTAGCAAGGAGGCTGTGTTTTCCAGATGATGGTCTCTCTATTTATGAGTGGTGGCCAAGCTCTCAAAACGTTTCCAAAATAAAATTCTTTATTGCAATGGTAACTTTTCTGACAGCCATTTCTTTCAGAAAAAAATATTCCAATCAAGTATTCCAAAAATACTCCAACCAAAATTTTATTTTGCAGATATGCTGAGTGTCCCATCATCCTTTGGAGGCCTTTTGGGCTGGGGATAGGAGTTAAGATTCAATTTAGATATCTATACTGCAGATTTTAAACATCTTGCCTAGCTACTTTTGTCAGTGGAGAGAAAATAGGTATTTTGGGTTACCATTCACCTGGCCAAACGTATATGTGTCCCTCTGGTTAAGATGATCAGCTCTGAAGAAGCGTCCATTTTTCCCCACTGACCACAGTCACAGTCTTAGGTGCCTAGTACAGGTGGAGATTTCTAGCCTGTAGATTTGACTTTCTGATGAATCCCACAATGGAATTTCTCCCACTAATTTCAGCAGGTGTTTGATTTTAGGACATGCTTTGTAGGACATCTATTTGGTCTTCACTTAAAGAGCAGTGAAGTCCAAGAACTGTAGCACAGTTCAGGATACTGCAGCTACTAGCCCATCTTCACTACTGGCAGTTTAACAACATTAAATTATTCTTTTGTCTTTGCTGTAATCTACAGTGCTAGATGAGGTGATTTCAAGATAATTCAACATCTTGGTGAAACTGGTTGCTATGAACAGGTTTCCTAAGAGAGCTCCTGCATCACAGAACTTTAAAAATACCCCAAGTTTCTTACGCAGCTGGGTGCATAAGGAAGGTGTCAGTTCTCACTGCCACATCATCCTGCCCTTTGGTTTTGACCAGATATTTTAGAACTACATCTAATTTGTCTACCCTTTGAAAAGCAGCCCCCAAATCATTTTGACAGTTGTTTAGAGAAACGTTTCAATCCAAATTACAGGTGTGAAACGCATCCAAACTCAACAATAGCCATTCTGTCACACTGGGCTCATGATTGTCACGTCCTCATTAGAAGTCACGGTTAACAACTGCATGGTTACATTTAGCTGGCAGCCTCTGGGAAAAGTACCGCAGACGTGTAGATGTCTGGTAGCTTCACAGTGTCAGAGCTATTCCCCTGATGTATGACCCAGGGTACCCAATGCTTTACTTATAGTAAGGAATAAAGAAGCAAATCTATGTATTTGCCTGGTTTGCTTGAGGTTTGGAGGCTTCAGACTGCAAAGATACAGGAGCAGAGCCTCCTACAAAGCTTGAACCTTTGTTAGGAGTCTGAGTTATCCAAAGCTCGGGTCATTATGATTAAGCAATTTGTTCCAGTCTTCTTTAATCCTAATGCACAATCAGCATGTTTTGAATTTCTTCTGACAATTAGAGAAAACAAGCACTCACTAACCTGCAGACTAGTAGTTAAATCCGTAGGCTGTAATCAGTTGTGATTACAATTGATGAGAAACTTGTTCATTATTTTTTCATCCAGAAGTACCACAACAAATATATATATATTATCCTAATTCATTCCATAAAACATGCCACAGGGTTTCAAGATGGCTAAGATATGAAACACGTAGTTGTTTAAGTATAGAGCTAAATTTAACCTCTGCAATGAAGGGAGGAGCAAAACACACCTACACAGGTGCATACGCCCAAGCTCGCTGCCAGACCGAGGTATTTTCCACCCTGTCGGGTTCAGGCTACATGTCCAAAGAGGCTCTACAAAGCTGAAGTAAGGACAGGATACAACACAAACACTCCTGGCTCTTCAGCATAGCAGCTTCTCCCCAGTTTTGGAGGATCCAGAAAGAAACTGGGGCTGGGACCAGCAGGCATGAATACAGGAGCTGCCAGCTCAACGTGAAAGTAGGAGCAAATCCACACCACATTAAGTGTTTGGTGTGTACAAAGCCACCTCCTCATTCCATAGGGCCCATTCTCAGCTGCTGTTCTGACACCTGGTTCCTCCTAAAGCTGCCTAAGAATTTACTTGGGCAAAGTATCTGCAGAAAAGGGAATTTTCCCAGGCACATGCTTGTGACCAAGGAGAAAGAAGAGACTGAAAAAAAGATGGATATCACTTCTTGGACACTTTGGAGTTTTCCTAAGATGAAAAACAGAGGAAGATCTGGCTCTTTGTGGATTCCCTACATTCACCTTCTGCAGTACAAAGAACACATGCAGTCACCACCGAAGCCACAAAGAGCTTGGGACCAGCTAAAGGACTCTACTGAGGACCTCATTTTCCAATAATAGCTCTGTGAATAAATCTGCTGCAATAACTCCATAAAAGTTCCCAAATCTGGGGCCCAGCAAAACTGTGCTGTGAGTGAGGTACCTCTGGAGGAGGAGCAAATGAAACTAATAATACAACAGTTCTGGGGAAGGATTTCTTAAATTTTTAAAGCTAATCTTCATTCCTGACACCATCTAGCTGAGGTTGAGTCTGCATATGAGAAGTCAGACAAGCCCTGAGATTTTACATGTGACATACATTAGAAATTTTCTTCTGCCATAAATGTCATGTCTTTATTTCATTCTAATAATCTGAAGACTTCATATTCTCAACTGCTGACAAATTTTGAGTGTCTGATGCTGCAAAATGATTTTTCCAAAGAGCAATGAATTATGTCCTATACAATCACTAATTATATACTAATTGTGCTTCATGACATCTGTTTTTCTCCTCTTCTGATTTACAATGAGTAGCTATGGTAACTGAGGGTGGATACCTCAGTACTTCACAAACAAGTAGGCAGGGGAATTTATTAATTTCCTAAGGATAGTTCTATTTTGCTTAGTCAGTAATTAGGAGCAATCTGACTACAAAATAGTCATATTAAGAATGGTGAAATGACCTTTTTCAACTGCATTACAAAGCAAGTACTTCTGAAAAGACTTTCTAATACTGATTCATCCATAAAATAAAAGGCACAGTTACTCAGCCTCCTCACTTGTTTGTATGTAAAAACTTCTAAAACATACCCCTCATCAATCCACTATGAGAATGTTTTCGTATGTGGCACATTCACCCATTGCAGTAAATGAATCAGTTCATCAAGAGAAGCTGTCAATTTGATTATACAAGTTCATGATGCTTACCACATCATAAAAAAGAAATGTAGATTCTAGGCCCTACTCCTCACAGCAGGCAGCTGGGGTTGTATAGACTTGTTGCAAAAAAAAAAAAAAAACAGCCCATACATCCCATGCATTTCCCATACCACAGGCTAAGGCTAATTTAAAGGCTGTCACCACAGGGTGGACTATGTCACACCATCAGTGGCAGTGCACTTATGCCCAGAAACCTCAGCTCCTTGCCATGTGATTAGTGCTTCAAGTTCAGTTTGTCTTGAGAGTCTTCTCCCTTACAGTTGAGACACTTGGCCAGTCCTAACAGATAAATGCTCCTAAGCACGATCTGACATTGTCTTCCTATATTTTCATAGGTTGTCAGTAAGGCCAAAGATTTGTGGTATTATGAAAGTATATATATATATGTTGACAACATTAGTAACAATGCTTAGGGTTATCATAGTCTTGCTAGCAGTTCTTGCTGTCTGCTCAACATTCACGCTTGGCTTAGATACTGAATTTCCTTAAATAAAAGGCAATAATAAGCAACCAATGCATTGCCCAAAGAATTCCATGTATATTGCTGTAGGACAATTTTTATTTTCCTCTAGGATGCGAAAAAGAACATGACAGATAAAGGAATGCAGGCACAATGGCTCTTTGGTCTAAGTGGACTTTGTGGCTTATTAGACTTGTACCAGTCCTTTCACAGAGGTGAAATTAACTGTACCTACGTATCAGTTTGTGACTATCAAGTCCTACTTCTATCACCTTTGCATATCTCACAGTGTTTAATTTGCAAATAAAATACTTTCCAAAACAATACAAAGTATAAAGAACAGTTCTGAGAAAATAGCATAGGCAAAGTACAATAAACATTCACTTACCTGAAGTAGAGTTGACAAAGAAAACAGTTATAGTTGCATTCTGAGGGCTAGGGAGTGCTTCTATATCAGCTAAACAAGTCAAAATCTCAGTGTCTGTTGGAGTCAAAGTCAGGACGCTCAAGGCATTGTGGAGGTCATTAGATCCTTGACTTTGCTGGGTAACATACCTCGACTTATCAATCAGAGAGTCATTTGTCATCCAAGTAATGTCTGGAGCTGGAGCCCATCCTAAGGCTTCACAAACAATTTCAAGTGTTTCATTCTCTTTAACTGTTAAGGTGCTATTTTTGATGAATAAAGATCCATTAACTGTGGGAGGGAAAAGATGTTTTTTTCCTTCAGAATAGTTATCTGCATTGTTTTCCTGCTGATAGTCTTAAATCTTACCTTGCTGCCCAAAATTAGCTATATCTTGAGATATGAATTTAAAAAGTCATTGTTAACACAGATATACCATATGCATGATATAAACATGCAGATATTGCAACTTCATAGATACGTTGTCCAGTGTGTCTACAGCACAAGTTTCAGCTTTCAGTATCTTTTCAATAAAAAGCAGAGAATTACACTTTTTAGGCATCCTTATATATTTATAGCTGAAGGACAGCATAATGAAATAACAATGTTTCTCTGTAAGTTTTAAGTATGCTCTTGGGTTTTCTTGGCAAAAGTTTACAGACAGACAATGAGATGCTCTCACTGCACTAAGCACCTCTGACAAATGGATAGTGTCTGATGGTTAGATTCCGCTTTACTGGCTGCACTCTGTCATTACTAAAGCTTCAGAGAGGAGGAAGAGGTCTCATACACAGGGACTTGATATGCAGGAGCTTTTGTTCCTTGGAAATGGTAGCTCGCAGCAGCAGTCATACGAAGAGCATTGCTTTGTGTCTCAAAGGATTTATTTCTACACACCATTAAATCAAACTCAAATAAGTGGGGTACAGACTGACCCCCAAGTTAGAAAGCAGGAGGGAGATCTGTCCAAAAGACAGTGAAGGTTCATGCACAAAGACGTGCATGTATGGAGGGAAGTAATCCATACTGTTTCTAGCCAAAAGATTGCTTTTGAGTGACTGCTGGTGGGCCTGCTAAAGCCTCCAGGCACTTTAATGAAATCCAATAAAGAATAAGAGATATAACAGTAAAAAAGGCAGGACAGTTCAAACCTTTATTAATGGCACTTTGAATGTGACTCTGAAACCTGCTTTGACAGTAAAATTAAGATAAAGAAGAAGGAAGACAAATGATGGTGAATGAGAGCACGTACTCCTTCACAGAGATAATCTGGGCAATCCGTCAGAGGATATCTTTAAGTGTTGTACAATAAAATAGCTTTCTATTGGTAGCTATACATACCTTGAACAGAAAGAAAGGCAAAGCTGCTTTCACCAGTTTGCTGGGTGCTGCATTCAATTTTTCCAGAGTCATCTAGCTGCGTGTTGTGGATGATCAGCTCTGAGGTAAATTCATCATTATTGGTATAATTTTGAGATGTGAAGCGATCTGATGTTTCAATAGCTCCTTGAGGATTAATGACAGTGAGGACAGGATTTGCCTTGAACAACCAAATGAGAATGACCCATCCTTTCATAACAGTGCAATTAAACCGGGCTTCTGAACCAGCAAGGACTGTTGCATTAGTAGGGCCATTTACAATAGAATTACAAAAGCCAAGACCTAGAACGAAGAAAAAAAAATAAAAAATCACACAATCTGTAAATACATAAATACCAGCAAAGACATCTGACTTAATTTTTACTTCCAGCAATTTAAAGCTAAAAAGCCAAGAGCCCTGGTTGAAATAGCATTTTTAATTGGAGGTACTGGGGTATTGAGCACTTTGTTAGATATTGGAAAAGGCTGTTGACTCAACTGAGCTGGCACTTCCCCTCCAAAAGCCAACAGTACATGATGCTTTCAGAAAAAGATTCTCATTTCATTTTCTATAATGCCCAGCAGTCAATAGTTGAAGTCATTAATGGTGAATTGAAATTGTGACTTAGGAATGTTAACCACACAGCCATAAGCAGTGGTAAAATGCTATGTTGCTTTAATGGATCCCTAAAACAGTCATTATAAACCCTAGAAGTATAGGTTTACAAGGATTTTTCAAAAATTTAACCTGTAACATTTTAACAGAAATGGAGGTATCTTGCAGCTGTGTCTTAGATTAAATGCTTTTCTTTAAAGATGTGTTTGACTTTTTGTCTCTTTTCCTATTCTGAAATCACCCAATTTTCTTTCTTCAGCAGTTCACTAAAGAGCAGAATTACCATTTTGCTGAAGGAAAAAAATTCCACTTTTAGATAAGAAAATATACGAGTTCTTTAGAAGCTAAATGAATAAAGGAATGCGTAGCCAGTCCCTTTTCCATGCCTCTTATTGTCACCAATTTTTTGCATCTTTCCATACTCTTTCCCCTATTTGCCTGCCTCCTTCCATATTTCCCTTGCATGCACCCCATACATTGTTTCCCACCATCCCAGGCTTTCTTCTAACCAGATCTGCTTGAATTCATGAGTTTTTCCTCCTTAAAAGGTACCATGAATTGTAGATACTATCTTTCAGAAATGAAAGCTTGTTTCTAATCAAGGCATTTTGTTTTCTCCTCCTTGTCAGCAGACCCAGGGCCTCTCATTGCCCTCAGAGTAAAGAAGGCCCAGCTGTTGCCCAGGCAAGTGGTGGATCCCGTGTGCATGAGAAGGCAGAAGCACTTGCTTCTACTAAGCAGAAAGTAAAGGATGAAGCCTCTTTCCAAAATGGCAGCTGTGACTTCAGTCCCTGAAATACCCATGGGAAGTGGGCAAATCTTTAAATATTTGTCAAGAAGATGATGTCATATACCCTGAGGCACAAACCTTCAAAGATTAAGAGTGACCCAGATTACTCTTTGGTGTTTTAGGGACTGTGACTTGGAAGATCAGCATTGGGTGAAATTAGGAGCCTGCTTCTCTGGGTCTTTGTACTTTGTGACTCCCTTTGGGTTTTGGCTAGATTCTCCAGAACACGCTATGTCCAGGTGCAGTAGAGCAAAAGCAGAGGTAATATCAATGGCTTTCAAGGAGTCCAAATCCTGAATGTCTCCAAGATAGAGATTTCACGAGCTCCCTGCAGATTTACCAGTGAGACCTAACTCACCAGTAAGTTTTACATCACTTACTGGCAAACGTTCATCCCACAGAAGCACCAGGACTGCCAGCATTACTTCTAATGATTCAAGCTGTAGCTCTGCACCGTTACAGCAATTAGACGCTACAGTCCATAGCAGTGTAATTAAAACCCAGTGTCTGCAAATTGAGCCTGAGCCTAAGTGTTCAGCTATTTTCCAGGAGAAAGAGAGAGTGAAAGGGCTGTTACTCCCTTGCTAAGTCAGGGCAATGAAGTGGTTTTAAAGATTTCATTCAACCCGGGTTTAGTGCATTTTAGGTAGTTTAATTATTAATGGATTAATTCACAAATTACTGAAAAAGTCATTTTCTATTCGGTCATTAGCTGACACAAGAAGGAGAGAATATGCTGTATTGTTTCACACAAAAGAGATATTTAACGCTTGCATAAATGCTACCAGAGCCCAGTCTCAGGTACAACGTTACAAACAGAACCTTGGAGCATGCACCCAAGGCATATGGCCCATAATCTCATTGCTCCAATGTCAACATCATTCTCTAATTCCCAGCTCTCACTTAATCCTAGGGAGTTTATATCTACCCAGCTTTGTGCCAAGAATCGTTCTTTAATATAAATAGCTCCTCTCTTTCCTCCCACCCACCACATGTGTTTACAGACAAGAGTCTTTTCATTCTTTGTTTTCCAGGTTTACACAAACCTAGCTCTCCCTGGCTCATTGCTCGGTTGACTCCGAGTTCTCTCCTATTTACAAAAACCTTCACAAAAATTTTGCACATTCCTGGATTATGTTACCTCTGTCAAGCACCTCATTCTCCACAGTATATCTGTATGTGAGCAATAAAACATTACATAAAAAGCAAACTTCACTTCTACTGATAGTTAATAAAGCCAGATAAGATATGTTAAATGTTTGACTTAGATGGTTCTTTTTTTCCCAGTAACATTTACTCAAAGCTCTCTTCAGTCTTGTAAAGGTGAACTGAAATGCTATAAATCATGAAATAGCTTGAAGACTAACTTAGCAATCAAATCTATATGCATACTTTCATACATTGCTTTATAAACAGTTAACCCAACAAAAAAAAAAAAGCCATTTTGTCTCTCTTCTGTTTGTGACTCTGAATGTTAGTGATTGCCCATGGCATCATTTACAGAGCTACCAGTTCTCTAATGAAAGTGCACTGAGAAAGTACTCTCCGGTGAGCACATACATCACATAATACAACCCCTTTCTTTGATATTCAGCACCCAATTGCCACTATTTCTGTTCATAACTGATATTACTGGGTTTGAGACACTGTCCTAAGCTCAAATTCATCTTTGAATTATATATATTTTTTGGACTCATATTGTCACCAGCCTTTACAATACTGCTCCCTGTACATCCATGCTGCCTACAACAAGTTGATGTACTGAGCTTTTTGACTCTCACACTTTGTTTGAATTCTTCCCATTTGGTTGAAGTGGACATAAACAGCTACCATGATGATAGACTCAGCTGTCCACAAACATCCTTAGAATTGACACTAAAATGAATTTAGTTGCTCATGAAGCAGGAGCTGCAGTACTTATTCACACTGCCCCCCTTAATGCAAGCTGATATCTGTGCATTTGTATTTTATTTCTTAGCCTGTGTAAACACTTTTCTTTCTTAAGGAGTATAATGGTTTGCCATGGCTCTGAATAAATGACTTTCAGTACTCTGTTAGCTGTTAATTAATCATTTGCTATGAGATCACGTCTGTGAGTTCCACTATAGTCTTGAAATTTGTCCCTAAACATTAACAGTCAGGGATCATCTGCTCTAAAAATGTGTGGCTCATACTGCTTTTGTCTTGTTCAGACCATCAGGACAGTATAGCAGGTAGGTATGAGTTACTCCTTTATTTATCTAATATAATCATTTTTTATCAGTCCATAGGTATGGTGGGATCTACATTTTTTTCCACCAACCAGACCTGCTGGAACAACAGATGGCTTTCCAATGACTTCCCTGAGCTAGAGAACAGATCCATAAGCCTTGGATAGGGATCCTATGGGTCGCAAGAGGATCAAGGAATGGAAAGTAGCTCAACTTTGCCTTCATTTGGATCTCAGGAAAGCCCCAGTACAACCAAAATGGAGCTTTATGAGCCCTCTCCATCTGTTGCCAAAAAATTATTTTGTGATTATAACCTTGCCTCTTTATCTTTTTGCTTTAAATTTTTATCTTGCAATAGCATGCAAAGTCCCAAACCAATAGCGGGTCCTACTGTCCAACCCATATACAAACACCGATAAAGTAACTTCTGTAAGGTCAAAGAGGACATTCATGACAGAAATGTGATCTAAACACAGTTACCAGTGCTTTAAACCAGTGCTCTAAGTCCTTTTGCTGGGCTTTGCTTCCTGCACTAGGGAGAAAATTTCAGCACTGGTTTCATTTGCATAACGCTTAAAAAATATCTCGCAGATGGTTGCTTTCAGGCAAATTAAGGCCTCAGGCTAGATTGCCATCGCACTTTACAGGAATTATGTGTTCAGCTCTTAACAGCTGGTTTAACATCTGCTTTCCCACACGCAACCAGTAAAATATCCCACCCAGACAAATAACCACACTGATGTCTTTGCAGTAGCGAAGTTACAGACGGTCCTCATGATACTGCATTACCCCTTGAATTTTGAAGCACAGAGCTCTGTTGGGACACCTTCTTTGAGGCACATCACTTACACCTAGAAAGGGGTCACCAATGGTGAAAGTTTAAGTGCCAAGTGTTTGTTGCTCAGTCCTTCCCAACAGCATGTTGAATGTACATCAGTGCCTGATAAACTGCTTATCCCTTCCTGTTGCATGTATTCATTTTGTTTTTGTTTTTGTTTTGTTTTGTTTTGTTTTTTTGATGTTAACAAGGTTTTAAAATGCTTATATAGGATGTTTTCTGTCAAGTAACACTGGTCTATTGGTACTCAGTGACACATTTTGTCACCCACACAAACCTTTCCACAGCCCCCAAGAGTGTCTTCCCAATCTCCTCTCTCAGTCACTACTTGACAGATGCCTAATGCAACCTCTCCCAGCCCTGCTGCTGGATTCCTCCTCCTCCTCTTGCATTGTCTATGGTCTCCAGTTGTGAGGGTACTTGTGCTGGGAGCATCTCCAGTGTCCTGACAGCAAGCTGGGACCCTGCACTGCATGCCAACCCTGCGATCTGCAATGCTACTGATGCTGAAAAGAATGTGGTGCCAGTCAGAAGATGCTCAAACCAGCTGTGCCATGCAGCTATCTCTGCAGCCTAGCCGCACCGCATGGCCTTGCACCTCCTCAAATCACGAGAGCAGCAACACTTCTTCCAAGAACTGCATTTCCTCTCCCCACGACACACTTTTTCTCCTTGGTTTGGGGTGTGATCCCATGTCTGCACAGTGCAGTGTGGGCACTGCCCACTACCCCACTGTGGCAAAATAGAAGAAAATTGAGGCTTCCTTGCAATAATTACTCAATGTTCAAAATTACAAGATTTAGGGACTGCCTGAGCCAACAACTGCATCAGCACATATGGATCCACCCTCCATGATAATTGTTTCACTTTTTTCAGCCTGTTTGTAATTTGGTATCACCCATATCCAGTGACCATGAACTTCACTACTTGATGACATCCTGTGAGGAAAAGTACATACTTCGGTTTGCCTTAAATCTACTTTCTAGTCATTTTACTACCTTCCATTAGTTCTTTTTTTTATGAGAAATTGTCACCAGCCACTCCACTATTCATCTCCATACAATTATTTTAAAATATCTTTACTATTTCTTTTTTCAGGAGCAGAAAAATAATCCAGTCTAATGAATCCTCTTCTCATACCTTTAATAACCTCTGTCACACTTTATTTCTTTCTCAGACCTAGTATGTCCACTTGGAAATGGAAGGGCTAACACAACATCCAGTATTTCATATAAAAGCTTTCTGTGGATTTTTCCAATGTCGTTGCATTTCTGTTGAAAACACTAAGTGGTGAAATTTTCTCTCTTTCAACAATTTGCTCTCTCTTTCCAAAGATATCTATACTTTTCCCCCACTATACATCTTCAGTTAAGTGATACTTTGTACTGAATATTTTCTGCTCCTTTATTACATACTCACTTGGCATTGTGACATTTTCTGACAAATCCCCATAGTCTCTTTTTGCACTTGGCTGTCCCAAGTAATTCCGCACCACCTGCAAAGTCTGCCACCTCACAGTTCATACTCCTTTTCATGGGGTTGTTTAAGAGTTTGTTGAATATCACAAATCCCAGTGCAACTCCACTGGGAACACCACTCTGCTCAAAGAACTCACCGTATATTGCTGCATTGTGTTTGCTTTCACCAGTTATACCATCCCTCTCATCCTTTCAGAGCCTCTTAAAACCCCAGCCAGACTACAAGAAACAAATCAGCCATGTCTCCATTACCCAACTACTCACTTTATATTCTCATTTTCTTTAAAGCTTTGCCACCAGGATACCTTTTATCTGAATTCAGTATGAGCCTCAGGCAAATGAAATGTAAATTGGAGGCCAAATAGGAAAATGATAATTTACACATATTTCTGGAAGCAAAATCAGCTGCTGATTTATTTATTTTTTTGAGTTCTCTGCAGACGTCCCATCAAGAGCAGTCCTGAATGGACAGGAGAAGGATGAGCTAAGGAGAGGGAGAAATGAGTGGGGACATCCCTGCTCATTGGAAGCGAGAGGGCAGCTTCGCCACTTTCCCTCCACCCCATCCACTGCTCAGTCCTGCATACTGAAGCCCACTGTAAGCCATTAAAACATCCAGACTTTAAATGCAAACTTATCCATTTAAAACACTTTGAATAATCCTCCTCTGGGACTTACTGTTTAATCTGATATTGCCGGTAACTGCCATTCACATAGCTTTAAAATTAGTTCACACTTGTAGTCCACGATGGCTCATTTCATGGGTTATGAACGTGTCCTACCTGTTAGCCAGGCAGATAAGATGAAAAGAAGTAAAATGAATTTCTGGAACCCCTCCATTGGAGCATTCTCTCCTGGTCCCTAAGGCAGAAAGCCACCGGTGGTCATTCCATGCTTGAGAAGAAGCTGAAGGACAGAACTCATCAAGAAATTTGGAAATCAGTTGCTGCTTTGTGTCCTCTGACAAAATGTGACTTTATGTGACCTGTATAACAAAAAAGGGGAGAAGATTAAATGAGGCAGGGTTTGGGAGGAAAACAGTATCTTTTCTCAGAACAACTGTTTGAAAAGAAGTAGATGAGCTTTCAGCACACAGACCTTACTTCAGCATAGAAACCCCCCCCCCCTCCAGACCTCACATCCCTCAGGCCCGCAGTCCATCCTGGCTATTACAACGCTACTGCTTCAGGATTGACTGTGTCAGGGAAGCCCCGTCTGCATCATTAAAGTTAATCAGGAGCAGCTGGGGAAAATAATTCTCTTAGTTGCCTGCAATTTCGTGTGTCTGTGTGTGTGTGTCTGTGTGTGTGGTGGGTGCCCTGCCTGTGCTGCTGGCAGTGTCCTGGCAGGCTAATGAACCCTGTGCTCCATCACTTACTGTCACGCAGAGCAACTGCACGGGGCCACAGCATCCCCTGGGGCCACAGAGGAACAGACCTGTGTATGGAGGGGCTGTTGTCCCACCTGGGAAACAGGCATGAAGGAATGCCTTCTGTGCCAGGCAGCCTTTGGGGTAGGAAGTAGGAATACATCCCGATGCATCCCTACATCCCCAGAAATATTGTATTGCTTTTCCTATATGTTTTATTCCAAAACTAGGATTCAAAAACTATGCTCTTACTCCCCAAAATAAAGGACCATCAGCTTACCACAGTGGACAGAGAGAGATAGGATACAGAGCTTGGGTGGGAGCCATCACCTTAATTCTGCATTATCTGTTTTTCCAGCTTTTCTGATTCACTTCTGTGATACTACTCTCCTCCCCCTCAAAATATGTGGGAGGCACTTTGACTGCGCTACTTGTTTTACAAACTTCTCAGCTGGGAAATTCAAGCTGGGAAATTCATGAAAAGGTTGCAGGCCGGAGGCTGAGGTTTTGTGGTCAGCTCAAACTTCTTGTCAGGAAAGTGGTTTTGATTTCAGAAGTGTTCTTTGTGGCGGTGCATAAATATTAGTATCACCACAGATATACTGAGTTTGCTGTCAAAAGTGTACATTTTATCGCCTTCTTCCTTAAACCAAGACTGTGCCAAGGGACAAACCACAAGAGCTCCGTTCACTAATCTGTGCTTTGGACATGGGGGTCTGGCACAGCTGATTGTGGCAGTTGTGACATGACCTGCTGGCAATTTGCTTTGTTTTTCCCTATTTTGCAAGCTTTCAGTTTGCCCCACAAATTTAAAAGGGCAGCGCTGTGAATTAATCAACGTTTTAAACTGAGCCTGTGTGCTGATTTCTTCATCTGTAGGTTGGGAAGGGGGTTAGTTTGCAGGTTGCCTTGGGTTTTCCGGAGGTATTTTGAAAGCCTGTGTGTTTCCTTGGCTACACGCTCACCTGCAGGGTTGTGTGTGGAGGAGCCTGGCACAGGCAGCTGAGGGGAGGGTCACAGTGTGCGACTGGCAGGGGTTTCTCCTTTCTCTCTCACTGCCCTAGCCTCCCACACATACACACACTAGCTGGTGGCATTTCAGTGTTAGTATTACCTGTGGTATTAACTGAAGCAGCCTGAGTAGAACACCAGGAAACAAGTCCAAATGACAGTGTCGTGTCCTTTTCTAGGAAGTTACCAACCCAGGTGACTCTCTGCAGGTCCAGAGAGCACCCTGGGAGCCAGCACATCCCTAAAGCTGGCAGCCATGGTTCGTAATCCCAATTATAAACTTACTTGCACCAATACAAACTCAGCAGAGCAAATTGTTATGGAGGAAAATAAATGTGCTAGGACCTTGTGTACAATTCAGTCCAAGATCAGTAAATACCTTGGGGTAACGTAAAATGACAAGGGAAAAGAAGGGAACCCTAGCTTTCAGTTTTACCTTGTACATTTGAAAATGGACTTTCAAAGAAAAATTATCTCTTTGAAACAGAGTATTTTTCCTGATGGTAAATTAAATGCCTGGGGCTAGCCCCAGCCACTTTTTATCTCCGGCAGTGATCTTTTCCTGGTCCACAGGTGCACTGGCGATTGGTGTCACTGGCTTTGCCCTGACCTGAGCCTATCCCACACCCAGACCAGAGGAAGGGGAGAGTATCAGCCTGAAGACTTGGCTGCCGACATCCCACCACCAGCCCCACTAAGGCAGGAGCTGGGGACAGGGTTAAGCTGTGTTTCCCAGCCACTCCCTCTGCCAAGGCAGCGCAGTGCCTGTGGATCGCCTCCCCAGAACGCCAAGAGTTTTTCCGCCCGCTTTCCCTTACAGACCGCCAGCATTTAAAGCCACGTTCCCAGCCCTGTGCAAGCTCTCACCTTTTTTCCTGGAGTAATCCTTCCCCAGGCCCTGGCCTAGCCGCTGCCACCTCTGGCCGGGAGTGCCGACCTCTTCCTGGGCTTGGGCTTCGGTGTGACATTGTCCCTTCGGTAGATAAGGAAAGGGCTGTGTCTTCCCCCCCAGCCTCCTCCCACCCGCCCCAATATGCATATCGCGGTGTTAATATTTAACCGGTCCTGCAGGAGGAAGGGCGTCATGCTGATGGCAGGCTGGCAGCAGAAAGTTGCAGATCGTCCCGACCTGAAAAGCTGGATTGGCGACGACACCTGGCGTCTCAGGAGAGGGCTGCTGGGCTGCCTGGACAGCAGGGCCCAGTGACAGACACAGTGACATTTACTTATCATATTCTGTAGCCACGAGGGTGTGCACTGGTGCTGCGTGCCCAGGCTGGAGCTAGTCTGGCCATCATAGCAGTGCTTGCAACATGGCAGGGAGCAGAGGCATGGGGTCCCATCTGGGTCATGGGTCTGGGGACAGAGCTGGAGACAAGACCCATTACATGGGACCAAGGGGACTGGTCCCCAGCCTGCGGCATTGCTGGGGAAGGGAATGATGGCCCCAAGGGCTGAGATGGGGTCCTGGGTGGTGGGGGGACCCCGGGGAGCTGCTGTGGGAGTGTCGTCAGGGACCTGGAGAAATGGGCCCTTCCTGTGAAGTGCAAGTTTATAAACAGGTGGTGAGAAAAATGGACTGTTTTTTCATCTTCTAGTGAGGAAAATAAACAGTCCCCAAGTGATTTGGGTTTTCCTTTTTTATCTTCCCTGCCTTCCAGTTTTTATTTTGTGTTTTTTTTTACACTATGTCAAGAAAATGTTCATTCGTGTATTTTTATTTGATTCTAAAACATTTTGATTTACTTCGCAGGGTTAAACCAAACCTTTTTCTGCTACATCCATAGTCATTTCTGTTCATCAAAGTTGCAGTGCTGCCTTGTGAGAGATGCTCTTGCAACTGCTGCAGCCTTCTTCTTCCTCTGAGATCTGAACTGCATCCTTCATGTTACACCATCGTTGGCCAGTAAGTTGAATGAATGTGACACATCAGGTGATACTGATACTTCCATCTGCCGGGAAGCTTAAATCATAAAGTAGGGACATGATTTTCCTGAGCTCTATTTCCTACTAAGCACAGTAACAGTTCTAGCAAGTTGAAATTAATGCCATGCTGACTCTAAAAGAAAAGGTTCACTTCAGCAAAGGGAAACAAAATATTCTGTTTGGGGAATTTTGATCAGTTTCCAAAATTAAATTTCAGAAAAATCACCTTATTAGAAAAACTATCACCTTGACTTGTTAACAAACAAAGAACAAACCTACTGAGACTTTCTGAGCAACTATATGTTTGTTTTTTTTTTTTTTCATTTTGCTTCTTTGCTTTTCCAAACATGCCTCTTTTATCAAGTCTAAAATAGTGCACTCTTGTTCAACCAAAAGCCTTAATTTCATAACAGTTTTCTTGATATACTTTCTATGAATACTTTGATTTCCATCCAAATAGAACTATAATAGGAAAAAAGAAAACGTCTAATAAACAGTTTCCATCTCTGGTTACCCAAGTGGGAAAAGTGCAGAAGGTTAAAATGGATTGACAGGATTTTCAGTTTGGATTAATAAAGATAACTCTTTGTCAAAAAGCTTCAGAAAGTATAATAGCTGCTTTTAGAACTTGTACAAAACTATCATTTGGCACTACCACGAAGAGATTGGCTGTCATCTTTGTATTTGATCTTCAGGTAGATTTAAGCTGCTATTAGATCACCCTTTAACCTCCCCTCTGCCAGACTAAAGCCCTGTCCCCTCAGCATTTCCTCACCACTGCTGTGCTCTCAGTTCCTGGCCACTTGATCTCCTGCTTCTGGACCCTCTCTAGGTTTTCCATGCCCTGCTTGAACTGAGGGACTCAAAGCCATACACTGATTTCCAGATGTGTCTAGTAAGGAGCATAATAGTTTCTATGAACTTGCTGGCAGCTCATCTCTGAATGTGACCTGGTACATGATTTGTCATATTTACAAATAGCTGGTGTTGGTGGCTTGGATTCACCCCTGTGTTCATTTCACTCAGTTCTCCATCAAGATTTCCACCCACTACCACTTATGTGCTACTACTGCAGCCTGTACCTCAAGGTTGTTGCACCTGATGGGCAGAGTTTTGTGCTTCTTCACTTTGGATGTCATGATGTATCTCCTGGCCCAGTCCTCAAGTTTAACGAGGTTCCTCTGGACATCATGTTGTTGCATCTGTGCTATAACACTAGTTAATCACAGGCTGATTGGCTGTCTCTTTACCACACTGCAATCCGTCATAGTCTGTAGATTAACCATATCCTTAAGCACCTATGTGCATAATGATGCATATACCAGCTATCACGTTTTTTTCATGAAACTAGGGTATTACCTCACACTGAAAGAGGTAGAAAATTGTCAATTAAGTGTTTTCAAAAGTTCAAATGGGACTGAGATCTACAAAGGGGTATAGAAGCTTAGTTGTCACTACATTAGCTACATCCAGCATAGGGTCCTCAGCATCCCTACTGTATTGTGGGGATGTACTGTATTGTAGGCCTAAAGACTCTTTGATGTTTATGTTTCTCTGGGAGGGCAGCATGGCTGTGGATCTTGGCGAAACACTACGTGCCTAAGTATTGGAGGGAATTTTCAAACATAGTATTCCCCCATCTCCTTTTTCTAAAGGGAGGGTTTCTGACTGATTGGACCTTGGAAAACAGCCACAAATGAGCAAACTGGTATTTGCAATGCTCTGGCCCATCTTTGACAGGAGGAGTTGAGCAGTGGTCCCCATTCTATGAATGCTTTATATGTTAGCTTTATATGTTAGCTTTATATGTTGACGTGCCTGAGCACCTGAAGTTGGCCAGACCATGTTGGAGACATGTCCATGGAGCTTGGGCATGCATCTTTATCAGGGTCCATCATTCTTCTCAAAATAGGCAGACTGGTGGATGCAACACATATAAATCTGTATCTGTAGGCAGACTTTGAGTCAGTCTGGACTTATTATATGAGCTTTAGTACTCATGCCACCAGGGCCAACACAGGGGAGGTGAAGATACATTGGCAGCCATTCTGGAAGAGGTGGAGTATGGGGAGTGGGAGGAACTGCCCACAGGACCCTGAGCATTGCCAGGTTTCTCCAAACAAGCTCAGCTGTCACAAGCTGGGGACAGCACTGGTCTGGGAGGAAGTTTTTGCTTCCAAAGGCCCAGTTGTACCTCAGTGAGGCACTCTCCTGGAAGGCTGGGTGGTCTCAAGACTCACATTTCCCACCTCATGAAAAAATTACCTGATGACTATGGCACAACAGATCACCAGCATGCTCAGGGCAAGTGGTTTTTAGCTCAACATTCCAAGTTCACAGTTCTGCTGGGGCACCTCCATCTACACAGAAGATAAGGCTTCATCTGTTCAGTACCTCACTGTTTTTCCTGTCCCTTCACACAGCCTGCTGGCCTCAGTTACTGGCATATCATTCCCACCCCCTCAATGTAGATAGGATTAGTTGAAGCCCACAGCAGGAATGGGGCGCTAGAGCATCCACCACGTCTGGTTCTGGATCTGACCTGAGTGGGAGTCATCAGAAAAGCACCTGTCACCTCCACCCACACATTGCCTGGCTTGGCCTCATCAGCTGAAATCCTCCTGGGTGCATCTGGTGCACAGTGACTGGGTTCAAATGTCCTTTGTTTTCCCTGGGGCTGCTTAGGCAACCAACACATGTATTAGTATTTTATTATTATTTTTCACTGCCCTTGTTAGTTCCTTCCTTACTTTGACTTTTCTAATGAACCATCCTATCATGATGAATGCAGCCATTGGCATCGGTTAGTAGGTGCGTGGGATAAGACATTACGCAGTATGGTAAAGGGTACAAATCCCCAGCCACCAAGAACAAGGTACACATACAAGATTACCCATACTCATGAGTGTTTGAAAGATCAAGTCCTAAGTTTGCCAGCCTGATGCAAATGGAAAATCATTTTGTGAATCATCAGCCTGTGTACCATGTAGATTCCTACCTCCCACTCCAGTTTCTTCTAGACTCTTCTTTCCAATTCTTTTTCTTCTGCCTGTGAGTAGGAAGATTTTTGCCCATTTTTTCCAACCCTTCCAAAGTCTTTTTTGTACACCATATCATTTCTGCTACAGTTACTCAAATGTGTAAGCTGCTGGAGCAACCCTCAGAAATTTTTTGTTCTGGGGTGTGTTAGCCTGGAACATATGTCTATACAGCCTGCTGTGCCAAGCCACGCTCTGAGTGAAATGGACTTTTTAAGAGTTGCTTAGTGAAGGCTTCTGTCATTGTTACTGTGGCCATAAGTGCAATTTTTTTTTTTTTCCTCACAGGAGAATTGGACAAATTGTCGTGACGGGAATTGAAAAGCAGTTAGGCTGCTTTCATTTGTAAGTTAATTCTAATAAGCAGGAACACAGTGGGGGAAATCGCCAGTCCCTGCACTTCCACGTTGTACATTAGCTTATTTAGCTGAGTCAAAGCAAGTATGATCAGAGAATGGGAGCACGGAAATAAGGAAGAGGCACTTACAACACTAAAGTTGATTTGACATCAGTGCTAGAAGCAGGAATAAAATTCTTAATTTTCCTGTGGAAATTGGCTTGAAAAGCGGTACGAACATTATAAAGATTTTGAGAAATAGCTGTATATTAAGAAATACGTGTTCTTTTCTCTAGTGAAGAATAGGAGAAATGAAACCTTTAGAAAAGGCTGGCATAGGAGACAAGCTGACTTAGGGACTGAATTATCTGTCTCTTACCTTGATACCTACATGATCCTTCTCTCTAGTAGCTGATCGGGTCAAAGTGATGCTAAGACATGGCTTTTCCAATTCTGCCACATTTTTGTTTCTTTCTCTATGCTCCTACTCATATTTTTTTCTACTGTTTGCTAAAATATTCTGCCCTCTGTAAAGCGTTTCTCATTCACAACAGTTTTTATTTGTGTTAGTTAGCTATAGCAGTCTAAGTGAGACATACAGATCCCACTCTCCTGCTTTCACAAGCTTTAGTTTTAAATATATATTTTTAATTCATCTGTTAATATATTGAAGACTAACAACAGCTTTAAGCCTTGTTTCTCTATTCTCCTTAATCAGAACCCAGATGCACTGGAGGAAAAGCTCGTATTTTAAATGAAATGTCAATTTGTAAAAGATGATTTTGTGAGTGAACAAAAGAGAATTACTGGACAGATAACTCAACTATCTGAAAGATAGGGCTGTTTCCTGTGACATCACCTTTGAATAGCTGACGTGATACAAAATATGGCTGTGTGGGCACTTCCAGAGGAGCTACAATCCTTATGAATACCAGTAACAGTACACAGCATGCAGGACACCCCTTAACTGCTGCCAGCCAGCTAAGACACAGGTGTCCATCCTAAACTATTTATCATGGATGTTTTTCTGTAATCACTAAAGATAGGAAAGCACTATCAGCTGATACTTCTCCTATCCTGAAACAGGGTTCTAAGGCAGGTAAGATACAGAAGCATAGAATCATAGGTCATTAAGGTTGGAAAAGACCTCCAAGATCATCTGGTCCAACCATCCCTCTACCACCAATGTCACCCACGTCCTGAAGCACCACATCCAACCTTTCTTTGAACACCCCCAGGGTCAGTGACTCCACCATCTCCTTGGCAATCTGTCCCAATGCCTGACTGCTCTTTCTGAGAAGAAATTTCCAACCTGAAATAAATCACACTTTGGTGAGATTTTCCTGATTATTTTGACTACAGAATAATTTGAAAGACTGGATTGGACTGGCTATGCTCTTTTAGAATGCAAAGGTTAGGTGAGACCAATCCTACCAAGAGAAGATGTTTCCCTTTGATCTGAGAAAGTGGGTTGTTGCACTTTGTCCTACCTCCTTCTCCTTGTCTTATCTGCCTAGGAAGGCAGGTCATCTTTGTCTTGACCTAAAGATTCATGAAATGATGCTGCTATAATTCAGGCCTCAGTAAGTCCTCATCACACTAATATAGCTCATCTGATTTTTTTTCAGTTAGATTTTTTTCTTCAGAGTTTATTATAAAGCCATAACTCAATGAAGAGTTATGTGCTTTGGATCCTTAAGGAGGAGAGCTTTAAAAATAATCATCTCCTAGATTTTCATGCACAGGAGGCCACACGATTAAATGCTTTATTTGAATTAATATTATTGCAGTTTTTATTTGACCTTAATAAGCCTGCACATCTGCAGTATTTTTTTCCAGTATTTTCCTGGACAGGATTCCTTCTGAAAATCAATCCTCGCTTCCCCTCTGGCAGGTATATTCCTCCTCTCCAGTACTGACATTGCTGATGAGTTGTAGCTGTTAAAATGAAAATGACATAATTTAGGAAACATATTGAAAATATTCAGCATGGAGTCCAGGCAACAATAAGTAAGTAAGAAAGAAAGTTTATCACAGAATGAAAGAAGATGCAGCTTTGGTGCTGTTAGGAGGAGTGTAAATCTGAGAAGGAAATTTTTAGTGCACTCTAATATATGAGTTACCCTAGCAACATTTTCTTCAGCTTCAGAAATGTTTTGTCTCTGGTCCAAACTGTTAGCTTAATTGCTTTGGTTATCATTCAGTTTATTCTAAGGAACTTTTCAATGCACGGTAGCATGCCAAGAAAATGTAAACATTGTTCTGTACACTCATTATAATCACTATTACATTCTTCGTTATTGCTTAGGGTCATGATTTTAGACTCCCTCCTGAGCTTTACATGCACAACAAGAGTCTTCAAGGAGTTTGGGTAAAGTGCATCTTTACCCAGAGCTCCCTTAAACCTAGTACTCTCAATACCTATTGATAAGTCAGTGCAACTCCAGGCATCACATGAACAGTGCACAAGCCTCATCAGTGATATGCATTCATAAGCACTATGTCCAGGGCTACAAATTCCCCTGGACATTCCTGATAATACCAGGAAAACTACCATGGGGTATGAAATTATACCCTTTTTCTTTCTTTGCTGATATTTTTGCAAGGTTGACGGTTATGAGAAACATTAAAGCTCACTCTTCTGAAAATAGAATATTAATGAATATTCCCTAAGTGACCTACAGGCATGATCCAAGCTGACACTGCAAAGATGAGAGAACAGATTATCACCATGAAAGTAGGCACTGTACAGGAGGACCTCTGTCCTTTTTGCATTTTCATGAAATACATCCTTATGACTGACATCTTATTGCTCCTTTTGGGCATTCAGTTAAGATCACAGTGTATAGAAGGCAGCTTTGGTCTTGTGTTTCATTGTGGTTGTTGTTGGTGGTGGTTTTGTTTTTTAATTTGAAATATGTCTCCTATGTATTGTACTTGTGATACAGAGTCTGTGGTTGAAAGCTGCCTTTCACAGTAAGAAAACTTTAGTCCCTGGCAGAGGTTGTTTCAGATATTCAGCTTCTCTTTATGTTTGTGTTCACTGCTATATTTTGGCTTTCTCTTATACGGGAGCAGTAAAATTTATTTTGATATTTAGCCATTACCTTTGCAACACTCATATGTAAAATAAGATTCCCCAGAAGCTTAGGGAACTGATGAGCATGGAAAGATCTCGAGAATATGGTAAAGATTTATGTTTTTAGGCTAAGGTTTCCAGTCCCTCTTCTCACCTATCCCATGCACTATTTTTTACAGCAAAGCCGGAGCATGCAGTACTGCTCAGATACATTGGTCTCCAGCAGCAACCCTTCTGCCCCTCAAGGTAAACTTGCCAAGCATGCAGGACCTGGCATCAGCATGAGTGGTCAGGACCCCCAAAATGGGCTGGGGGCCCAGGTGAGCCCAGCCTTGGTACCTGTGTACATCCTTACCCTGGGCACAGAGGTCTGCTCCTCCAAGTGCTGCTTCTTGGCTGCCTCCTTGCCCCAGCAGGAGCAAGCTGCATGGCTCATGCACACCACAGCTCACTCCCACTCCTGCCTCCTGGCTTCGCTCCCTCTTTAATTCCCTCGTTGCACCTTTGCTAGCAGAAGCACGTGTAAAAGCTGGAGGTCTCTTTATGTACTGGAGTCAAACATTTACTTACAAGCACTGTTCCAGCAATAACAATTAAATTAAACATGAAGGGAATATAGCTGCCTGGAAGATCTACAAGCTGGAGGTGTAAATCACACCACATAACTAATTTATGACATTCTGTGCCTACAGCTGTACGCTGACGTTTTTTAAGTGTAAGGGTGGCTGTGATTTCTAAGTGCTTTTGGCAATGGAAGAATAGGAAACTGACTGCATGTGCCTCTGTCCCTGCACCCAAAGCCATAAAGGAAGCAAGGCCAGGTTAGGTCAACAGCCAGACACAAGGGATATCATGTAAGTGATTCTGCTGGAGAAATCCAAAGAGGGGACTTGGATTTTTTTATTTATTTTTTTTTCCACAGAAATAATGAGCTTTCGATTTTGTGAAACATAAGGCAACAGCAAGGGCATTTCTGAAGAGAAATTGTTCAATTACATTTTTCAGTGAAAATGTACTTGAGTAAATTTTTTAAAAGGATAGCCTTAAACCACTGTATTATTAGACTTTGGAGAAAAAAAAAAAAAAAAAGAAAAAGAAAAAAAAAAAAAACACACTGTATTTTCTCAGCCAGAGCATGTTCAAAATACAGATCTGTTTTTTCAGGTTGGATCTCATATGTCCTGCATATCTCTGTCTTGTGACTGAGATGCTTTCCCTCTATGTAGTGTGATGCTATCTGTAAATACTTTGGGAAATACATTGTTGGAATGAACTAAAGAAGTTACGGCCACCTACAAACAAACAAGCAAAATATGCCAGAAAGTTAAGCAAGGACAAGAAGATAAATCAAAAGATGCAGGTAGTGAGGAAGAACTTTTCTAGTTGCAATTCCTAGTTCATAACTGCTTGTGTTTGGCAGACAGTCCGACTAGCTTAAGTTATTTGACATTTCTCTTGTAAGTGATAGGGGGGCAGAGCTGTTCTTCCTGATCTGAAGGAGCATGCCAGTCAAGCACAGTCAAACACTGCTGGCTACTGTGACGCAGGCAACGCTGTTTCAGGTCTGTGTTGTTTCTGGACCTGGATCTTCAAAATGGCATAAACTGTGGTTAAAACTGTATTTTTATTATTATTATTTTTTCTACCCTTGTTGTGGGTTTAATAATCTTGTACTTGACATTCTTGTCATTTTGGAAAACAAACAAAAACAAACAAGCAAAAACAACAGACAACAACAACAACAAAAACACTCTGTGTTTCAAATCACAGCCTGCTTATAAGATTCTGTTTTAAGCTGCCTTTGACTTAAAGGTGTACCATGTGCAGATTGTTAATGACAAGAGTGTCATGTGGCAGGACTGCATGTGCAATACTTGAGAAAGCATTCCCATTCTTGGTCACTTTGTTTTTCATGGGAATTATGTACTTGCCTTAGGAAGAGAAACCAACAACTCTTATTTTAGGATGTGAAAAATAAGTGTTTTAGAGAAGAGGAGAAAATCAATTGTAACTGGAAAAAGAGCAAACCTCCTGACTTGACTTCATCCCAAAATGTTAATATGTTCACGACTGAAAAAGAAGTGACCACACAAAGCTGTGGTAACAAAATATTTTACTAAAATATTATACATTGAATATTTAGCTCAACATTCTCAGGTTCTATGCAAATAATGCAAACGTGTTTTATATAAACATTACACAGTATCTTGCACAAATCCGAGAAGAGCAACATCTCTGCCAGATCCATTATAGGTGGTTAGCCCTTGTGTTCCACTCAGCTTTTATATAAGGCAAATGTTTGATTGCAAAAATCTATCCTGTATTCTCAAAATATCTTGGAAGGGTGATACCTCTTCAGTAATGCTGAATCAGGCAAGGTATGTGACCAAATCCTTCATGGACATTTTTGAAAATCCTAACCTAAATTAAGAACAGGTTAGTTGATGGGTTATGATTGTGAAAAGTATATTCATTTTTCTGTATTCAAAAGCCAATCTTGCACTGGGAGAAATACATTATGCTGAAGTGCACTTAACCAGCTGTAAGACGCTATAAACTCTGTTGATTTCTACATGCCTTATTACTAAATGAGAACTAACTTTTCAGATAAACTTTCCAAAGCTATTCATAAAAAAAAATATGATTTAATGATCTACTGACCCAAGCAGCATAAAAATGTTAGGATAATGCACATAAGCTTCCAAGAATTTGTCTACGTTCTTCTATTAGCCTATAAAAAAATAGAAAGATAAGTGTGTGTACACTGCAGTATTTTGTTTACCATCCTAGTTACATTTCCATCCTTTTTCTGGTCATCTATCATAGGAAAATACATTTATTTTGGCAAAAGGCCACTGAACAGTTTTGATTGTGTTAAAAGTTATGATATGTGGCTGAAGCAGCAAAAACTCATTTTATTTAGCTGATACATAAAAACTGACTATCTTTGTGTCTTTGTTTCAGTAAATAAATTTGCCTTACATGCAATCAGCTAATTCTCTTAAATCACCTTTTACAGCAGTATCTTATATTTTGAATAATTATTCATTTACTATGTTCTGATTTAAAGTAGCCTATTGAACTTTATGAGATTTATGGAATCACTACTGAGCTTTACAAAATCACTTTCTAATTTATGTGAGCATACAGAAAATCATAGGCTGAGGAAAATAATGTGCAGCAACCTAAAGCATTCACTTGGGAAGCTAATTTCTAAAAAGGAGAGGAACAAACTACCTGAATTTGTAACATTTCAGCCTGTACTCATTTGCTTCTTATTGGAGATTTAGTATTGGTAGGCCAAATGTTTCAGTGAGGCAGGACATTAAATGCTTAACTGCATATATTCAGTGGGGACAAAATATTTCAAATACAGCAATAAGTAGGCATCTTGCACAGGTTGCTAGAAATTTCAAGTATGCTCCTAGGAAGCAGCATCCAGAATGTGATAGTTTCTTAAAACAGGCCTGAGGACCTTATTAGCTACAGTACAGTACCTTATTAGTACAGTAGCTATGAATTTAGCTCAAAAATATAGGGTTAGCATCTACGAACGTGATTAACATAGACCAGAATCATCTTCCCTGATATTCAACTTCCCTATATTCAACTAAGCAGGAACACTCTTAACTAAAATTAAACCCGTAGTCTATAAGGCTAGCTGAACCTATCTGTCAAGGGTAACATTTCCGTGATGGTACAAGGCCACAAACAGCTAGGGTAAGCCATATTTTAATGCTGTTCAAGAACAGTCATCCTTCAGTAAACAACACAATATGTCTCCAGAAAGGAGACTTTATCCGTGGCCACCAACTCAGTGAGACAAGACCAGCAGCGGCACTGTCCCAGGAGCCAGGTGCCACTATACCTCTTGGATCTCAACACCTAGTGGAGGTGAAAAAGTAAACTCATCTGTATGTAAACAAAGGGCTGTTCTGCCCACACACATTGATCGGACTGGTCCTGCCTTCTGGGGTAAGGCTGGTGCCAGGCACAGAGGTGGAAGTGAAGCACATGTCGTGGTGTGTAAGGGAAGGAGAGACCCACAAGGGACTGAAGGATTATTTCTCTGAGTACCAGAAGAAGCCAGTGTGAGCACCAGGCTTCACTGTGCTGTCCCAGCTTACAGCCCCTCCTGCCCCACAGGAGTGGGAGCTAGGAGAGGCCAGAAAACTTTCCTTTATGATCAGTATTTTTCCATAAGTTAAAATAATAGAGTCACAGAATCACAGGTTTGCGTTGGAAAGGACCTTAAAGATCACCCAGTTCCACTCCCCTGCCATGGGCAGGGACACCTCCCACCAGACCAGGTTGCCCAAAGCCCCATCTACCCTGGCCTTGAACACCTCCAGGGATGGGGCATCCACAGCTTCTCTGGGCAGCCTGTGCCAGTGCCTCAGGACCCTCATAGCGAAGAATTTCCCCCTTATATCTAATCTAAATCTCCCCGCTTTTAGTTTAAAGCCATTGTCTCATCTTGTCACTGCACTCCCTGACACAGAGTCCCTCCCAGGCTGTCCTGCAGGCCCCCTTTAGGTACTGGAAGGCTGCTGTAAGGCCTCCTCTTCTCCAGGCTGAACAACCCCAACTCCCTCAGCCTGTCTTCACAGGAGAGGTGCTCCAGGCCTCTGATCATCCCTGTGGCCCTCCACTGGACCCACTCCAACAGGCCCATGTCCTTGTGCTGGGGACCTCTGAGCTGAATGCAGTATTTCAAGCAGTACAATTGCCAGCTTGCACCTTGGGTACAATGACAATAAATGGCAAAAAGACTTTTCTGCTGTTTACATGGAAAGAATAGCAATTTAAATGCTGTTGCTAGGCTTGCCCAGTCTGACCCTTTGCACATACTGAAGGCAGCAGCACAAGTAGATGTGCTACAGCAGAGCTTTGAGTCCAAAGCCAAATACACCTGCAAATTTGGTATGGGAGGCAGGGAGATGCCATTCAGCCTGGAGCTGGGCTCCCCACTCGCCGGCTCAGAGTATGTGCTAGGGGAATTCAAACACCTCCTTTGCCACCCACCCAACCACCTGGTTAGCCATGTCCCTGTAAACACCATATGCGTGGCTATTTTCTGAATGGGAAACTTAAAATAGAGATTATTCTTCTACACAAAAAAAAAAAAAAAAAAAGTCCTGTATTTTTTCATCATAATCTGTGGACTCAGGTAACTTTACATCAGAAGAAAATGAATAATATAATGTATATTCTATTCTCTACCTTATATTCTCTATATAAATATAATTCTCTTAATAAATACTTTTCAGGATGGGACATATTTCTGCTGAAAATATTTATCCTCCTCTTCAAGCACAAGCAAGTGAAAAAGGACACTTGGACAATGGTCACTAACATGAATAAAAAGAACAGAAAAAATACAAATAAATAAAACTAAAGTAATAAAAGTATTCTATATTAGAATTTATGTATTTGAAAGAGTGTCATAGAAAACCTTGAAAGACCAGAATACCTACGCCACTCCTTGCTCTCTTCATCTCTAGATCTTCCCTTGTGAGCCCCTCAAAAGAAACTCAGCAAGGCTCTCAGTTCTTGCTTCTTCACTCATCCTAAATACAGAGTTAGACACCTACCTTTGCTTGCACAATCCTTGCCCTGACTGGAAGCGTGGGTGGTGTTCACCTGCCCACCACGTTGCTCCCAAGAAGGCCAAATGTGGCCAGGAGCAGTCACCAAAGCCAGAAGTGCACTTCCCATCTCTCCTGGCTTTCACTGTGAGGAAACCACAAGGCTTGGGCTGGAAGGAGAGCCCAGCACTGCCCGGCTGGGCCAGGGTAACGTGGGGATTGGGACCATGGGGTGTTTTGTGGAGCACAGCCTCACCGCTCTGTAGGGAGGGTTCTTCTTTGCCATCCCAGGGCCGTGTCTGACCCTGCTTCCCCTCACCAGTCCTAATTCTGACCCCACCTGTCATTGCTATGGCCCACCATTGATCTCACAACCAAAATCACAACCATTATGATCTGGACTCTTGGTTGGGCCTGGCGGTTCTGCTTGCTCACATGGCTGTGTAGGGCTGGACCCTGCCAGCCATGGCAGGGATCTGCTCAGATCCCAGGTCACTTCTCCTAGGGAGCAGCCCCACTCTTGCTGCTCTCTGGAAAATATATTTCATGCACTCCCCAGGCATTCGATCTTTCTTTGCTGGTAAAACTGACCTTTTCTTTGTGTGGATCAAATGAAATAGGAGTACTGAATAACTCATGAATTTATGAACTCCTGCCTCCCTGCCCAAATGTGTTTTCCGCTGCATCTGCTGTAAGGACTCAATTCCTTATCTATGAAACTTACAGACATCCTAGTGATTTCCTGAGTCTTTAGCTGGTAATAAAATAAGAAATGAGCTTCCTAGCCTGAATGTTTACTTGGCCATATTTTCCTACTAGGTCTTGTTTATAAAATAAAAATCCTGCTGTCTTTTCCACCATACACACCTAGTTCCTCACAGGGAAAACATCTAACTCAGATGTATTATTTAGTTCACTTTAAGGAATCTGGTTTAGCCTTGATGAACCAGCTTTCAATCAATCAAAGTGAGGCATAAATGTAAACGGCGTCTCCTGGGTCTATTGCAGTAGAGAGACCTGGACAGTCTGCACAGACACTCCTCCTGGACACCTGGGAGAGTCCAGTGAAGGGTCACCAAGATGGTGAAGGGGCAGGAGCACCTTTCCTGTGAGGAGAGGCTGAGAGAGCTGGGGCTGTTCAGCCTGGAGAAGGGAAGGCTCAGGGGGATCTCATCAATGTCCATAAATACCTGAAGGGAGGGAGCAAAGAGGACAGAGCCAGGCCCTTTTCAGTGGTACCCAGCGCCAGGACAAGAGGCAGCGGGCACAAAGGGGAGCCCAGGAGGCTCCCTCTGAGCAGCAGGCAGCAATTCTGTGCTGTGCGGGTGAGGAGCCCTGGCACAGGCTGCCCAGAGAGCTGTGGGGGCTCCTCCTTGGATTTACTCAAAACCCAAGTGGTCCTAGGCAACTGGCACTAGGTGGCCCTGTTTGATCAGATGACCTTCAAAGGACCTTTTCAACCTCAACCAGTCTGTGATTCTGTGATATAGATCCATCTCTACCATATGATCATTTCAAATGGGTGGCATATACAGGGAAACAAATGCACATTTCATGTCACCCGTTTCATGTGTAGTCTTACATGTTCACAAGGTGGTCCGCAATACCTAGAGTTATTCCAGGAGTGCTGCAAGGGAAAATTCTTCCATCTCTGAAAAAAAAATAAATATATATGTGTAGACTGGAGAAGTATCCATGCCACTATGCAGTTTTGCCTTTGCAGAGCTCACACTGCAAAGGCACAACTGCATAGCTGTGGTTCTTTATGCCAGGAGGGGAATGCCCTGGCAGCAGCAATCACATTTTCTTAAATGCCTGCACAGATGAGTGCAAATGCAGTAATCTATCAAGGGAGACAGAGAAGGTGGTGCAATTTTTTTTCTCTGAATGAAGGAACCTTGATTATTATTTTTTTTTGAGGTTTTTGTTTTGTTTTGTTTTGTTTTTCACCATAGATTTGTTCCCAGTCCTGTAGCAGCAAGATTTGGAGAGTTGATCCGTGGAGAGGATAGTTTTGTGTGCCTGCATCTCTTAGAAAAATAAAAATAAAAAAATAATTGCTTACGTAGAGAAGGGATGGAAAGATATGGGAGTGAATAGAAGAGAAAGAGGTTACAGTGTTCTGAGGCAGAAATGGAGTTTAAAATAATCTTGAAAATTGTCTTTAACATGATGGGTCTAGAATTAACTGGGAGTTTTGCTGGAGTCAAGAGCAGCCCTGTAAGTTCTGAGCATTTCAGCTTGTTAATTCAATCAGGGAATGTGCTAGAGCACTCCTCCGTGTTCTTCTGTCACTAAGTGATTCCAATAGCTCAGCTGTTCAGATGGTTTTACTTGATGGCACATCACAATTTTCTTAAAGCGAGAAACAGAGAATGTAATCTTGTCTGGAAAAAATGTCTGCTCTGAATGAAGCTCTTCCAGATGAATGTTTAATTTGGCAAGGCACAGTCCTATGAATACATCCTCCAGTTTGATGAACAAAGTGCTCTCTGAAACATTATAGATCTGACTGGCAACATCAGTGGATAAAACATAGCCAGTTCCTGAACAAAACGGTGGGTAGGTGTTTCCTGAATATTCTTCTATGCTCACGTACCACTTACTCTTTTTATTCCTTATGGGGTTATCGTGCAGTTTTAAAAAGCCTGTGAAGAACCCTGTGGTCCTATTTTTCCTTAGAAGCAGCTCAGTGAGGTAAAAAACATTGACAAACACATCTGTGTCGGTTTTCATCACAAAGCTGGACTGGTTACAAAACTTGTGAATCCACTCAACTCCCATCATGGTCTTCAAAGTCAGGTTGTAGTATGTGTCTATAAAGTCCTTTTGAATAATGTCTTTGTATTTTTGGCTTTCAGCAATGATGTCAGCCTGCTGTGTGAGATTCACAGTGGTTCCCAGGAGGAAATATGTCACAAGGCGTTTGCTGGCCACCATTCTCTCCTTCCCCCAGGTTTGCCGGATGGCCATCCTGGCATTGATGTTCTGGTATGAAGATGTCACAAGGAGGACGAGAAAAGGTGGGTTCTTATGGCAATCTATATCTGGGAGCTGCAAGAAGTTTCCTTGGAATCTCCCAGAAGTCTTTTTAGGTAGTAAGTGATTCTGCTTTTTTTCACAGAATATACAGAGTTTGTTCAAATTCATGTACGTAAAACAGAAGCTGACACAGCTAACCCCTCCAAGGAAAAAAAGAATCTTGAGTTTTCTGAAATCCATCTGAAAGAAAGAAGAAGGAATGGCATATTAAAAAACATCCAGTTCCTTTCAGAGTTGTATACAAAACCCCCTGCATAGGGATTTAAAGCCAGGTCATCTCTAATTAAAAGCTACCTTCTTCAGGGCACTCACTCACATACTTTTTCTCTGAGGATCATTCCTACAAGGCATTCTGCTGGCAATCAAATTCACACTCGTGCTTCTCTGAACCTCCCCCCAAGCCCGTATACCCTCACAAACCCACACAAGAGGGCTCACCGACACCAGGCCACCCTGACCAACGCTTCAGACCCGTCTCACAAGCTAGACAGTGGAGAAGAGGTAGATATGTGCTCATGCCAGATGAGAGAGAATAACAGTAACAGTTGTTTGTTTGGTTTTTAAATACCATATTTATCCATTCGTTGGAAAAATGTCTGGGTGTTGAAGCCAGCAAGCCCTGTCCCATTAGCAGACCTAACCAGGCTCCTCCTATCTTCATCTTCTTCGCATCCTGTGGGGCTCTTGCACCAACCTAGAGACTGCTCCCGTTCTTGCAGCTGGAAAGGCCATGAGCTGTTTATTTGACATTGGGCCAGCTGTTTGGGAAACCAACAAACAAAACAGAACAAAACAAAAAGCAGTGGGTCAGATTGCTGGGATTTTTCCCCTTTTGCAGAATTCAGGTGACTCAGTAGGGCATGCTGAGGGGAAAAGGGGGTAGTGTGTACGCCCCTATGCTTTTAGGTGAAAGAGGTCCCATCAACAACAACACTAATTTGGTCATCCTTGTAACAGATCAATGTGCTGCGTAACTGGTTACAAACCTAGTACAAATCCTAAGAGAAACAAAAACAATGGAAGTAAAGCAAAAAAGGCCACAGTGCCAAAAAGGATTACATACCTCCATAAATTAACCTGTTGAGGAGTCTGATGCCTGAGCTCCACAGTCCCTGACCCCACCACCTCCTGTTTCAGAACACCACGAATTCTCACTGGGGGGAAAAGCTTTCCCTTCCTCTTCCCTTCCTCCCCCCCCCCCCCAACTCCCTAACAATGAATTTGATCTGGCATTACATCCAAAAACACACACAAAAATGAGCTGACAAGCCTCAGAGATGCAGATTTCAGGGAAACTTGATCTCTGCCTTCTGAGGAGGACAGTTCTGCCTGGACTCCCCCAAGCCACTCTAGTGCCCTCAAATTGCTCAAATCCAGACACAGCTTATCCCCTTTCCATGCAATGAACGGGTTTTGCATTACAGGCGTAAATATATTTTAAAGTCCAGACAGGTCTGCCTGAGACCAAGTCCAGCTCACCTTACCTGTAAGAATAGTCCCATTAATTTTGAAAGGTATCCACAAAAGCATGAAATGAGCGGAACTGGAGTCCTGGATCCTGATACTCCTCCCATAGTGAAATCTATTTCTGTAATGATTCACTAATCATTTTTGAAAATGCAAACAAATTTCACGTCTCTTCTGCCACTTGTATTGAAAATGTTGTCTTTAAATTGAATATTCCTCAAATCTGTTGTTGCTTTTTTTTTTTTATGTATATGTAGCTTACTTGAGATTAAATCAAATGTTGTTTTAACTAAATGCACATGTAAAATTGTGTGAGATTGTAGATAGAAGGAAATGCATATATATGTTTGTATATATGTATATATACATATGCATGTGTGTATATATGTATATATATACATTATATGTATATATAATGATGTTCTGAGAACGCCAACAGAACTGCAGAAGGGGTCTGCTCCTGTCAGCGCTTCTCATGACGCTGTTCAAGGGTTTGCCATTGCTCTGTAGCAGGACTTCCAGGACATACACAAACAGAAGCCCTTCAGATAAGCCCTTCCTTTAGTGGAAGCCCATTAAAACATCTTCAGAAATACTCAAGAGCAAGCAACCATAACACATCACGCTCACTTTGCCTAATCTCAGCAGAATCAGACTGATGATGGCTTGACTGCAGCTACCTCTCACGTCTCTTCTGGGTTTGGTCACTGGTAACACATCTGCAAAAAAGAAAAAAAAAGCAAAAAGCTCCAGGGGTGGGTGACTGGCAGAGCAGTCCCCAGCACACATCCTGGCAGGTATCCTGGCAAGTATCCATCCTCCTTTTCAGTCTGCAGATGAAGAAGCATGCTGTCCATAGATGTGTGGGCTATGCAAATGCTTGCATATTTATGTTGATTTTAAAAGGTAGTTGTAAACTTCGAAAGTCAGACGTAATGTAAACATGCAGTATCAGCAGGTCCCTGCCTACTGCCAGTCGGGCAATGGCCTCTGATAAGAAATACTGACTTCCTGGAGCAAAGTCTCTTCTGACAGCTGGAAAATTATGGCTTTTTTTCAAAGGGTTAACCGTCAAAACAAATACAGGCTTATGAACTAGGAACTGTAAACTATTATTTTTTTTCAACAGAAATTTCTGCATCGTCCCTCAGACGTATGAGCAGCACATCAGGCACTCGCAGTCTGGGGTCTCGCCTTTCGCTGCTTCCCCACTGGTCTGCATCCCATGCTGAACCCTGGTCTGGGCGCTCACCCTGGCTGCAGCAATGTGGCACTGCCACCAGCCCTGCAGACCCCCACAAGACCCACACAGGGTACTTCTCTCCTTCCCTCTTGCAGAGGTAGGAAGATTCAAGGGACCATGTAAAATGAGTTATCAGGGAATTAAATCCCACTGGCACTGGCTCCTGAGTCCCCAGCTCACCCTCATCCTACCTGTAAACAGCAGGGTTAGCTTAATGGGTGAAGCAGATGCTGTGTCTCCCTCATTTCCTGGGAAAAATGCTATTATATGAAGGATGGGTGGAGAACAATGGCTTCTGTCATTTTTAAACAACACAATATGGCTACGAGTGCATTTAGCAGTCATCCAGCCTAAAGCTCATTGTTCTACAGCATGGGTTAGGTATGACAAGACACGTGGTTGCTAAATTAAATTTGACTTCCGCTGTATTTTTTCTCCTTTGTCTGCATCTGACAAATAATACAGCCTGTGATTCAAGATTTCCAGCCTGTGAGCAGCTATCGTTACGGAAGACTCCTGGAAACGTTAGTTTGAAGTGAACAATAAGTCTACAGAAGATGGTCTAGAAAACAATGGAGACTTATTAGCAATCAGTCTCTTTTCCATAGGTTATTTTGAAGAGCACCCTAGCATCAAAACAAATCTTTTAGGCTTTATAGAAAATCCTTTTGCATTAAGGTCTATTTGAGGTTTCTCTCTGATCTGGGTCAGAAATTGCAGTTTGTAATTATCTCAAGGCTTTTTCCATCTCCTATTGTTGCAACTGCAAAATATTTTTATGTAGCGTGTTGCTAAAAAAGTACCTGCTTTGTGTCCTAGAGAGGGGTTTGTTCACCCAGCCTGGCAGGGTGTGTTACATCTCTGGGTGGATCCAGCCAGGTTTGTGCTAAAGCCTGGGACCAGAGCTATGGCAGCCTGCAACTGGTCACTGTCCTGGCACACACCTAAAACAAGCAAAGGAAGGAAAGGAGAAGGTAGCACAGGTCTGCGATCCCAGGGGGCTGAGATCTGCCTTGCATGCAGATGAACTCATTAGGTATTGGGGGGATTTGCAGCTGGGCTCGGGAAGGTCCCCAGGGGCCTGAAGTGGCAGCTCTTTGCAGGAGAACCAGGAGCCACTTCCAGCCTGAGCCTCAGAGTGATCTGGAAAGCAGCAAAACAGCAACTTGGAGCTCACTGGCACTCACCAAGATAAAACCTCCCTGAATTTCATTTCTCTCAGCAGAGAAGGAGAAAGGGGAAGATGCATCTTTGCTGTCCTAGGAGGTTTCCCAAGAGTGATGGAAGTTTGCCATGCTGAGCAAATTTGCTAGGGTGTCTGCTACAACACTGACCCTTAATAAATTCCTTCATGTTGTGCCATGAATGGGCCACGTTAACTCATTTGACTGAGCCTAGTTATTCCATCAAAATTAATCCGTCACCCCCTTTAGGTTAATGAGTATAATTATCTAAACAGCACCAGGAGATCAGGGCTATGTGCCATATGGGTCAGGGAAAGCAATCCGGCCAGCGGCAGAGAAGGTAAGTAGGTCTAGAGTCCCCATGAGAAAAAGATTCAAAATACCAATTTAAAGAACTAAAGGTTGCTAAATTTTTCTGGGGCAAAGCTGCTGCTCTCACACTACTGAGTGCAGTGGGTGATCGCTGTTGGCTTTGCATTGAGGTTGCAGGCCGTGGCCATGAAGGACCCAAAGCACAAGACAACTCAAGCACTTTTGACCATCAGCAGGAGTCACCACCTTGCACAAGAGAGAAGCACGCAGCTGCTGCAAGGCAGACCCTTGAAAAAAAAGCCTGGCTGTCATTGAAACATCCAAACGGGAGTAAGAACCTCGGGCACAACTAAAGGCAGCAGAGGAATGCCAATTTGCCTTTCCTAATAAGCAAAAGTAACATGTGTCCTGGTGTAAGCACTACTAATGCCTGCTAACTTTTGATTTTTGCTGGAACAAAGCCCTTAAATTGCTTTCTCAGAAGCTCAGCAGGACACAGAGAGGGATTAAATATGCATAGATAATTAGAAAATGTCAAGTACAGCAGGAAACATTTATTTTTTTCCTAAACACAAGCCTTTCAGAAGAGTGGGGGCCAGCTCTAAGCTCCCAAAGTCGAGGTCCCTGGCAAGGCAGTGGGCTCAGCAGTGGCTGGACCAACATTTCAAGGGGAGGAAAAATTCCTTTGATGGGCATCTGGGTTCCCTCATTAGGCCAAGCTCAGAAGCTAGGGCCGGCCAACCCATCTGACCCATATCCGAAATCAAGCAATGCCCGGGGACACGCGACTCTGCCTTACCCCCTTGAAGCACCAGCTGACCCCTACTCAAGAAAGTCCTTGGTACCCACATCCCATGGGGCCACCACCCATGGTGGCCAATCCAGGTCATGGTGCCACCTCCAACTGAATGCAGATAGCAGCTGAGGCACTCTGGCTAAATGTCTCCTCTGTGATGCTTTAAAACATCTCTTCACATCAGAAGGAACTACACACGGCAGCATACATTAACATCCTCACTTATACTGAAAGTCATACTGGCCAGCAAGGAGGATGGAAAACCAAAAAGGGCAAAGGAAAGGGGAAAAACATCTTTTGGTCTTTCTGTCGGACCACAGGAAGCCTTTTTCTCTATACTACTTGTCATCAACCTTCAATATCTGAATTTTCTGCCCTCGTCAGTCCATCAGCAAATCTATGCAAGACGTTGTTCTTGTGCTTCATACAAGCCAGTTTCTGTCACTGAAGCATAGAATTGCTAGACATTTTATTTACAACCAAATCCTGCTTTTTTTGTTTGTTTTCGTTTGTTTGTTTGTTTGGTTTGGTTTGGTTTTTGCTTTCTTTACACAAATAATAATATTTTATTCCACCAGTAACGCCCATAATGGGATTGCCAGCAAGATAAGATAGAAGCCACGTGAACAAAACTTGTGGACTCTGGTCCGTCACAAGAAATGCTTTTCCTATTATTTTTAAATGGAAAAACATTTAAAGAAGACATTGGCTCTTCCATGTGGGGCAGGTGGCACTGCAGGTTAAACAGCCTGAGAGGAAAGTGGAAGGAGAGAGCCAGGCAGCCAAAAACCCTTTCTGTGCTGCAGGATCACACGTCAAGCCAGGGTGCTTGTGGCACCAGTCCTACAGAGAGTTACAGACATCCCTAACCTTGCTGATCCAAACAGTCCACCTATGCTGCAAGTGAGCAGCTACATGACGGATGGAGAAGGAGCGTTATTGTCACCGATCTGCAAATCCTACTGTGCTGCCTGGCTTGTTCCCCATCATCATGCTGCTAATGCACATTTAGCCTATTGACCCTGTAACTGTACCAGCAAATTGAATTGCCTTCGTAGAAGATTATGCTAGTTTTATTTACCACTTCAGATCTTACAAGGAATAAAAAAAAAACATTTTTTTCTTTAAAAAATGAAGAATAGAAAGAAGTCCAGCTATGAAAAATTAAGTAGTTCTAGGGTAAAAAAACAGATTCGAGAGATGTGTTAAATTCTAAAATAATACTCATCCCAAGGAAATTCTATGCATATAGGATCTGCATTCAGATATATGCATACAACGTAATTTTTAAGCATCATGATCAACACAGCCTAAACACTGTTACAGTTGTAATATGTAGAAAAACTTTTTTTCTAATAATAAAAGAAGGAACATGACCAAAAAATAATGGAAGAAAGAAAAAAAAAAAAAAAAAGAGAGAGACTTATAAAACTTTTTAAAATTCGGTAATGGAGGAAAAGCCTCTGAAGGTTTCACCTGCTTGCCCTAGATCTCCTAAGGCTGTGCTATAGCACAGACAGTTTTAGAATAGCTGCCTGACCTGCTGCAGCTCCTTCTCTCTTCTTACCTCTTCAGAGAGCAGTTTATGCCAATTCCTTCTCTGAATGATGTTTCCCATAGTACCCAAGGTAATATACTAGAGGTGAACTACAGTGCCAGTAGGCAAAGGAGCGAGCACAGCCTTAGCATGGCAACTCTCTCAGGTGCATCATCTAGGCACACAAACATTTTGCCACATAATATCCACATGCAAGAGAGGCATGAGGAGAGAACAAAAGTTCATGACTCCCATCCACCAGACACAGTCTTCCCAGTTCAGACACAGCAGCACCACCTGTGCAGATTTCCATTCCTAAAATGGTCCAGGCCAGAGGTGCACACCTCAGCACCCAGGTGGCCAATGCCTACAGGAGAGCAAAGACTGCGAGCATGTTTTCACAGAGCTTTGGACCTTCTGCACTAGAGGCTGCATCTTTCTCCTTATTAAAAAATTCACCATGAGCTCTTGATGCAGCCGTGACCATGTACTCATAATGCTCATTTGGAAAAGTCAAAAGGCATCCTGAGACCAAAACACAGCACTGCTCTCAAAACCAGCAAAAAGTTTGGCAGGAGTTGGAGATGCTCCCACAACACCACAGGAAAGAAATTCTGCATCTGAAGAGTCAAAAAGAAACACACTTCCAGGGAACTTAGCCAAGTAGGAAAACTAACTTCTGTTTTAAAATATCATTTTGCTTTTCCAAGCTTCCTACAAAATCCTCTTGATGACATCCTGGCTCTGAAAAAAAGCCCACCAAAATATCTGTTTGATTAGTTAATGGGGTCATAGTCCTTTCTCAGGAGGCAGGGGGACAGCAGGGCAGCAGAGGCTGTGACAGGAGCTCCCTGCGCAAAGCTCAGGCTGTCAGAGCAGGGACAGCCACTGCAGTCCAGCACCCAGAGCTGTCACTTTTTCTCATTTTAGGAGCATATTGGGATGGTTTTACTGAATACGGGCAATCAATGGAGATCTGGCAGGCAACCATCAGAGAGGCGTCCTGCCTCGCGGGTGGAGAAGATGGCGGTGCCTCTGGGCGCAGCCTCCTTGCCCTCACAGATGGACCTTTACCCTTCTCAGTAGTTCTTTCCTCCAAAAGTTTGGTCTGAAAACTTCCTGTCTCCATCCTCCCTTCACACCCTCTGTGCCAAATGTCTCTTCCTGGATTTCTCTTCAATGCCAATGTGCTCTCTTCCCTTTTTATTATTACCTTGTGAATCAATGGGTGTAATACAATTACTGGTTTCACTTGCTACATACCAAACTCCCGATTGTGCCAAAGGTTAGTGGCTGTCCACAGCTGGATGCACCAAAGCAGCCTTCCCTACCACGAGCCAACATTGTTTCATTGTGCTGAACAGGAGTAAGGTTCAACTCACTGCCACCATCTTGCTTTCCTAATGAAATAAATCAATTACAACAATTCTTCCTTCAGCTCTTGATTTCAGTGCTGTGATTCCAAAAGCCTGGTTCACTGATCTGTGGGAGCACTGTGCTTCACAAATTATACATATGAGTTTGTGTCCCCCAAAACTGATTAAGTATTGCACCCTCATTTACAAGTAGTGCTACAAGTTGGATTTTTCATCTCAATGAAACTGACAAACAAACCTGAAAATGATATTTGAGACAGGATGAGGGTCTTGCTCTTCTCCCTCAGAAGCAATCTCAAGATATGTGAAGGAAGAAGGAAGAACAAAGCAGAGAAGAAATAGCTATGCACACTGTACAGAAAATGTCTGAACCAAGAAAAAACACCAATGAAGACATTGTAACTCAAATCTTTTGCAAACAGGTTGCTTCTCAGCCCAGCCAGTGCCACTGTAGAATGAGGACTTTGCAGGATGTTACCCTTTAGATGTGTTTTTATTTTCTATTTTAACCCGGGGCAGCACGTGCACGGAGTAGGTGAGCCCTTCTACCCTTCTCTGGCCTTTCCTTCCATACTGCTTTTTGGCACCATTTCTTTATCAGTGTTTGAAGATTAATTTTTCCCCTATCAGTACAACTGTTTACCTAAGTCTTTGCATTTATGTGTCTACTCAGGAGGCAAGCCAGTACTTTAGGAGGATGTTCCCAGGCATTATATATTTCGTGTCCTATAGCTCCCATAAGCTCCCTATAGCTTTCCACCACCATATAGTCCTACCCAGAACAGAGGCAGCCCAATATAATTATTTACCTGTACTTCCCAGACCTTTTAAAGCATTTTCTCCAAGGTCTCAGCAAACACACGGGACAGCAAGGAAAACATCGCACCCCATCTGCCCAAACAGAACCTTCTCTGTAGCTGGGGGAAAGGTTCAAGGACAGCCAAAACATTCCCCGGTATTAAAACCTACCCTAAACGCTCCGGCAAACAGGAGCAGGGATTGTTACCTGCCTCCTGTCAGATCAGCGTATCTCTCCTGCCAAGGAGCACGATACACCTCCTGCCCCTTCTACCCTAAGAGAAAAGCTGCAGCCCTGAGCCTTGGGACGAGCTCCCCAGCACTTTGGGGTCGCACAGGGCTCAGCTTGGGCTCTAGACTTCGACACCGCTCTTCAGAGCAAGCCTCGCCACTGGCTCCCCAGCAAGTGTGATGGCACCTGCTGCCTCGTCTCACCCCGCTCTCACGGGGGAAGGCTGGCAGGCGAGCGGAGGCCCCACGCGTGATTGCAATCCTACCTGTGCTTGGAGATCTGCAGCTCTTTCCCTCACGCGCATCCCCCGGCTCTCAGGGCCATGCTGCGGCCAGTGGGCTCCCACAGCGGTCGCAAGGCTCTGCCTGCGCTCTGCTCTCCTCCCCGCGCCGCCCGGCAATCCCACGGCGGCTGCTGCGTGGCCACCTCCAGCCCCTCGCGGGCTGTGGGATGAGACGGGGAAGGCACTGGTGCTGCAGTGGAAACCCGAGCTCTCTGCCTGTCTCTCCTTCCCTCCCTCTATCCTCCTCCTTCTCCTCCTCCCTCTCCCTCCCTCCCTTCCTCTCTCCCTCCCACCCGTAGGTAACAGCCGCGCGCTGCCACTGCAGTGGGATCGGCAGGGAAAGGAAAGTTAGCAACTGTCCACAAATAGGTTTATTCTGCATTTATTTGGGGAGGGAGGGAGGCAAAGACCCCCACGGTGATGCCGGCGCTGCTAACGGAGCCGCAAATCCTGCCGGAGCAGAGATAACCCCTTGCAGTGCTGGAAAAGTTGGGCACCGCGCTCTGGGTTAAGAGCAAAGCTGCCTTGTTGTTCGCAGCCCGGGGGAAATCTTGCACCCAGGCACCCTCTGAGCCATGGGGTTTCCCTTTAAAAACCTCTACAACCTGGTGAAGAGGGCAACAGGGAGCTAAGAGCACCCTATATCTGCCACAAGGCCGCCTCCGGGAACTCATCACAAAATAGAGTGGTGCAGGATTTTCACCTTCACTGATGCACATTGACCCCCGTGGCTGCAATTAGTGAGGGAAAGTTTAACAACAGCAGCTACTGAAGCAAACAGCTACAGGCAAATACATTCCTTTCTTCAGGGCTGCAAGCTCGAGCAGGATTGAATGCTTCCAGATAGATGTGATGGGTAAAGAGGCCCATTTAATAGCCACCTTCCCACTAACAACTCAGGGAGTTTGGACTTCCAACAAGAAGTATTCCCTTTGATTTGTCACTGTCAGGTTTTGAAACGGCCGCTCTATCACGGCATAAAAACAAGGGATGAATCAATCACCACAGGCTGCTGGCAGCTCCCTTCCTCCTCCCCCTGTGCTCCAAGGGTATAGACAGATAGATGTCACATAGGAGATGCACTAACCACCGTTTCCTTCTTCTCCTTTGCAGGGGAAATACAAGAGGATAGGTTGGGAACCACTTCCAAACCTGCTGCAGACAGCACTGCTCCAATGGGGCACACACAGCCCCGAGCAGGGTCACAAGCTGAAGTGCTCCTGTTCACGGCAGGCTGAGAGGCTGGTGTCTTTTGGGGAGGTGAGGAATAAAGGGGAACTCAGAGAAATATAGATGTGGTGCTGGGAAAAGCAGGCAAAAACTACCTCTGATTCAACACTGCACTTGGTGTGTAGGGCCACCCCTACGACAGGAAAGCGTTTAAGCAGAGTAATGTAAACATATGTCTGTATTTCCATATAAGTCAACATATGTCTACATGAAATCGGTTCTCAAGGAGTGAGTCAGGGCCCAGATCAGCATTGTAGTTGAACTAAAATAGTCCTCAGCCTTCTCGAAAAGCACATAGCCTTAACCTGTCACATCAAATGAAAATTATATACTTAAACTATAATCTTCCTGTTCCCTTAGTCATCAAAAGAGGCTAGATCAAATTAAAAAAAAAAAAAATAAAAAAAAAAAAAATGGAAGAAAATAGAAGGAAAACATGGATGCTGAGAAGCTGGCTGAGAAGCTCACAAAGACGTGGGGCTTGGAAATGAAAAGTGTCTGCCTTCCAAACCAGATTTGTCCCAAGCCCATCTCCCCCAGCACTCCCCATAGCTCCTTTCTCCTTCCAGCAGGACACTGGAGCTCGAAGCACTGATTGTGCTGGTGGCTCTGTGTTGTCATCTCCTCGGGCAAGTGATGTGGGTTGGAAGAGCCCTTAAAAAGTGACAGGTAATATTTCCACAGCTCCCTGCAGCACAAGGCAGGCAGAGGGAAGGTCAAACTGCAGTCACCCATCAAAAGGTGCCGTTGTTTGGTGGGGGATTAGCTTTGATTTGCTGTGGTGCTGTTCTGTAGTTGCTTTTTTTTTTTTTTTAATGTTGTGAAAAAGTGAATAGGAGCTATGTCCTTGGGCTATTCTGAATGCAGGTGCTGATAAGATGGGTGAAGGCAGAGCAGTGCTTGTAGCTGAAGAGGGTGAGTGGCTTGTGGGCTGTGTACCAGCAACAGGTACGGGATGCACTGGGAGTTTCAAGGCTATTCACTTTATGCAACATGGAATCCAATTCTCAAGTAGAAGTTTTCAGCATCTTTCTACATTGAATCTACGTGCAAATTATTTTTTCAGTCAGGAGGAGGACTTCTGTTGGAAGTTTTTGGGCAAAGTTTGTCATAATGACATTAATAGCAGTGCAGTTTAACCTCACGCGAGGAGCGGTGGTACCAATAAAATGCATTTGTATAGTAGCCAAATGGCTTCTACCCTCATATTTATAGTATTGTAAGTCCAGCGATGCAGAACCGCTCCTCTGGCAGACTGAGCAAGCTGTGCTGGTGAGCTAGGCACGTCAGTTACCTCACTATACATCTGCCTTCATCTACATAATGGCATCCCTGCTAGATGAAGGCGGGAGTTGTGCTCATTTAACCATACCAAAATACTTGAAGTCTCACCACAACTTATCCAGACAAGACCTTAAATACCCAACGCCTGCCTGTGCCACGCATCGCTGCCCACAGCTGCCCGCGGGCACGGGAACATCCTTTTTCTGCTGGCCTGCTTCTCCCTGCCTCCCGCACGCCCTGCCCCGATTCTCTGCCCGAGGGAGCCAGCAGCTCGGGGTCTGGGGCTGCCTGCACGCAAACCTGAAAATACAAAGTATTTTCAGTCCAGGATCTGCTTGTTGACATGTTGCCTGGTGAATGCAGAGGACATCACTTGGTTTTATATCCCATTTCTATTAATTTCTGCAGTGTCCCGCTGGATGGATTTGCTTTTGTTCTGCACCAGAGGCTGTGGCTCCGCCACCCGGCCTTCTGTGCATCTACCACCTGTTTTCTGGTCCCATCCTGATCAGGAAGGCATTCTCTTTCTGCTACAGCTTTGTGGGCATCCAGGAGGTGATAAGAAACAGAGAGACCAGGACGCCGGGTCCTTGGGGAATCACAGAATCACAGAATTGTAGGGGTTGGACAGGACCTCAAGAGATCATCATGTCCAACCCCCTGCCAAAGCAGGTTCCCTAGAGCAGGTTGCCCAGGTAGGTGTCCAGGTGTCCCCATGCTACTGGGCAGAGGTGTGATCCTGAGGAAAAAATGATTGAGAAGGAGGTTTGGCATGGCCCCTGCTCCTTCCCCTCTGACCCATCTGCCTGCAAGCATTTTCTCAGTGCTGATTGATCCGAGTACCATTCTCAGGTACGTGGCTTGGGATGAAGCCTTGAATGGAGCTTGGCTGCAGTGCCAGAAAGCTGGCCCCCAAGTTGTACCTCTGACAAATGGATCCCTCTGAGCTACTGAGTTTAATGCAGTTTCTTACTTATTTATTTATTATCAACCTGTTTCTCTGCTGGGCTGGCAAGAGAGCAAATGCCAAGGGGAAGGTATCCAAAAAGCATAGTTTTGATCTGGCTCAAAACAAAGGCCGTCAACAGGAAAGTTTCTGTTTATTTGAATCAAAACCAAGTATACCAAAGCTTTCACATTTGAAAAAACAGCAATCCACAGGGATAGCCCGGAGGCAGGGTGAGCCTACCTCCTGGGCAATTGCCTGCCCTGGAAAGTGCTGTGCATAGCCAGCCCCAGTGTACGATGTTGTTTGATGAGTTTAAAGTTGATTGAGAAATCAGGTGCTTTGTTATGTGTTTGCCCTAATGGATCAAGTGCACCCCAGCAGATGGTTTTGGTCTGAGCCTCGGGTTTCTTTAAAAAAAGCACTGGGATACTGCAACACCAGCAGAAGTGGCTCCTACACTATTTCCCTGCAGCAAAATGCTGCAAATCCAGCTGAATGCACCAAGCTAACTTGCTGTCAGACACAAAACTGGTATAAAACAGGACTCAAGGGAAATCTGACCCAGTATTAATTTCAACGAGATTTAAAATTCAGAAAAAATGTTCTCCTAAAAGCACAACACAAATTAAATCATTTCTGACATCATTCCTCTTTGAAATGTTCCTGCTTGGTTTAAAATAGGATTTCAAGAAGTGAAACATGTTATTCCTTGAAGAATAAAAGGCCATTCGGCAAACATTTCTTTAAAACATGTAATGGCTGTATAGAGCCTTGCCACATAAGCCTCAAATCAAATGCAAACTTTCACCTACTTTTTTTTTCAGGGAAACCCTGTTAATCAGCACTGCTCTCTCTCATCCACCTGTTTACAGAGTGCTCTGCTGCACTCTGACCCTTTCTGTTGCCTCAGAAAGGTAACATTCACAGAGATTTAGAAATTATACTTAAGAAACTGTACAGGTTTGTCTCCTTTTCTCCATTTTTTTTTAATTTTTTTTTTTCCCAGATGAACGAGGGCAACTATTGCTAGATTGATAGGTGTCCATCTTCCCTCTGATTTCCAGGTATCAAACTCATGCCTTACATGTCCTACATCAACAGCTTCCAACTTTTCTTCTTTTTTTGCTTGACAGACACAAGCGGAGGGCAGTGGTGTACTCAGTCCATCCTTCACATGGCAGAGAAACACTCCTTCCTCCTAGGGCACGTCTCCTTGGGCCAGAGACTTCCGTCATTGTTGTATATACTGGGCTGGTGCTTACAGCACTTGCCTTTACAAGGGGCACCATGAGCTCATTTAGGAGCTTCTCCGTAAAGCAAGTTGTCAGTGGGACCAGGAGCAGACCCTGCTGTCTTCTTCACCCTGTCCAAGCAGACAGCTCAAACATGACACCAAAAAGCTCCATGACTCAGCACCCTAAGCTCTTCTCAGCATAAGGGCAGCTGGATAGCGCAGGTCTGTCTGCCTCCAGGTTGCTCGTGACTGCTAGTTTGGCTTCAGCCCTGGTTCCCCTTGACCCTCCTACAGCTAGCTGTTAAACAGGGGTGTCACAGGAGTGCACGCGGTATCCAGTTGAGTACTGTTGTGTTATTTCCGATTCCTCACTTGCCAGTTCGGAGCTTGTTAATCTTTAGCACCATGCCATGAAATGCAGAGGAGCAGTAAATGTACCTGGCCTTGTTTTCTCTTGCCCATTTAATCCACTCCCTGCTCTTTCTTTCCCTTTGAACGGGATTCAGAAAATGGAGTTGTAATTAAGAAAGAAAAAAGCTTTTTATCTGGAAGCAGTCCCCATGTTAACAACTGCACAACATATCCCCTAACGTCTTACTTACTCCATCAATTAACACCATGGCATTTGTGCAGCAGTCCCATACACACAGCCTGGCGAAGGCAGCACAGCCAGGCTTTGGCTCCTGGCTCCGCTTGCCAAGGACATCCAGACACTCACATCTCCCAAAGATGCAGGCACCTTCTGCTAAGGCTATTTAAATGTTTCAGGGTAATTCTGCATGTCCAGCTTGTGTTTCTCCCCTTGGTTCTTAGGCTCAGAAATGTGCCAATGCCTGTACTGCCCTCAGCCTCCTCCAAACCCATCAGTGTGTGGTGTTGCACTTGTGCTCCTGGAGGTAGTCATGAAGCCATGCTACTGGTTACTAAAGGAAAAGACACTTGGGGCAAAAAATAAAAATAAAAAACTGATGCGCTGCCTCAGATGTCTAAGAAGATTTTTAATGGCTGAACATAGCTAGCTCAGACACTTTAAATAGGCACACACTGCACTTCTCTGCTATATCTTGAAGGTTAACGCACACCCTCTGCAATGCACATTAATATGAAGTGACTTTCTTATCATCATCTATCACTTCCCTCCCCACTTTGCAAGGCAGCCATTGCACCCTTCAGTGCCACCCTGTAGAAAACAGCAAGCATCCCTCTCCTTCCTTATTTCCCTCAGCACCAAAAACAATTCCCACTTTGGGCAGTACATTTTCGTTACCATCAGCCACAAAATCAAGGCAAGGAAGGCAACGGCTCAAGCCAGCCCCAACGACTTGTAGGTTCAGGATACAGCAAGAGGGGCCAGACCAGCAGCTTCAGAGGTAAGTGACTGGTCTGTCAGTGATGGTGCATGATCAAATGCTCTGTTTCTGCTCCATGTCACTTCTGCCACGGCACCACTTCTGCCAAGAGCCGTCTCTTGGTGGGCAGTGGCTGCCCCACTGCAGCCCCCATCCCATGCCAGGAGCCACTGCCTGGCCCCCCATGCAACCCACTGCCCCAACACAAGGAACCTGCCCTTTGTGCTCCTTTTGGGAGCAAAAAGGGCAGGCCGAGGCACCGTCCTCTGAAAGCAGCTGACCTTCACCTCGGGCACGGCGATAAAGCCAGCTGCCAGGTCCTACAGCGCCAGCAGACCCCGCGGCGACCACGGGACAAGCCCCTCTGTAACCCAAAGAGGCTCATCACCTCACCAGGGATTATCTCCCCGGGCTTTTCTGAAGCCCACCTGCTGAGGCTGACAGGGATCAAGTGTCTGCCAAGCCCTTGAGCTGTTTGAGCAGCAGTGACAAGGCTTCAACGCGCGCCTTCAAGGCATTGTGCACCAAGATACCTGTGGTTTCTGCATGAGTCACTTGGGGGTAGATGGTGGTGCTGACATTAGGAATAGCAACAGTCAGGCTGAGATCTCCACAGGGGAAAAAACATACCGCTAATGCATAACCAGATATATAGCACTGCCTGAGCTCACTCTCTGGAGCCACCTTTGACACCATGGTAGCACCACAGGCAGGTTTCCACCCACAAAACCCCAGCTGCTAACAGCAGACAGCTGTTCAAGGGCAGTTCCCGGCCATCTCACAAAGTCCTGCCAAGTATTGGCTCTTTCACTGCATGGAGAAGCCTTTTAAGCAGTATAAAGGAGGCCTCTCATTTCCATGCTTGTGTGTCTCTAGCTGCTTCTTCTCATCAGGTGAGAGATATTTCCAGGTTATGGAAATGTTCATGATGAGATCCTGTTTTTCAGCATGTCAGGCAGAACTGTCCCGTGTGTTGGGTATGTGCAGTCATATGGTCACCGTACCCTATCCTTGCTTTATCTCTCATGCAGGTCCTCAGGACGTGTAATGCATGATGCACCAGGTGCACTGCTGAACATTCATATTCCCCCTTTCTCTGCATCAAGTTCCTTCTCCAGCTTCATCCTTTCTCTAGCCCCAATCACACAGAAACTCTCAACACCCACCATTTCGCTGGACTGAGCCAACCACAGCTCTGTCACCTCCTATGGTAAACTGGGCCACACAAGCCCCGGTACCTGGAACAGCTTTTTCCTGATCCCCCAGTGTGAATCCATCCTTTTGGACCAGAGGATCAAACACCACCCCGTACCCAAACAAGGTGCCACCGCAGCCTTATGCAACATTACTTGGTATGTAATACCCTGCACTTCTGAAAATAGCTCCTGAACACATCCACTCATCACATTTCTCCTTGCCACCACTGCATCACATTACAGCTCCTCCTGGCTCCCAGACGAACCCGTGCCACAGGCATGTGTGGCCCCTCTCCTCCCAGACCAGTCCCAGGAGGATGAGCACCCAGCTTGTAGCAAAAAATCTTATTTATCCCCAAAGCATGTGATGCTGGTTCTCCGTACTGTCAAATTTTACCTTGCTTGTGTCCTTCGGGGCCTGTCTTCCTGGCCCATTGCCCCATTCTCCTCCACAAAACACCTCCCAGCTTCTCGCCAGTTCTGAACTTCATCAGCATGCCATCCTGTGCCAGGCCATCAGCTAAGCATGGTTCCCAAAACCCATCCCTGAAGATCCTCTCCTCCATGGTCCTGCTGGAGCTGTTTCTTCCAGCTGCTGCAGGCATCTGTGATGGGATGTACTGGCTGCTTCGCTGAAACCAGCCCCAGGCTGGCCAGAGGTTGGATATCATTTTCTGTCACTGCCTCTAGCTTTCATCAAAATCTGATTAGGAGCACATAGACGCTGGTACCAGACCTGTTTAAGTTGCCTGCAGCCAGCATTAACACAGCATGCTGCATCATTAAAAGCCAGCGATCTTGCAACCCTTATGGAAAAGTACTAGAGCATACGGGAAGCCAAAAATCCTCTGATAATCCATGCTCCATCCTCGACTGCCAGCAACCACTCACATAGGATAACCAGAGGCTGCTTCTCAGCCAGGGCTGCTGCTGTGGGGTCTCCCTGGCCAGAGGGATGCTAAAGACGATGCTGGAAGAGGATGCGTCCCCTTTGTTTGGAATTTATTGTGTGAGTGACTCACTTGCTAAAAAATAAAAACAAAAAAATCTCTATGGTGAGGGAAGGATGTACAGGCCGGGCATCAAGAAGAAAAGCCGCTGGTGTGCCTTGTGCTGCCTGGGATGCTAACTTTATCAGGGCAGTGTGGCTCCAAAGGCTGAGGCCAGCAGCAGCAGGTGCACACACAGCCCCTGAGCTGCTCTGCTCTGTGCTCACCTCTGCCTCTGCCCTGGCCTACTGAGCCCACACGGATGCTGGAGGGTTTCTGCTGAAACACTGTCAAGCTGTGAATACAAAAAGAAATAAAAACCTTCCCCAGAAGTCTGGAAATTGGAATTGACAGGAAAACAACAATCATCAAGGGTGCTGTATTGAAAGTCGGTGCAGCACCAAGAGCCTCCCTCTGCCACCAGTGCAGCTGTACCTGATGACCATTTAGTTGGTCATTTATTCTGCAGGCTGTGTAGAGTTGGGTGATGGCAAGCATTGAGGATGCAATGTGGAGGAGAAGGTGGTTTTGATAGCTGTCAGGTATCACTATACTGAAAAAAAGTAGAAGTGAGTATTTTCTAATGTCAAGTGGACAACTCAGACACATATAAGCTCATCAAAGAAAGAAGATGCAGTTATACTTCCATCTTCTGATCAATATAATGATACTTTGATTTTATGCCCATAAATTTTCTGTAACCATATATATATATATATATATATATATATATATATATATATATATATAAGTATGAAAGTAATATATATATATTACTTTCAGAGAGAAGGTAAACTATAAGGAAGTTAATTGGAAAGTCTGTGGTCCAAAATGTTTTTGGACAGGCTGGTATCAAAACTCAACTTCTCTTAGACTTGCTTGGTGTCATGACAACTCTATTGCTTGCAAAGTGTCCTGAAAGTGAAGGATACTTTTCCTCAGTGAAGCTGTGGTTACCATAATGCAGGTCCTGGTGTTCTCAGGTTCATCCATAGTCCCTCTAAGGTAAGGATTGCATGGCTCCCTCCTCCTTCAAACCATAGGTGCTGTATGTTGTGAAGCAGGGGGATACACACCAGGTAGTCCACATCTAATTTGGACTCTTGACCTGTGGCATGAAGCACATCATCCAACCTCTGCAACTTATTTTCCCATGAGCAAAAAGGAGACTGTAACTCATTAAGGATGAGAGTCTCAGCTGAGTGTTGATGTTTCCGTTTGCTGTGTGCATGGCAATGACTGTGTGACTGCAGGAATGTCCCTCGTTCTTCAAGATATTTGACATCAAACCATAAACTTTCAATCTGTCTTCTGAACAAATTACTCTGTCGAATTTTCAGCTTCCCAGATTGTTTGTCAAGTGTATCTCCATCTTTCCGAAGTTGTCAAAGGATGCTTATCTCCTTTAACACTGATATCCTCGCAGCACACAGAAGACTATTAGCAAGTCTTATTAGATGGGAGGCAGGTGAACAGATAAGGGGGATAGAAAGGTGACCAGAAACACACACCAAAGGCTAGCACAGTGTTGCCAAAACTACTGAGTAGTTTTGTTTCTCTGCAATAAATTTCCCTTAGAGTTTTCTCAGAAGAAAACCTTTTACATGATTTGGTGTCTCAGAAGTGCTCTTATACAAGAGACAACATGGCACAGGTTGCTGTCTGGACCTGTAATTCAACCCCCTACATTACTAGCAACAGACTGAAGCCCCTAATACTCATTTTCCTGGAAAGCAAGCCACTGAGTATCCCTGTCTGCCCGGGTACTTTGTGATGATACTTGTCATTTCTTTCATATTTCATCAGTCTGTTAAATTTGGCAATCAATCAATTTAAAGTGCAAATAGCCACCACCCCATGGCATGCATGAATCTATAGGCTTGAAACCTTTCTAATGTTAGCTTGTTTCAGTACAGTTGAAGTTTCTAGCATCATTCATCAAGGAAAATACTCTACATACCGAAGTGTCACCAAAAGCAGCATGCTGTTTTGTGTTTAACTGCGATGCTCCAGCAATGATTTTGCATCCACAGTGAGATGCAGTGTCAGGCAGTCCCTGCTAGCCAGGTGGGGTTGTTTTCTCCCAGTAAATAATAAATGGTATAATAATGCAGACAGTATGTTTTCTATTGAATCTAATTCATTAGCTCATGTATTTTTGCTGTTAGAAAAGTAGAGTTAGAAAAGACTTAATGCTTTTCCTAGTTGCACCAAACCACTGCAGAAAGTGTTAAGCTTACACAAGCAGAATTAGCATTAGGGCTAAAATCACAGGGCACTCCTGCAGAGCAGCAGCTGGCTTTCAGTGAGGTTAGCCTTTGCATACTCACAACCTCCTTTCGTCTGGCAGAAAAGACGATCAGCAAATGCTAGGAAGTGTTATCCCAAGGAAAGCAGCAAGGGTCTGTTTGGTAGGTACGGCCCTGCACTGCTGGCTTTCTCACTAGGCACTGAGAGTATCCTGGGACTGGGTCAGTGCACTGTGTCTGTAGGTGAGGCTTAGCATTCCTCACATTCCCCGAGGGCCTTGCCAGATTATGTGCTCTCAAGAAGATGGTTGCCATATTTCTGCCTTAAAAAGTAATACCTGGATATGTGAGGTGTGGTCGTTTTTTTTTCGTGACTGAAGCCATCGGGCCTGCCCGGTGTACTGGCTATGCTGGGGCTCTTGGCTCTGCACCTCAGCAGGGGGAAGGCAGAGCTTACAGGACACAGGGCACACAAAGCTCTGCAGCCCGGGATGCAACAAGGCTACTGCAGATGTGCAGGTTGTCACACAGCACAAGCTCATCATGTTGGGTTTATCTCATTTCCAGGGTGACTCCATATTTCCAGGTGTCTCCATAACTTCCTGACAGCAAATTGCAAAAGTCCACTACCCACAGTCTAAAAAAGCCCTCTCTTTTGTGCCTCGCACACTGTTCTGCTAATTTCATTGCGCATCCTGGCTGTGTATACTGATTTTCTTTACAGTGTTGCGGTATTTCTTGACTAGCAGTTCTGCATTCATCTTATTCAGTGCCTTTATGATGTTCAAAATGCCTTGGCTTCCTCTCAAAATGTAAGAGTCTTTTTAGTCTCCTCGTGGAACAGCTGCTCCATTCTCTCGAGCTGTTTTGTTGGTTTCTTTGTGCCACTTATATTACCACATCTCCCCCGAAACGCAGAGCCCAGACAGCACAAAATGCTCAAGATGTCAGCTCGGCAAGGCTGTAAATGACAACAGAGTCACGCTGTCTCCTGATGGTGTCCAGCGTTTTGCTGGGTCTTGGCCGCTGCTGCAGGTTGAGCTGATGATTTCGGTGAGCTGTCAGCGAGGACTCCAAGGTCCTTCCCTCGCTGCAGCTGGCAGCTCTGAGCTCTGCATCACCTACAAGCGTAAGAACAGCGTGGGCAGAGAACTGCTTACCCATCTTTCACCTCCCAATGCTCTGCAGACTTCAGATGTATCCTGAACAAACAAATGGACCCACTCAAGAGGTTCAGGAAACCTCCCCAGCTTTTTCTTCTACCTAATTTGTTCTGTTATTTTTATAGTGATCACACACAGCACTGGAGATCTCCACTTAAAAAGCCAGCCTCTTCTTGATCAGAGTTAAACATAAAGTTATGGTTCCTTTGGGTATGTAGCTATGGGCTACTTTAATAACTACTTTTTATCCTCTCACTTCCCCTGTAAGCAGTTATTATAAATCTCCTAGCAATTAATTGGACAAGGGGATGAAATCCAAGCTCCATCCTGCTCAGTGAACTTCTAAATAACAGTTAGAGCATGAATATGGATTAATTTTCTCTGCCTCCCGGACCCAGTGAATACAGATCTATCCCTGAAAATTGACAAGGTTGGGACATCTCTTTCCTGTAAAGAAGATCATGTATCCTTGTGGCTAGGGTCTCCTGCAGGTGGGCTGCTGATGCCTCCGTAAACAAAGATAGGATCAACCCCTGTGCTCTCCGTGTCCTAAATAAATATGTTAACCCTGGTTCAACCAGGTAAGAGAAGGAGAAAGTGCCTTATTTTCTTCTCTTATTTTGTATGAGCTTCTGATCATGCCTGATCTGTTTCTGCCTCTCTGGTGAGAGAGGAGTATGCTCATGTATCTTGTACATCCTATGGGACTCAGGTAAATGTATACATAGCACCAGAACCATTAGCAGGAACATGAGGCAAGGTGAAAAACTAAAACCTTAATGATGGAGAAAATGTAATTTTACAGATACTAGTGGAGCTTGCTAGGATTAAATGAATACTTTTTACAGACAGAGAAGAGATGTGACAGAAAATGTTTATTTAAACTGCTGTACAATGGAAATCTTAATCATTTTCAAAAGTCAGCTGGGGAAGAAGTGACTCACTTAGGTTGCATGCAGGAAGCCTTTTTGTAGTTTTCAGTGCTGAATTTCATTTTCTCTGAATACAACATCACTTGTGTGAGTGCAGTTATCTGCTGAGTGGCAGCAGTGTGTTTGGCAGTACATAAACATGAAGAAAGACATGGTTCCTGCCCTGAGGAGCTTACAATCTAAAATACGACAAGGACAATACTATTCCAACATATAACAATCAACTGGAATATCATCAGTCAGATATAAGAAGATCCATTTTAACAAGCAATTGTAATACCAAATATATATACAAAGGCCGCAGGTAGGATAGGGTGGCATCTTTGCTGCTACATATTTATATGTTCACATGTATACAGGTGTGAAAGGTAGTGATAGTTTGCTTGAGAGGGTGACTTTTTCTTTGGCAGGGCTGCTCCAGTTTGTGCTTCCTGAACAAAAATAAGGAAAAGTAGAGCAGAATTTAGCACTCTTTCTGTGACTTTACATATCTGAACACTGGACAGCATCAGGCTGAATTAATTTCCATGAAACAGACCCAGATCTGGGAGAGGCAGTGTGGAAGAACTGACAGCTTTTCTGTCCTGTTGAGGCACTGGGTCTCACATCAGTGTGAACACATTTGCTGAAACCTATGGCAGTTAACTCAGGAATAGCATTAGCTGGGAAACACACCAGTTCTAGAAAAAGCTTATAATACCTTGTGGCTGCAGTCAGGAGGGTGTCCCACCACCCAGAGGAAGATCTGCTGAAAATTCCAACTTTCTTGTAGATAATTTTATTTATTTATTTTTTTCCAAAATAAGAGATTGTTTGATCTTTATTTCTGTGCACAGGAGATGAAACAGTAGAAGGAAGAAGGAAACCTGAAGATTAAAATATGTTCTGACAAAACGAGCTATGCTGGATGCTTGTACATCTCTATGGGTACAAGTTGTGCCTCTCAGATGCTTCCTGTTTTGAGTTTTTAAAGTCACTTTTGGCCCAGTTTCTAAGCAATCATAGTTAACAGATAATAGTGTCATACTTCTGGTCAGGTTCTTCACCCTTCCCCATTCATGATTTTTGAACATGTTGACCAAGTTCAACTACATCTGAAGGAGCGCTTCTTTTGAAACATGAAGCTCTTGAAAGTGTCAGTGAAATTAGAAAGAGGAGAGAGATGAATTCTTACCTGAGGCAAAAGAGAAGCTGCAATGAATAAGCAGAAAAGTGTACATTTGGCCTGCCAGTTGGGCAGGTAGGGCATGTGTATGGTTTTGGTAGTTTCTTTACATTCCTGTATTGCAGGCATTTAATGCAACAACATACACAAAATTTTCAAGTTAATGTTTCTTTTAGTAGATTTAGAAACCATGCTGGAAATCTCAATAGTTACCTGAAAACCTGTTCAAGAAAGAATGTGTCATAAGGAAGTGTACTAAGACTCTTCTTGCTCCTCTACCTCTTCCTTTTCTTCTCCTTCTTCTTGCTTTTCTTCTCCTTCTTCTTGCTTTTCTTCTTCCTTTTTTTTTTTTTTTTTTTTTAACAGAAAAGAGTTGTAGTTGAGCAATTAGGAATTAAAGGAAAATAAAAAGTCTTGAAATGCAGAGCTCTGCCTTTGCAACTGCTATGTTTCTAGCAAAATCAATCTTAATAAAGCTTAAAAAATAGGACAGTAGAGTGATGTATGGAGTCTTTATTCTTAACGTGCCACAGCCTTGAGCAGTTAATAGGCAAGCAAGGGATATAAGAATCCTTTTCTGAGATAGGTTAGAACACAGCTCATAGTTAGGCTGCAAATAGATGGTCAGGATTAAAATGACAAAATAAAATATATGTAAATATGGTAAAGAGTTTAATATATTTTGAATTAGATGCTTTCTTGAAGTAAACAAGTAAAGATTCATGGCACAGGAACTAAACTCCCAAATAATCCAAAAATTGTTTGGAGACAGATAACAAGACTTTATTTCTGGTTTTAAAGTTCTTTTTTTCTCTTTGTTTTATAAAGAAGAAAAGGCACAAGTTAGAGGCAATAGCCCTTTCCTTCAGTAAACTAAATGAACAGTCATCTGTAAGGTAGCATTTGTATAACACAGATGTTATGTCTGTGTTTACTGTTTTTTAATAGCTAGCAAATTAAGCTTTAAAGTATAGTTCTACTCTGAAAAAAAAATAACAAAAATGGCACTGTAGTCTTCTCTGTTCCTTCTCTTCCAGAAAACTCTTGCTTAAAGGCACTTACTCTGCAATATAAACACTTTTATCTCAAAAATGTCATACTTACATCTACTATCTTGATTACAAAAATTAAGGGAAAGTCCTCCCATAGCAATCAACCAATTAAAGATTTCATAAATAGTTTTCAGTCAGGACTTTCGGTAGTGTATAAGCACAGAACTTGGGTTTTCTGTATGAGAATCATATCTGAGTCACTTAAGTAAAAACCTGTTTAAACATGTGCTTGGAACTGTTGTAATCAGAATCCTGTTTTGAGTAGTTGTTTTTAGAAAAAAACTATTGCATTAGGGGATCTTCCTTACCAAACCAGAAATGTAATATATATTTCCACACAGGTCAGCCAAAGTTCTCCCAGTGAAATATTTTATCTTTCTGAGTCTTTCCTCAGAAAAATTGTCTTTTTTTTTTTTTTTCACTGTTTTTGAAATGGAGCTTGGGAAGCCCAAAGGCAAGCAACATTTAAAAATGTGAATAACTTTAGTTCAGAATTCAATTACCCTTTACAAAAGAATACAGGCATTTTTCTTGCTTGAAGCACGAGGTAGTGGTGTCAGGGTGCGCTACCAAGCCTTCAGAGCCCTCATCTGCCTCACCACCAGAAACCTCCATGTTCTGCCCGTGGGCTCAGGAGCTCCATTGCAGCTTCCAGACCCACAACTCACAACTCTGACAGGAGGCATTTGTATGTATACCCATGTATATATGCATGTATTGCCATTTGGAAGTGGGAAGATTAAACATGCCCCTTCACTCATTACAAGCTTGTAGTGGAAAACGGCCTAAAGTAATAATTAGCTTTATTGAGAAGACTGAGGAAATATTCAACGCATAAACTTATGATTCTGGGCAAAGCAGAAAAGCATATAAGGATTTGCACTTGGGCCTTATGAACTCTGGCAAGGGAAATATACCCTCTGTAGGTAGAATTGCCTAATTAGCATGGTGGCAGTAAGAGATTTCCAAAGATCTAGCTGTCTTGGGAGCCCCTGGTGAATTTTATTAAATAATCCATGAAAGACAATTTCTCTTCAATATACAGCTTTTAACGATTATTGACCTTTTTTTGGTCCCAAGTATGACTATGTTATGACCAATAATTTTCTCTAGCGGAATATATAACTGGTATATTCAGTTTCATGAATAAGAATTTGCTAACTTTTGAGCATTGATGAGACTGGAAAGGAATGAAGTGAACACAAACACTGAAAGCAAAATGTCCAAACAGCATACTATACCCCTGTTGCTGCATCTTCTTCCTTGTTTTCCTAAGTGAAACAAACAAAAAAAAATGTTTAAAAGATAGATCAAAAAGAAAACTTCAGAGGTCATACAAGCAAAGCACAGGGAAAGTAAACATTAAATGTAGGAAATTACATGGAATTCAGTGGATTTATTTTGGGACAAAGTCCTCCAGATTAGCTCACAAGGCACAGTTATGCTAAGCGTTTACTTTGAAAAGGGGTCACAAAATCATGAGACACAGCTCCCTTTTTCTCAATTACTTCCAGTTAAATCTGCTTCATTTGCAAGCAAAGCATTAGAGCTTGAGTTTTGTTTTTTCATTGGGGGTGGTGGTGGTGGTGGTAATTAGCTGCTCTTCAAAATCCAAGTTAAATCAAAATTATACAGAGATCTATCCATGTTATATATTGTCTCTCAGGATCTGGCTTGCAATGCTGTTAACTGTTGTAGGCTGGAACAGATGCCTTGGCTCAACGGTACTGAGGAATAAGAAATACTACAGACTGGCTTTGGACCGTAGATCGAGTCAAAGTGATGAAGAGGGATAAAAGAGAGAAAATATAAACGTACAGTGAATAATATTTGATGTTAGATACCAAGCTGATTGTTGGAGAGAAGAGCTAATCTTTCACAAAAATTCAAAGAGAAAGGGCAAACGCAGCGGCACCATGCAGGAGGTGTGAGTGGTTGTTACAACTTTACACAGAATGAGTGGAGATAAGGAAGTGAGCTGCAGTGCCAGGGTTTATATATGGCCTGGGGAATTATGGAGACAGGATACAGACTTGCATTTTAATATGATTTTTGAACATGTTTCTAAAATAATTCTGCCCTGAAGTGAGCCTAATCTGTACCACAAACTGATTTAACTGGGACACCACTTAAAAAAAGATTCTACCCCCCAAGCTATAAGCTAAAGTTAAAATCATATAGTAAAAATAAAGAAAAATAAGTGCATAGAAGGTCACAGCCTTTTCCTCCAAAAACTCAAAAACGAAAGGACAAATTAAGGGAAAGGGGCACTATATTCAAGCAAAATAGTTCCTCAACCTTCTCCATCTCTGTGGGGATTAGGAATGGAAAAAAAAAAAAAAAAAAAAAAAGGAAAAAAAAAAAAGATTAGGGGAATGTCCTATTTATTAAGAAGGATAAGCTTGATGAAGTGATTAGGGAAGGAAAGAATGCAACAGGTTTAAAGTGAGAAAGAAATTATAATCAAAAGAAATCCAAGTGCACCCGTCCCTTGGTAACACAGGCTGAGAGCTGTTCCTGTCCCTTACTACAGTCCCTGTGTAAGAGATTTCTATCTCAACATCTGCTCTGGGCTTTCCTGAACACACATGTGAATAAGGAGCTGGAGTTCCTGAATCTGAAAAGCTGCTGGCAGGTCTAACGTGAGGTGCATGAAGAACAACCTATTGCACTGTGCACTTATCCCTTCTGCTTCCAGGAAGCAGCTTCTGATGGAAGAAATTTGTTTTTCAGAGGGCTGGGGTCTCTTGCTGGCTTCCCCAAAGTCCTACCTGAGACAGAGATGGGGCTTCTGGACTCCTGCTTCTTCCAGCAAGGGCAGCAGAAGCAGTATGGGAGGGGTGCAGCCTCCACGTGGACCCACACTGGCCCCACCACTGAGGTTTTGCAGAAGCTTTCTGAAACCTGGGACCTCCGTGAGGCTCCACAATTGAGAGAGCCACAGTTAATTTTGCCATCTGTCATATGTTCATTGGCAAAGACTGAGATATCTTTACATTGCCAAGAGTCTTCTAGAATGTTTCCATAGCACTTGCAATTCTCTTGCAGAGTCACTGGAGAAAAGCAGGCTGGGTTATGCCCTACACAGGAGAGTCGCTTTTCACCTTGCTTTAAATGGAGTGCTAAATAAGGCCAAAATGCCACGAATAATTTCACATCTATATATTAATTCAGAAGCTGAACATAAAATTGTGATATTTTTTTATATTTTTACAATTTGATCTGAGAGTTTGTGAAAAGAAGTTGACATTCCAAATGGGACCTGACTATAGTTCAGAAGATGAAAGCGTGTGGCTGCAAAACACCACAGGCCACTGATAAAAAGGTCACCCTTTCAGAACATGGTACACAGAGATCAACTTTTAATAAGCCAGAAGAAAAAAAATAAAATAAAACCTGTGTGGGTAGAGCAAACAGAAAACATCTATTCAGTGTGGTCAAGTTGTCAAACAAGATGTGCTGGGCTGCACAATGAGAGGAGGAGAGGGAAATACTAAAAATACTGTGCTGATACTTCATGTGTCCTTTAGGGCCCAACATCCAATGGAGATACTCCAACGGCAGTCTCATGATCTTTATATGTATTTGCCTTCATAAAACCCTGGCCACATAAGGAAATGTAATTCTAGCTCTCTTTTGTAGGGGAAAAAATGAGATTCAGACAAAAGACAGAATTCATCCCACCGTAGTTACCTCAAAGTTATTCTTCTCATTTAAACTAGTCCTCTGCATGCTCACCGTAGTGAATGAAAATACCAGAATTTCTAAAGAATGATTCATGCCATCCATGCAGAATTGCTAATTACAATGAACTGTGGCAAGGCAGACAGATGCCACGTCACTGAAGTGATTTGTCCTACGTGACATGGAAGTGGGCGGTAGAACAGGATGAAAGATGGCTTTTTGTTCATCCTTGGCATGAGCTACTAATACCTTGCGGCCCGCAATTGTGAGTATACTCTCTAACAATGAGTGGGACAGGAAGAGAAAAAGTGCTTTTTTGTTTCCCTAGGAGCTAGTACACTGCTGGCACAATGGAGGTGAGTGCCAGAGCCAGGCGATTTCAGGAAGGCTTTTCTTCCCCCTTATGTAAAACCATGAAGAACATTTCAGCATTGCCAAGACCGTGCAGGTGAAAGAGGAGGACTTGGAAGACTAACCATGTTTTATGCCCTCATAACGACAGAATTACCAGTTCAAATGCACCCTCTTGCCCAGTGTTCACTCCTCTGCCACTCCCCTCCCTGTAAAACTAAAGGACAATGTTTGCCACTTACAGCTCCTATCTGTTCCGTGAGAAATGGAGCAAGGTGCTTGTTGTATAGAAGCGGTGTTGCACTGTCATCACCAAGCCTTGATACATAGCTGCTTGACATATTTGCAGACGTGTTCCAGCAGTTTGTTCTCATTTGAAAAACATTAGAGTAGATTGCTAGCCAGAACGGCAGGTAATCTAATCCAGCCAGGGGATGCACTACTGTTTTATGCTGGTTTTCTCTTAAAAGTTGGCATTTCTCTTAAAAGAAAAAGGTATTTGACGGCATTCATGTGCTGGCTGAATTTATAGAGACACAAAAAGTGCTTAGATACAATTTAAGGAGAAATTTCAGTTCCCACTGAGGACTGTGTCTCTTTTCATCATCATGTAGGATCAACTTTGAAATGTAAAATGGGACTTCCAGTGCCTGAGACTTACATGAGGCTGTGCAAAAGGATGCATTTCCAGCCTAATGGTTCAGTCATTGTTAAAATTGGGAATGGGGAAAGTTGTAAAGAGTGAGGTACTTCCTCTGGAAAAACATTGCAGCATCTATTTTTAACATTGCAACATTTATTTTTATTTAAAAAAATAAATTAGTGAGAGATTATGCATTTGTTACTGATATTACACACACACACACACACACACACAAAAAGTGTATTTTTGAGGTGTGTAAGTGCTTGATTCAGCAGTAGGCTTGCCTCTTTGGGAAGAGAGTCACCTGAAACTGCGAGATCAAAACAAAGCCATCCTTAAATGCCAAATTGGCACAGTGGCAGGAGAAATACAGTATCGGGATTCCTATCTCCAGACACAGGGCCCATTTCTGCTTAGTCTCTACTTGGTCTAGACCCTGGCCAGTGACACAAATATCCCACTGAGGAAGAAAACTACACAAGAGAATTGCCCCTTTTCACACGATCCATCTATGCTTTCAACCATAACTACTTTACTGATGTCAGCTAACTGCAGGGGAATGTAAATGTTATGTTTTGCAGCTATTATTTTAGAAAGTTGAAATAATTGAGATGGTTTTGTCCAAGAATCTCTTGCACTGCAGCTTGAGATCTGCCTGTGTGGCTTTGATATCACAGCATAAGGCACGCAGGAAGGATAACAGTGGTCTCCATTTCTGCAGGGGCTCCTGCATGGGCTAGTGAAGACACTGTCAGATATGGCTTGCCATGGCAGCAGTCAATGCTGGAACCTGACAGCAAACATTAACAAATAGATTTACGAGCACTGCAGATGCTGGTCATTGACATGAGCCAATTTTTCCACATGGATAGGACTCAGATGTCTAGTTCTAAATTATTCTCCATAATGAGAGTTGAGATCCAAGTGAACATTAAAAAAAAAAAAAAGCATATGAAAGCAAGTGGCAAAGGGCATATGATAGCAAGTAGCAAAGGGAAACTGCTAAAGAAAGACAATTGTTATCCATAATTCAGAGCAGGGTTCCCTGGAGTTTTATCTGTTTAATATCACCATGATGTCAAAGAAAATGCATCCAAAAGACAAACAGGAGCACTCTGCAATCAGTCTTCCCACCCTAAGATACATTAGGAGGGCCTGCAGGGTTCCATTTCTTGAGCTCAGCACAGGTAAAATCCTCAAATCACAAAGCAAAAAAGGAAAAAATTACCTGTTGATCTTCTGATGGTGACTGAGCAGACTGAGACTCTTCATGAGTCCCTTCATTTGCACTGTCTTCTGTGTGTGCCTCAGCTTCATTAGTGGTATCAGACTTCTCAGTTTCCTGGCAGCAAATAAGTCATTATTAGCCTCAGGACACAAATCCAGCAATTTCTTTCCATACAACTCATGACTTTATGGTTTGGGGAAGTGTTTTTCTAATTTTACTTCAGCAGTCAAATCAAAATCGACCCTTTTGGACATTTTCCTTTGAAAGGAGCGTGTGTTCGCATGTTGTTTTGTTGGTAAAGGCATGGGGTTTGTATACAGAAAACAAGAACTGAAGCACCTCTTCCTTTTCAGAGCACAGCAGATTCTCTAACTTTACTTTTGAAAGTTTAGTAGAAATGGATGCTCACCCTGATGGCTTCAGAGAAAAAAGGCTTTTTCACCAGCATGCACTCTAATTAAACTTCACCAGGAGGCTACAGAAAAGCAGTTGTAATAAAGGACTTCATGCACAATCTCTTAATAGTCTTTTTTTTTTTTCTTTCTTTCTTTTTTTTTTTTTTTTTTTTTTTTTTTTTAACCAACAGGTAACTATCCCTCAATTCACACACCGATCTATCATATCTATTTCTTCCAGTAGCATCCCAGAAGACTCTTCATTTCAAGTCCTGCCCAGGCGAGGTAGCCGTGAAAGGTCACACTGGATCACACACTGTGTCAGATAAAAGGAGACCTGTATGGCCTTGAGTGGAATAATAGGAATAGGATGAACTGCAATAGCATTAAGTGCAAAGTCACATTATTTGGGAGAGGTAGTTCTGGGACAGATATTAGAAACAGGTGTTTATAATGTATTTTGGGACCTTGTTTGCTGATGATCATCAAATAAGAAAAAGATGGATGTATTTAAGTAATGACAGAGCACAATAACCGAGCTGCAAACATGATGCAACAGTGAAAGCAGTACTAAACACGATCCTCAGATGCACGAGGTGAATTATATCTGCTGGAGCTGAAAGCAAATACTAATGTCATTGTATGAAGCAAAAGTGAAACCTCCTCTGGATCACCCTGTACCATTCCAGTCATCCAGGCTCAAGAAAGATTTAGCCTGGAACAGGTGCAGAGGGGGGTCACAGAAATATCTGAAGGAGTGGACAGCCTATCTTATGAAAGGGTGACAAAAAAAAGTTTTTACTACTTTAATCTATTGAATGCAATGCAGTGAGAGGACATGATGGCTCTCTAAAAATAGATCAGAGTAATATCAGAGAGGGATAGGATAAAGAAGAGCACTGAGGTAGATGCAAAATGAGTAAAACCAGCTGTAAATAAAAATTCTAACCACTGGCAGTGTGAAACTGGAAGAGCTTTCTAGTAGAGAAGTGGAGGCAATGGACCTCATTCATTAAAATGGAATTTGACCACTTCTGAGAAGCGTTACCTGGTGTAGTTGCCTCCAACAATAGAGATTTGGGGTCAGAGATCCTGTCCTATGCCATCTGACGTCTGACACACTATGGACAGAGCAGCACATCCCTGAACAGCAGAGGAGCTCCTTTCCCATCCCTGTGACCAAACCCTTACAACACATCCACCCAATTGCTTTGGGGTTTTCTTTTTTTTCCATAATTTCATCTCTGTCCCTAGTGTTACACCAAATCCCCTGCTCATGATACCCTATCTTTAAGCTTCACAGGTCCTCCTCTGGTGTCCTTATTGTGTATGATCATGTGGGATTTCCTCAGCCACTGTACTTAGCCTGTGGATGCATGACAGTAGCGGCGCTACCTGGCTTTTAGCCCCAGTGCAGACTCGAGTGAATGCTGACTGAGATCTTTATCCCAAAATCTGGAGTGCAATACAAGACATGTCTTCCTGCTGAGATGCTCTGCTGAACTGGGATTAAAATGATAGAAAGGAGGTCAGGAATGTTTGGAAGCAGGTATCACAATAGAGTGAAAATAGACAAAATACTCCTGCAGACGTGTTTTCTTCCTGAAACTTCACTGTCTGTAATACCTGATGCCCTTTTTGTCATTTTTTTTTTCCTGAATCAGGGAAAATGTGTTTCATCTGTAAGAAGCTTGTAACATAAAGAGAGTGGGCACAGAGGCTGCCATGCCTTTCCCCAGGGAACAGCAGCAAGAAAACTACCAGCAGCCAGCACCACAGAAGCTGCCAGGCTTTCCCAGCACTGCCCTGCCCCTTCCCCACCGTCAGCAAAAACCTCTGCGGGGCTGCGTGGTGAACTGCACTGGGAGACTGATCAAGATTAAAGCTTTAGAAAGACAAGCTTCTCCAGCACCTCACACATTTTGATCTCTCCATTACACAGCTACATGAATGTTTTTTTTTTTTTCCAGCATGTGGAGGATGCCTGATGAGTATCTGGGAGTAAAGAAAAGGAGATGGAGGACAGAGGAAGGACCAAAGACTACTTTTTCTGCCAATGCTGTCTCATCTGAAATGCACATAAAACTGTGGGCTCACTGCACTCTGCTGCTGGTGGCATTGTTATGAAAAACAGATCTACAGAGCCCATTGTTTGGCTTAATTTATCTTTTGCTTTCCCCCAAAAGATAACAAAATATTTGAAAATTTAAGTATGTAGCAACACGTAAGATATTGAAATTCTCTTGTCCAATGCTGTGTTTATACATTGTTTCTGTGAGAAAATTATAATGTCCTTACAGATACTTTCTTTGTAGCAGTTCCTAAAATGAAAAGGTGAGTGTTCATGAAAACCGAATTGGTTAGAAATCTATTTTCAGCATGTATCCTAACATTTCATTGCAAAATCCCTGCACTCAACATTTTTTGGCAGATACACAAAGCACATAAAGAGTGAAGATGGCATTCTAATTCAAATGTACCTATTGTGTAAAACTACCTCAGATGAATCATATACTTACTCAGAACATAAGGCAAACAAAAGTGATGGCTGAGAGATCTGAACTCCAGAAGCAGTTTTTTTTGCCAGCCAGGACACACACACGCATGCACACACATTGTTCTCAGTGACTATATGGACACCCGTGGCATTTGGAATACCGCCATCATACTAGCTCTTCAGAGCAATATAAAATTTATTTTTTATTAATGTAAAATGAAGTCCTTTTCATTAAGATTGGCTGACTGGTTACTTTTCCTTTAAATGAAATACATGTGCTGTAAATTTGTAATTCAAATCAGTTCCAGTAGAAGTCTTCTTGAACTAAAAGACTAAATCTCAGGTATCTAATATTTGGGGATATTAAGATTTTAGGTATTAAGATTAAGAATACTAAGATTAAGGATTTAAGTCTATACAAGATTTGAAACAAGACCTTCAGCCTGAGCTTCTCTGAGCTCACAGAACAGCTGTAAACCTCAATGATCTCTGTACAAGCTGCCTGCTCTCTGGAGTTCAGGGAAATGGAAGCAATATTGTGTTTTGGCTAATACAATTGTCACAAAAAAAATAAAAAACCAAAAAACTGTTGGCCCCTGAAAATAAAAAGCAATTAATTGCCTGCATTCAAACCTTGCTAAGATACTCAAAGGTGTAATAATACAGCATACTGTTTGTCATCTTAGATTAAGTAATATGCATCTCATTAACAGAACAATTCACCTGTGTCATTTAAAAAAAAAAAAAAAAAAAAAAAAGCAATGTAGCCACTGCTTTTAATGGGCTCTTTGTATATTAGTGATATTTCAGAGCATTTTCAATAATTTTGAAAACAGTCTCAGGCTCATAAACATGATGAGGGTTTCAAAACAAAAACTTTGGGGGCAGCTGAGAATGACATGCATGACACTAGGCATACAAAGTACGTTGATCATAGCTCAAATATATACATGTTTACATGTTGGCACATAATTGTCTGGTCACGCCCCTAGTCCAAGATTAAACGGGATCCTTCAGAAATTTATCACTAACTAGAGCGATCTTTGGGGACAGCATAAATGCCAGACCACCATGAAAGATGTTTAAAAAACAGAATAGAGGTATTTAAGTCCATGTATTCCTTCAAGTGGGAAGTAATTTCATATCAGTAGACTAAAGAACTTACTAACACAAACACCCTGCCAGCTTCTTCTTTTAGCCATAGGGTGGTTGGGCACTGGAACAGGCTCCCCAAAGCAGTGATTACAGCACTGAGCCTGATGGAGTTCAAGAAGTGTTTGGAAAATGCCCTCAGACATAGGGTCTGAGTTTTGGGTGGTCCTGTGTGAAGCCAGGAATTGAACTAGATGATCCTTGTGGGTCCCTTCCAACTTGGGGTATTCTGTGATATAAAACTATGTTATCATTACTGTTAAATGATGCTTTAGAAAATATGGTAACCAGTGTGATGGCGAGGCAACAGGGGAGAGAGAATTGTGTGAGCTAATTGACTCTTTTGGAAGTACCAAAAATATGCACTGATTCCTGGTAGGGTCACCGTGTTTTACTGTCTCATGGCACTCTTCATGAAAATGACAGTAATATATTTGGTTTATAGGAAAAGAAGTTTGAAGATCTTTGCCCAACTCCCACAGTGGCCTAAGCAAATAGTTAGCAATTAGAGCATCAGCCTTTCCACCAGGGTCTGCAGAATTTTTCATGTGCCATTCATGCATCAAAACACTTCCTTGTATTGGAACTGGGAACACAAAGATCAAGCTTTTTTTTTTTTTTTTTTTTTTAAGTAAAAGAATACTTAAGTAAGTGTGTAAAGACCAATGTGTGTGCTGCAGATCTGAGAAGGATCTCCTTTATGTATCTGTGTATTCAAAGAATCTTTACACGTGTCTTACTGTCAGGCTGCACCTTGGTGACAGTCTTGTGTTTCAGACAAATCAGACTCGCCCTGTAAGCTTGCACATTAGACTGGCACCATCAGAGCTGCAACACCTAGCAGTAACAGTTCAATGTACACACTAGATGATTATTGGGTGACAAGTTGTAGCCACCCAATTCAGAGAGACAGAGGCTACAAGAAAGAGAACTTGCAAAATCGAAACATATTTTGCACTCAGCAGGCTGACAGGGCAATGAATTTAGCTCCAGCTATTTTGTTGGGAAGCTAGAGTTTGTCGAGGGAGTAGCAAAAAAGTTTCTCTGCTTGCTCTAGAAAATAAGCTCAGAACAGCCTTTGGTCGAGTTCTTAGTGGGCTGTGCTGTGAAACAACACGGTCATTAAAGAGGTTTTTTACTGCTGGAGCAACATGAGTCAAAAAATGGAAAAGGAAAGAGATTCTTCTGAGGCAAGAGTAGTCAATATAAAAGGCATATCAGCTTCATATTAATCTTTACAATGACTCCATGATATAATAACACCTATAAAGCAAATGCTCACTGGCTGTTTTATGGTGTTTCCATGCTTTATCATTGTAAATTATCACCATATTCTGGAGAAAGGAAAGAAAGGAAAGAAAGGAAAGAAGAAAGGAAAGAAGGAGAGAAGGAAAGAGAAAGAGAGAGAGAGAGAGAGAACGAAATAATGAAAGAAAAAGAAAGAACGGAAGGGAGGGAGGGAGGGAGGGAGGGAGGGAGGGAGGGAGGGAGGAAGGAAGGAAGGAAGGAAGGAAGGAAGGAAGGAAGGAAGGAAGGAAGGAAGGAAGGAAGGAAGGAAGGAAGGAAGGAAGGAAGATTATGAAGGGATTAGTAGGAAACCCTGAAACTCTCTCGTATGTGTCATCATTAGCATCTCCTCCACACCTGACTTATTATCCTAGATTCATGCTGCTGAAAATCAATGTCACGAGCCACCCATTGTACTTCATGCTAAGGTTGAATTGACAGCCTAATGAAAGGAAAGCAGAAGCAGTGCAGCAAGGTTATCAGTATGACAAAGCACAGCCAGACTGTCATGCAGTGAAGATGCTAAGAAACACTTCTGAAATAAATGCTAAAAGATTGCATATGTCTCTCTCAAATTCAGTAAGATTCCAAAAGGATGGAAGTATACTTTCACTCTTTACAAAGATTTTTTAAAAGCACTCTCACTTATTTCCCGTTTCTGGATTGAAACAATCACCAAAACAATGCAGCCATTAATGAGCATAAACCATGCTTGTTTTCTACCAATAGCACTAACAGTTATCTGCCCAGAAAGAATGTACTGAACATATTATTTTCAACATTTACAAAGTTGTCATGAAGTAGAAATTGTAACAGCCTCAGTTGACATCTTGGAATGAATGAATTCTTAAAAATTGCTACTTTGCTTCAAGACCCACTATCTAACAGAACCCTGCATGGAGGAGCAGATAATGTATGAAGTGGGAAGATGGAAAAATGCAATTCTCTTTATCTCATTGATTCTTCACATATCTTCTATAATGATTATTATATGTAATACCTGGAGTCCTTTAAGCCTTGCATGGCCTTGTGGATGTTAATTAAATGAAATCTCAAAAGACCCTTGTGAGGTAGGCAAGTGATTTTTATTTCCCTTAGTGGGTGATGGGACAGCTAAAGCAGAAGGTTTAAATCACTAGTTCCTTATCACACTGGGACTCAGTGTCAAAGGCAACATTTATAGCAACTGTGTTTCTCCCCTGTGTATCTCTTCATCTGTAGTTCTCAAAGCACTAAGAAAAGCCTTGTTTTTTTTCTCTGCTTTTATGGAAGAGGAAGAACAGAGGCATTTACAATGGCATTTTACTCAGAGTTTACTCAGCGGCTGGCAGCAGAGTTAGACCAGAAAGCAGAACCCATGCTCCAGGGCAGTTCTTCGGCCAGGTCACCACAACACCGCAGGTTCTCTGCTGTCACTGACTCATCACTCTCTTGATTCATTCTGTTTGTTGAATCACTCGTATTAAAGATGGCAACACTTGATTATGATCTAACATGATCTCGAGATAAGAGAGCTATAACACCCCCAGTTACAAAGCTTCTACCTAGGAAAAGTGCATCCATTCAGGATGGAATGGGTCCAGCACCCTGGCCCCTCTAGTGGTGGCAGGTATGGACTTGGTTTGCCCCGTTTGATGCAGTCAGGGAGAAGTGAATGCTTCACTAAGTAGCATAATCCATAAACTTCGTTTGGAAATTCTCCATCATTTAAAAGCTGAACATGATAAAATATTATTTTGTGGGAGAGGAGAGGAGAGGAGAGGAGAGGAGAGGAGAGGAGAGGAGAGGAGAGGAGAGGAGAGGAGAGGAGAGGAGAGGAGAGGAGAGGAGAGGAGAGGAGAGGAGAGGAGAGGAGAGGAGAGGAGAGGAGAGGAGAGGAGAGGAGAGGAGAGGAGAGGAGAGGAGAGGAGAGGAGAGGAGAGGAGAGGAGAGGAGAGGAGAGGAGAGGAGAGGAGAGGAGAGGAGAGGAGAGGAGAGGAGAGGAGAGGAGAGGAGAGGAGAGAAAATCATCAGCTGGAGGCATGGTAACAAGCTTTTAGTGAAAGAAGGGAAGAGAAAAGTATTTTTTAGTACTGAACCAGCAATATTTTTTTTCCCCTAAGAACACTTTGCTGCACCAGCACCTAGTGTAATGCTTGTCACCGTCCCTTATTTGACATGCTGAGTCACTGCTTCTCTTCATCTTTTATTAAAGTAAAATATATGTCTCCCGTGGAAGGACAGCAGTGCCTACCTTTGTGCCTGGAGGAGGAGCAAGACCCAGGAATGAATAAATAATATTTTCTTCTTTAGCAGAGAAAAAGGATTCAAAGTCCTAAAAATGGAACAAACAAACAACAGAGAATTGGTAACAACAATAAAACAAAGAGCACAGGAGGAAGAAACTAGTACAGGCACATCTTTCTTATATTGATGAGAATGACTATGCATTTGTAGCAGTGCCTGCATTATCTAAGCCCCAGGAAGAATATTCAGATAAAGGGAGCTTCATCCTGGCTGGCAAAACGAACAAATGGGCAAACCTCTCCAGAGACTTACACTTTAATTATATCACATCTATGTCAGAATCAGATAAAACCAAGCGTCTCATTTTAATGTTCCTCAGCTATACACACCAAAGCAAAGCAATTCCCATCTAAATGTTAAAATAAACCTTGCTGCAAGAACACAAAATAGGCCCTCAAAACCCTAGACAGCTTTATGACAAAGAAAAGGGAACAGTCAATGTAATAGCACAAGTGAAATGGCAACAAGGAAATTTTAAAGAAAGGTACACTAATCAGAAAATGCAGTATCTTTCCAGACAAACTTAGCACAGGGCTTTGTTGTTCCCTCTGACATATATGTACCAGACAAAATGTCTTGTCCATATGTGAGCTGAAGCGTTAAGTCAGTGTCAAAAATGTCCATTTTCTCTTCAGTGCTGAAAAATGAAAAATAACTGAAAAGGAGGAATGGATGGCTCCTATCCTACCATCTAGAACTCACTGTGTCTTTCCTGTACAACCTTCCTATCAAGTAAGGAAATTCTGCTATCACTAGTGTGTTCCTGGGAAGTTCACAACTCACGTCTCGGACAGGTAAAAGTCAACATATATGCAATAATATTCTTAATAATAACTTTCAATAATAATAACTTTGCAATAATATTCTTAATAATAATTTTATTTCTTTATAAGTTAACACAAAAACTCCAGTCATAAGTGGCTGGCCCGCAATCACAAGGCAGCTCTGTATAGGACAGGGGACTGAATGCATCTGCTGAGTCCTAGACGACTGCCATGACCACTTTATCATCCTTCCTCTCATCCCAAATATCTCCAAAAATAGAACCCTGTAAATAAGAAGGTGATGACTCATCACTGAGACTTGTTTGTAAAGCTGAGTTAGGACCCGAGTTGTTTTATTGGGCTGTTTTGGTATTTCCATAAATGACTGGCAAAGGCTAACCTAGGGAAAGGCTGCAGCAAATGATTTAGAAGCCACTCTAACATCAACAAGCCTGGAATCAATGACATTTCAGGCCAGTTTGGAAGAGGCAACATAGCTTAACAGCCAGGTTAAATGACAGCCCATTTTACTGATTTATCGGAGGGACAGCTTGGTTTTCACACAGACCTGGCTACAGGCAGTGGGAACTGCCTGATCTGGGAGAAGCCCCAGAGCACTTTTTGCCCTGACCAGGCAGAATACCTGCTGCTACTTTGGGCCGTTCATTCCTCAAACCATCTCTTTGCTGCTTTCATGTTGCCATGGGGTTCCCCTTCTTATTTAACCCAAGTCTGCCTTACATGTCTGAAGATCCATACATTTTGGAGTGCTACAGCAAACAGGAGCATGAAGATTTTCTGCAATTTGAAGGGCTGGAATTTGACACAGCCCTTTGACAGGCCATACAAACACACGAAACCTTTGTGTCCTTCTGTATACCACATACTCATTAAAAAGCCCAAGCAAACCATGGCACAGAACATCAATAGCTGGACAACAAGGAGAAGACTACAACAAGGAATGGCCATGAAGTGGACTTGATATTTTATGCTGTTAGCTCTCCCCCAGAAGAAAAGCAGCAGACTGCAAATGCACAAAAAATCTCTGGAGGCACATAGCCTTGTAGATAACCAGACCTGAGGTCACAAGCAAGACGTGTGAATGACCACACGAACCCCTAATCAATGAAGGATACGATCTTCCAGCATATCAAGTACTCCTTGGCCAAGAGGTAGTGTACAATATGACAAAGTAAATGTGGTTTCTCACAGTAAATTGTAAGGTAAATCAAGTAAAAGCAGGATTACAGTGACTGCGGAACAGTTTTTGTGTTGTACATTTGCACTCTTGCTTCCCTCATGGTGACTTGTTCAAATGACCACTCACTGAACCACTGAAGATAACTGCTCCCAAGAAAGGCAGTAAGAAAAAAAGCAGCAACAATTTATTTCAGGTAAGCAATAGTATTATATCTGTATAAGAAGACATAAATGGTCTATGCAGAGGGTGGGGGTGCCATTTGTCTTTGGAATGAGTCTTTGAAAAATACAGCAAAACATATATTTTGCTCCCCCCCAAAAAAAATAACAACAACAAAAAATCTTCTGTGGGCATTTCTTTATTAAATTAGCACACATACAGTCTACATGCCACCCTTTATATGGTCACTGTAGAAATGCCAGGCAGAAAACTGTAAACTCCAGCTGGACATCAGTGGAAAGCAGAGTGAGTGGTACAGCCCCAGATCAGCCCTATATTTGACTTTAGTAGTTACGCAAGGCATGGAATAAAACTCTTACCTAAAAAATCAGTTGTGTGTTGTTGTTTGTTTGTTTTAAGATACACAATGTAAGCTATTCTATAGAGTTAAGTTTATGGAGAAAATCATCGATTTCAGTTTACAGAGAAAACCAGATTACTTTACATTTCTTTCCTTTTTTTTTTTGTTTTGTTTTTTTTTTTAGCAAAATTAAGACAAGAGCAAGAGTGCTCAGTATATTTAGAAAGTGACACAGATGCAGACGTCTGTCTAGACATGAGCAAAGAAGCAGCTTAAGAAAAAGATCGGATAAGAACTTAATTGCCAACACTGATGGATTAGAATGGATACTTGAGACTAGTGCTATAGCCAGGCATAGAAAATGAATCTGTTTCTGATCTGCTTCTTCAAGTGGTTACTAGATAACATCACTTTTTTTTTTTTTCTTTTTCTTTTTTTGGTGTCTGATTTAAACTTCATTTGCTTTATTTTTTGCCCATCTTTTCTGTCTCTAGTGGGTATGGAACAGAACATATTTTACAAAATCCTAGAACCACATGGTAATTCAGATGGGAGAAACCTCAGGAAACCATCTAGTCCAACCTCCTCAAAGCATACTCACTACTTAATTCAGACCAATAACGAATTCCTCTCTGCTACAGGCTCAGCCTTTAAAGTATTTGGGGGTTGCCATGTCTCACTTCAAATCTCTCTTTCTCTGGGTGAGGAAAGAAGCCTTATATCCTAAATTTTCATCTCCCCATTGCTCCCAGACCAGGATATTGTTTATATGTATATGTTATAGCTTATATATATGTGAATGGGAACAAAACATTTAGGACAACCAATGGGAAGGGAAGTGAGGGAAAGGGAAGTGAGGGAAAGGATAGACCTCAGAACGAAGAATGAGCAGAAATGAAATCATGTAACAAGTTTTAACTTTTTTTTTTAAAAAAAACAAACAAACAAACAAACAAAAACTATTCAGGAATGAAAAAAATAGTAGGAAGGAGAAAAAGCAAATGTCTTTTTAAAAAAAAAAAAAAAGAGGTATAAAAATGGCATAAAGAGCTTGACTTGTTTACAACTGCAAAAATAAGATTGAAAGAAGATATAATCTCCAGTTATAAATACACTGGATGTGAACTGCTTTTGCTAAAGGGCAACTTTGTCATACAAGAAAATGTGTATAAACTGACTGCATATATCCAGGATTGAAATTCTAAGGTTTCCTGATGCCCATGAAGCTGAGACCTCTGAAGACTGTTCTAACTAGCACAACATATTTTAAAGGGACTTTCAAGAATTCAGGACATGGAAGTGGAGTCCATGACCTCGACAGATCTTCATGATCCTCAACGCTATTTTCTCTAAAGTGGCCAAAGACAAAGGAGGCGGGACACAGGGGAAGAGTTAAGGTATATACTGTATGGAAACCTCAAACAGGGTGAAACAGTCCTGGATTTCAGAATGACTGGTCTGTTGGGCCTGCAAAGGCTCTGCAGGGAAGTAGAAAGCAAATCTCCAGCTTTGTGCTGTAGATATCCTGTGGAAGACATCATGCATGTCTGAGGAATTTAGCAGCAGTCTGCCAGCCACCTGCCTTGTTCTCAAGCAGCCCACCTAATCTCACTTCACACACACTGTGCAGCTCCCTGAAGGCACCTCCTCCCGTGGAGAAGGGTAAGGATCATGCATTGATATCCTTACATTATTTATTTGGAAAATGTGCTGAGATACTATGCAAAAAAATGAGTCTCCGTTATGCACCCACTGGGATCACTAGCTATGAGCCTTGAGAGCTGTCCATATGAGAACTCTGGAGACTTTCAAACTAATACATTTTATTTAGTTTTAAAACAGTACCTACAACTGCTTTCTAGACCCCTTTCCAATGTGGGGTGTTTTTGCAAAGGACTCTTCTTTAATATAGCTTTATTTTAAGATGCAGAGTATTTGGCTTCCTGAAATAGCTTCACACATGGAGTAAAAATTGTATATTTATCATTTACTGACAAGGCTGACTGGCTGCAAAGCTCTGCAAGGCAATAACTCTTTAATTCACTAGGTTACCTCTCTAGGGAATCTCAGAAATATTTATGGCAACATTGGCAGCCACGAAACCCAGAGTAAGATATATCAAGTGATACATTTTATTGGTACAGATTAGATGTTGAAATTACATGAACTCTAGCCTACCAAGTTCTCTTTTAAGATTCCTATGAGAAATGAGGAAATTATTGTACTCTTTACTCATACTAGCAACTCTGTCTCTCAAAGCACTTAAGTTAATTCTGAAAAAGCAGTGGCATGTAAATCCCTTCTCTTCCAAAACAACCTTCACAGTAGTTCACACTGGATTTGTTGAGTAACCTAAAACTGGACTCACTATGTGAACTGCGTTTCAGAGTACTTTGCAAGTTCGTTTCAGAGATCATATCAGAGTACTTTCTGGTTGGTATTTCCATCCAGACCATGAGCAAAAAACTGTCTCTGATATCTCCTTTGATTCCAAGTCCTAATGTTAATGTTGTTGCAGTATTACATGCCACTAATCTGACCTTTCTCAAGAGAAATAACCGGTTACAAGCATATATGAAAGTGTGTTAAAATTTCTGTTGTGAAGAGTTGGATTTATTGAATAAGCAATATAATTTCAGTAACTCAAATCACATATTAGAGTTATTCCAGTCAAATACATTTCCTATTTATTTATAACATAGTGGAAAAGAAAGATGCCTGTTCATGGCCCCTGGTGTCTCAGACATCTGCTTGACATCCCAGCACCCCAGATGGCTCTGCGTGAAACAGACAAAAGACCAACACACAGCGTGCAAAACTAACTGAAAGTTTGAGAAGGGAAGTGCCATACAGCTAGTCTTGAATAACTCAGTATTGTTAAACCACGTAACTGAGCACTTACTACTCCAAGTGTGGTTGAGCTGTTTTTACAGTCTAGATTTGGTTATCCTGTGATATTGTGTGAAGAAGCCATAGTATCACCTAGCCAGTACTGCCTTTGGTCTTCGGGAGCTGAAGTGAGAGTGTAGGCTGCAAGCCAACAGCAGGCCAACTTGTGAGTGAGCTACGCAGCAGGAGGTAGGAGAATGTGAGAGGAAAAACACAGAGCTCCTCACAGGCAGCAAACTCCGTGCCTTGCAGTGAGCTCTGGGTCCTGCACAGGCTCTGGGTCTGTGGGAGATAATACATACAGCCTATTAAGCAGAGTTTCTCTAGTCAGTTTTCCCTCTAACTGTATTTTTATCTTAAAAATGAATAATTTTATCTTTATTTTCCTTTCTGTGCCTAAAAACACTTTCTAATAATTGTTCTTTCCAACTGAATCTCAAATTGGACACTTCCAACTACTGGAAAAGAGTCAGTTTCTGTGAAAAGACATTTAGTGCCTCTGAAGGCAATAAATTTCCAAACAGCTTCTTACCCCACAGTACCGCTCCTCATTGAAGATCTGTGGAGGGAGAGGAATTCCATTTTGAGGCTTTTTTTCACCCGGGACATTCTCTCTCATCCATTTCCTGTTGTCCTCGTCACCTGCTATGTCCATTTGCTGAAAGTCAATCTTGTTGGCCTCTAAAAATCCCACTACTTCTTGCTGTTTCTTTTTGATCTGGTTAGGTAAAAAAAAAAAAAAAAGAATTGGTTTATAAAATTGTAGTATGTTTTCTAAAAGTGATTACTATTACGAGCAGAGCTGATATGTCAGATTGGATCCACTGCTCCAGTAGCCCCCAAACTTTTGAAGCCAAGATTTGACTTTGCTTCTCAGCACCCAGACCACTGCCACTACTTCTCTTTCCCCCAGCTTCTTTCTTTCCTCCCTGGAAGCAGCAGTACCTCCATCTTAGAAAAGACACTCAGCAGGAAGCCTCCTACTCTGAACCAGATCTGAGTGCCACATACAAACAGCTAAAGTAATCCTGCCTACATATGTACATACTCTCCCCAACATACGATACACACTTTTTTCTTACTCTTTCCATGTGCCATTTAGATTTCACTGAGCCACGTTTGTTTTTCCATCCCCTTTCTTAAATGCTAGGCATAATTAAAGTCAACAGCAATCCTGTACAGCTTAATTCCTATGCTTGAATATGTCCCACATTACAGACAGCAATGCTGTCTTTGTATTTGAAGCAAGTGCTGTTTAACTGATGTGTACAATCTTTCTCATGTTGCTCTTTGGTCACAAACAGCCACGTTACTACCTAGCACAACCCAGAGATGATTTTCTTCACCTCCCAGTTATGCGACTCCATGGAGCCTGTTAGTGTCATATAGAGATGGTAGCCTGCATGATGTATCCAGGTAGTTTTTATACGTAACCCATCCTACGATTTGAAGGCAGGTCTTCCACAAGTCAGAAATATGAACACCTGAATTTAAAGTGACACCGGACCAATGTAAATCAGTCTGAGATATGCAATGAGATGAGAAGCAACCCATGGATTATGCATTTCTGTAATCTAATAAACCTGAAACGATGAAGAAGTAGAATGATAGCCTATTATATTGGAGGGGTACGTTTTCATTATTATTATTAAGGATACAATTTCTTGTTCCTGTTTAAATGATCAAATATCTATCCATGCAGCTATATTTGCTTGAAAAAAAAAAAAAAAAAAAAACACATAGAATGCTGTACATGCTGTTTTTAAGACAGCAGCAGAGGTTTATGGTGAGCTAGAAAAAGCAAATCACTTTGAATGGAAATACTACTCTAACGTGTTCACAAGCCACGCAGCTGACAGATCTCAAAGGTGTTCTTACATATTCTTATTTTCACTTTTTAAACAGAGGTCATTTTCCTAATGGCCATTTAGCTGCGCAGTTATTTGCCAAACACATTCAGACGGCAGAAAGCAGTGGCTGAGGAATGCATGTGCCCACTTCATTGGAGGAGGTGGCAGGATAACGTTTGCATAAATAGTTAATAAAATCTGCATGAACCAGTGCTAAGAGTGCTACCAGCTCTAAAAGCCAGCCCTTTCAAGTGCTGTCAGCTGCAATTTCAGCATCAGCTTGTCTCTTTGGACACAGGCACTGAAGGAGATACGGCTCCTGGAATACCTAGTGCCTGGACAGATAATGTCACTGAGGAGATAAGGTAAATGCAACTACTGAGTCTGAGCTCCCTTGCTTATGGCTGCAGATATTACTAATAAGTAGCATTAAAACTGGGTAAACAATTTTTCTTCAGTTTGGAGTTCATAATACCCAAGAGGCTCAGACAGAGCCAGAAAAATGAATGCCAAGGAAAAATAAACAGTTATATGTAATTATGCTAAATAAAGATAAGGCAAGATGTTTCTCATGATGATGATAATAATAAACTATGCAGAAAACGAGCCATATCTTAACAATTACTAGGGCTTAAGCAGAGAACAAGATTTAGTTTCTGGGACATACATTAAGTATGAAACCATAAAGCAAGCCTCTGCCATGGCTGGCACTAGGTAGCTTGGCAGCTGAAAGGATCTCCAGCAAGCAGCACTCAGAGAGGGAAATCTTCCAGGATGAAACAATGCAGAGGACATGCAAAGGTTTTCCCAGAATGGATGAGATTGCAGGAGCTTGTTTGTGCCCTCACTTGTGCCTGATGGCATGGGAAGAATTCAGATCACTTGGCCATAGATTCCCTGGAAAGTAGTGGTGAGCACAATGTTATTTCATCAATGCCATTTTGGCTTTCAACAAAGCTTAAGTTCCCCCATGCCTGATAGTCCTTTACATTAAGAAAGAACTGATTTAAATAAATATTATCCAGCTAGAGTGTAAGAGCTACAGCTAACATTAATTTCGCCTGATGCATAAGTGACTATTATCTTCTGTATTGTTGCAATCCAGATCATTCCCTGTGACCAGCTGCCTATGGCAGAAGCAAATGTTATCTAGTCGACAGCTTACCACAGCAGGAACGTTAATGCCGGCAGGCAGAGCTGCTCCAGCTCTTGCTTCTGAGACACAGACAACCTGTTCTTGATCATTATTATTTATTAGATTCTAACTCCTGCCACAGCTCTTTATTTAGCGAGATGTTAGTCTCATTAGTCTGTATTTTGCTCGGTCTTTCTGATGTGATTGGGTTACACGAAAACTGAGACCTGCAGATTTGAGTGCAGGCAAGTTCACAAAATGACTGCAGAAACACTGAGAAAAAAAGGGGATTTTAGAGGTGTCCTAACCATGAGCAGCAGTGAGCAAGACTTTGGAAGACTTCCTCTGTGTAAGACCCCATTCTCTCGTGGCTTATGGTAGACTAGAAACTTACAGGACATTACCCATTTCTAAACACCTCTGTGGCTAGTACCAAAATTATTTTAGTTTTTACTAAAGACATTTCAAGACAACCATTTAGTACCCTTTTAGGCTATGAGTGTCTCCACTTCTGCTTGTCTTAATGCATAGCTCAGTTATCAGCTGTGCTTGGCACACAAAGGTAATAAAGTGGAAGTTATTTAAAATACATTTCTGAATCATTGAGGGGGGAAATACAGACCTCAGGTTTGCTCTAGAGCAACACCAAATTACATCACTCAAGCAACTGATCCAGAGCACAAGAATGTTACTGGCTTCATTACATTCACTTTGAAAAAGTACTTATTAACATGAGAACCATATGCAATTAGTAGTGCAATTCTAGAGTACATAAAATAGAAAATATTGTCATTCTTTACCAACAATATTCTGCTGATATAGGCCCATCATATTTTGAAACTCAAAATGAACAGCATGTATTTGATGGAGATCAGCCACACTGAAGAGAGCATCAGTGATCCTAGGACAATTTAGTCTCCCAATTTAAGCTCCACAGGGATGAAATTCACACTTCTCAGGGAGAAGCTGTAGAAGGCCAATAGAAAAATTGTTTTTAATAGGATTTTAGTGACATGCTAGGGTTTGTGTTGGATCCTTGCAGGGGTGAGTTTTCTTTTATATATATCAAAACTCATTAATGGTTCATTGAAAGGGTACCTTCCATCTATCTCATCAGTAAATGTGGAAAACTTCTTCAGCAGAACATCATGTTTACTTGGAATTGCAATTACAGATCAGTAAACTGAATACATGCTACCTTCTGAGATCGTTACTGCTATACATACACCCAATGCACAAGGAAAAAGAAATAGGCACGTTGCCATGTAAAGATGCCATACTCTTCCTTCTAGTATGTCTAGGATCTCCCTGAGAGCTTTTGCAGGCTGCTAACATATAGTAGAGATTGGCATTTATAAGCTTAAGACCTGTTGCAGTTCACTGGCATTAGTTATCTTTCTCTGCACTAATAAACTACAGTATCAATGCTTAACAGCTCAAAATGACCAGATGAAGCTGGCATGTTGCCCAGTGCAGCATACACACCCCTTCATTGCAGTCCAAAAGGAAAGGAGCTAGCTATAACTGCTCGCTGGGAGGGAGATACAAGGAACATGTATGGCATAGGAAAGATTTGGGTTTGGCTAGTGCTAAATATGCTTAGTTTTAATTGCATAAGCGATCTCCTAAATGCCAGTGTTTAATCGAAACTTCCAACCTAGAAATTCTGTGATTCTGTGTGATTCTGTGAAACACTCAGAAAACTGACTCGCTGACCTACAGCCCCACTCCTGTAGCTGCAATGGCAACAATCCATGCCTTCGTCACACAGCATCAGTCTTGAAGGAGAACCAAGGTGATGACCACAACACACACATCCAGGATGTCTGTGGTGGGGAATTACAGTCACGGTCACAGCTTTTCCCCAGAAACAGATGACTGCCAAAGGAGGCAGGTAAGGCTCTTGTTCGGTCAACCAAAGGAAACCAAAACAGGAGACCAAACAGGAGAGAAAAGACTGCCAATGCATGATGTGTGGCAATTTACCACGTTGTTTGAGCAGCAACTGTTAGATTACAAACTGCCAAACCTGCAGTGTCCAACCTCCTCCTCTTCTTTTTCTGCCTTGCATATAAGTTTTCTTATTAAAAAAGAAAGGAATGGGAAAATGTCAATAGTATATTCAGAGTGTCAGGCTTACAGATAGGCTGGCAAAGGAAAAGATACAAAGAAAAGAAAAAAAAAGTAAAAAAGAAAAAAAAAAGAAACAAGAAAAAAAAAAAAAAGCTGATGAAGGGACTGCAAACTTTCCTAAGCTGTGTTCCAGTTTGAATTTTAGTGAATGTTTCCCATTTAATTTTCTAGAGATGGTAGCCCTCTGAACAGGGGGTGTTTTCGGAACTGTTCAACTCTGGAAGCTTCTTAAAGACATGGAGCTGGTGTCAGAGAAACAGAGATGTAGTTAAGCTATGTGCAAGCACCAGCCAATTTGTTTAGCCATGTCACTGGGAATGAATGACCGCCAAAGGAAAGCTGCAATCTGAGCTCATATGGGAACTGGATATAAAAGGAAACAGTCCTTTCCCGGTTTCCACCTCCCACAGACTTCCAATCTCCCTACTATTCACATGCCCTTTCCTTCAGCTGATACACTGTACTGACAGCTACAGCACTAGATCTTGATACTAAAAATCATCAGTACACCATTTCAAGAGACATTATATATATAAAAAAAAAAAAGCTAGGGAAAGGGAGGAGGATGGGGACGACATTTTTTTCCGCATAATTTCATTCAGCTTACTTTGACTGCAGGTTCTTTACTAGACACTGTTCCCCTTCAGCAGTTGCAATGTCCTAAAGTCTCTTCTAAAAATAAATACATTAATTTCTACCGTAAACAATCTACCTCGGTATTTGTGCAAATACAATATCCACTTTTTCCTTCTTCAGGGAATATAATTTATTTTTTTTTTTAAATATATATTTACTGGCAGATAATCTGTACGGAAATGTTATACCTACTGTAAAATATAGCATGCAAGCAAGCCTGCATTAACATGAATTCTCTATATTCTTAGTTGCTTTCAAGGATAAGGTGTTAAATACAGACCATAAGAAAATTGTTGTTTTTCTCTTACATGCAAACTCAGGCTGTCCCAGGATCTTCTAGGCTAATTTACCAACCTGATGCAGAAAGAGACATACGTAAATGAGACACATACCGCTGTAGACCCCGAAGATGTGGCTACAAAGACTTTGATCACCATTTTGACAGCGTTGAAAAGGAATCAGCAGAGCACGCCTGCTATCCACAGGTCAACAAATTCCAGAGAGGAATCCCAGCCTTCGGCAGCTCCTGGGCTAACCTCGATCCTAAATGGGTGCACCCCACAGCAATCCACCAGCTTTGGCCTCTCCCTCTCCCTGGGGGTCCCGGGTTTTCCCACTCAGTTGGCTCCTAGGTATTTTGGGATGAGGGGCCAGTAAAGGATTGGTTAGTAAGAGGAGCCATAGCAAGAGGTTTGCACCTGCCCCTGGCCTTATTGCATTAGATTGACAGGATGGCAGTCCCTAAAAGGGAAAGGAGAGTCCTGCACCAATGAGGCAGGCTGCAGAAATGTTCGGGAGAGGGGGAAGGGACAAGGGACAGGGAACAGGGAACAGGATCACAGAGCTGTAGGGTAACGTTTAAAGTTGCATCGGTGTTACAGCCACCTCCTGCGCAAAAGGGCTTGTGCCCTCTCCCTGACAACAACAAAGAGATTTCAGAGGGGTAGATACAAATTTCACTTTAGAAAGGGAAGGGGAGGAGAAAGAGTAGGGGGAGCATAGGATCAGAGGTAATTCTAGTAGAGATCATATTGAAATAAGCCCCTGTAACAAACACGCTCAGCTGTAAAGAACTCAGATCATGATCCAAACCGCAGGGCGCTTATCTGAAATGAGTATGTCACTGTATTTCCTGATACTGAGGAGGGTGATTTTGTCGATTGTATGTATCCAGTCTCTATTATCGGATTTTTTTTTCCTTCTTTTTGCATCATCAGTGAAAACTTCCAAGGCACAAGAAGAGGTCCAGAACTCCTGGTAAAAAATATTCCGTTCTACTGTGGTATGCAGGATGCTCTTTTTTTCCATCTGGTTGTTGCCTTCTATCCCAGAGATGGTCGCAATTCAGTGTCTGCCTGCACGTATTTGCAGGTCTCTGAGCATGAAAGTTATTTTGAGAATGTTAAACGTTAACAGATAATTTTCAAGTATTAAGGGCCAAGTTCAGTTTTGCTGTAAACGAGCACCATGAATAGGTCAACAAGCTGACCTGGTGTCAGAGATGAAAATTCTAGGTTTTAGAACGTGTTCATGCACAACTAATTATTGATTGAACATTGCAGTGTTCAATCCTAAAAATACTTTAAATGGAAATTCCCTTTTAGGATTGATTAGTGATTAGGGCTGAAAACACAATAGTTAGCAGTGCTATCCTTGAAACTAAGGTGGTGTTGTTTTTTTTTTTTTTTTGCTTTTTTTTTTTTTTTTTTTTTTTTTTTTTTTTTTGCGTTTGAAACATTATATGAAGCTGAAAATGCAGCAAATGTGGTATTTCTTATATGGAACAGGAATCCTGAGAAACCTTAGTGAAAACTAAAAATAATGCTATGGATAGTTTGCTGTTTACTGTAGCTCACCATCTGTCATTTTTTCTTCTTTTAAGAGGCAACAGGAGGTCCAGCAAAAGGAAAAGCCAATTAGAATTGGGTATTTTCACAGAAAATTTACCTGCAAAAGTAGATAAACAACTTAGTCTGAAAACATAAATTTTTGCCAGGAGTGACTGTTTCTCAGGAAAATATGTATGTAAGTACACTCTAGTAAACTGAATGAAAATGACAAGTGATTGGGAACATACTGTTTCCAAATGAGTTAATTTGGATAGTAATGCCCTGAAGAGTTAGAAAGAAAGGGTGGTGAGGTCATTTGCTTTGAAGCGTACTGATAAACTGTTGCAAATATAGTGATATTAATAATTAATACTTAAAGTGCTAAATATTTGCACCACCACACGGTCAGAGCTGGGACAGAACTGGCAAATGCCACTCTCCCGTCCTTTGCACCTGAAACCCCTCCTGAAGGAGATGGGGAGAAAGCAGGATATGGCCCAAGGCCTCTGTCCCCAGAAACCTTTACAGGTAAGGATTTTAGAGCACAATTCGCAGCACGGCTGCTTTCATTTTTAGGCGATTTCCCCCCTCGGATCTCCCTGCTTCAGCACAACCCCGTTGCCTGCAAACCCCCCCGTTAGCCTCCCCCCTTCACATAGGGCCTTGTGCTGTTTTGGGACGCACACTGGGGCTCCCCAGAGGCCAGTGTGGGGCAGCTGCCCCAAAAAGTGGGGGCAGTACCCCCATCAGTGGGGTTCACATATGTGCGGGGGCCGGGGAACGGGGATTCATCTGGGGACAGAGCGCGGGGCGGGGGCGAGAGAAGATGGCGGAGCCGCCTGAGACTACGAGTCCCAGGGTGCCCTGCGGCCGCCGCCGGTCGCCATGGCAACGGCGGCGCCCCCATGGGCTGGAGAGGCCGGTAATGGCGGCGGGAGGGGCTGCGGGTACGGGGGGGGGATAGGGGATGGCGGCCAGCAGGGCAGAGGTCGCCTCTTGGCTTCTTCTTTTCTGTTTTATTTACTTCCCAGTGTCTGCGTTTTGAAGCCGGATCGCGAGCCTCAACCCACGCGTCTCATCAAACAAAATCAAAGCAGTAATTTCAAGTTTAATTTAAGCTTATTTGGTTTAAACACAATTTGGCCAGAAAGTGTTGACAGTGCCAAATCAATCTGAAACAGAGCTACAAATCTGTGTAACAAGCTGTCCTTCGTCTAATCCTCAAAATACGGGTTCCCATCAGCCAGGGCTTATGGCAGTGGCTCAAATTTAGCAGGACCGTGGGCACTGCCTAATCTCCCATAATGAGGAATAGTTTGTATAAGGGAATGAAGAGTAAGGAAACGGTATTGATTTAACCTAAAATACTTTGTTCAATCCTAAATTACCCTTTTTTTTTTTTTTTTTTTTTTTTTGAGGGGGGGAAGGGGAGTTTGCTGATTTCCCTCTAATTTAATTTAATTATAAATAAAATGCCACCACGAAGCAAAAATGTCAACGAAGTAGTTAGAATGTACTATAAATATTACCCCCCTCTCCCCCCCCTTTTTTTCTTTTTTTTAAGATAAAGCTACTTGTTAAATTTTACCTGAACTAGAATATCATTTTAAGCTCTCCTCAAATCTCTTTTATGGAACCGATATTCCCTCCTAAATCCCCCCAAAATATACAGCTTGCTATACCAGTGGGTAGAATTCTGCATTTGTAAAACTATGGTCTGGGTAGTCTTGGGGTCATATTAAGAAAGGGACTGAAGTGTAGCCCAGGAAATATTTTTTTTAACAGAATTACAGTGTTTAAATAATGTTGCCAAACTGATCTGTGCTCCAGTAGACTCGGTAGGCAAAAAATATTGAGGTATAACGTATTTACAAAGAAAAAGAAAATGTTAGCATTTTACATTTTATGCTAATTATGTTATCTTTAAAAAAAATAATTAGGAATAATCACTTTATTTGAAAATTGACTATTGAAAAGGACAGCCCCAAAGGAAGGAACAATGCTACTTAGAACATAAACAAAATAAGATCTCCACATCTTTGACAACAACAGTGCATTACAAGTGGTATTTTCAGAGTTGTGTGAGCACCTAGATATGTCGTCAAATTTCTTACAGCATTTTCAAAAGCAAACAAATGTACTAAGTGTAGTTAGAATGTGAAAAAATTGCCTTTGGTAAGCAACAGGAGAGTTTTCCGTACTGGTTCTTCTGAAATTGTGCAGAGATACTTTGATTACATTGGGAAGTTGTTTTTTTAAGGATTTTTTTTTAATTTGTTTGATTGATTTTGTTTGAAAATAGATAAAATAAACAACACACAAGAGTTCAAAAAGACTTTTATTTCAGTCATAAAATACTCTGTTGTAAAGTTTTATGTGCTGCTACATTATCTGCTTACAGGGTTACTAGGCCAGTTAAGATTTTTTCCTATTTTAAAGCATAACTTAACTTTGTGATCTGATTTGTGATCTAAGTATTGAAAAATATGATGAAATGATATTTTTATAATATGAATGGAAAGCTAAAAATAATATAAAAATACTATCAATATCCGGCATCTAGAGACTTAAGAAACAATTATTTTTTAATATTGTAAAGCACTTTTTTGACATTGAACATAAATACAATTGCACTTCTTTTAAATGATGTTAATCATGGAGAAAATGCGTACATTACTGGAAACAAACTGTGGTATCTGATTACATTTGAACAGTAATAAACCTTTAGAAAACCTTCTCTTAAACCTTCAGAAAACATATGGCAGTATTACAGTAAATTCTGAGATAAAAACTATTGAATCTCATGTTGCAATTCTTTCTGTAAATAAACCTGCTGCTTCCTACAGACTACAGAAATATTTTAATGGATTAGTATTTCTTAGCACTGCTTAATTTAGTTGCATACTGTTAAGTATTATTTAAGTGTAAACAACTCATAAACATTATGATTCCTAATAGGTTATAGAGGCTAATTTTTAAGACTTCTACCTCAACACAATGATGAACTTGGATGATTGTTTCCTCCCCATTTTAGTGCAAGAAGATACTAAGTCATAGGAAGTCCGTGTGTGGCAGAGAAGTCAGGGACACACAATTCCCCAAAGCACAGAAGTATCAGAAGCAGGAGCTGTAGCAGAGGTAATGATTGTATGCGACGCAGCGGAGAATACAGAAGCAAAAATCCTCACGCTAACTGTTCTGAGGGCTTTGTCAATGACGTCCTCTGAAACAGCTGGAAGCAGTGATTCTTTAGAACTACCAGGAACTGAAGAAAAGAAAACACCAAAAGATGAAAAAAAGAAAAAGAAGAAAAAAGGACAGCTTAACTTCTCCCCAAATGGTAATTTGTTTTCTGTTGGTAGACAAATGAAACTGTCTTGAGAAATATGGCTGTTCCCCCTTTTTGGCATTTTTTCAGTAATTAGAAAGGCAAGGGAAATATTTTGACAGTGAATAAAAATAATAAATCATGTTTTGAACACTGGGAAAAGGGAGAAAGAGAGGTAGGGATTCCTTATCAAGTTATTCCACAAAGCTCAGTGATCCAAGCGGCAGGATAATCACCTGAGATGCAAGAACGCCTCTATAGTCTATATTCCTCATTGTTAAAACAGCTCCTGCAAATATTCCAATTTCTCTGGTTTTGACCATTTATGAGATGATGAATCTGAAAAAGCCTTTCGTAAGGAAGGTTGCTCAAAAATGACATTTCTGCACAAATGTGTTGTTTTTGACACAAAACACCATGTTTTGGCCAGCTTAATCGTAGTGTGTTATGTAAAAATTAAATTTATGCTTTAACTGAAAGACCATAGAGCACAAATATATCACCTCTATGTAAATGTTAACAGTGAAGAATCTATCCTGCATATTTTCATTTCTAGACCTATACCTTCCTAAATCCCAGCATACAAGGTCAAAAAATGTCAAACATTGGCCTTTTTCCTCCTAAGCTTTGAAACTTCATCTAGATCTACCAAAAAGGAGAGAAGAAACGCTGATTTCTATTCGCTGATAACTTTCTATTATGTAAGTTTCATGCTGGTGTCAAGTCAGACAGGCATGAAACTAGAGGACCAAAAAAATAACCAGTTTTTAAAATCTTTTTTAGCAGAAATATTATTGGCTACTAGCTGTGTTGGATATTTTAAGTGATTATTTTTGTTTGTTCATGGTTACTTGGTATGGTCAATTTCTCAGGAAGATGCTTATAACCCACATTTTTTACCCTGTATGACCTGTATAGATTTCACACCGTTTTCATCTTTTTTTTTTTTTTTTTTTCAGGAAGGTATTTTCCAGTTTGATTTACATCCTCTCATTATATTCTGAAAAAAAATAAAATAGTACTGTAATGGTTGTTCTAATTTTACAAATATTTGCATGACCGCATTTGTGGTCTTATTGTAGTCTTTCTGCAGTGGAATCATATTGCAGAGAATATGCAGGCATGATAGTTGCATATTTGCTTTGTTTTTTACATCTAATGAGTTGTTTTTTTTCACAGCACCTGTTAATTTTGCTCACTGCAGAAGGTCTTAAACATCACTGACCTCAGGTCACTGCTATAATTTCTTCTCTGCTTACTTGAATCTCCATGGTAATCCTTCTTAATTCATTTAAAGCCCAAGTGAAAACATAAACTGCTCTGCCCCTATTACAGTCTCTCCTGCCATTCCAACCCCATCATCACCTGCCTACTTATTGTATCCAAATTATATATCTGACCACTTTCAATACTTTTTAGCTTCCTGCCTTAAAAATCAGGTATCAGTGTCAGGTCCAAGACATCCTAGGAAGCGGAGTGCCAGAGCTGGACAGAAGCTGCAGAGAGCAGATAGGCTGTTCTAGCTGTCCCCAGCAGGGAAGTGGAAAGACAGGATTAAGTGCTGCTGCAGGAAGAACCTTTCCCCCAAAAGAAGCCACGGTCCCACTCACCTCTGTCTTCCTAGGTAACACTCCTTCCAGAGCTTTCCACTGTTCTAGCTGCGGTCACAGAAGGAGCGAGGCTGTGGCTTTCTGCTGCCAGAGGCAGTGTCCTACTTTGCTTTTTCCCGCTGTGCCTTTGATGTTGCTTCCCTTCTGCCACAGGGTGTTCTAGTGAGGGCCTGCTCCCCTAAACAGTTTGTGTGCAGAAACCCCTCAAATTCAACAGAAGTTCTGAAAAAAAATCTGTCCTTTTCAGTTGTTCATTTTTTGGGGGTTAGGACCTTGTGTGGTTTATACTCACAATGTTATTTGATCTATAAATTACTATTATAAACTTCAGTAAAATACAGCTTGGAATGCCTTGAGAACTATAGTGAAACTGAGTATGTGCCTGAAAAAGAAGAGAACACAGAGATTTACAGCCTTGACTATTTTCAAATTCTAATTAGATTTCAGGAAAGGAAAATGAAAATAATTCACTTAGAACGTTGTCCAGACAGAGAGGCAAATGACAGTGATACACTTAGAAAGCAAGGCAACAAAGATTTTTTTTAATTACTGTATAGAAGCAGCATACACAACTGCTTAATTGTTCTATGCTTACAAGCATGTAAAGGTTAAAAACCTAGTTCAATTTGAAGCTGACTTAAAAGTTGTAGGAAAAAAAAGTTCTGGTTAGAAGTCATAGCTGCAGAGAAATTTAACCACGTCGTGTTTCTGAGTGCTTGCAGACGTGTAGATTACTGTTATTTTTCTTCTGTCATGCCCTTTTCAAGGTGTAGGTCCTGCTCTTGATGCTTGTAGGAATCTTTCTAGATGGGATGCATTTGGTTCATCAATCCCCAGGTCATGAATACATGAGTTAGGTGAATATTTACAGAGAGGGAACAACTGTTTCTGTTGATACTGGAGTACTGTGTACTTTATAAGCATACTTCACTAAATTATTCACAGAGTTTTATTGGTGTTTGCCCCAGAAGATGACACCTACTTAGTTACCCTTATTAAAGGAAAGTGAGCATGACGCCATGCTATTAATGGCATTTCTCAAATGAAAATGGCTCCTGAGAGTGAAAGGAGGGAGCCTAGGTAGCTCTAGCTCAGTACAGCCACATAAATACATACACACACAGGTATAAAATCTGTAATGGAGTTGTCTATGAGATATTTGAACATTGGTGTTTTAGTGTAGATTTTGGGTATTTTGTCAAATGTACCACCATGTAAGTAGCCTGGATGAGTAGTATAGGAGCTTATGTGAGCAGTAAAGAAGTACAGTGATTTTGCTGTCTCAGATGATTGCTATATATCAATGTCAGTTTCCTTTGGTCTGAATGCAGGAGGAAATAAACTGCCAGCTAAGAAGAAACCACATCAGAATCCTTCATTTTTAAGCCTGCAGAATAATGTGATTTCCCAGAAAAAAAATACAGTGGCTCAGCGAATATTATCAGCAAGAGTTCACAAAATTAAAGAGCTGAAGAATGAAATATTTGATTTACAACAGAAATTAAGAACATCAGACTTAGAAAACCAGGTGTTGAAGCAGCTCCAGTGGCGTCACTTGAAGGCCATAAGTGGATATGAAAATTCAGAAAGGGTTTTGCCCGATCTTTTAGCAAGGCATTGTAGTGAGGTGAGAGCTTTAAGGCAACATCTGAGGATGTCTCAGAAGGAAGAAAGAAGCACGTCCAGGAAGCTCAGAAAAGTTGAAGCAGAGCTGCTAAAAACTAAAGATGCTTTGCAGGCCTTGCATATGCTTTCGGAAGATGAGGCTCTTGCAGAAAGAGAGGAACTTTATCACAAATTATCAGTCCTTACAGAAAAAATGGAAGTGAATACTAAGAGAATACAGGTAATATGTGCCTATGTTTGTATTGGTAGAAGTATAAAAGAAGAGGTTTCTGTGCATGAGCAGTGGAAAATTTTTAGCTGCTTCTTGTCACATTGATGATTTTGATAGGGTCCTGTAACACTGAGCATTCTTTTTAATCCAGAGTATAAGGTACTAAAAATGGAAGTAGGGGGTCCCCTTCCAATATTCTAAAATCTGTCAGTAATGAGTGAATTAATTAAATCTGGCAATAACAATGTTTAAGACTTAAGTTCTCTGTCTTGCCCCTGTTAGGTGGGAAGCATAGCATGTTGCTGGAGAGCAATCTTCAATGGAGCAGGTGATCTTCAGCAGAGCAGGCAATGCCTATTTGCCAAAGGTGGAGAACCTCAAATTATTTTTTTTTAATCCCAGCTTTACTGCTGTGCTTCCTGCCAGCAGCGTGGAGTTACCAAGGCTTTCTTGGGCAGCCTAGTTGCAATGGTGTGGACCTCACCAAGCCCTGATTCACCTGGGTGAAACCTGGGGTTAGTGACAGGCAGAGCCCACCTGCCCGCTGTTGAGCTACCTGTACAGCCGAAGCTGCCTTACCTGGATCATGCACTTTGCCTTTCATGTGGTGTTCATGGGCTTAACTACATCCCCTCTTCACTAAGTAATGTTGCTCTCTGCCGTTGGCTGGATGGCAGCTGCTGCAGGAGGCAACAGTCCGGAGTTGTAGATTTTAGGGTTGGTTCTACGTCTGGTTCATGCAACTGCAGTAGAAGCCAAGTCAGAGTTTAAGAGGAGATCATTCACTTTATCTTTTTTATTTCCTGCATCTTTAGTCTTAACAAATCTTTCACAAGAAGACGCTCTTTACTACAAAACTAGAAGAATGAAATTTCCATTGTCCTCCAGGGGCTAATTTCTATTTTCTATGGGGTACATTATTCACAGAATTAAATAAAGAGCCAGGTAATCAACCATTTGAACAGTTAGGTCTGAAATGCTTCTATTACATGAAAGAAAATATAAACAGCTGAATTCAGACACTGTTTTGAAAACTTTCTATTTACAGAAGTCCCAGTGAGAAGCTATAAAAAGCTAGCAGGATTGGGTTCCCACCTACAATTTTAGTAACTATCACTTCAGTGCATGGCACTGGGTTCTGGTGATAAAGTACTCAGTAAAGTACCTACTCTTCATTTACACCTCCTTATGATGCCATAGTTAATACATCTCAGTGTGAACAGAAATGTCTTAAAATGTCTCAGAAGTTATTGTTTTCATTAATTTGTGTACAGGCTTAACTTTTATGTTTGAATGCCAAATATATATATATATTTTTTTTTTAATACAATGAGGTTTTAAACCAGTTTTTGCTCATTTTTAAAGTAAATTTTGAGATGTTCCTTAATGTCATTCACTGTTTACAATAATTAGAAGCTTACTTTTCATTATATTAGTGTGCTTATTTTCTAGATCTGGTAAGAATTGATTTTTTTTTTTTAATGGTCATGCTGAATATATCCATATTGTAAAATATGTAATTTTTTTAAGAGCCTAGAAAAGCAGCTGAAGTTGAACAATAGCACCTTTAGTCGTCAGCTGGCAGAGGAGAGTAAAAAAGCTGTTGAAGCTGGGATAATTACAAAGAACTTGCAAATGGAAATTAGCACTCTTCACCAAAAAATTAAGGTATTCCAGATTCTAAAGAGGTTTCTGTTGCTGCAGGAAGATTCAAGTCTTTAATTTTATCTATTCTTTTTGCCTCATTTATTATTTATTAACAGAGTTTTTGTTTCCTGTTTGAGTGTATTTCCTATAGTCTACCAAAAAAAAAAAACAAACCTCAAAATATACGGAAATTGTTGTCAAAAGTTAATAGTAGTTCAGTAGCTAATTGGAACAGGTTAATGTGTCGCAATTTGAACACACAACCCCCACCAACCTGTTACCATTTGGATAGATGTAGGCCAATATATCTATCTAATAACTTTTTATGAGCTCCTTTACAGAAACACTTTCAAATCAAAATAAGCCAAACACCTGGAAAACTAAAGTTTAACAAAAAGACTTAAGTAAATATTTCAAATGTTTGTTTCAAATTCCAGATTGTTCTTTACACAAATATTTTGTGGAGAAATATGTCAAGTTCAGCACTTACTGTAACATTTATATACTAAACGCACACTAGAACAAATATCCTGGGTTGCACCTGAGCAACCAGTGAGCTGCTGGGAGAGGAAGAAAGTACAGTGCTGTACCCATTGTGCCAACGTCCCCTGAACAGCATTTGCTAATTCCCTGCCACAGAGTCTGTTCTATGTATGGAACTGTGGAAGATGGGAATAACCACAGTTCTGGGAACACTAATGGAAAACTGTTCCAGAGTGCAAATTATTTTATAGTTCACACCTTAAGACTTCTCTAAATATTTCTACTTCACGTGTTTTCCACAGTTTTCTGTGTGTGTTCAGTTCTCTTAATGTTATGTTTAGATTCCCCAAGCCTTCTATTGTTTTACCACAAAGACCAGTCATGCTTATTAACTTTATTTTTGTGCCAGAATGGAGTTTATACTCACACATTTGTAGTTTTGGACACATGGCTTATTCAGACCATTCAAGGTGTCCAGACACACAATTCCCTTTCAGATCAGCCTGTATGTCCAAATTAAATGCAGGTCCTTTTGCACACTAAGAATTGTTTAGTGAAAATGTTACTGAAATCTCTCTCTCTTTTTTTTTTTTTTTTTTTTTAAGATAGATTTCAATATGGAAGCAGGAAGCAGGACTCCTGCAAAATATTTTTTAAAAGTGTGCCTCTGAAGTTTATGGCATGTTACAGAAGGCTCCATCTTCTGAATATTGTGTTATAAAGGTATACAGATGTGCTCTTAGCCTTAAAAATGGATAATTTTGATTTGGCTTATGAAAGAAAATGATTAGACTATGTTTAATTAAATGACAGTCACCAAATGATCTGGCACAAAGCAAAATTGATGTCAGTTTTCTCCCAGCATAGGAAAATTAGTTTGGTAAAAAGTATTTTTTAATGCATACTAGAAACTTAATTGTATTCATTTCTTCTTAGGAAAAGGATCGGCAACTTTATGTAAAAAATATCTATGCAAATCGGATGCCTAAAATCCCAAAGGACAGAGGTGATTCAGTACCTCATGAGAAGAGTAAGAGTATAATCATTTTCCTTAGTTGTGTGAAACTTAATAGTATTTTATAACTGGGACGTGTATGGCAAAATAAAAGCCAATATGGTACTTTTATATAGGCTAAAAATATTCTCATACATACACTTTAGACAGAAGTGCTTGGTTTTTTGCTCCTTTATTCTATAAATACAAATACATGACCTGTTTTTAATACTTAACCCAATTTTCATCATGAATAACCTTTAGGATACACACAGGTTTAGTATTCTAACAGTGACGCTGAAATAGTGTTGCTATTTTAAGTGTCTATTTGCATCAAGAGATGTTTGCCAGTTTGTTTTTAAGAGCATGAAGCTATCACTCCACATAGTTTTTGTAGCCTATTTTTTGTTCAGGCTGTTCATTTTGATTTGGCCAGAAGTGGTCATCTAGAGTTAAAATTCCTACAACATGTTTCACTAAATCAAAGCACCTCATGACCAATCCCCCTGTAGCAAGTTGCTAGTGTTAGTACAGATTTTCAAAGTGCCCCTAGATTACCAAAAATAATGAATTTAGTTGGGTCTTTAAAAGCTGTTCATTCGTTTTTAAATTTCTTAAACCCTGCAGCTTATAAATAGCAGAAAGACTTCAATGCCCATTACTGAGGCTTCTGCAACTTGTGTTTTGTTGGGATGCAAGGATAGGAGTTGTTTTCAGATACAAGGTTTAGAAAGTTTAAAGGATAATCTGATGGTTATACTGTCAGCATATCTGAGAGAATAGTGTTTATCCTTAGTAGTCTTTTGGTTATTTAGTGTAAGTAAATTCAAATGGGCAACCTGAGATTATAATAACCCAGTAATTGGATAATCTCTCAATTAATTCAATTGACAAAATTTATGTTGTTTAAAATAGTGTAGAAAGATAGAATAAAATAATAGAAAGTTAATTCTATCAATAGGAAGAAAAGTCTTTATTAAACAGTATTTCCTTCATATGGATACTCAGACGGGTATTTGAGAGAATTATTTACCATACACAATCTTGTCTATCAACCCATTCCCAGAGTAGGTACATGTACCTTCTGTGGGATTCAGTTGCCTAATTATGGGTATCCAGTGGCATTTGAGATGTCCTAGCACAGTGCCTGGCCCTGTAGCTGTTCCAGAAGGACACAGGAGTCCCATTGCTCCTGGGTAATGTTGGCCAGCCTTATGTGGATACCTTGGATACTCTGGGGCATCTCAAATAGCACCTATGTTCTGACAAGTGAATCTGACCCCTTGACCTGAGGGCACAGCAGCTGAAAACAATCACAAATCATACAAGCCAAAAACTGCTTTGTTGCCCATATGTGCACTGTATTCTGCAGGGACAAAAACGTTGATGCAGATAGTTTTCTGGAAACACTTACAAATTTCTAGTAATTGACATACACTTTAGTTGTAGTATCCAACCTTTACTAATAAATGCTTTTTATACAGGAAATAACACATTTCTAGTACTTTCCCCACATCTAAATTCCCACTCAGAATTGTAAACATCATGTCACTATTCTGTAGGAGAGCTTTCTGCACAGCCACCTTAATACCCTTTACTTTTGGATAATGATTTGAACATTGAGCTGCCTGGGTTAAGCACCTCTTTAAAATACTAGATATTCCTGCTTCTTTATTGAAGGAGAAATTGGAACTTTCTTCACTTGGGTACTTAAGAGCACTTAAAATTTACTTGGTAGCAAACAACTTCTGGAAATATTGCACATGCCCCCAGAATTCTTAGAAATATGCTATCAGTATGAGGTCTTACTGTAGTCAACTGCTTATTTCTTTCCTAATATATTGCTTTTGCAAATCTATTACCCTGCATTAGTGATAAGTGAACTACAGGCATAAAGTTGGTAATTCAAGTTTTAAGATTTAGAAAGAAATGCCTGCTTCTCATTCCAAGTCAGACAAATTTATTTTGTGAAGCACTGAATTCCAGCCTTAGTTGCATCACATCACCCTCTGTGTGTTTTTTTTTTTTTTTAATTTACTCATATGTGGACGTTTACAATATTGTTATTTAAGTTACACTATTAAATCATTGATTACTACTTAAGTTAGCTTAGCTGAACAGAGACCCGATATTTTGCAATGTGAATAGGTTCTCAGCAAAGTTGTCTGGTGTTTCGGTATTTTTGCCCAATAAGTGCTTCGTTTTCTGCCAGTTAATGGAAACAGATGATTTAGAAACCCAGAACTGGAATTACTGAGAATTGTTTTTCCTTTTCACTGTTGGCCTGAATTTTCCTCTTGCAGATGTGGAAAGAGCTACCTCTTAAAGTAGTTATTTTCCTTTCTGCATTTGTAAAAAATTTTACTTAGCAGGAAAGAAAAAAACAACTGTGGGGCTTCATTTTTTAACACTCCAGTTGAAGAACTGAAGATAGGGTATCAGAAAGCTCGATATACATAAATAAAATTGATCTTTTGAGCAAATTAGTTAATGTTGTTTGCTGTCCATGAGAGCAAACGTTGATCCGTTGCTGGAAGGTCACACCAGCTCATCTAGAGGTACAGCTCCCCCTAGTTCTGGATCTGAGGAATGTTCAGTTGTTTTCTGTTCAAAAGGCTTATGAAGAAACTTACTGGTTCAAAAAAGAAAAGTTTCCCTCCACATCATCAGTGCCATTTCTTCAGAAGTAATTCTCAAATTAGTTATCAACATCCTTATTACCACCAAACTACAAACATGTTAAGATCATTGTTTTTGTGGATACTCTTCTTCTGATTTCAGAGATCAAAACTGGGAGTAAGATTGAACGTTGACGTAGGTAAGGTCACGGTCTTGTTCCTGTGCTAGCAACTTTCTTAGCTATTGTACTCAGGTCAAATTATGCTAAAAATAGAATCAAAGAACAATATGCTGGCCTTGCCCTTGTCATCCCGTCCTAACTCCGTTCAGGTACTTATTTGAATGGAGCATTCAGTCACTCCCTTGGAATCCCTTTTCAAATAGCAGTGATATTTCAGGTAGTGTGAAGTATTGCCCTTGGAGTTTGGTTCTACAGAGCCTCATAGAAATGCTTAACTTTGAGCAAGGTGAGTAACTGAGTCAGAAGGCACGAAAGCAAGCATGCTTGTTATACTCTGTAAGATCTGAACGTAGGAGACATTCCCAGACCTGTTAAATTTACATTAGGATATTACCACACAAACTAAGCCAATGTGGTCTTTAGGCTATAGACACATTTATCTTGACTTCACGTGTCCTATCTGATCATGACATATTTGTAGATCTAAGTGTAAGTATATTTACAATGCACTGATGTCACCAATGTACTGATGGAAATGCTCAAACTTCTGGGTAGCTGAATTCAAAGTCTCTAATAAAAAATCCAAGAAAACTTAGATAATGAAACTTTATTACATCCTTGAAAAGGAAAGTCACAGCACATTTGTGCCTCTAACTCAGCTAAGAGTGCACTAGCTATGTTATTCACTTTTTATTGTTTGTACTCTTGCACAGTAATACATATAAGAATACATATTCAAAATGTAGGATGCGTTGTGGGATTTTAATTTATTGATGCACACTTAAACTTCTCATTAACATCAGGTGTTAACTAATAAAACCTAACTCTTACTATGTGTGGGTTCCAATTTCAGCCAGATTCGTAAGAAAGAATTCCCTTATTAAAGGGAATTTAAGACATGCAGCAAAACGATGCTTAAATCCTAGATCACATACCAATATTAGTCATCAATCATATATTTTATTTATACCAATGATGTAATTCCAGAAACTGCTGTGTTTCTAATGATTGTCTTTTTTCAATAGGTCTCAGCAGAAACACATCAGTGCAAGTAGATAAATGGAGTTTTAGATCACTGCTGCTGCCACAGCACCAGACTCAGGAAACAGAAAAAAGTCCAATTCTGTTATCGGAGGTATGAAAGATCTGGATCCAATCCCTTGCTTAAACTCTCAAATAAATTGTATGTTCTTCCTCAGCTTTGGTATCAGACCTATCAGTCATCTGAACTTTTTGTGATGTGCATTTTGTATGATAATTACAGAAAATACTTAGGACAAAAGTTGTGATACAAAGAACTTAACAGAAAACATCAGTCTTTTTACAAGTATTACACCGATCGTATTCTTTAGAAAGTCACTAAACAAGTTATTTCCCCAGTATTTTACCTTTAATTGTCAATTGTAGGTGAAAAAGCCTTCAGGAGATAAGAACCAAAAAGCTAAAGCAAATGAAGCATACACAGATGCCCAACAGAAATCCGAGAAGCAATCAGCCAAGAGAATACCAAAGCCAGAACCTTTCAGTAGAAGGCATAGAGGTACATTTTAGTATTTTCCTCGGAAACGCCTTTGATCTTTTCAGAAGTTGAATGACGTGGTGATGTTGGTTAAGTTACATGGGTCTGCCAGCTGTTAGTTGGCACCTGAGTGTCAGTAACTAGCTCTACAAAGCAGTAAATTTTAAAAGTTGCTGAAACCCAGCTGCTGGTGGTGCTACACTGACAGCAGATCAGCTCCACAGTATAAGGCATCATTATACTGATGTACTTCTAAAAGCAGTTCCTGATGATGTTGGTAAAAATTCAGCGCTTCATCTGTAAAAATATACTTCAGTTAATGGTTCCCTGTTAACTTCCCACTAATCAAATACTGATCTCAAATTGTTGGTTGTGAATCTTCATCATAGTGAATGTCAACAGATCAATTCTGTCTCACGATCAATTGCTAAGAAAGGAAAAGAGCAGTTTTTCAAGGGCTGGGAGTATCTCCGCATTGCAATGATCACTGTAAATAGATTTTATGTAAATCGTTGCCATCGACTCTGATCTCATATAAAGACTTGTCGTGGTTTGACCCGGCCGGCAGCTAAACACCACGCAGCCGTTCGCTCACCCTCCCCCCTCCCTCTCTGGGACGGGGGAGAGAAATGGAAAGTGAAGCCCGTGAGTTGAGATAAAGACAGTTTAATAAGACAGGAAAATAATAATAACAAAATAATAATAACAATAATAACAATAATGATACAATGGTGATAATACGAAAGTAATAATAGTATGTACAAACAAGTGATGCACAATGCAATTGCTCACCACCCGCTGACCGATGCCCAGCCTAACCCCGAGCAGTCCGGCCCCCTCCCCCCGGCTAGCCACCCCTATATATTGTTTAGCATGACGTCAGATGGTATGGAATACCCCTTTGGCTAGTTTGTGTCACCTGTCCTGGGTCTGTCCCCTCCCAGCTCTTACTGCACCCCCAGCCTGCCCGTTGGCAGGACAGAGCAAAAGGCTGAGATGTCCTTGGCTTAGTATAAGCACTGCTCTACAACAATTAAAGCATTGGGGTGTTATCAGCACTCTTCTCATCCTAAGCCAAAACACAGCATTCCACCAGCTACTAGGAAGAAAATTAATTCTGTGCTAACTGAAACCAGGACAAGACTGTATGTGAGGAACTATCTACATGTATAAAGAACTTTATTTCAAAGGGACTCTACAGAACAGAAGAAACAGATAAAGAAACAGATGCATTGGCTCACTCTTTTTTTTTTTTCTTTCTAAAAATATATACAGATACATATTTTTATAGTGAGGGTTTTATATACAACTGAGATCTGAGTGCCATCATGCTAAATACTTCACAAACAGTAGACATGATGTGACCTAATGGCGACACATTTGCAGAGGTCTAACAGGTTGGTGAGGTCACTTACTAGATTAGTAACAGAGCTAGTAACCTGGAAAGCTTTAACTCCTGTACGTTTTGTTCTATCCTCTCAGCTTGAAGCCTTTCCAGAGCCCACACATGAACCCAAGCAGATAGCTGAAGTCACCCTGTGTAGTGTCAGTTAAAACTGACAGAAAACTCAGGTCTTTTGATTCTGACTGCAAAACTCTCTTACCTCTCATTTGCCGGTCTCTCCTCTGGCTTTCTCCCACTGCCAGTATTTGACTGACTTACTGAAATCTTATTTAGTTATTTTCATTATTGCAACTACCTACTTGTCCTTTAAGCTTGGACTCTGCCTCATTCTGGAGGTACTCTTTGAGTCTCTCCAAAGCACAGAGCTATTACAAATTGTCCCCTGTAGCAGAGAAATGCATTTTGTAGGCATTCAGTGGACACATACCTTTGCCATTAAAAAGTGGATTCAATTCCGGTATATTTTAGAAAACTACAAGATATTTTGCTCTCTGCAAGAAGCATGCTGTCCACTAAGGGAAATAAACCCATACCTATATTTAAGTTCCATTTTATAGTAATAAAATGATAAGTAGAGTTTAGATCTCATGTGGTTTCCCTGACACTTTGTACATAACTATACTGCTACTATATTTAGCCTTTAAGAAACCGTAACATATTCAATACGGATTATATTTGCATGCTAATTCATTTAGGTGTCATGGAAAAGGTCAGTGAAAATGATCTTGCTTAAATCTTGCTCCATCCTGTTATATGTATTAGGAAATAGCACTGTCACAACCCTCAAGGCTGAAGAGCCATCAATAACAACTTAAGAAATGAAATAACGAAGTAAAATGTGCTCTCATTAATGCTTCATGACAGTTTGTGATCCTAGCCAATTTAAGAACATTCCTAAAAACCACAATATTCCATTTCAGAATATTTAGAGGAAGACAAACCACTGACAGAGGAACACACTCGTCTGGAATTTATGAAACAAGAAGAAAGAAAGAGAGACTTTCTTAAAGAGGAACTGAAAAAGACAATAAAAACTGAAGACGCTCCTCTAACTGACAGTGTAAAAGAGAACAGTCAAGAGCAAGATGCAGTGGAAGAATATGAAAAAGAAAAAAAGTTAGATGAACAACTAAATAACAGTGGGAAGGCAGGGAGTAAATTTGTATCTCCAGGTCCAAGAAACAAATCACCCACTAGGCTGAAGAAACAGTACATGTTCTCAGAAGCCACTGAAAATTTGCACCATGGGATTCCTACATCAGGTACAAAACCCAGGAAGTGCAGGCACTGCAACCACAGACATGCACGTCAGGACTGCAGCGAAGGACTTGACTCCAAAGTGAAAAATCCATTTGGGCTGTATGAACCATCTTTTGGTAAAGCCACGAAAACCAGGCAGAGGGACAGTTTAGCTGAAGCAGAAGGCTGTGCTCACAAGACATTCGCGGAGAGGAAAAAGAGTCTTATGAAAGAGCTCTTTGGGCCAAGCTGTGTTTGAAAAGACAACCATTCAAGTTCAAGCATGAGAGGAGAGGAGAGAGAAAGCAGTGAAGGGATGCATGACTACACAAGCCAAATTTTAAACCACCAACACTACTTTACAATGTAGTGTCCAACACCTCATAAGAATACACAAATTATTTTGATATTCAGTAAATACATCAAAATATCATTCCTCTTAAAACACACAGCACTTTAAATCTTTTAAACCTAATGAAACAATGTTTCTAATGTCATAAAACATATTAAATCTTTCAACTTTTTAGAATTTCTTTCAATGATTCTTCAAAAAAGATGGGCAAATCAGTTGTCACAGCAGAACATTATTTTAGTTTTTGTGCACATGTATGCACCTTAGCAACCATGAGTGCCTTACCAAATATGACATATTTACCTGTTATTAAGAGGTGTCCAAGTAGGTCCTTTTTGGGAAATTTCCTTTTTTGTGTGTGTTTTCTCTGCAGTTTGAGTTTTGGAGTTGACTATTTGTTAGCTAGTTGTAGTCTTTCAGAAGGTTTGTTACCGGATTAATACCAACAGCGCACTAAAAGAAATTATTTTTTTATTTCCTTCACTCCTGAACTAGCTTCCAGAATTCACACATAATCATTTGCTATTACGTTGTTTTCACTGGCATTATAAAGCTCTAAAGCTTCATTCTTTTCCACTGTTCAAACTTATCAAAGCAGTTTGCCTGCAAACTTCCACAGCTGACATCCAAAGATGAATGTACAAGAGCAAAGTATTGTTTTGGAGAAGTCAGGCATATCCAATTCTCTAAAAGCCTTTAAAAATCTCGTGTTTGAGGTTATGTAAGTGAGGGTAGGAGGATTATGTCTTCTTCCTCATAGTAATTCATGAGATGTTTGCTAAAATGTAAGCTAGGAAAAAAATGTGTATTTTTTTTTACTGAATTTTACATAAAGGGAAAAAAAAACACACCACAAAAGCTTTTAAAGGCTATTAAGATATTTTGATCTGAACCTACTCGAAGCATACTTTTCTTCAATTTTGAAGTTTTTGAAGTAGTACTTGAGCTGTGCAGTGTACAGATTTAAAAAGTGATTTAAAGGAAAAACACTCTTTTGACTGCATTATGCACTATTAATACTTCTATAATGTATTTCTTGCTGCCACCAAAGTCAAGAGTAAACAAGCACAGCAACAATCCTGTTTGTATTGTCTAAGTCAAAAAAACCTCTCTGCCCTTACTCAAATGTTTGACTAGAGCTGCCACCACACTGCATGTTTGATTACCTCATGCTAAGTGTGGATAAAGAGCAAACACCATTCAGATTTTAAAAGATAGTGCTTTTCTTGACTTCACTGTGTTAAACTCTCTAACAAGCTAAGTGGAAATACCATTACTCACATCTTTAGAGTCAGAAATACATCAGTGTCACAGTTAGAAATATCTGTCCTGACTACTTGATAAAAAATCTGTGGATTTGGATTCCAACAGTACCTCCTTAGGCAAAAACATAGGTGGGTTCTATTTGTGCCATGTTTTGTTTAGGAAAACTGTAACATTAAAAAAGCATTGATTAGAAAACCTGAGATGGACCAAACAGCTTTATTTCATGAATAAAACCACCATTACACATAACAGACTGAATCCTGACATTTTTTTCTTGTTGATATTTAACGCATTCAGTTTTCTGTTGGCTAAATATAAACCTTAATATTAAAAAAATCAATAATTAACATTTAAAAAATCAAAACATTTCACGTACATATACACAGACACAGAAACTGTATTATGACTTTTTGAATTAATTTCTAAATACAATGCTAATTATGGAGGGGCCCTAATGCCTTCCTGCAGGAAGGCAAAGGACCTGGAATAACACAACACTGTACAGAGTGGGAAGCTGAACCAGAATCCCAAAGCCCAGCAGAAGAGGGAAGGTTTCCCATCAAGTTTTGTTCAGGCTCACATCAGAAAAGGGAGGTGCAGAAGAGCTTTATAAAACCACTGCTTTGTCTTGTGGAACCCCAAAGGCAGGGTTGTGGGTAGCACCGCAGCACGGGAGGTAGCACAGCTTCATCCCTGTTCTACAGACATGGTACCCGGAAGAATTTTGTTCTCCTTATATTCAAAATGTCGTGGCTGTTTACCTATTTATACAGCAAGAAGCATTTACTATGAAACAGAAAATTGTTTTACCTCCTCCTTCTGCTCGCTAGCATTCTGTTACTACTTCAGGTAGTTAAATCACTCATTTGCCTTTTTACATTTACATAGCTGTTTTGGACTGTCCCAGACTGTCATTAATACGTGCTGAAACCCTGGGAATGTAGGTCCCAGGAACGCAGGAACAGCACTGTCATTTACTTTCTTAATGTGGAGCTTGAGAAGGTTGGCTAGACCTTTCTTCCCAAAACATGGAAGGAAGCACTATCAGTGATACTCGCTGTTTGGGAAGCAGAAGAAATGTCAAGGAAGAAAGATCAGTTATCAATAAAAGTAGGAAAAAGTTCAAGTGTTCAATGAATTTTAAAATTCTGTGAGGAAAAAATTGCCAGCTGTTCTGTATTTGGCAACTGAGAAAGTCACTTAAGAGATAAAAGGTTGATTCTGCATGTATATCAGTAGTATTTTCTAAGACAGTCTGAGAATACCCCAATTCTAGACTAAGAAAAACAAAAACCAAGGAGGAAATAAATTCTGTTTTGCTCTAAACCAACCAGATCACCTACAACTTCTACCTAGAACCACATCACCAAGTGCAAACCCAGCTTTGGGTGAAACTGCCATATTATACAGCAAAGAATGAACAAAGCTCCAAAAATAATTTCTACTGCCAGTGCATTTCCACCTTAACAGTTATAAAAATCAAACACTTCTAGACTTGGGTGAATATGCCATGACAAGTCTGATTCATGTCAGAACCATAATCGTTCATACTTGTCAAAGCGAGGTTTTATAAATAGCAATGCCTTTCTTTGAACATTGCTGATTGCAAAACTGAAAAACAAACTAAAAAATCAAATAAATCAATATATCAAAAGGAATGCTGACTGATACCTGACTGAAGCAACAAAAAGATATCTCAGAGCTGGTCTGTCACAAAAGACAAATGCTTTTTTTTTTAAGCAGCAATAATGAAAATGTAGTTTAGGACTCCATGGATTACTGGGATTTCTTCAGCTGAAAGGGTGAAGCATGATAGCGACAACTTTATTACAAACCACAAGCCAACAGGTAATTCCAACACCACCTGAAAGAGATACAAAACACGAGTGAAGTTATTGCATCAGTAACCCTAAAGCACGCCAGCTTCTGAAAACAACCCTGTAGTGTCAAACATGAAATGTAGAATTTTGAGGTCAATGGGAACAGAGCATCTTTCTGTCTAGATATGTGGGACAGCAGTTAACCCCACGCTGGTTCTGAGGAAGCCTGAAGACTGGCTAGGGAGAAGAGCACCAAATAACACGACTGTGAGCCAAAGTGTGGTATATACAACCCACAACTTTTAAAAACCTTCACTGTGTACCTAAGAAAAAATGCTTAAGTCACTGAAATCAAAGGCATGGTAAATAACAGAACACTTTGGAACCTAAATTCAGAAACTTTAGAGAGTTCAGAAACTGCTCCTCTACCCTGCACAGAAGCAGACTCATCTTGTGCAGTATCCAGCATGCTGGATACAAACGATTCCTTAGACAGCTATTAAAGATGGTACAACAACAACATAATATGGAATTCATTCTAAGGCAGCTGGATCTTAAAAGCCTAATTCGAAGATTCATGAGCAGCATTTTAGCTTCATGGCAGATTGCCGTACTACACTGTCCTGTCCCTCTGCCTCTCTATTTATCCCTTTGGCATACAGCCAGCACACGTTTCACTCAGAAACCAGCATCTACAATTCATAATATTCTTCTGATCATTAATTTGTCAAACTGACCAAAAGAGAAGGATTTAAGTAAGTAAAAATGCAATAAAAATGGGGTCCCTTCCAACTCAGGATATTCTATGATTCTGTGATGATTCTATGAAAAATGCTATGAGAAAAAGGGTTGGAACAGAGGACACAAAGTGCCAACCGGAGGAGAGCAAACCTCAATCATTCTAGGGTCTCACTGCTATGAAACCTCTGGAGTTTATAAGAAACACACGTAAGTGATCCAGACCTATGAAGTATTTGCCCATTTTTAAACCCAGTTCCACTAGTTCAGTGGACTCCTTAATATAAACATATTTCTGAAATCTTCTCAAGAGCGTATTCCATATTAAGATAAAGCTGCTCTGTTTGAGAAGATCTAAAAAAGACCAATATACCATTTCATTGAGAGTTAAACGAGATCTGAACACATGGCAAAGAATGTCTCAAACTCCCCACATTGCTATTACAAAATGTGCAGAAGCAGTGTTTTGAGTCCATGCTTGCTCCATTATATTCTTGGCATCCATATGGGCTTGGGAAGTATGTTTTCTACAGTAAAACACCCTGTAAAATGTCCTTACCTGCCACCCCAGTAGGAAAGGCTACCAAGCGCTCCACTGGAGCGAGCCATTTGCTTGGAAGCACTGTAACTGGCTCAGAGTAGTATTTCCAAATGAGAGAGATCATCAGGGCAGCCTAGAGTGGAAATTTTTGTTAGCTTCAGTAACAATACACATCAAAGTAGATTCCTACTGCTATTTTGCATCAGTAAATCTCAAATTCTAATGAAAGAATATAGCTTCTCTGATATTATACATTATTCTCAAACAAATTCAAAATATTTTTAAACTGGTATGACCTTAACTTGACACACAGGTAGCAGTAAGACACTAAAAGCTACTGCTTTCTTGTAAGACCTTGGGGCAAATCTAGCCTGGATAAAAATAGTAATACAAAATGTTACATTCTGATGACTGTTTTTAGCCCTAATCCTTGTCTGCTAGGAATCCAACTGGCTTTCACATTACCCAAAATACATTTTCAGGTTAAGCACTCTTCTCCTTATTTGACAATTCCTTGGCATCAAGTCTGAACTACAGAGATAATCTGCTGAGGCACTGTGCGTAAACGTGTGGCAGCTGTAAAAGGAGATCTGCGTCCACAGCTGAAGCACATTTTACATTTTCAAAAACAGAAGCAAAATATACATATACACGTATCAGAACTTTCCTGTCTCTTTAACACTGCATAGAAATAAAACAAACAAAACAAAACAACAGTGATAGAAGAGCTATGACAAACTCCTATCTTGTCATCTCAAAAGTAGAAAAACAGAGCTTCAAGGATATCCCAAATGCCTTTCATCCACAACTACCAGACCCTATCAGCAGCATCTCCCCTTTCTACATCTAAGAAACTGTTTCGGTTTGGTATGCATTGTGTCATTGGGATGCCAAACACCTGTACAACTGACACAGAACTATACAGCCAGTAAATGCAGAAGAGATTTGTAACACTGCCAAGGATTTAGCTCGTAGCTTGTACTGGTAATAAAATATTTACTTACTTGTACGATGTAGAATACAATATTTATAACCCACTTTATTTTGGCTAATTGGGCAGTTCGTGCTTTCACTGTTGAAAGAAAAAATATTACTCTGCATTATGTATAATAGTAAATTATACTTACATAAAACTAGTAAATTGTTAATATTACAGTATTCAAATAAGGACATTACTGTTAAACATCACATACCTGTTTAAACATCACATCACGTTACTGTTAAACATCAGTTTAAACATAACTGTTTACAAATCTCTTTTGAAAGGACTCATAGGTATACTGAAAGTAAAGAAGTGCTAGGTCCATATCACATACGAGTTTCTTATTAATGATACCATGAAGAGTCGCAAAACACTGAAATCCTGGACAGAGAAATGACATCTGTAATGAAGAATGCTGCTCCCAAATGACAGCAGTCACTGTGTTGTCTAATTTAAGAACCTTCTTTAGATGGAGCATAACAGAAGTTTTCCCCTTTCACAAAATGGGAGAATGATGGCTTTAGCAGATGCACTTGTTGCCTTATTTCATTCAGGAACACAGCTAAAGCCTATTCACAACAAGACTATTCCTGCACTGAATCGATCTTTGCCAGATTCAATATCCAAAATTCTCATGCCTACTCATCTTCTCTGGCAGAACCCCAGACCTGCTTAGAGAAGCCCAGTGAAGACGGCACATCTTCAAACATAACGGTGCCCTGAAGTTTTCTAGAACAATGTTGTTGGCTGCTAAGTATACTCCTCAAATCTAGTTTAACTGAAATTACTGGTAAAGGATAATGCTACTGACAACAATCCAAAACCGCCAGTTGTAAAGACTGTCCTTTCTCCGAGCAAGAAGCATATAAACATCCCGGCATTCTGCACAGAAGAGGCAGACAAAGCAAGTATTCTCCTATCTTATTAAGTTCAGTTAGTGAGTTCGGACAAAGACGAGAACAAAAGCCCTGGTGCCAAAGGTTTACATGTACTTTCTGCCATGAGATAATGGATCATCCCAGTGGAGCCACACCAGTACAGCTTTATCATAAAAGCCACTGTGTTTGGTCAAACGGGATTGCAAAATGACAGCAAAGATCTTGTCTGGTTACCTTACAGATCAACACTTCCTCTCCAGCATTTTGCAGCACAGCAACCAAACAGCCCCAACCAAGCAGTTTATCCTTTTGCAATGAAGATATGCAGCCTTACTACACTACTTTTGTTAATGGCAAAGGACTTTGCCAAATTATTCAAAACATGATCCAGAAATAGGCATTACTGAGAAGGATGAAAAAAATCCTTGTAAGAAAAATTTTGTATTTAAATTACTCCCTCACCAATAAATACAGAGCCATGCTCTATTAAAGGGTAAAAAAAAAAAAAAGGGGGGGGGGGAAACAATGGAGATGGATAAGGAGAGGTGGAGAGTTGAAAGAGAAATATACTTAAAAATGAAAACATGCTTGTAAAATTATTTTTTTTTTCAGGAAGTAGAAAAGGGAGTAAACACTGCACTCTACCATGAGTTTTAAGCTTGTCAGTCATCTTGTTGATCTTTCTTTCCAGACGGGCATATCTAGCAAACTCGTCCATCATACTAATGGTTGAGAGTTCTTGCTTCATGTTCTGGATTTCAGCTCTCATTTGGGATTCCTGCTCTGCATCCTTTTGTAACAACCTGGATATCTAAAAAATAAAGAAATAATACCACTTATTTATTTATTTATTCCAGAATTCTGCTATCAGTATGTATAAATCATTATCTCATATTTATGTACTCAAAAGCCCCCATAAAACAAGACCCTTTCACCAATACACATGAAAACCTTTACAAGTGTAACATGTTCTAAGAGACAAAAAATCTTACTCTCAGTTAAGAAACAAACCAAAAAGGGTCAAAGAAAGTTGTTCCCATAAAGCAGTGATTTTCAACTTTTCTAACGGTGGTTAACTGCCTTTTCTACTTCTGCCTTCATCTCCCCACTCTCAGTGATGCTGCCTTCTGAGACCTTCTGAACCACCCAGGACCCTGTCCCTGCATCCTGAGCCAAAGTGCTGCCTTCCCTCCTTGCAATTCTCATCTTGCACTTCTTGGATCACAGACTTGCAGGACCAGGGAAGCAGTCCTTTTCATCACTACTCGCCCCAGCTCCACCAATGCTCCTTATACTCATCATTCCCATTTCCAGATTCAGGAACTGCAGCACGGGTCTGAACTAATTAACATGTCAAATTTTATTCACAGGAGCCTGGTTTCAGACCTCACCAATTACATAAGGCTCAGAAACTGGGAACCACTCCTCTCAATTACAGATTACAGCCTGGGCTCTCAGAAGCACAAGAACTGAATTTGAGTTGTGATCCTTCTGGTGCAGCATCTTACTGCTGTCTCAAGAGCAGAAATGCAGATTCCCATTTGCTATTTCTTTCTACATCTTACCCAAGCATTTAAACACAATCTTCTTATACTTTTTTAGAAAAAAAAAATAAATGAATTTCCAGGGGCAGAAATGTGAAAATGCAATAATGCATCATGTTAGCAATCATCTTCTCTCTCTTTTTTTTTTTTTTAAAATAAAAATGTTTCTCCACTTTCATTTCATGAGGTTGGTTCATGAACTCTTTTACCTCGGGATGAAAAGCACAAGGGATGTAACATCTCTCCCCCTCCAGTTGTTTGGGAATTATCCCTAGCTTTCTCAACACAGTTGCCCATTTTTCCCAGAAGTCGCGTTACCAGTAGCTCAGTCAACCAGACCATTACTTTGTCACCAACCACAGCAGAGCGCTGGGGGTTTTACTACTCATGGGTGGCAACACCGAGCGGACTCCCAAAGAACCATTAATTTACGCTTTAAAGGACTCTTATCCCTTATCCAACAGCATGCAGCACCCCATATAACACCGATTTATTGATAGGAGCAGAAAGGAAACTCGTCAATCCTCCCGAGCATTTCACGGGGCACCCCCACCTCACAGGCACCCCCCGCCCTCCCCGGCCCTCCCTCAGCAACGAAATGGCGGCTAACGGCCGGCGGGGCGGGGCGGTGACGTCACTCACGGCGGCGGAGCAGGAGGGCAGCAGCACCTTGAGCGCGCTGCAGCCCAGCACGGCGCTCAGCACCAGCAGCCACGCGCCGCTCTCCGCCATGCCGCGAGCCACTCCCCCTCCCCTCCTCCCTCCACCGCCAAAAACCCCCCACAGCGCCTGCGCGAGGGGCCGAGCGGCGGGAGGCGGCCGAGCCCACGTGACGGCGGCCGGCCAATCAGCGGGGCCGCCCCGCCCTCCCCTCAACCCGCTCGCGCAGCCGGCGGGAGGCGCTGAGGGGCGCCCCGCGGGAGGGCCGGGTCAGCCCGGCGGGAAGGGCAGGGCAGGGGCAGGGCCGGGCGGGGAGCGGAGCGGAGCGGAGCGGGGCGCCCCCCTCCTCCTTCTTACCCCCCACCCGCCTCCTGCCGCCGCCTCCAATCCGGCTGGATCCTGTTGCGGCGCCGCTGGCGCTGCTGGGATGGGGGGGGGCGGCTTCCCTGCGCGGCGCGGCTGGCGGGCGGGCGGCCGCAGCGGCTCGCCGTGAGGCACCCGGCGCGCAGCGGGGCAAGGGGGAGGAAAGAACCGAGGGAGGGAGGGAGGGAGCGGGCACCGCGGGGCTGCGGCTGGAGCCATGCCGAAGAGAAAGGTGAAGCCATAGGGGGGGGAGAAAAGGGCCGGGGGGGGGCTGCGGGGCGCGGAGAGGCGGCTGAGGGAGGAGCGGAGCGACCCCAACCCCTCCCCCTCCCTCCCCAAATCCCCTCAGCAGCGCCCAACGGCGGCGTCTGGAAGGTTCTGCTCCCAAAGGGGGGGGTTAAGGGGGGTGAGGGGGTGAAGGGGGGGGCGGTGTCACGTGAGGTGAGGCCGCGCCCCGCCCCCAGGCGCCTGAGGCGCGGTGTTTGTGTTGGCAGGTGAGCGCGGCCGAAGGGGAGGCCGCGGAGGAGGTGAGTTGTACATGGGGGGGGTTGGGGGTGAATGGGGGGGGTGGGGGGTGGTCGCGGTGCTGGCTCTGACGCCGCGGGTCTTTGTGCTTCTCTTCCCCGCAGCCCAAGAGGCGGTCGGCGCGGCTGTCTGCTGTGAGTAGGGGGGGTGCGAGGTGGGAGGCGGCCCCTGCAGGGGCTAAGGGAGGGCTGGCGGCTTCTGGCGGCCGGGCCATGACGCGTTGTTGTCTCCTCAGAAACCCGCTCCTGCCAAAGCAGAGCCGAAACCCAAAAAGCTGGCGGCAAAGGTGAGAGAGCAGGGAAGAAGGGAGGGAGGGGAGGTGGTGGTCCGGTTGGCTCTGCAGGCGCATGGGGACCTTCCCGCCTCACACCATGGATGCCTGGTGTCTGAACTTTTTTTTTCATCTTATCCCTTTCCCTTTTGGATTGCCCCTTTTGCTAAAGGATAGGTTTGGTGTACTTGTAGTGGGACCTACAGGTGCACCAGCCACTTTCATGACATCCTGCCTGGTTAGGCCCTTGTAAAACACTCAAAGTATTGCAGAGAAACACAGGCACTGCTTTGTTGTTTGCTAGGTGGTATTTTGGTGCTGATTGTGACAGCTGTGCACAGAACTGGATTTTGCTGCTGTCAAACAGAAGGGGATAGAATATGCTTTCAAATTAAAGCAGCGTTTTGCAGCAGGAAAACATTTGAAGTACTTAGCCAAGCTGTAGAAAAAGATCCACGCTTCCATTCAAGTAGTCAAGCTTTGTGTCTCTGTGTATCTTTTTGTGGCTTAGCATAATCTTCCAAATTTTTCAGTATAGCCTGAACTGGTCAATAGTTGAGGTGGAAAATGTTATTCTTAAATAAATGAAGAGGCTCTGTATCTATTGGCATGTTGGTGTATGCATTTTTGTGTGCTCGTTTATGATTATAAGGGGGGTTGGTTTGAGTTCTGTGTCAAATGTATGGCTTATAGTGTTTCAGGGACGCTAGTACAGAATTCTGCTTTGTGGGCCTTCTGATGTCTTCGGTTTTATGGTTCTGCTCAACTGGTCAGTACTATACCTTCCTTCCAATGGATTGAATATTGGTGTGCTCCTATTCTCTGAGTTTACAGCCAAAAGGTTTTTGAAAGCTTTCCATTTTTCAGTTCCTTTTTTCAAGTGTTTTTCTCAGTGGTGCATCTAATTGCTGATGCCACTAGTTGGAGACTGCTATTTTGAAAATTGAAACACAGAGTCTGTGTGGTGTGAGATTGATACCTGGTTTTGTAATACTGAGTCCAAGCATTTACTACTTTTACTGTGTTTTTTCTTCAGTGTATTTTAATTCATCTCTGTGTTCTGGAGGATTTTAAAATTAATAAATAATTTTCTGAAAGCAATACAAGGGCATTTCTGAAGTTCTGTGGACATTGACAGTGTAGTTAGTGGATAGAACATGCTGCAGTGTTTTTTTTGTTCTTTTACGTTGCGCCCTCTGTATATGTGTGTACCTTACTGCATGTTTGTGTCCAGCAGTGTAAAACACCTAAAACTTTTGCTCAATGGTTACAATCACTTGGCAAAATTGTATTATGAAGACAATGTTTTGCATACACATACATATAGAATAGGAAATGTATTTAAACAGCTAGTAAAAAGTTGTGTAAAGTAGCCCAGTAGCCTGATGCTTTTTTGTTTTTGTGCGAAGTGTTCCTCACAAAGTATGGAATACATCTGACCCACTGGTCTCTAATCAGAGCTGCATGTTTCTGCAGTGCGTAGAATGAAAAAAAATGAGAACACTTTTTTTATCAGAGTGGATTTTAGGTCGGAGACAATAAAATAGGGCATAAGTTGAAGAATATCCTTCCGTGGAGTGCACACTGTATTTTTAATGGGATTAGAGATGCACCTTAAGGGAGATCAGCATAGTAGTCTTCAGCTTAGAAGTATAAGTGCATTACATTCTCGTCACTTACTCAAATTGAACCTGCCCAGAAAAAGTGCTAGTTTGTCATTTACGTAAAACTTTTGTTAGTATCATTAAATTGTGATGCTAGTGTTTGACAGGTGGTGTCGAAAACAGTGCTCCTATGTCAGTGTTAATTGACATAAATATTTTGAGGATCATCTGAGGGACAGGCAAACTTTGTAGCATTTGGCTGCTGTAAGGAGTATCTGGTAGGATATGTTACAGGTTTATACAAAAATAGCTTGAGCAAATACTTTTCTCAGTCTGTTTAACAGCAGTGATGCCAGGTAGAGAGGATGTGATATACAAAGTGGAAGGACTTCACTGCTGGTTTGGTTTTTTAGCTCTGTGGCAAGAACTTAAAGCACATAAGACAAATTGTTCTGTCATGCCGCTAGAATTAAGTACTACCATTTTTCTTTCTGATAGGTTTTTCCAGATGGGCTTGTACCGCTCTAAGCAGTGCTTTTAGTTACTGTACGGTGCGGTGGTTTTAGATTCTGTGAGCCTAACGTTGTCATAATGTGTGCTGTTCAGGGTTGAGGGATGGAAGAGAAAAGGAGAGGTTTATCTTGTCCTGATTTGATTCTCTCATGTACTGACTGCACGGAATAGGGATTGTCTGTATGTAGTTTGGAAGAGACTTTTTTTTGCAATTCAACTGTGTATTAGCTCACTGGTTGTTGGTTACAGCTCTTGCTGTTTGGCAAGTCCATCTTGTTCTTGTTTAATTGTTTTCAAAGTTTACCTTGTAGGTTATATGAACTTACTTACTGCAGATTGATTTAATTGTAGGATAAGTCTGAGGACAAGAAAGCTCAGTCAAAGGGGAAAAAGGGGCCTAAAGGAAAACAGATGGAAGAGACAAACCAAGAACAGACAAAGGACAACTTGCCTGCAGAAAATGGGGAAACGAAAAGTGAGGAGGTAAATTGTCTGTATTCTTTATTCTAAAACAGCTGAGTAACTTACTGTACTGGTTACCTAAACATCTATCAGAAACACATGCAGTTCTTTTACTAGAGTCTATTTCTGTGCAAAGAAAGAAGGTTATCAAAACACTAGTAGATAAGCCAGGTAAATTCTTGTTGCCCAAAAAAGAGTTGCAGTGATATGGTAACAGTCCCTGAAATGCTGAAAAAAGGTGAGAATTTTACTAAAGTAATATCCTTCACCAAGAAATTTTGCCAGATGGGAGAAGGGAAAGGCTGGTGCAGGGATGGTAGAAAAAGGTGCAAGAACTTCCAATAGTTGTTGAGGAACGTGCCAAATTAGTCTTGATTGTAATACCTTGCTAAAATGGCTGTGGTTCTTTTTTTGGAATTAGTGATCATTTTAACTTAAAACATCCTTCAAACTACTGTTTTTCTAGAAGATGGGCATCTCTTATTTTTAAATTTAGGATGAGATTTGTAGGGAGCAGCAGCGCCTCCTGCGGCAGCTGTTTAACAATTGGATAAAGCAAGTTTTCCTGTAGGCTTAGAATTACTCTGAGGTTTCTGTGGTGTTGACTGCCTTGCTCACTTCAGTTAGTCATTTGAGTTTGGTCTCAACTTCAGAGGATTTGTTTTAAATTTAAATGTGATTTGTTCTTCTTGTCTAGTTTGTGTATTAAGTTTCCTTTTTTTTCAGTGTGCAAATGTATTTTCAAGTAGGGGAAAAGTGTATTTGTTTTTTAGGTAGATAGTTTTGGGGTTTTGTGTGTAAGGAAGGTTGATATTCGAGCATGCAGGATAATTTGCTTGGAGTAATGTTTTTTATTTGCACACTTAGAGTGTGATGTTTGTGAAAAGATGCTATAAGTAGCAATTCATTGGTAGGCTGGAGTTTGTACGTGGCTCTTGTTGTCTGTCACAGTTGCGTAATTCAGGCCTTCAATTTGTGCACGTGGCATGTCAGTAATAACAAATTGAAATCTGGTGATGTTTCTCATCTGGTGTAAAGATGACTTAAGCCTAAGGAATGGATGATGATTTTGGGGGCACATCTTCTGTGATTTTGACTGGGGTGACCAACGTAAGACTAATGAACTAATAAAATACCCAAGTCCAGACAAGGCAGCCTATCCAGTTTAACATTAAGTACTATTGTTATCAACCAATACAGGCAGTGATGCTGGTGTTAATTTAGTGTCCTGGATGGACAGTGAATTCCTACAGTATAAAAAGAGTGTGGTGCCTGTGGGGAAAAATGGTTACTGTACCTTCCAAAGCGTTCCCCCAGGTGGCAGTGAAGACAGCTGGTGTTAGGGTTCCTGTTTTGGTAGTACTGTGATTAAATAATATCTTCTCCTGTTGGTGCTGCAAAGCCTTGGAATAGTTAAATTAAGCATAGTTTTTAATGTTGACAATAATATTATGTTCCTTTTTTTAAACTATGTTGCAAAGCAGTGAGTTTTCCAATACAAATGGGGTTACAATTATCATCAATTAAGTTTGTACGAACTTGTTCTGAAGTACAGTATATAGAAGCTTGACTTAAAAATCATGTAGCTCTGCTATGTTCAGTGTATTTTTACAAAGTGATGTTTAGGTCCATCCGGTACTGAATCTTGCTCGCCTCAAAATGTACTAAGATTTGAAAATGTTCAGTGCTGCACTTGGGTGCATAAAATGCATCTATAATGTTTTTTCTAAGCACAGTTTTACACAAGGATTTTAAAGTTTAAAAAAAAAAATCCTTTCATAAAGGCAGTAATTACTGAAATAGGCTTTTTTTTAAAAAAAAAATAAATCCTTTTCAGCACATATTGAGTAGTAACAATAACAACATTCTGAAATCCACACTGATGCATCTGAGATAAAAGGTCTTTCAAGAAAGCTTGGCTTTAGTAGGTTATTGTCCAAGAGACATGAGCAGATCATGGCACCGATTAATTAAGACTACAAAGCGTGGTGTGTAGAAACAAGTCATGGTTGTTCTGTATGTCAAGTTAACTCAATTGCACATAAAAAATGCTATGAACTAAAAGACTTCATTGCTTAGAAATTTTTCACGTTAAAGTGTTTTGTTTTCTCCCTTCTTTTCAGACCCAAGCATCTGATGCAGCAGTAGAGAAAGAAGCTAAGTCTGACTAACATCTGGTACCAAGTCTTCGATTGGTGGTCCTTATACTTTTCTTCTTGTACAATTCAGAGGAATATTTTTATCAACTATTTTGTAAATGCAAGTTTTTTAGTAGTTGTAGAAAACACATTTTTAAAAAGGAGAGAATCCCAACCCAACCCATTTTTTTACATATTTAGATACGTGTAAATGCTTTTTTTTAAGTGGTAAAATCATGTACTGGTTGTCTGTTTTCTATGAAACCAGAAATTACTGGAATGTTCCATAAAGGAGGGGGTTTTTGAAGTCTTGATGGGGCTTCACGTTCTACAGATTGTGAGGGACAATTTTTCTATCCTACTAAATGAAGCATAACACAGGTTTAGACTTCAGAGTTCGTAACGATATGTTGAGGATGTCTTAACATTGTAGTTATTTATCTATGGTTGTACCATCAGTAGAATTGCTTACCTAATAAACTGCTCCCTAGTGTTGGATTTCTTGCTGAGTGATGTATATCTGTGACAAAGTTATTTTTGGTAGGTACAGCTTGATTTTTCTCAACAACTTTGTAATTGTGGTGTGAAAGATTGGAGATATTTACTTTAAATGCTGAATAGGTAAAAGTTTCTGATTGGTAGACTTAATGTCAGCTGGCACTTCACATCCTATTTTCAAGGACAGCTTGTCTACAGTGATCAGATGAAAAGTATTTGAAACAGGTTTAGAAAAAAAAACCTATAGTTTTTAGATTAAAAAACCCTATGTGAATAAAAACAATTGTAAAATTGTTTGTAGTGTCTGTGATCACCAAACAAAAGCCAAATACATCTTGATTAAGAAAGGATGTTTCGGTAGCTCCTGCATTGACTATGACAACTCACAGTATAAGTGGTGTAGTCATTGAACATGTTGTGTTTCTGTTGGAAAACAATGAATAAATAAATACCTACTGGTTTTGATTCCTAACTGTATTCTTAATGTTGGTAAAACCCATGCTTTTCCATGAGATTGGTGGTAACGCAGGCAGTGAGCAGCAAGTAGAAAACTGTAGTTGCAATCTTGAGTGGACTTAGAGATTGAAAGCTGATAGTGTAGTGGTGCTGCTTTGGCTTTTAAAAAAACAGCATCAGATCTTCTTGTCTGCCATCTGAGAGATGGCCCGTGTGCTCGCTCGTGTGTTCTCTGAGGAAGAAGTGCAAAGCAATCCTCTTGTGTTAACTGTTGTATTGGAACTTCTTTTGGAATGTGTTGGAATTGCATTGGAATTTCCCTGATCAACTTCTGGGGAAAAGTTGAGTTTTGACTTTAAAACATCTGATGTTTTGTTGATGTCCCTGTTCGTCAGGGGAATGAAGCTAGGCTGTGAACTTCCCCAAGTAGCTAGCTGGGGTCATGCGGTGGAACCCGTAGAAGAAAAGCAGGGGAACAGTACAGGCAGGAGCAGCAAGTGAAGAGCGAGAAGACTTCATGCTGGTGATCTGCTAGGTTAGCTAACCATGGTGTGAGCAACTGTGCCTGCTATGTAGGGTTGCAAGTTGACAGAGCGTGGTTTCAAACAAAAGTAAAAACATAACCATGCTGAGAGCTCATTCATATAGTACAGAACTGCCCTGATTCTCCCTCACTGTATTCAAAATAAATTAACAGCCTTTCATCAGAAGGGGGCATATTAAGTGTATGTTACTTTAGCTTAAAAAATGAAACCTATGACTGGGAGAACCTCTGACAGTATCACTTCTGCTCCCCCAGAGTGCAATTGTTTCCCCCCCATAGCCACACTTCATTTTGCTGTATTGCAGCTGTGTGTAGTAGCAGGGCTTTACCCTATCAGCGTGATGCCAGTCAGCTGTCAACCTTGTCTTGGGAGGAGTCAAGATCAAAAAGTAACACTTTTTTTGTTTTTGTTTCTTCTTTTTTCCTCTTGATGATGTTTATGCTTTTAACACCTGCAAGTATGTGTTCTCTTCATTTTTGGTGCTGTCTCCATCTTCTAAGAGTTACTTCTAAAAAGACACACAAGTTTCACCTCTAACTTATTTTCTCAAAGAATGCTTTCATCTGAGTAATTTCTCACCTGCTTTCATACAATAAAGCATTTTACCTTTTTTACTTCTTACCTATTTAAGAAAAGATGAGTTTTCCCTCAGCTTATACAGAGGATGTCTTCCTACACTGGACCACAAAGTGCTGCTGGTCCAATCCTGTCACAGGCGTGCTCCTAGCAGAACGCACCTGGCTTTGCCTTCAGATTCTGTGGTATTTTAAAAGGCTTGAACTAAGTTTATGCTACTGCTTACAACACCTCCCGTATGCTTATTTGTTAAATTTAGTAGTAGGGTGCAATGGCTGCTTATGTGGCCTGTTTGCTTTCTTTGTGTTTTTACCAGGTCAAAAACATCAGTTAAATGAGTAATAAACTTGCAGGTGAGTATCCTGAAATAACCTCTTTTACCTTCTTACTGAATGCCTACTTCTCATGTGTTTTGAGTCTCTAATGTTGAGACCCTGCTGACTTCCAACATCTCTCAAACATATTTGTCATGGTTGTTCCCTAATATTTACCCTTGGGGACAAAGTTAAATCTCATTTTATTGTGGAAGTGAAAGGATTCAGCAATCAGGTAAATCGGGGGCAGCCCACCTTTCACAGGATGGAAATGTCTCACTGAAAGAAGGGAAGGAACGGGGTAGTTGTGTCAGGAACGTGGAAACGCTATGTCAGTTTGTAGTTCAGGGCTGAAAGGGGTCTCAGCTTTACCCATAAAGAGAGGTGCTGGTGGGGCAGGCTTTGGAGAAGAGGGGGAGAAAAATGATAGCTCCCAAAAAAGCAGTGTTTGTCACCACAAGCAGAACACTCAAGGTGGAAGAAATTTTAAGCTAAGCAGTCACACCCCATGAAAAGCAAGGTGATAGAAGCGGGGGCTACTCCGGCTTTTATCCGCACGGTTTGAGGTGTCAGCATGTTACAGCACAGCACAGCGCTTCAGCTGCCGGGAGGGCGAGGAGTTGTGCGTACTGGCAGGGGCTCTCAGCCCTGCGTGTGGAGAACTGGGCTGGGGGCTGTGTAACTCCCCGCGGCAGCGCCCTGCCGAGCGCTGCGGCACCCGCGGCCGTGCGGGCGGCCCTGAGGGGCCGCGGTGCTGACAGGGCGCCGGCCGCGCGAGCGCAGCGCCCCAACCGCCCTAACGGCCGCAACCGCCCCGGCGCGCGCCGTGGCCCCGCCCGCTCCTGACAGAACGGCCCCGCCCGCCGAGCCGCATAACCACCACCCCGCGGCCGTGATCCTTCCGCGCCCTGCCCTCCGGTTCCCTCCCGCCGCCGCTCCGTCCCGCTCCCCCCTCCGGCTCCCCCGCCGCCCGCCTCACCGCGGCGAGGCGCTCGGTCCCCGCCGGCCGCCTTCCTTCCCGGCCGACCGCCCTAGCCGGCAGCCGGGACTACTTTTCCCCTCCGCCCGGCGCGGCGCAGGAGGCGGCGGGGCGGCGGCAGCGGGTGGCGCAGGCGGAGGCGGCGATGGCGGCGCTGAGGCTGCGCTAGGCGCGGGGGGGGGGGTGGGGGAAGAGCGAGCGCGGGGGGCGGGGGAGAGCAGAGGAGGGAGGAGGGGAGGAGGGGGAGGGGGCGCTGACAGGGCTCTGCCGAGCCGGGCCCGGCCCGCGCCTGCCGCCGCCGCCTGAGCCCAGCCGCCCGCCCGCAGGAGGGAGGGAGGGAGGAAGGGAAGCGAGCCATGGCCGAGCCCTCGCCTTCCTCCAGCTCCGGCGGCGCGCCCGTGCCGCTCATTGAATCAGGTAACGCCGGCGGGGCGCGGCGGGAGCCGGCGCCGCTCCCTGCCGCCATCTTCCCGCTGCCGCCGCCGCCGCTCAGCCTCACCCCCCCCCTCCCTCCCCTCCCCGTGTCTCTGTGTCTGTCCCCGTCTCTCCCGCAGAGCTCTACTTCCTCATAGCTCGGTTCCTGACCACCGGGCCCTGCCGGAGAGCGCTGGAGGTGAGTACCGGGGCGCCGCCGCTCGCTCACCTGGGCGCACACGCTCGCTCGGAGCCCTCGGCCGTTCGGTGGCTGCTGCGGAGAGGATTGCAGGGGAGGTGTGAGCGGCCGGTACCCCCGTCCCCCCGCCCCTCGGCGGCCGCCTGACGAGCCCCGGCCCCCTCCCCCCGGCCTCTCGTCCCCGCTGATGCCTTTTTTTTTTTTTTTTTTTTTCTCCTCTCCTTGTTTCCCGTGTCTCCGCAGGTGCTGGTGCAGGAGCTGGAGCAGCACCAGGTCTGTGTGGAATCCCCGCCGCTCTCTCGCTGTCGTAGAAAAGCTTCTTAAGTCGCTCGGGTTTCTTCCTCCCAACTTTTTACCCCCTCCCCCCCCCCCCTTCCACACACGTTGTTGTTGTGGATGTGATCTCGTCCCCCCCCCAGTCCCCTCTAACTTATTTTCTTCTTCCTCTGCTTAGTTACTTCCTAAACGGTTGGATTGGGAAGGAAACGAGCATTACAGAAGTTATGAAGAATTGGTAAGACTTTTTTTTTCCTCTAAATAAATCCTTTTAAATAGCACGGTAACGCTGGTGTCAAGACGTTTAAACCTTTAAAAGTAGGCCCAAAGCTTTCACTTGCAGATTCATGCCTGTTCTGTTAAGGCGCTGGAGTCCCTGGTGGAAAAGGCGTTTGATGTCTATACATTAGACTAACAAAAACACAAGTGGTGGTTTAAATTGAGGATATTGTTTACATAGTAGAGGTGGAGCTTGGCGTTGTGCAGTGGTACATGCCGCTGCCTACAGACGGGCAGGAGCCAATCTGCAGCACGGTTTCATTTCAGAGTTTCGCGAGCAAGTTTGTCAAGCACGTTTTGATTTGACGGTATTTATTTTCTGCCTGTCTTCCTTCATCGGTCCCCTTCAACAGATTAGGAAATGAAACCGCTGTTCAGAAATCAAGGCTTGGCAGTTGTGGTTCCCTACGAGCATGCTCTCTTTCTCTGGCCACTCACTTTATTTCTGGTCATAGCTTTGTTTCTAAACATTGCAGAGATACAAGTGACCTCTCAGTGGCATGTACTTAAATGCCTTCTGCTGCCGATATTGTTTGCAACAAATGTTTTCTTCCATCCCGTTTCAGAATGGAAACCTGCTTTTTTCTTGGCGGTTTGTTTATCTGCTTCTTCAGTTGCAGAATGTATTTGGCGGTTTGAACCTTGTGAGGTGATGGCCTGGTGGTGCCTGGCTACTGTAGTTCTGTGCTGGTTTATTGTTCTTGTGTTTTCTTTAGACAAATGTTTATTCACCACCCACCCCGGTTAGGCATTCCAGGTTAATGGACTTCTCCCTTACCTGTCAGCTTGTGTATTGTTACAGTTAGATCCCCTGTCCCTTCAGTGTAACACTTGAATGCTTCTGGGTAGTGCTTGTGTAGAGAGAGAATGATATTTTGTGTATAACGTTTTCTTAATTATTTAACTGCTGCCTAAAATGATAAACTGGATTCCATTTCTTTTAGTTGTCAGTGTGGTCAGTTGAGCAAACGAGGACTTAAATTAATGCTTTAAGTCACTAAAAGGCCAAGTCTTGCTAAACAGGAATACTTTCAAGCTCTGACTTGAATTTAGCAGACATGAAAGTAGCATTGAGTTTAAAAGGGCTTTGTCTGTTTTTCTGCTTGGTTGTTTGTTTTTTGACCCCAGCTCTTCTGGGACTTCAGGAGTTTCCTGTGTTCACGCATATAGAGTTCTCAGATGAATTCTTTAATATGTGCCACTTCTACTTCTTTTCCCTGTACAATTCACAAGAAGTATCTATGCAGGATAATTGTATTTCAGAATACTCAAAATTCATCTTATGAAACTATTAGATTCTGCTTTTGAGGTGCTTTGGGAACCTCTTGTCCTGCCTGTCTCACTCTGAATTTGCGTTGACTGCAGATAAGTAACAATCAAGTGGTATGATTATTTCTTTTCCTTTTTGTTCGTCATGGAAAAGGAGCAAGAGTTTAAAATAACCATCTTTCCGGAATCTGAATAAAGCTACTTTTAAAAAGGTGCTAGGTTTGGTAAGCATGCTTCTGTAAGTGATTCCTGATGATGGCGTGCAAGCAGAACGGTTTATAATACTTGACATAGATTATGCTGAGCGTCCTGTCTTGAATATCTTGGCTGGTACTACTCTGTGCCAGTTGAAGAGGCAAAATTTAGAAAGAAATGACGAAGAAGTGCATTTTTATAGCCTTAACAACTATATTTGTTCTCATAATCAACCATAACCGTTTGTTGAGCTGATTTACTGCAGTATGTTTGGTTGTGTAGTAATGCTAACTGTTTCACTGGTGTTACCAGCTGCTTCCTGAGGAATATACCCTAAAGCCCCCCAGACTTTGTACATTACATGTTTTTTTAATTCTTAAAGCATGTTGGGTTGTGGCTTCAATCATATTGTTCTCAATACTCTGTTTACGTTTGGGCAACTTTTTGTTGAGCAAATCTTACTTGGCAGCACATGGTATTTTTTTCATGCCCTTCTGATTGTGGGATCAGCCTTATCAAGACTTTTCTCATTTATGTTCAGTCACAAGGCTGAGGGAGTAGCATCATGAGCTAGTTCTGCCTGTGTTTTCAGCAACACAGGCAAGAGGCCACATGCAGACGATGTTGTGGTCCTTTGTCTCTCTTGAATGTCAGGGAATTGCCTTGTTGCTGGAGCAGCAGCATGGCTTCTGGCTCTGGCTGGTTCTTATGCGGCCCGATCACAGAGTACAGTACATGGGTATGTTTGTACCTGCTGATTCAGGCTTGCCACTAGCAGCTTAAAGTTATGTTCCTCTTGGTTTGGTGTACTCAAGTCTGTATAAACTCTGCGCATTTAAGTTCTGCATTACTGTGATTAACTTCATCGCTAGTTTAGGAGTTCTTCTGACTGACCTCCGGGGCAGGTGGGGGAACCCCAAACCACAAATCTGTTCTTGATGGAGGCATCTGGGTGTATGCGGGGAAGTATTTTTATTTTTATTTTTAGACTGCTAGATGTAAATAACATGGGTTCTCCTCGACTTGACGGATGATTGTTTTGATCCACTTGGTTTAAGGAAGCACGGCAGTCTCATATTGTGTAGTACTGGTTCTTCAAGGAAACTATGTTGTACTCAGACCTACTAGACTGCACTTTACTGAACAAGTACTGTGCACTGAAGTACTAGTTGCATAAATTCTCATGCTTGATTACAACAAAATTTTTCATGATTTTGAGTTAAAGTGCCTGAGTTTTATTAATAAAGAAGTAATTGGGTGAGTTAGAAGACACCCGTTGTAGGGTGCCACATAAATGGTTGCCATATACAAGAATATTGCAGACTTTCTGTAGTAAAATACTGATGTGCAGTAGGTAATTTTACTGAAGGTGTTTTTACTACAGCTCTCCCATTCCCGAAGAGCACTTGCTTAGCTCAGTAGATGAGAACTTCACAGAACTGTTGTTTTGTAATTTGAATTTGGGTATATTAAACATTGTTTAAATATTTATGTGAATTTTAATGCTTTTAGATTAATCTGTTCTGTTAATCTGTACCCATATATATGTTTAAAACTTTAATATCTGTCAGGTGCTATCCAACAAACATGTGGCTCCAGACCATTTATTACAAATTTGCAAGCGTATTGGCCCAATACTGGATAAAGAGATACCACCCAGCATTTCGAGAGTCAATTCCTTGCTTGGTGCAGGGAGGCAGTCCTTGTTACGTACAGCAAAAGGTATGGTTTGTTTGTTGTTTGAAATGGGTATGATGCATTTTCATAAGTACCTGGTAAAGATTTTGGGGTTATTTAAAGGCAGTGAGCTTTTTCACCAAAGCAGTCCATGCTACTTTTGCTCTGTGTTCAAGGAACCAGAACAGCAGTGATTTATGTCTTAATAGGGTAACTACGTGCTGATTGTTGTGAAAAGGAAGTTTTAACTTGTAGCACGAGAGTTACTGTTACTCTGAGTGCTGAATGTTGCCAGTTTTTAGTGTTAGTGTAAATACAGTGAACCATCAGGGGACAGGTGCTACTTCTCTCCCCTCTCCCAGCATGCTGAGTAGCACACTGGCCCCTGTGGTTTTTGATTGTGGTTGCTGTTGTACTGTGTTCAGTGCAAATCTGAGGCAGTAAAACCAGTTTTCTGAAAGTTTTCTTGGTTAATGCAAATGGCATCAAAATTAGCACATGCAAATTCTGTACGTATGCAGAAAGAAAGTCCATGTCCATAATTTAAGGTGAATGGTTGGCAATACAAAAGCATGTGGTTTATTTTATATGTACAGAGTAGATTTTGGCTTAAAATTTGCCTCTTTGATCATTTTGGGAGAGAGGGGCATGTTCATGTGTTTGTAGAAAGTTTTGTTGGGTAGCTAGATACTGTGTTGTGGGACTAGTTCACTGGATGCAGTTGTTCTTCAGTTATCTGTTCTAACTGCTTTAAAGAACGTACACTGATGCAGTGACTGTTACATCCCTAGAGTTGGGATTGCAGTTATTTCAACATGAGTGAGTCAAAATGGTTTTGTGGTAAAGTTAAGAATCACAGAATTGCAAAATTGGAAGGGAGCTCTTGAGATTGTCTAGTCTGATAATTTCACGTTAATAAACGTGCTGTATATTTTGCACAATTTTTTTCTTAAATACTTTTGCTCTGAAAATGAGTATTAAATTTCAGACAAAGTTTTGCGTTATGTGAATTGCAGAGGTGTCACCATTCAGAAGTAGTATCAAAGCTTATTCCCCCCTTCCCTTCCATCATTATAAAAATTTTTCTCTCCCTTTCCCTGGTGCCTTACTGTTCATTAAAAGTTTGGGGGCTTTCAGTCTTCTAATTTTTTTTTGGAGTTATTTTAATACTGTGTATAAGACCTTCTGAACAGCATTTTTATCATGAGCTTGTGACAAACTTCCACTTGATTTTAAAGATTGCAGGAACACTGTTTGGAAGG